>NC_139037.1:56357748-56957748 GCF_964662115.1 Mustela nivalis | reverse complement strand
GACTTACTCTCTGTGCCTCAGTTTCCTCATCTGTATGAGGAGGAGGATCAAAACAGCACCTACCTCAAACGGTCGTCATGAGGATTACATGAGTTTCTCCATCTAAGGCTCAGGGGACCAGAAATGCCTCATAAGTCATGAGCGCTTAATATATGCCACCTGTTCCTGTATTTCCGCCACACTGAACAGCTCTCTTAGCCATCTTGTGCCTCTATTTCCTATTTTGCACAACGGAGATCTGAAAAATCCCTACCTTAAAGGGTGGTTGTATGGATTGAATGAATAAATACAGGGAAAGTGCTGGGAGCTCAGAATGAGCTTCACTGGTCTCAGGGCCGGGTGCTAACTTCTCCCAGCCACAGCAGCCTCATCTGTATCTCGGATGTTAATAGCAACTTCCTGTGGGGCTTCCCTGGGGATTAAATGAGATCCTGAGTGCAAACTGCGACCGTGATGGCCAGCAGTCAGTAACAGGTGGTCGGCCACTTTTCCCTTGATGGTGGAGGCAGTCTAGGGTCACAGACAGGCTTTGGAGCCAGCCACACCGGGGTTCAAGGTCCTGCTCACCTTCCTACCAAGTCCATAGGCAGCACCACCTCTGTGCAGCCATCTCTGTTCATATATGGTTCCTCCCTGGCTCAAAACTGTTCTGTGGCTCACTTTGGCTCTCCAAACCCTTGAAGCCCCAAGTCTCTGTTGCCTACCCTCAAAAACAGCCACACCCAACCACTGACTCAATGTGACAGCCATACCATATCCTGTCCTAAAATCCTTTTCTTTTTCAAAGATCCACCCTTTTCTCCAGATGTTATAATGGAATATTACTTGGCTGTTAAAAGAAATGGAAGGACTGATCAATGCTACAACATAAGTGAACTCTGAAAACATGAACTTAGATGAAAGAAGCCAGTCACAAAGGGCCACATATGCTATTACTGAATGTGCTGCTTATACGAAACACCCAGAATAGGCAAATCTACAGGACGTCGATTCATGGTCGGGATGAGGAATGTTAGGTTTGGAGGATGATGTCTAAAGAGTACAAGGGTTTGTTTTTGGGGTGATGAGATGTTCTAAAACTGATTGTGGCGACAGTTGCACAACGCTGTGAATACTAAAAGCCGCTGAATTGTACACTTTACTTTTTAGTGTGGAGCCCAATGTGGGACTCGAACTCACAACTCTTGAAATCAAGACCTGAGTTGAGGTCAAGAGTCAGATGCTTAATGAACTGAGTCACCCAGGTGCCCCTGAACTGTATACTTTGAATCAGTGAATTATATGGTGTGTGAATTATATCTTAATAAAGTTGTTCCCAAAAAAGTACAGATCACCTCGCTACAAAGGGTCTTTGCCAGGGCTGTTCCCACTGCCTGGAATACTTGCCCATCCAAAAAATGGACTCCTACTCTTTCTTCAGAGTGGGTTTTCTTTTCTCTGACCGTCCAAATGGGCTTTAGAGTTACGTGAGCTCAGAGAACCATGTCACAGAACACAGTACAGATATAATTCTATTTTTGTGACAGCATGATCAACATTTGCTCTTGATCTGTGATCTGTGCTGACCAATATGGTGGCCACTGGTTCCCTGTGGCTACTGAGCACTCAAATGTGGCAAGACAAATTAGTTTTTATTTTATTTAATTTTCATTAATTTACATTTAAAAACTGATCCTATGTTCCATCCCAGGCTGCCACTAACAACTGAGCGACTTCCAGCAGAAAGAAACCATGAGGTTGATATAAGTTGTTTCCACAGCAATTCTTAGTTGACTAAAATGAACCCCTGGCTTTTGAAATGAAAGGAACTCAGTGTTTGCAAAACACAGATCATAAAGCAAGAACTTTCCAGGACATGGAAGGGCTACATGAGAACCTGTAGCTATAGGTCCTTAAACACAGTAGGCACTCAATAATTTGTATCTGTTACAATTGTCACCCCTACTTACTCTGCTTCTGCCCCTGGGGTGGGGGGAAGCATTCTCACCGCCCAATCCAAGGCTCATCAGAACTGTTTTCCTAACAGACCTACAGAAGAAATTACCACTTGTCCCCTAATATCTGTTCTCTGCTCTCACCCATAATAATAAAAATCTTGAATGGAATGGACCACATGGCCACGCAGAATAAAAACTACATCTCCCGCCCTCCCTTGCAGCCAGCCACAACCACGTGACCTTGTCCTGGCCAATGGGATACTAGAAGACATGCCTTGTAAACTTCCATAGGTTCAGAGAAGGAAGGGGGTGTGTCCATTTCCTCCACCTGTTTCTTTCCTCCTCCCCTCTACTATCTTGTCACCTGATGGGGACTATCAAGAACCAGGACGGTCTAGAACATCATAGAAAGGCCAGAACAAGACATTCAGAGCCAAGTACCTGACTCTAAGAAACCGCTTTTTCAGCCTCGAAATGCTCATGCTGGACCCTACATGAGTGTGAAACCAGCGTCTGTTTTATTTAAGTCATTGTTATCTTGAGTCTCTGTGTCCAATTTTCCTGATTCATACAATCCCCACCCGCCTCCCAGGATTAGCTGCACTTCCCCAAATCAAGCTGTGGAACATGACTGACCTGAGGAAAGGGGTCGGCTGATGCCAGCAGCACGTTTTCCGGTTTCAAGTCACAGTGGACAATGTTCTTGAAGTGAAGGTGTCTCAGAGCCACCAGGATCTGAGGGGAGGAGATGGGGCTGGTAAGAAAGGTAGGAAGCTACCTGCCCCAGATTCTGCCGCCAGCCCTCCAAACTCCATCCATGCCCTTCTCTGTACCCCTAAAGATATCCCCCAGGGCCAGGGGATGCATTGGAGCCCCAAAACCATGACACCTGAGATAGGAGTTGGATAATTCCAGAAAGACTAGACTGGAGCAGTGGGTTTGGGAAGAGACGGAGACCCTCAGGCATGTGGTAAGCTGTGGTGACCAAAAAGAGCTAGGAGTGAGGTTCCTGGCTGGCTCAGTCCACAGAGCTAGCAACTTGTGACCTCCTGGATCATGAGTTTGAGCCCAACCTTGGGCCTGGAGTTTACCCTAAAAGCTGGGGCAGGGGTGGGCTATTGGTAAAGTAGCAGCCTTTAAGAAGGTACTATTGTGTGACTCCATTTTTTAAAAAGTATGTTTCATCCATTAAAATCTCTAAGATGAAACACTACAAATACCAACATGATCTACATTATATATCAAATGCAGTACTGGTTGGGGGTGGGGGGTGGGATTCTAGAGCAGGCCTGCCCAGGTAGAAAACGCAGCTCTACACTCACTAGCTCGTGGCCTCGGGCAAGCCACTTCAACTCTCTGGGTCTCAGTGTTCTCACCTGTAAAATGGGGGGGGTGGGTAATAAAAATACCCATCTTCAGGGGTCGCTGTGAAGTTTAAATGTGTTGGGGCATAGAAAGTGTTTAGGACAGTGTCCAGCACAGAGCAAACAGGACATTAGCTATTACTGTTGTTGGTACCTGTTACTCTCCTCGGGATGGCCTGTGGATAAACATATTCCTGTGCATGTTTCAGATAGAGCTTTTCCTGCTCTGTTAATTCAAGAGTGTTCTAGGGTGGCAAGGTGAGCTGATTTATGAAGCAAAAAGCAAAAAATCTGGATACAATTTCCAGCTACTTTCTCTGGGGACACCATGATCTTCCTTGATTCTGTGTAATCCTCGGACATCGGCCAGGGACACTGAGATCCACAGTGTGTAGGTACCCCTTTTCTCCACTTCCTGTTTGTTGACCACCTCCCTCCCCCACTAGGAGAGGAGGAGAACAAGGAGGGCTGGTTGGAAGCTAGACAGATCCGGGTTCAAATCTCAGCTAGACCGCCACCTAGCTGTGTGACCTTGGGCAGGACATGGACCCTTCCTCTACCTCAGTCTCCTCACTTTTAAAATGGGGGTGCTGGTAATACCTACCTCGGAGGGCAATTGTGAAGCATAAACAAGCCCATAAACAGGACTTGGGGTGGGGCAGACAAGAGGCGGAAGGCAGAAATCTGCAGAGAGAGAGAGAGAGGAGCAGAGGCAAAAAGGGAGGGAGTGATGGAAGACCAGAAAGAGAAATCAACCAGTTGCTGGAAGGCAGGCAGTTCCCTCTCCCCACCTTAAGTCTGGATGAGCTTGCCTCAGTGGGCTTCTCTCCTCCCCCAACAAGTCAACCTGATGAAGGCGCAGTGCTGGGGACAGTGAGGGGGCAGGACCTCCATAAAGGAAGCATAGCACAAGGGACTCTGCATCCAAGAGAACAAGTCCCAGAATCAGGTGAGGGACAAGCTAGATGGGAAGGCCTTTCTAGGAAGGCTGTAAAACCCAGAAGCTACAAAAGGCAACATTTAACAATGTAAAAGTTAAACTCTTGATGGCAAATAAAAGCCAGGAATGAAATGAAAAGGAAAACAAATGCTGGAATTAAAAAAAAAAAAATTGAACAACACAAGTGACAAGGATCCAGTGTCCCTTATATACAAAGAGCTTTCACAATTCAACAAGAATAATCCAACTGAAAAATGGGCAATGGGAAAAAAAGCACAGGCCAATAAACATAGGGAAATACACTCAACCTCACCCATGATTTCTATTTTATTTTTTTCACCCATAATTTTTAAACTGCTAAACGAAGCCACATCTCCACCTGTAAGACTGCTTATTGTTTCACCCAGAGTTAGCTGCTGTTAAGAGCAGACCCAAGGGATTTTAGAGAACAGCTGGGCAGCATGTTTAAAAAACTCCTAGAGCACATTTCCCTGGACTTAGGAGTCTATTGTCTGAAACGTGTTCTTTGGAAATTCTCCCACCAGAGCCCAGCAATGTGTGTGGACAGATATTCACCAGATGTTGTCTGTAATGGTAGAAAAGTGGTAACAACCTCTGTACTCAGCAATTACAGGATTTGGTGATATCCACCATGGGATCCAACTAAGAAAAAGAGGCAGCTCTGCTCATTACATATGGAAATAGAATAGCCTTCCAGAAGTACTTTTAAAGTGAAAAAGTAAAAAAAAAAAGTTAAAAAAATAAATAAATAAAGTTAAGAAAGTAAGAGGCAGAATGACACACAGGTGAAACCAGTGATTTTGACCTTACTAGTTAAAAGCTCAGATCCTAGGGTCTGCTCCCACCAGCTGTGTGACCCTGGACAAGTTACTTAAAGTCTCTGAGCCTCGGTGTTTTCCCACTCAAAAATGGAATTGAGGGGCGCCTGGGTGGCTCAGTGGGTTAAGCCGCTGCCTTCGGCTCAGGTCATGATCTCAGGGTCCTGGGATCGAGTCCCACATCGGGCTCTCTGCTCAGCAGGGAGCCTGCTTCCCTCTCTCTCTCTCTCTGCCTGCCTCTCCATCTACTTGTGATTTCTCTCTGTCAAATAAATAAATAAAATCTTAAAAAAAAAAAAATGGAATTGATCACAGCCACTACCACATGAGTTGCGATGCAGACACAATGAGTTAAAACATGGTTAGCATCCCCCTCCCCCACCCCACCAACTCTGGGAGATCACTGTCCAGTCCTGGGGCTATCTCGGTCACAGCTGTGTCCCCAGCACTGCTGGGAACAGAGCAGGGGAAGACCGAGAACTTGGCGAACCACCTAAGGAATGGATGAATGAGGTCCCCACAGAAAAGCCTCCCTCCCCTTCCCTTTTCCTACACGAATATAGTCAGGCCTTAGGGAACCTCATTCTATAAAGGAATAAAAATTATACAATCATCATTTCTGATCTTTCTATACTACTAATATAATTATCACTACTGCTCTCTCCTTACTGTTTTCTTATTTTCTATTGTTATTACTGTTATTACTCTACAATCTGTTCTATTATTACTCAATTATTTCGAAATTATCATTCTATTATTTTTTCTATTGTTATTATCACTATTTTTTATTATCCGCTAGGAGGACTCCTGCCAGTGTCTGCGGGAGCTGGGTTCAAGGCAGGTGGGGAGGCGAGTGGAGGCAGGCAGGGGGGTGGGGGGCAGGCGCACCTGGGTGATGAGGAACTTGGTGAGGCGCTCGGGGAGCCGGCCCTTCTCACTGGAGAGGATCATCTCCAGCATGTCCCCGTGCAGCTTCTCCATCACCACAAACACCTTCTCAGGTGTCTCAAACATGCAGTCCAGGTTCACGATCCCGGGGTGCCGCAGACTCTGGGGTAGGGGTGGGGAGGAGAGGGTGGCAGTCAGGGTCCAGGTCGCCTGTGAACCTGGGATCCCAGAGATAAGCCACGGGAGCAGACAGACAACAAATGAGGAGGATGTCCCCGGAGGGTCAGCAGCTCCTTCCCCAAGGCTGGCTCTGGGGGAGGGGAAAGGAGCTTCAGACAGAACCACATCCCCACACCACCAGGTATCTAGAAGGATCTTCATGTCATAAAGCTCTGTTGAAGGTCCAGGATTTGGGGGGGGTGGGGAGAGGGAGGGAGCAGAAGTATGGAACAACGGGATCTTTGTGCATCTCTATGTTGTAAATTCTCCTCCCTCTCCCCGTACACCCTGCCTGGCCTAACCCCATTTCTACCCTCCAGGTCTCCACCCAACCTCCTCCCTGGGTTCTAGGCTATGGTCCTACCACTTTCCACCCACCCTCTGGTGGCAGCCTCAGAGATCTTTCTGAAGTACACACCCAACCCTGTCCTTTCTTTGCTAAAAATCTTTCCCGGGCTCCCCAGTACCCTCAGGAGAAAATCCATAGGCCTCCTCCCTGGCCTCACCTCACACCACCTCCCAACACATAAACCATCTAGTAACCTCAAACTTCAAATTCCTAGAAGGGTTCATGTTCCCTCTTACCTCCAGACCTTTCTTTGCACAGACTGGTCCCTTTGCTCAGAACACCTTTCTACCCCCTAAGTCTCAACATGCATGTTCTCTCCTCCAGGAAGCCTTCCCTGACCACCTCCAGCCTGGGTCAGTTGGCCTCTGAAAGGAGGAGGTGGGAAAGGAAGGTCCTTCCTAGGTGGGGCCTGAGCTGGGCCCCAGAGTCCGGTCACCTGCAGAATGGCCACTTCGTTCCGGAGCTGGCTCTCCTGCTTCGTGGGGAAACGCAGTTTGTCAATGACCTTTACTGCCACATCCCGGCCTGTCTTCCGGTGCTTTCCTGGGCAGGACATAGGGGAGACTGGGGATGAAGGGAACAAGACCTTCCAGTCCTGGTAAGAGAGAACCTCGCCCCATCCCCCGCCAATGACAGAGACACATAGTTGAACAAAGGTAAGCAGAAAGCATCAAGATGGCTCTTTGGGGTGAGAGGCCTTGGGAATAAAGGTGGAATGAAGAAGGTAAAAGACAAGAGCTTCGAGGGAAATCTAACACATGGGAAACTAGATTTATGACCCATCAGAATCTAGGAACTAGCTCTGTGGCCAGAGTGCAGAATGCTCTCTCCTTTATTTATTATTTTTTTGAAGATTTTATTTGTTTATTTATTTGACCGGCAGAGATCACAAGTAGGTAGAGAAGCAGGCTGAGAGAGAGGGGGAAGCAGGCTCCCCACCGAGCAGAGAGCCCAATGCGGGGCTCGATCCCAGGACCCTGAGATCATGACTGAGAGGAAGGCAGAGGTGTAACCCACTGAGCTGCCCAGGCACTCCTGCTCTCTCCCTATTACGAATGGGAGAAAGCCCATTGGCTTTTCCCAGTGAGAATTGGAGAGGCTTGCAACCACCTGCCTGGAGGACCTAGCTTTCCAAGTCAACCAGAACAGGAAGTGAGCACACAGAAGGTCTGGAGCCCAGGAACCACCAGGACCCCCCCTCTGGATCAGCTCAGAAGCATCCGTACCTCCATAGACCACTCCAAATTGCCCGGAGCCCAGTACCTCATCCGGGAAGATCTGGTAGACGGTGGCAATGTCCTGCATAATAGGGATGGGAAGGGTCAAGGGGGCAGATGGAGCTCGGGCGCTGAGGAGACTAGGGAGGGCAGCAGGCTGCATGGGAGGCATAGGCCATCCATGGGACCATGGGGTGTGGGCAGTGTCTCACCACGTTCTCTTGGATCTGGCTGTTAGACACGGAGATGCTCAGAGAAGCCTGTCCTGGGAAGAGGAGAGAGGGGGAGTGAGGGGAGCCTGGGCTCAGGACTGTCTTCACCCATGACTCCAGAGGCAGCCTCTGGAGCCACACCACCCGGGTTCAAGAATGGGAATAATGACAGGTGCTTCCTCATAGGCCAGTGGGAGAAGTAAACGTGATGGGCTGACGGGACTGGAGAAGTGTCATGAACGATTTCACTGAGCACTGCACCCCAAGATCTCAGGGTCAAGGGATGCACACTGATCCCATTTTACAGAGGAGGACACTGAGGCTCTCTCAGGAGGAAAGTCCAAAGGGGTTCCAACATCTTCCCCCTTGAACTTGCCAACCCACTACCCAACCGGAGCCACACATTTCCAAGGTTCTGAGCCTTCCGCCGCTTGAACATCTGCCCCCTTCCCATTGCAGGCCTGGCCCCTTGTCCTCCTCCCTGGTCTCTCTGCCCCTGTTCTGTTCTCTCCTATTCACTGCACAAACCTGGGTCTGTCCTTCCCCTGCTCCCCAGTGCCCCCAGGAGGAAGCCCAACCCCCTCCCATGGCCTCCCAGGTACTGGTCCCTCATTTACCTCTTTGACTTCAACCACCACCTGCTGTGTGTCCTCCTTGCCGGGCCTCAGATACAGCCAAGTCCCCTCCTATCTCCTGCCTTTGTGCTTGCTGTTCCCTCTGCCAGTAACGTGCGTCCCTTCCGCTGGACTTAATTAAACCCTCCCCATTCAGTCTCAGCTCCAACTTTCCTCTTGGGGCCACGTCATGTTCTACATTACATCTGTCATTCATGCAGGGTGATCTATCACACTGGACTATGAGCTCCAGAAGGCAGGAGCCTGAGACTTTCTGATCATCTTCTACCTCTGCTTGAAATCCTTCCCTTCTGTAATCCCCTCTCTTAGCCCTCCTCAGCTTTCTGGTCTCAGCTCAGATGTTGCCGCATCCAGGAAGCCCTCCTGGATACCCAGGCTGGATCAGCTATCCCTTCTGAGCCCCCACAGCTTTCTGGTCCCCTGTCCCAGCCCCATCACTCTGGGTTGTCACTGCTTGGGGACAGGTCGGTCTCCCTTACTGGACTGTGAGCCCCGTGAGGACAGGTCCTGGGCTGTCTTGGTGACAACTATGTCCCCAGCACTGCCCAGCATAGGGTGGGCACAGAGAAGACACTCAGTAAATGCCTGAATGAAACAGCCTGAACTAACAACCTGGAGGAGTTGTCGCCACCTGGGACAAGACTCAGAAAAGAGAAGTGACATGCCCAAGTCCACACATCAGGTCTAGGGCTTAATGGAGATTTGGACTCATGCCAGTTGAATCCAGAAGCCACATTCCCCACTGTGCCATTCCCAGCCTTCTCCCTGGCTCTTCCCTTCCCTGGGAGCCCACACAAGACATTCCAGACCCATGCTCTCAGGATCCGGGGCAGGGTGGGGGGAGGACTTACTGTGGGGTGTGTGGCCTGGGGCACTAGGTGCATCCTGGAGGATGACTGGCATCAGGGCCTGGCGGATGGCTGTTTCCCAGCCCCTGGCAGCCTCGGCCCCCTGCCCGCTCGGCCCCCCTGGGGCTCCACCAGGTGTCTCGCCCACAAAGTAGGTGACATTGGCAGTGACGATCTCAAAGCAGTGAGGGTTGGTGCCTGGTGGCACAAGGCTAAAGTTCTGGGCGGGCTCCACAGTGAGGATTTCTGACAGTGGAATTTCCTGGCAGGATACAAAACCAGCATCAGTGAGGATGCCAGGCAGACCCTGGGGCTCCCCACTTACTCAGAACAGCACACACAATCCAGTGGCAATGGGAAAGGGCCTGATTTGCATAGAGTAGTCAGAAAAGGCCTCCTGGCAGATGTTAAATGAAGCAAGAGATCAGAAAGGTAAGAAGAGGCCAGCTGGTGGAGGATGGTGAAAACAGCATGTGCAAAGGCCCTGAGGTGGGAAAGGCTTGTGTTCAAAGAATATGCTCTATTCCCATTACATGGGTGGTACCTAGCACACAGGAGATTTGCCATGTTTGGTGAACAAATGAAGTTAGGCCATGAAGGGCCTCATGGGCCACAGAGAGGAGCCTGGGCTTTGTCTCCAGGGCCCTGGGGAGCCATGGAAGGGTTTAGAGCAAGGCAGGGGTAGATGTCTGGCTGTGCGTGGAGGGTGGACAGGAAAGGATGGGACTGAGACAGGAGACCAGAAAGGAGGCTGAGAGGGCCAGGTGGAGGGGAAGGGACAGGGAGAGAAAGGGCAGGGTCTGTGCAGAAGGAAAAGAGCATGCTTTGAAAAGTGCTGGAAGAGAAACTCCGGGGTGGGGGGGCAGGACACATTTGCAGAAGGGAGAGAAAAAAATTAAAGTAAGGAAAGAACGAAACAGGGACAGACTGACACACCTTATAAAGGCAGGGGACAGAGACGTGGTGGGGGTAGCATCTAAGGGTGGCCGAGAATAGGGGCAGGCTGAGAAGTCACCCTCTCCTCCACCCCGTGGGAAGCCGCTGCGAAGCAGGGAACCCTGAGGCATCAGAGTTTTATTTTAAGGGCAAAGGGAGTATTCTGATGGTTTTCTCAGCCTCTCTGGCTGCTATGTGGGACAAGGTTGTGGGGGGAAGCGCAGAAGCTAGGCCTCAGAAGGAGACGGCCCAGAGCGCCCGGCGGCCATGACGGGTGGTGAGGAATAGGATAAATGATCCAGTATTTCATTATAAAGCAATAATGATAACAGCGAGCTCCACACAAGCCGGCCCTAAGCTAACTGCTTCGCGGAGGTGATCGCTGAATTAGGGCAGCGGCCCTGCGGTGCGTACTAGTCACTGAGGCCTTTTACAGGTGCCAGACGGGAGGGCAGAGAGGTCAGGTAAGCCGCCCCGGGTTCCCCAGCCAGAAAGTGGTGGGCCCAAGTGGGCCCATTTGCCGATGACATGCAAGCAGGCAAGCAACGGGGAGAGGAGTGGGAGGAGGAGGTCTGGGGGAGCTGGTGGCCGGAAGGCCCACCTTGTAGTATCTGTTGGTCGTGTTGTTCTGGAAGAGTGTGATGCACTTGCAGTCCAGGCGCCAATAGTGCCGCTTCCTCTGTTGGGAGAGGTGCTCCAGAAGGTGAGATGGTCCGTCCTTGGCGCAGTCGGGGCTCCAGCTCTTCCCGGAGCCAAGCCCCGCCCCCAAGTCTAGCCCCGCCCCAGAATGCCCCACCCCTTCCGTCTCTCATCGCCCGCCCTTCTAATTCTAGCTCCGTCCCCAGTAAGGCCCCGCCCATCTCTAACTGCAGCCCCACCCCGCCTCCTCCCTTTCTCAAATTAATCCCGCCCCTCCCGCCTTAGCTCACCCCACCTTGCCCCGCCCCATAACCCCTCTCCAACTTTAGGTCGGCCTCCAGCAAACCTGCCCCACCCCTATCTCCTATCTGCCCAGACCCCTCCACTATAAGCTCTCCCCACCTTTCATCCCAACTTCGCCCCACCTGGCCCTTACTTCACAACCCTACTTAATTACCTCTAGTTAGGCCTCTAACCCGGGCCAGCACCCCCTGAGTCCATCCTCTAGAACCTGAGCCCTTCTCGGCCCTACTCCTAACTCCAGCTTCCCCGTTCTTGGTCTCACGCTTCCCCTGACACTGCCCTTAGCCCCGCGTCTTTCCCGACTTCTGCCCTACCCGTCCACTCTCCCTTAGAACCCATCCCTCTAATTCTAGCTCCGCCTCCAGATGGGCGCCGCCTACCCCCCAACCCCACCCAGCCCCACCTCCTAAAGCGGAGTTTTCCCCGCCCCTAACCTTAGCTCCGCCCCACCTAGCCCCATCCCGCCCACTCACCAGCGTGTCCTTGTTACTGTAATGGACCACCCAACCCTCGCGTAGGGTGGTGCTAGATTTCCGCGTCGTGTGTCGCACCGACTGCACCACCCTCATTAGGGGGATGTACCCCAAGGAGCTGGGAGAGAGGGGGAGAGGAAGAGGCAAGAGGTTACAAGTGGAAAATACCCATTAGCACTAGGGGCCTCAGAGCGCATTTCTGGGCAGCCAGGAGTGGGGTTGTTTTTGGCCACACTTTTGTGATTTCCACATTTCCCATGAGGAAGGGGACGCTAGATAGGGTCACATTACAAGGCTGGGGTCCGAAGTCACGTGGCCTGGCAAATCACCTAACCTCTAAGGTACCTCTGTTTCTCCATCCAAAGGGGTTGCTGTAAGGGGTGAAAACCTTTCTTAGGAGTTTAGCACAATGCTTGGCACCCAGTGGTCCTCCCATAAGTGCTAATCAGTACTGAGCCCAGTGACTGTGGAGCCAGCTGTGTGACACTAGGCAAGTGATTCAACCTCTCTGTACCTCATTGCCCTTATCGGTGCACATGCTATTATTACAGAGAGGAAATAAACGCTTAGAGAGATTCACAGACTTGCTCAACCACCTCTTGATCCCTGCACTAAACCAAGGACTTGGGTGGCTCTGGCACTTCCCTTTGCCTCTCTGAGACTTGGTTTCCTCATCTGTGAAATAGGCTGCCTCTCCCAACACCCCCACCCCACCCAAGTCCATCAAGATCCAACTCTTACAGCCTCTTACTCTGTTACTAAACACTTCAGGAAAGACCTGGCAGAAAGGGAACTTGAGCTTCCAGGCAGCTCGAGTCAGGTAGAATCAGTAAGAAACTCTCTGTAATTATTGTGACTTGCATATCCATCTTTCCTTCAGGGTGGTCTCCCATCCCCTTCCTCTGGCCCTCTCTGCTCCAGCCACACCAAACTCAGTGTTGTTTCTGGAACATGCTTGGCCCTACCACAGGGCCTTTGCACTTGCTGCTCTCTTTGCTTGGCAAGCTCTTCCACCAACTATCTTCCACATGTCTCCTTTCCTCTCCTTTCTCCCGGCCCTCCTTTAGATCTCTTCAAATGTCAACTTCTCAGAGAGGCCCCCTTTAATGGCCCTAAAACAATGTATCTTCATTCTCTGTCCCCCCCCCCTTGCTTTATTTTTTTAAATGTATCTTTATTTTTATTTATTTTTTGAAAGCAGTCATCGGTACCTGATGCTATGGATGCATTTGTTTACTGCCTGTCTCTCCAGTTAAAGTGTTGGCTCTATGAGGCCAGAGAGTTTTCCTGGTTTGGTTCACAGCTGGGTGCTTGGAAGTTCTAGAACCCAGCCGGTCCTCAATAAGTGTCTATTGATGCACCATGGAAATGGCTCACCCTCCTCACATCAATGCCCCCTTGGCCTCATGGGGTGAAGTCTCAGCTCCTTTCTCTTAGTAATGACCGGCTAAAGCCAGTAAACTTCAATCTTCTAACCTAGGAGTAGGGGTGGTGTTCCTTACAGTCCTTCTGAGAAGGATTTCATTCAAGGATAAAGACTTACACATCGATGACAGCTTCAATCCACAGGTTACCCTCATTTACAAATGTCTTACTGTATTAGTACAATATACCAATAATAGTGTGTTAATATTATTCTAAAACATGCCAAAAGAGCGAAAACATCTAAAAGATGAGATTAAAAGTAAAGAGAAATGGGAAGGCAAATATTTGTCCCCATACTCCAGAATGGATCACCTCCCACCCTCCGCGCTTTGGGGACTCAAGAACAGAGTACCGGGGAGGATTCTCTTTGTATCTGCTCAGAGTTTACAACCCGGCAAGCACTTGACCTGCGTGATCTAAAGGAATTAGAAAATCGCCCTACAAGACAGGTGGCATCATCGGCCCAGAGAACGTCATTCACTTCACCCTTAGGACAATCCGCAAAGGTAGGTCCTACTTTTATCCCCATCTTACTGACGAAGAAACTGAGAGCCCAGAGAGGTTAATCTCCTGCCTAATGTCATACAACAGATTCCCACGTTCTTACTCTTTGCTCTGTCACTTTGCAACAAGACTGTTTCTGGAAGGGCCTGCCAGCAGCTGATCCCAGAGACATCCTCGTGGGGGAGGAGCTAAGCAGCTGGGAGACGGGAAAGCAGGGAAGCAGAGGGTTTGACTACTGTTTGAATGACTGGATTAGCAGTTCCAAAAGAGAAATATACTCTAAATTAGAAATCCGCTTCTATGAAAGCTTTTCAAAAAATGTACATTTTGGGAGCGCCTGGCTGGCTCAGATAGTTAAGTGTCTGCCTTCAGCTTGGGTCATGATCACAGGGTCCTGGGATGGAGCCCCACATTGGGCTCTCTGCTCGATGGGGAACCTGCTTTCCCCCCTCTCTCTGCCTGCCTCTGTCTACTTGTGATCTCTTTCTGTGTGTCAAATAAATAAATAAAATATTTTTTAAATGCACATTTTTTAGGAAAAAGGTATAATTTAAAAACAAAGTGTGAGTGCCTGGAAAATTTACAGGGGACATCAAGCTATTGTAGAGATAGGACAGGCCTTTCCCGGAGGGTGCCCCAGGTACCTCTCAGCCTTGCCTCCCTCGCCTTCCTCCTCCTCACTGGCGTGGAGGGCATTTTCTGAGTGGGAGCCCGGGATGATTCCCGAGTCGTCAGACTCGTCCATGAGGGAGCTCTTGTCAGCCTCGCTGAAATCGGTGGCCTCCTCCATCGGCACATCTAGCAGGATGAGGGCATCAGAGGAGCCTCTACCCAGTACCGCCACCACCCCCCTCCACTTCCCTGCTCACCCCACAGCCTCTCACCTCCATTGATGAGTGCTTCCCCTAAGCAGTCGTTAGGGACGCGGGTGGCACAGCGCTTGTGACAGTTAAACTTGCAGTCTGGTATGACGACAGGGAGCAAGCAGACATGTAAGAGGGGAGAGAGACGTCACCTGTAAGGGTTGAACCTTGACTCCTAACCCCCAGGCCCAGAAGATTCTGCTTTTGCTGTTTTGGGGTCGGTTGTCTCTCTTTGAGTCTAGAACATTCAGGGCTGGGGAATCTCTTGCTGTTGGGGGCTGGTCTGTGCGTCATATATGTTTAGCGGTCATCCCTGACCTCTACCCACTAGATGCCACTAGCACATCCCTGTAAGATTCTATTTTTTTTCTAATTCTAGAGTTCTAAGATTCCAAATTTCAATGTCCGACTGTCTAGAACTTGACACATCTATGATTCTACAGTTCTAAGAGTCTAGACTGCTAAGATTCCTTTATGTCCAAGGTTTTAGGATTATCGGTAACTTAAACTCTAGATATCAGTGACTCTATAGTTCTACAATTCTGGACTTCAAACCATCCAGAATCTGATGATTCCAAGGTTCTAGGATTCCACACACCCAAGATTCTAGAATTTGACTCTTCCAATGAATTCTAGAATTGGACAGCTCTAAATTTTATGGATGTCAATGTCTGGTGTTCTAGAATTTGATAATCCAGAGCTCTATGTTCTGTGTGTCTAGGACTGTAGGATCCCATGGCCCTAAGGGTATATGATTCTAGATTTCTAAGGTTTACATTTGATGCTTCTAGGCTTCTACCATTCTCAAATCTGATGGTTCTAAAGTTCCAGTATTCTGAGAATCTATAATCTGGGAGTTCTAGGATCTCCAAGTCTAAGGTTCTGTGGTTCTTTTCATGGACCCTGATAATCCAGAATTCCTGAAGCCTATGGTTCTAGTTCTGTGGTTCCAGCATTCTCAAGTTCTACGGTTTAAGAATCCCATATGAAGTGGCTCATAGATCTAAATCTCTAAGGTTCTAGGATTCCAAAATTCCAAAGGTTCTAGAACACCAGGATTCAGGGCACTCTTCTCCTGAGGCTCTGGGCTCCTAAGGATCAAAATACTGGGATTCTTTTTCTTTCTTTCTTTCTTTCTTTTTTTTTAAGATTTTATTTTAAAGTCCTCTCCATACCCAGCATGGGTATGGAGAAATCACAAACCCAAGATTGAGAGTCTCAGGCCCCACCGACTGAGCCAGCCAGGCATCCCCAGAGTACTGGGAGTTTTAGTTCCCGCCACAAGCCCAGGTGAGAGAGGCCCCAGGTCCTCTGAGTATGTGTCTGTGCGGGCCTTCTGACCCCATCTGTCTCCCCCAGGGGGGTCCCGCTGACCTTTGCACTGCAGGCCCTGGCGAAAGAGACCCTTGAGGAGTTTCTTGCAAGCCTGGCAGACGGTGGGCCGCGTGTAGCTGTGGATGAGGAACGTGTGCGGGACCTTCACCTTGGAGAGCAGCATCTTGTCCAGCTGGATGGGGCGGCCCGTGTAGGAGGAGGCAGAAGAGGAGGAGGAGGAGGATGGGGGGCGGCGAGGCAGGAGTTCGGTGGTACTGCGGCTCTATGGTCAGCAGGAATGGAGGGAACATATTAGTGCGCGGCCCCATGCCTGGGCCCTGTCATCCGACCCCAACCCCCCAACTCCCCGCCACTAGCCCGCCCGCTCCCCAGCCCCTCACCAGCTCATCAGCCATGCAGGGCAGGGACTCGGAGGTGCTGAGGCGCACAGAATGGCCACTGGCCAGAGACGTGGACGACAGGCGCCTCTTGCGTGCGCCACTGCAGTTGTTAGGGATGCTGAAGGCACAGCGCTTGTGGTAGTTCAGTCCGCAGCCTGCGGGGGGCGCCAGACGATCAGAGACATCCTTGCACCAGTCCTGGGCTCTAAAACTCCGCCCCGCCCGCTTCCCTTTCTGTACTTCAGGAATACAGCAGCCCTCTCAGGAGAGCCCCCTGCGAGCGCCACTAAAGCCAACGAAAAACTACAAAAACCCAAATCGGGTAGAACCGCTACCGGACTAGAAGGTTCTGGGCCAGTCCACCAGGCAAAGAACCACGAGCAGGTGAGGCCCTTGCTGAAGTCCCGGGGAATGTGGATTGGGGGGCAGTAGCAGAACGGAGGGACCACGGAACCAGCTGCACAAAGGAGGCACATACTTGGCAATAACTAGTTCTTCCTTATCTGTGTGTACACCAACTATTTGTGCTTTCTTCCTTCTATCTCCCATCATCTGAGATAACATTTTTTTTTTAATATGTAACGCTTTAGGAATACATGTGTTATCTGTGCCCAGGGGCCATGCTATTATTCTCTGTATTGGCCCCATTTCAGCACATGTGCTGCCGAACGGAGCACTGTATTCGTATTTAAGTTACATGACATTATAAAAATAGAAATAAAAAAATTACAGGACATCGAAGGAAAAGAGTGAACAAGCATCATCTCCTGGGGAAAAGAGTTAGCATGTTTTCAGTTGTACTCAGGACAATTCTACTGAATCAGATGGAAATATGACTCTATTGTCATTTCTTTCTTAATTTATCATTAAAAAAAAAAATCCAAAATCCTCTTCCATGAAAGAATCAGGCTCAGCTTGTTGTCTTCCTAGCAGGTTTCCTGAACACTTGCTCCCATACATCTCCAGAGATTCCAAATGATTCCAGGAAGGCTCCCTCTTCAGGAGTGAAGAATGTTCCTCCAGGCTTTGGAAGCTTCTTTGGGACTGCCTCATGGAGCCGATCTTCTGGCAGCCTGGCTGTCATAGTCTTTCCCAAAGGTGGTGGCATGAGAAGAGCTTAGGGATGGTCCACAACCTTTGCGAACAGGAAACACTTCCCAGCACTGGCCTTTGCTCCCTCGTGTGCTTCACAGGACTTCAAAATCTCATCTGTGACTCTCTGAGTATCAAGGCAGAGTCAAACTCGCATCGGAAGATGTTATGAAGGCATTAAGAACAGTCATTTGGGGGTGCCTGGGTGGCTCAGTGGGTTGGGCAACTGCCTTCAGCTCAGGTCATGATCCTGGAGTTCCGGGATGGAGTCCCATATCAGGCTCCCTGTTCGGCGGGGAGTCTGCTTCTCCCTCTGACCCTCCCCCTTCTTATCCCCTCTCTCTCTCAAATAAATAAAATCTTAAAAAAAAAAAAGTCACTTGGGACTCCTTTGGAACCACGTGAACGAGGGCCACCATCTGTGTGGCTGAACCAGTGAAATCCGTGCTAAGGGTGCCCGTTAAAATCGACGATGCCAGGGGCTTCTGGGTGGCTCTGTTGGTTGAGTATCTGGCTCTTGGTTTCAGCTCGGGTCATCTCAGGGTTGTGAGATCGAGCCCCGAGTGAGGCTCCTTGCTGAGCATGGAGCCTGCTTAAGATTCTCTCTCCAGAAGCGCCTGGGTGGCTCAGGGGGTTAAAGTCTGTGCCTTCAGTTCAGGTCATGATCCCAGGGTCCTGGGATCGAGCCCCGCATCCGGCTCTCTGCTCAGTGGCGAGCCTGCTTCCCCTTCTCTCTCTGCCTGCCTCTCTGCCTACTTGTGATTTCTCTGACAAATAAATAAATAAAGTCTTAAAAAAAGATTCTCTCTCCCCCTCTCCCTCGGCTACTCCCCCCTTACCCCTGCTTGTGCACGGGCATTCTCTCAAAACAAAAAAACACAAAACACCTCCCTTTTATGACACCAGGACTACACGTCAGGATGAAGGTTACAAATGTCAAGACACCAAGAGTTGGATGTGGTTTGCGCACCATGGCAGTACTGACAACAGCCTTGAACGTGCTGAATTGGTTTTCCACAGACCCAATGTGGCTATCATCCCTCGAGCCCTTAAATGCCACAGGTCTCTTTAGGGCTGCGGGGTAACAATCCTGGTCAATGCTGCAGGTCTTCTGGAACACAGGGTCCGTATGAGTGCCATTGCCGTGAAGCTGGAGATCCTTGGATGGTGGAACATTCAAGAATACACTTCTGATGGAGGTGTGGTCTTCGCAGAATGGATGGTCTTCATCAGGGAAGAGTGGACCTGCAGAACCTGACCTTTGGGCTTCACCTTGAGACACACTGGTGTGTTCCTTTATATTTTAAGTATGATCGAAGGACATGCGTGTGGGTGCTTGTTGTAGCTGAACATGTGTCCATCCCCCAAATTCATAAGTCAATGCCCTAACTGCGAATGTGACCGTATTAGACTTTAAGGAGGTAAATAAGGTTAAATGAGGCCTTAAAGGTGGGGCGCTGATCCAACGTGATCAGGGTCTTTATATAAGGGAAACACTTGAGAAACTATTGTCTCTCCTCACACCACGGGAGCGACACAGTGAGATGGCAGCTGTGTGCAAGCCAGAAAGAGGGTTCTAACCAGGAAACCACGCCCTGTCCAACTCGTGATCTTAAACTTTCCAAGCTCTGGAACCGTGAGTTCTAAATATGTGTTGTTTAAACCACTCAGCCTGTGGTATTTTGTTATGACAGGTCCTTGCACACTGAGGGGCCCAGTCAGTGAGGAGGGGACTCTGCTGGTCAGCTTTCTGTGTCAGCCCCAGTAATTCAGATGCTAATGTAGGGGTTGCTGTGAAGGTATTTTGTACGTGTGATTCAAGTGCACAATCAGATGACCTGAAGTGAGGGAGAGTATTCTAGTTAATCCGGGTGGGCCTGGTTCAATCAACTGAAAGGTTAGAAAGCAGAGCTGAGATTTCCCAGATGAAGAAACTCTTCCCTGTCCAGCCTGCCCTTCCTGACGTGTTGCCCTATGGATTTCAGAGTTGCTGGATTTCAGAGTTGCTGGGCCAGCCCCCACACTCCTGTAAGCGAATTCCTTCCAAATATCCCTTAATATTTACCTCCTACTGGCTGTTTCTCTGGTGATTCCTGTTACAGACTCCACCTTCTTCCCTAGGCACCGTCCCCTTCTCGTCCCCCAAGCTCTCTGCCCCCTTACCTCTCTCTGGGAGCTCTGCATCAGGCTCCACCTCCCGCAGCTGAGCCCCGTCCAATCCCCCACCCATCACTCAATCCCCGCCCCCAACTCCTCCCCAAAGCTGTGTCTCTGGGCCCTTACCGCTCTCTCCGAGCCACGCCCCCTATCCCTGAGCTCCACCCCACCCCGCCCCACCCTCCTGACATTCTCCCCTTCCCCACCCCCCCGGCCCCGCCTCCAGCCCCTCTCCCCTCACCATCACACTTGAGGCCTTGGCGCACAAGACCGAAGAGCATCTCCCCGCAGTGATCGCAGAAGGCCGGCGCTCGGTAGGAGTGCACCGTGAGGGCGTGCGGGCGAATCTGGAAGTCCTCGAAGGTGGCCGAAGCTGCAGGCAGCAGGGAGGGGCGGATGGTTGAGCCGGAGCGGTGAGGGCTGTTCCTGGGTTTCTCACAGTCCTCCCCGCCGGGAGGTTTGATCTTGCCTGCCTTCATTTATGTGCATATTACATGGTACCCGAGTTTAAATCCCAGCGTCACCGCTGGGCAAGACACCTCTGCGGTGGACTGGGGAGTTGTTTAGTGGGTACAGAGTTTCAGTTCCGCAAGATGAAAACATTCGTGGAGACTGTTGCAGGACAACGTGAAGGTAATTAACACTACTGAACAGGAGCCTTAAAAATGGCTAAGATGGTACATTTTATGTTGTGTACATTTCACAATGAAACATTTTAAAATAAAATTTAAAAATACAGATGCCTGGGTCCCACCCTCACAACTGCTGATCTGCTTGGTCTAGGATAGAGCTTGAGCGTCAAGAGAAAAATACCAAATCCCTATGTATCTCAGTTTTCTCATCTTTAAAATGGAAATACAACAAACACAGAGCATTGCCCTAGGTGTCAGGGACACCGCACAGAACAAATTCCCTGCCTGGCCTCTAGTAAGGGAGGCAGCCAACCAAAATAAAGAAAATAAATATTCTTATTTAACAATCACCCAGGGGTGCCTGGGTGGCTTAGTTGGTTAGTCTGGTTTTAGCTCAGGTCATGATCCCTGGGATCCAACTCTACACTGGGTTCCCTGCTGGGCAGGGAGTCTGCTTCTCCCTCCCCCTCTGTCCCCTCCCCCTGCTGTGCTCTCTTGCTTGCTCTCTCCATCTCTCTGTCAAGTAAATAAATAAGTCTTTTAAAAAATATAGATATATATGTATATGTCTATGTGTGTGTGTGTGTGTGTGTGTGTGTGTATATATATATATATATATATATATATATATATATATCTTTTTTAAAAATCGCCCAACCTAGCAGTTACCTAGTGCCAGGCACTGCTCCAAGTACTTTAAAATACTAGTGAATTCAGTTCTCTCAAGAGCCCTGGAAGTACATTGTTATTACCCCCATTTTCCAGATGAGAAGATTATAGCACAGAAAGGTGAAGCAACTTGCCCAATGTCACACAGCTAGCAAGCTGTGGAACTTGAAATCGAATCTGAGCCAGTGTGGCTCCAAAGTTCATGCTTTCAGTACTGCATTTTCTGCCTCTTGGAAATGTTTAAGTAATAAAATATACAGCATATGTCTACTATAATCAAATAAAAAAAACTGTCAAGCAGCTGTTTCTTATCTCAATAACGGGACGAATATTTACAGAGAACCAACATAAACTGGGTACTCTGGAAGACAAAGCCCGGCTGAAACACTTGCATGGTCTTATCTGATGTTCTTAGTTTCTATACGTGTCATTTTACATGTTTCCCTAGGGTAAAATTATATATTTATATATATTTGCACATTATGCATATACTATGCATATAAGTATACATATTTGCACAATTTGTGTATTTGTATATAATGTAAATTATATATTAGTATTATATACTATATTATCTATTATATATTAATATACTATAACATATATAACATGTTATATATATTATGTAATATATGTTATGTATCATTATATATCATACTATATATTACATGTCATTATATTATACAGTATATATGTATTATATATTTATTTAATGTAAATACATATAATTTTATTATTTATTTATATATTATATGTATTATATATTTACATTATATAAATATATAATATTAAAACATATGATGTAAATGATATAAATATTTGCCCATTATATATATAAGTATATGCAATATATATATTCCAGAAATAAAGTACAACTCCAAAAAAAAAATACATATAGCAGACTAGCAGTCAATAAGTGCTTAGGAGAAAAATTAAGCAGAGAAGGGAAAGTGGGAAGATACAAGATGTACAATTTTAGAAGGTGGCTGAGGAGGGCCCCCTTCAGTTGTTGTTAGGGCAAAAGCCTGAAGGAGGCGAGGGTATGAGCCATGTAGGTTTCCAGGAAAGAACATGCCCAGTATCATAATAGTAGTCTCTACAGATTCTTTCTTCAGGGCTAAATGCATTATTATATGGAAAGCTTTTAAGACAGAGTTCTTGGGGCGCCTGGGTGGCTCAGTGGGTTAAGCCTCTGTCTTCAGCTCAGGTCATGATCTCAGGATCCTGGGATCAAACCCCACATCTGACTCCCTGCTCAGCGGGGAGCCTGCTTCCCCCATTCTCTCTCTCTGCCTACCTCTCTGCCTGCTTGTGATCTCTCTCTCTCTGACAAATAAATAAAATCTTAAAACAACAAAAAAAAGGGGTGCCTGGGTGGCTCAGTGGGTTAAAGCCTCTGCCTTCAGCTCAGGTCATTATCTCAGGGTCCTGGGATTGAGCCAAGCCTCTGGCTTTCTGCTCAGTGGGGGGCCCATTTCCTCTCCTCTCTCTGCCTGCCTCTCTGCCTACTTGAGATCTCTGTCTGTCAAATAAATAAAATCTTAAAAAGAAGAAGAAGAAGAAGACAGTGCTCTTTATTTCTTATCTTATTATTTTTTTAAGATATTATTTTTAAGTCATCTCTACACCCAGCGTGGGGCCGAAACCCTCAAGCCTTGACATCCAGAGTTCCATGCTCTACTGACTAAGCCAGTGAGGTGCCCCATATTTTTTTTTAATTTTTAAAATTTATTTTTATTTTATTTAATTTAGTAATGGTTTTATCTATTTATTTGTCAGAAAGAGAGATAGGGCACAAGCAGGGGGAGTGGCCAGCAGAGGCAGAGGGAGAAGCTAGCTCCCCGCTGAGTAGGGAGTCCAATGTGGGACTCGATCCCAGAACCCTGGGATCACGACCCCAGCCAAAGGCAGATACGTAACCAAATGAGTCACCCAGGACTCCATAATTTTTTTTTTTTTTTAATTTTAAACAATGCTCTTTAAACAGAGCACATAGGGGTGCCAGGGTGGCTCAGTGGGTTAAAGCCTCTGCCTTCAGCTCAGGTCATGATCCCAGAGTCCTGGGATCGAGTCCCACATTGGGCTCTCTGCTCCGGGAGGAACCTGCATCCCGCCCCTCCCCCCCCCCCCCCCCCCCCCCCGCCTCTCTGCCTGCTTGTGATCTCTGTCTGTCAAATAAATAAATAAAGCAGGGCTAGTGGGTTCCAAGCCCATAGAGCACATAGAAAGTCCTCAATAAATATTGGCTTTTATTTTTCAAGTTTCATTTTTGCACTAAGCCTCATCCTCTTTCCTACCCTCCCCACCCCACCCCCGAATTTCAGTCTAATATTGAGCTATTGTCCTTGTTATCGTGCACAAGAAAGGGGTTGTGCCCTTCTATGTGCCAAGCACTGCTTACACAGGGTAAAGCTATGAACACTCCGCTCTCAGTGAGCTGACATTCTTTTGGGGAGACAGACAGGAAACACATACACACACAGAAGGAAATTTCAGACACTGGAGGAAATGGCATTGAAGCTCAGATCCAACTAGCAAGATGGAACTAGCTATGAGAAGAGGCGGGGAGGGAGGCACTGAGAACTAGTACACACACCTGGAGATGGGAGGAAGCTCAGTTTGTTCAAGGGGCAGAGAACAGACAACCATGGCAGGAACAAAGAAAGTTAGGGGGACAGTGTAACAGGTGAATTCAGGGAACTGGCAGGGGCCAGATCATGGGCAGCCATTTAAGGCCATATTGAGGAGTTTGCATTTTATCCCCAGGGTAATGGGGAGCCATGGGAGGATTCTGAGCAGTGAAGTGTCGTGATCTGACTTGTGAGCTACGGTAATAGGTAACAGTCTAGGCAGGAGGTGACCGCTGCCTGGATCAGAGGAGGCAGTAAGAAACAGATTCAGGAGGTATCTTAAAGGTGAGACTAATTGGTTTGATGCAGATCAAGGGAAAGGGTGAGAGAAAAGGAGGAGTCACCAGGATGTCCCCAGGACATGTGGCAAGAGCACCTGAGTGAATGGTGATGGAAGAAAGGAGGACAAAATCAAGATTTCTGCCTTGGACAAACCATCTCTGAGCTGCCTAGAGCTGCCAAGTAAAAGTGTTGGGGACAAGCTATAGGACCAAGATTTGGATGTAGCAGAGGGGGAGACCAAGATGAATGAAAATCCAAGAGTAGCCAGCCTATGGGAGAGGATTTAAAACCTAAGTTAAGGTCACGAGGGCTATAAACGCAAACTTCAAATTGTCATCCATCCATTCAACCCATTTTACTGAGCATTGCGCATGCAAGGACTGGGGGAGGAGACACAGCCAAGAATAAGGCAGGTAGTTCCCACCCCTCACCCTTCTAGAAGCACCCTAGGCTCTCTACTCCTCTGCAGTGCCAAGAGCTTCTCATCTCTAAAATGAGCCTGGCCAGTGGGTGACTAGATTCTGGCTGAAAACACACGTTCCCGGGCTTTCTCTGACCTTGCAGAGTCTCATTTCCTTTAGCATTTCAGCGGGAAGGACCAACGGGCATCAGAACATTTCAAACTCTGTATCAAAGTACAACATACATCTAGAAAAAGACGTATCCCCAGTGCCTGGTTCAGTGACCGGTCACACTGTACACACTGTGTCACCAACACCCTGATAGGTGGCAATTTAAATCAGTCCCCAGCAATCTCCCTTGTGCCCCCCAGGTGATGGTGGTACCCTTCCCCACCCCTGCTGCGAAGGCTCCGCCTTCCTCGCTCCTAACTGTATCCCTCTCTGGACTTCATAAAAGGAATTAGACAATATGTAGTCTGATGTGTAGGAAATGCCTTTCCGCGTTAGTTTTTGTGAGATTCACCCACGTGGCTGGACATGGCCTGCGTTCAGTGCTGTGAGAATTTCATGGTGCGTACACGCCACATTCATGGTGCGCACACGCAACATATTTACCCATTCCCGGGCGGTAGCTTGTCAAAGCTCCATGCGTGACTCTAATTTGCGACCAGGGCTTGGAATCCACTAGCCCTGACTTTAAGAAGCATGTTTCTGGACCCAAGTCTCCTCTCCCGGCACCATTAGTCCCGCCCCCCACTAGAGGCGGCGCCCCCAGGCGGCCCCTGGCTCACCCGACAGCACCACCTCCACCAGGTCGCCCTCCTGGATGTCTCCAACCGAGCGCACCAGCTGCAAGAGGTTGGCCGACGTGGGGTCATGTTTGAAGAGAAGGATCTTGTCGTAAAGGCCATAGAAGCCACACTCGGGGAACTGAGGGGCGGGAGAGAGAGGTGGTGACGGGAAGGCTCAGAGCTGCTCAGCGGCAGCGGTCTGGAACACTCCCAGGGCAGGGCCCACAGTTTCCCCCGGAAACAGAGACCCCGCAGCCCTGCGTTTCCTGCCTGCTCCCTCCCAAGGGCAGCTCAAGCGAGCGAGTGAGTGAGCGGGAGGGCATGGTGCCAGGGCCCCAGGTGTGCTGGGAGCGAGCACCCATGGAGTTTGGTGGCTGGACTGGGAAACTGGAGTGGCAGGGAGAGTGGCTCTGGGAGCGTGAGCACCTAGAATTTTCCGTGGGGGTGGGGGGTTAAGTGAACACCCCCTCCTTTAAGCCCCCACCCCAGCTTCCTTCCTGGATCTATAGTCCTTGTAACCTGGTTCCAGGCCCAGCACTGGGGTGGGGCCAGTTGGAAGAAGGGGATTTAGGACTCCTTGGGGGGGGGAGGGCAGGGAGGCATTGAAAGCTAGGACTCAAGGGAGATGGAGGTAAGGAGGGTGCCCCCCACCCAATGTCCAAAGGACCCAGGTGTCCCTAGTTGGGGCTGGGGGGGGCAGGAAGTGAAACCCTGTAGAACAGAAAGTGAAACTGCCCAGGTGGAGCCGCGGGAAGGACGGAAAGGGGCCCCGCCACACCTGGACAGAAGACAGAAAACAAAACTGGGGTGAGGCCTGAGGAAGGAGGCCCAAGTTTGGGCACCGGACAAATTACACCCAGGGGCAGTCAGGCCTCTACCCCACCCCCATCTGTCTTTCCAAAGAGCAGGCTGAGTTGGGTGTGACAAGTGGACCTCTGGGCTTGGGGGCTTGGTGGAGGACCAAGGAAGCCCCATATTGTTCTTGTCTGCCGGGAGAGGGTCCACAGCTCACAGGGACTGCCTGGGTCTTGACTGCCTTGGTGGTGGTGGTGGTGGGGTCTGTATCTAAGCTTCAGTTTCCCTGTCTATAAAATGGGGGAGTTGGCACAGTTCCCCCATGCTTCTCTGAAGCCCAAAGAATTCATTTCTAGGGTTCTGAGAAGATGCTGGAATTTGAACATTTTGGGATTCTAACATGCTCACATGCTATAGGATACGGATATCTTAGGTTCCAGTGCATTATCATGACGTTTCAGGATTTCAACAACCTAGATCAGGAGCAATCTGGTATTTTCATGTCCTAGGACTCTAATAAACTGGGGTTCATTTGAATGTCTTACTATTAAAGGATTTCAACAACCCACCATTCCAAAATTCTAACACTTTAACATTCTAGGATTCCAACAATCCAGGAATCTAATATTCTATCATTTTAATGTTTGAGGATTCCAACAACCTAGAATCTAATGTTGGAACACTCAGAGGAGTTCGATTACCTAGCAGTGGCCTATCCGAACAATCTAGAATTCTAATTCTATTAGTCTAACATTTGATTGTTTTAGTATTCCAACAACCTAGGATCCTAATGTTTGGACAATTTGTTTGTCTTTGTCTTTTTTTTTTTTTTAAGCAAGCTTTATGCCTAACATGGGGGTGGAATTCATGACCCTGAGATCAAGAGTCCCATGTTCCACTGACTGAGGCAGCCAGGTGCCCCCGGACACTTTGATATCAGAGGAGTTCGATTACCTAGCAGTGGCATAGTCGAATAATCTAGAATTGTAATATTCAACATTTTTAAAGTGTAGAATTCCAACAATAGGAAAGCCCACTCTCCTAACTTTCAACATTCTAGAATGCAGGCACTGAGTTCCACCTGGTTTCTCCTTGCCATGATTCCCAGTTTCCCACCCTGGTGTCCAAAACTAAGAGTAGGGTGGGGTTGGGGAAGGTGGGTTTTAATAGGCCAGCATCAGACCTAGGGGTGGGGACACTGTGATTAGGAGAGGGGACAGAGTCCCCAGAGTCTCTGGGGGTTCCAAAGAGGTGCCTGCCTCTTGATACACATCTCTGGCCTGGGGGAGGGTAGAGATTGGACTCGGAGACCTCACTTGCCCCTGGCAGCTGTGGCAGGCACCCACACCCACACATGTCACCCGATAGCCATGGCCAGGGTGGCTTCAATTTCTACTGTTTCCACCAAATGGGAAGTCGGGGTGGGCTTGAATGGAGAGGTCCCCCATCTGCCCCCCTCCCCGACCTGTCCCTTCCTGCTCACTTCCACACCTAGCTGGCCCCTCCCTTCCTCCCTGCTGGCTGCAGAAAACAATAACACGCAGGGACACGCAATTTGGGGAGGCCTTTGGAGCACCCCGCCCCTACCCAGGCCTCCCTCCAACGGGTAGTGGGGTCAGGAGCCAACTGGAGGCTAAAAGCCCCATCCCCATCCCCCCAGTCGCCCAAGGCTTAATCCTCCTTTTCTCCCCTTCCTCTATGCCAAGCTCCTGGCCACCTCTGCCGGCACCCCCACCCCCTCCGGACCTCTCCCCAAGCCAGTTGGGAGGAACCCTGCGCTCTCACCTTCTGGTCCACGATGGAGCAAGCCAGCTGCTTCACATGGGCCAGCTCAGAGGCGGTGGGGAGCAGCACAAACTCGCGGGTCAGGCCGATCTGGATGTGGAAGGAGACCCCGGAGCTCGGAGCTGGGACCTGGGCCAGTTGCGGTGGCGGCGACTGCAACTCCAAGCCGCCGGGGGGCGGAGGAGACCCCGGCCCGGGAGAGCCTGGGAGCCCGGCGAGATGGGAAGGGGAGGCGGCCATGGGTGGGTCGGGGGGAGGTCCCGGGACTGGTTTCCCGGCGCCCACCCGGGATGCGGCTGAAGGAGCCCGGGGAAGCCGGGTCACTGGATCCGAGGGAGCCCGTAATCTGGTGGTGGAAGCGCGGGGATTCCGGGGATACGAGAAAAGAAACCTAGCAGGTTGAGGGCGCTCGAGGATGGCGAGACCCTGGGAAATTAAAGAAAGGCAATCCTGTGGGTCAAACGCCCGGGAATCATAAAGGAGAAATCTAATGGTTTGAGGGACCCAGCGCTTGAGAGATTCCAAGAAATCAAGAAAATCCAGTAGGTCGGGATCTCAGGGATCAGGAGAGCCCAGGATCCAAAAGCCCCTTGAGGAGAGAAAGCCTTGAGAAGGCAGCAGGGGGAATCCCACAATCCAGTGGCTCTAAGACGAAAATCCAATTAAGAAGGGGACCCGAGGGATTCATCAGACCTTGGGGGTGGAGGACAGGAGTCTCTGAGTCGGTGATCGAGTAGATCCCAAGGATCCGACGGGCCCGGGGATAGGCAGAGATCCCGAGGGCCGGGCTGCTAAGCAGGGAATCTCACGGGTCTCAGAAGTTGGAGAAAAATTCGGTCGGGGGCCGCAGAGAAGGGGGCATTGCCGGCGGCGGAGCGGGGACGGGGGGAGGGAGGGTCGCCCGGCGCTGGGCGCCGGTGGCTCTTTTTCCCCCCTCCAAAGTTTAACTCTGCGGCTGCGGCCCAGAAGGAAGTGTCTGGAGCGATGGCGCAGTCGACCAATCCGCGCAGGCCTCGGTGACGTTGGAGAGGGGCGGAGCCTGGTGGCCGGGGGCGGAAGGGGAGGGCGGGCCCGTCACCTCCGAGTCGGGGGCGTCACCAGCCCCGCCCGGGTCCGGGTGTCTGGGGTGCGAGATACCCGGTAGGGATCCGGGACTGATTCCTTCCCCCAACACACCCAGGTCTGGAAAGTTAACTATTCCCTGAGCTGGAGAGGAGGGGCGAGCCACCGGTCGCGGGGCCGGGGCTGAGGAGGGGCCTGGCCCTTTAAGGAAGGGGACCGTCTAGGCTAGCCTGGTCTGCATCCGGCGCCCACCGCAGGGGAAAAGGTGGGAAACCAGTGTCAGGTCCAGCCCGCTTTGCGACCTCTGGGTTCAGCCTGTCTCTTCGCAGAGCGTCGTCCTCCCCACTCCCCTACCCTGCGCAGGGGAGGCAGTACTGTAGGTGCTGTGATGTAGCCCATTACACGGGTGGGAAGACAGCGACCTCCTGATGGGCGGGAAGGACCTTGCCTCCCGTCTCTGGCAGCCTTGACGAGGTGCTCGAAGGCAACTGGAGGGGCCGGGGCTGGGTTATCTGCGCAGAGCCGCTCAGACACAGGGCCGGTGGGGCAGGGGTGCCGTTTCCTTCAGTGAGCTCCCCACTCTGCCCCAGGCCTCAGAAGAGTGAAGAGCCACAGACCTGGGGGGTTGGGGGGGGTTAGCTGAAAGGGTCCCCAGGGAGGACAGCACACCCATCCCACCTTCTAGATAATTGGTTGTTGGCGGGGGGGGGGGGGCAGTGTGCACGTGTCTGACTGTGGCTTTAGGTAGGTGGCTTCCCCTCTCTGGTCCGGTTTCTTAGATAGGACAGTGACAGGACTGTGCCCAGACGGTCTTTGGGGATTAATGAGATGGTGGCACAGGGCTTAAGTTCAGTAGGCGGTGGCCACCACAGAACCCTTTAGAGATAAAGGGGTGGGCACCTCAAGCTCTCAGGTGTTTAGGAGGCTGTTCGTTCAGTCATCCAGCCAGCCAGTACTGAATGCCGACCTATTACTATGTGAGGTGCTAGGCTTGGGCTAAAACAGCTCTTCAGCACGTTCAGGAGCCCCTCAGGCTGGATTTCTCCTCCCACCTAATAATGAGAGAGCGCCTGCCATTTAGTTTACATTCAGGAAACTGAACCCCCTAGGGACAAAATGACTTGTCCAAGATCACCACGAGAGCTGCTGCCAGGCCCACCCCCTTCACTGAGAGGTCAAGGCCTGGCTTTGAGCTTCAAAGGCATTCTGGCAGAGACAGGCCACCTGCCCGCCTGGGTTCCCTGCTAGTGGGGGATAGGGGCCTAGAGAGGAGCCCCCCCTTCCCGCTAAAGGGCTGCTGGGGGCAGCTGAGGTCGGTACAGTAGTGACTCTGCCACCACATCCGGGGGCTGGCGGGGGCTGGGGAAGGAAGTCTGAGGCTGGAGTGAAAACCCAAACCACCACCTGGGGAAGATGCTCAGAGCTCAGAAGGATGAGGGGGGAGTGGGGCCACGTGGAGCTTGTAGCTAGGATCCTATCAGTGTTCACCTGATGGCCATCTGGCCACCTGTGTCCTTCTTCAAATGTTCCCAGGGCCCTGAGAGGGGCCAGGTCCTATTCTGGGCCCAGGGGCGCAGCCCCTGGCAACCCAGAGGGTGGGCATTAGCATCGGGCCCCTTGTAGAGGATGCTGAAGCCCCAAGATGTGCAGAGGGAGCCCCACGGGACTGGCTACGGATTCTGATGACCTGCTGGGGGCCCTGAGTGGCGCCTCCCCATCTCGTCTTCTGTAACTTGTGTTCCTGATCCTCACTTCCTGAGGTTGTGAGGATCCAGTGAAGCAGCGTGTGAGGAACTGAGCACAGGCTCTGGATCCTGCTAGTGTGGAACTGACCTGGTGGAGGGTAGGGGCTCATCAAGGCACCAGCAGCTAGGGACTGGGTACCTCCATAGCCGGTGCCTTTGCAACCACTCCCCAAAGGGTAGAGGCATGCTGGGGGGCGGGTCTCGGGGGTCTCCAGTCCCCACTCCATATGAGATGAGGCTCCACGGAAGCCCAGGCCCACATGGGGAGAGAAGGGAAGGTGGGGGGTGAAGTACTTGGGGCTAGCTAGCCCTTGGGCCTCCTACCACCCATCATATGGGGGGGCGGGTGGGGAGAAGGGGAAGGCCTTGATCTGTCACCTCACATCATCTGCTTGTCAGGGCTCTGTCCCCAGGCTGCTTCTGAGGCCCCTGGGGAGGGAGTACTTAGGAACAGAAAGGAGGGGCACGGGAGATTCGGTCCTGTGCCCCATTTCCGGGCCTCCACCCACACCCTGCCCAAACTCTGGGCCCCTCTCTTCCCGCCCCCCACCCTACCACAAAACCCCAGCCCACCATATCCCCTCCGTGAGCTCCACCCAGCCCAGGCAGAGCTCCAGACTCGTCTCCCAAAGTCCCGGCCCCCTCAGTCCCCTCGACAGTCAGCGCCACCACCCATCTTACTCCAAAGGGTTTATTGAGACGACTCTCACATCCAAGTCCAGGGCACGGGGGATGGGGGCTTATAAACAGGAACCTGGAAGGGGGCGCGAGGGCCCAGGGTGGAACCCAAAAAAGAGTGAAATAAATAGAGGAAGAAAGTGGAGGGCCAGGAGAGGAGACAGACTATCACACAGTGATAACGACATGGGGGTGGGGGGCAGGGCTCCATTAACATCCCATTTATTTATACAGATATACAGGGAGTTGTGGGGGACCCGGGGGCCCCCTCCAGCCTCCATGCCCCAAGAAGGGGCAAGAGAAGGCCATCTGTCCCCATGGGTGACCCCATGGGGGCTAGGGGGCTGCCTCTGGAAGAGTGCTGGGAGCGGTGGGGGAGGTAGGGGTAGGCGCCTCCCCTGAGGGCATCACCTATTCCCCAGGCAGTTACTGGCCCTGGAGGCGCTGGGTAGTGTCTGGAAAGCTGTGTTGAGGGAACTGGAGGGGAGGGTGGGAGACTGGGAGTGCTTCTGGGGTGGGCCAGGCTGGGCACTCCCCCTGAGGACAGCCCAGGGTCCAGCCAGCTTCCATGGCTTCCCAGGGTACCCAGAGTAGAGGCACCTGGGGCTCCTTCAAGCACAGCTCCCACTCAGGTCTGGGAAGATGGAGAAGGGGAGTCGGGGGTTCAAAGAGAGAACCTGGCACCTTCTGGCATCTTGGAAAAGTTGATCCCCCAGGACACCCAGCCTTGGCTGTGCTACACCTGAGACGGCAGCTCTGATACCAGGACTGGGCGTCAGGGCACAGAGAGGAAACTCCCTGAGGCCATCCTGGAGGGGGATTCCTGAAGGAGGCTGCTCCCCAGGCTGGATGCTTGGGGAAGGACAGGCCGTGGGGGATGGCCTCCTGGGGAAAGGGCCGTTAGCACCACCAGGTTCCCAGGCAGGCGGGAAGAGGCCGGGCCTCCAGGGAGGCTGGGAGTCTCCTGAGGTAGAGAGAAGGAAGGCAGGCTGGAGCGTGATGCCCCAGGTACCAGAGCTCAGGCCGCCTTGGCTACCCCCCACGATGCCCAGGGGCTGCTACCCCGATGATTCGCACAAGGTGCCTCAGCCACCACCCTGGGACACAGAACCCTTTAGAAGGGCCAAGCGAAGGGACACATGTGAGGTCCCACTTGGGGTGAGGAGGTGGGGGGTTTCTACCGAGCCTCCCTCCTGTCCCACCCCTCACCTCAACGCCACCTGCCCAGCCCCTTCCCCAGCCAGTGCGGCGGCCAGGGCGGGGCCAGGCGGGCATCACACGAAGACCTTGGCCAGGGCGTCGGCGCCGGCACTGGCGATGAGGGCCTTGCTGGGGTGGCAGGCGACAGCGTGGATGGCCTCCTCGTGCTTCTTGCGGTGGGCTGTGATCTCTTGCACGCATGTTTTGTTGTCCAGGCTCCACAGGCGCAGGGAACAGTCGTGGCCTGCGCAGGTGCGGGAGCAGAAAGGGCTGTCCCCCGACACGTACCCTGGCTCCTCTGACCCTCAGCCTCTGGACGGACCAGCCTCTTCTCCAGCCATCTTTGGATGCCCACCCCGCCATCCACCCATCCGGTGGCCAAGCATTCACTGGGCATCTGTATACTCAGCCCTGGGGGGCACAGTGAATGTACCAGGCCAACCAGGCCAAGCTCCCTGCCCTGGGGCTGCTGACATGCCAGTGTGGCAGGGAGGAAACGAGACAGCAGAACGAATCCTGCAGGGGCTCAGCAGTGCTGTGGGCCCTGGTCAGTGTGATGACAGAATGGCCAAGGGGGTATCGGGAGGAAGAGCCTGGGAGACAGCGGGGTGGGCCAAGGGAAGGTTCTGAGGACTGGCGAGAGATGGGTAAGGCTGGCGGAGCCCAAGTAGGAGCACTGGGCCGGTGGGGGAGGGGGGTGGTCCGAGAGTGGGGAGCAGACAGGACTGGGCCTTGATGCACGAGCTATCTATGGACACGGCCTGACTCAGGTGTTAGAAAGACTGGGCCGGCTGTGGTAGAGGCTGGCTCTGTTTGTCCCTCACAGAGGGGCCCTGGGCCTTGTCCCAAAGCTTCTCCTTCCTGGACTCGATCTCACTGACCACCTCCTCTACCATCAGCTGCTACTATCACAGGACAGATGGAGAACAGGCCACAATGGGTCCCCATCCCGTGTGCTCACTCGTCACCTCCCACAGGCTCTGTCGGCGGGGACCAGAGGCGAGTGGCAGGAGGCCCCTTGCCCATGGCTTCCCTGATGAGCCATGCACAAGCTTCAGCTCCCTGGGCAGCTACAGCCCCTTCTCCATCTGCCCACGTGCCACCCCATCCTTCTGGGGCCTGGCTGCACAGGAGTTGGGCTTCTGCGCCCGCATCCACACACAGCACATGCTGCCAAATGCTAAGGACCCCGTGAGGACCAAGACCCAGACCCCAACTTCACTCCTGCACCCAAGTCACTATGCTGTAACCAAAGTCTGTCCCTTTTGTGACACGTCCCCACGGCAGGCACGACACCCCCACCCGAGAGGGTTACCTGCGTGAACCAAGATGCAGGCAAACGCCTCCAGGAGGCTCTGCGTGCAGGATGCTTTGCTGAGAGGCCCCCTGCCCCCGCTCCCCCACCTCAGGGAGCCCTGGAGCAACCCTCCGTGACCATTGCCCAAGTCTCCTCCTCTTCCGCTCCCACACACCCTCTCCTTAGGAGCCCCGAGGGTCCCGACTTACTTCCCGACATCAGGAACACACCATTGGGGTCCACGGCCAGGCAGGTGACCGCGTCCAGGTGGGCAACCATGGAGTGCACAGATTTCCCTGGGGAGGAAGGGTGGGTGACAGGTTACTGTTCCTTGCCACCTTGCCTGGGAAGGCAGAGGCCCAGTTTGGATGCTGAGAGCCTGCCACGTGGGCAGTCCCCCCAGGGGCTTGAGGGAGCGGGGGTCAGGAAGGCGGGGCCTCACCTGTCCGGCTGTCCAGGAAGCGGATGCCTCTGTCATCATGGGCGGTGATGGTGAGGGGCTGGTTCGGGTGACTCACCACCTGGTTGATCTGGGTTGGGCCTAGAAGGCAAGAAGGGAAGAACATGGGAGAAATCAGGGACACCAGGACAAAGACAAGAGGAGAACCACGGTCCACAGCCCTGCCCCCTGCCCGGCGCTCTCCTGCTTGGGACCACAGTGCTTCATCTGCAAGATGCGCACCACGCCCTCCCAGGGGTGGCACAGGATAGGGAACAGCCACCACACAGGCCACCCACTCCTCCAAGACGCCTGACAGGTAAGTCCCTGATGATCTCTCTTCCCTTGGCCTTCCTGAGAGCCCCGTGCTGGCCACAGTGGTGGCAGCTGGGGCTTTTCTCCTTCCCACCCAGATCCCCTGAAGCAGGTATGGAAACCATCCTCTGCTCACTGGATGTCGGGTCACCAAAGCCACAGGAGGGACTGAGGCCCTGCGGGCACTCAGACACCAGCCCTGGGCACTTGGGCCCCTCTTACCGCTGCTCCCCCGGGATTCCAGCGAGAGGAGGGCACTGCCAGCCTCCAGGTCATACAAGACGGTGTCGCCAGAGCGGAAGGATGCCACAATGTGGGCAGGCTCGGTGCTGGTGAAGGCCACTGAGGTGGGGATCCCATGATCTGAGGAGAGGGAAGGGAAGGCTGCTTAACAGACCCGGTCCTGCCCTGGGGCTACAGGACAGGACTTGGGAAGCCTGTGCCCTCATGCTCCTGTTGGGGCCTCCAACTCTACAAGGCTCCTCCATGAGGTGTTGGCGTCCCTCCAGGCCTGTTCCCAACACTCACCGCTGGCTGTGAGGAAGGTACAGAGACAGGCTGGGCTGCTGCTGGGATCCCAGATACGGATGGTGCCATCGGCAGAGCAGGAGGCCAGGCGCTGGGAGGCAGGACTGAAGGCTAGGCCCCATACAGCATCCCCATGGCCCTCCAGGACATGGCTCAGCACGCTTGGGTCTAGGCACACCGAAGGGAGGAAACAAGCCATGTCAGGGCCTCCAGCCCCAACCTAACCAGCTCTAGCACAACTCTACTGAGAACCAGGTGACTGGGCTGGGGACCCCCCATTCGCCCAGCTTCGTCCCCAGCTTCCTCATGGCCTTGAGCCGTCCCCACAGGAACCTGCCCAGCCAGCTGCTCATACTCTGACCACTGGTGGTTCTGAAAAAATCTGAGGGCTCCAAAAGCAACCCAGAATGGAAGCTCAGAGGGCAGGGATGCCCCCTGTTTATTGCCAACCCCACAGGACCCACGAAACAGGCGCTTGGTACGTGATTCTCAGTTAAGGGGAGAAGGGACAATGGTAGCTCTGGGGTCCCCAGACCCTTTGCAGTTTGGACCCTCTGAGTTGGACCGGCCATGCTCCTTGCAGCCCTCTCCAACCCCCCTAACCACCCCCCTGGCCCGGCCCCAGGCACAAGCCCTGCCTCCCTGGTCACTCAAGTCCGCACGGGCTGCTCTGTTCAGGCCCCGCCGACCCCCAGTGTGGGGCAGCTTGCCTGGCCCAGAGCGCATACTCCCTGGGACTGACCCCCTGACCTTTCACAGGGTGGGGACTGTTTTGGAGGAAAACAGCGTAAGATCCTCAAGGGGAGATACAGACCTTTAAACTCCACCTGACAAAATGCCACACAGCCGTGTGTGTCATTAAGAGAGTTATCGAAAGAACCATCACCAGGGACAGGACAGACACTGAACAGAAACGAGTGTGGTCACTTCTGCACTTAGCTGTTAAAGGTATACCAAGGATCGTGCAGACTCCCTACAGCCCCACCCAACTAACTTCCCCTCTCCCTGCTCGACTTCTCACTGCCACCTCCCTGCGCTCAGCCCCCAGAAGACACCGCCAGAGCCCGCTGTGCATGGGCTGGGTAGCTCACCCCCCAGATCCCCTGGGAGGCAGTCCCCCCAGGCCATCTCTTTCCTGCCTCAGCCTGTCCGACCCCCATCACGAAATAAACACTCTGCTCCATGCTCCCCTGGGTTGGGGCACACGGTCAGGCACAGGGGGATGCAGGGGGAATGCAGGGGCTCCCATGGACACAGTGAGCAGGTGGGTGGAGGGAGCTGTCCTCACCGTAACCATCGTAGGGGTCCATGTTGAGGTCTGGAATCTTCCAGCTGTGGATGCGGGCGTCCGCCCCCCCACTGTAGCAGCACTCACTGTTGCTGCCCATGGCCACTGCCAACACAGGGCCCCTGCAGGACGCACAGGTGGTGGAGGGGTGATGAAACACTCAATCTCACCCCTCCTCAGGCCCCCTGCATGGGACCTTCAAGCCTTATGCCAGATTTTTCAAGGATGGCCAAAAGGAATTCAGCATCTGGGGCTTTGGTTGTCCTCCCCCCAGGCCTGCCTTCCCCCATCTCCTCAGGCCCGTTTCCAACTCCAAAGGCTAGGCTGAGAACCAGCTATGGGGCACCTCAGTCTGCAGAGCACCAGGAGCAATGGGGTGCGTGTGCAGAGGGCCCCCTTGAGGTAGCAGTGGGCAGGCCAGGGGCCAAACTCCCTTCAGGGGCACTGCCCTACCTGTGAGCCCGGAAGGCATGGATAGGTTCCACATCAAGTGCAGCGTTCCTGCGGGAGGAAGCCCAGCGTCACCAAGAGCCCCTCCTCACCCTGAACCCAGATCCCCCTCCCAGCCCTCGGTTGCACCCTCACTTCTTGGCTGTGACAGCCTTTTGCAGGTTCCACAGCTTGAGCGTGCCGTCCTCAGAGGCAGTGAGCAAGGCAGACTGGCTGTGGTGGAAAGCCAGGGAGCGCACGCCATCGTAGTGTGAGCGGAGAGTGAATTTGGGGTTCCACGTCTTCTTAAAGGCATCTTTGCTGTCAGAGAGCTGGGCCAAGGGGGGGAGCTGCCTCAGTGCCCCCGCATTCCCGCAGACACAGACTGCCATCCAGGATGTCAAATCAGCCAGAGCCCCGTGGAGCACCCCCAAATAGCCTCCAGCCCCGGGCTCCCCGCCTGCAGCCCCCCTCGCTCACTGAGTCCTACAGAGTGCAGGCACGAGCTGCTTTCGGGGCAGTCAGTTCAGAGGGGGCTCGGGGAAGACTGTCAGATCGCCCCCCAGTGCCCGGGACTATAAACTCCGAGCAGCGCTAGGAATTAAAAACGGACCAGGAAGAGGTGCCCAAGCAGCCTGGCTGGCTCTGTGGCCATCAGTGAGGCTTTCCTGAGAAGACACCAAAGGAGCAGGCCTTAACCAGATCAGGCGAGTTGACTGAGGAAGGACACCGCGTGTGCCAAGTCCCCGCAGCTGCCGGCGCGGGTCTGGAGCCTGAGAGGAGGCCCGGGTCACAGAGAGCAAGGGAGCGAATGGCCAGAGCTGAGGCCAGAGCTGCGTCCGGGAACCTGCATCTCACCCCGAGGGAAACAGGGAGCCTAGGAGGGTTTAGAGCAGGGAAAAGACGCGGACCTGGGAAGATGTGGGTGGCTGAGGAAGGCTAAGGGGTCGAGAAAAGCCTCTCAGGGAAAGAGAAGGGCACGCAGAGCACATGCTGGGGAGTGGAAATGGGGACAGGTCCACACAGTGGGAGGAGAATGGGGAGCAGAACCAGTGACCTGCGGGGGAGGGGTGCGTGTGTGTGCCAGAGACACTGCCCAGGCCCTGGTGGACAGTGGTGGACTCTCTGGGGGGGAACCCAGGGGCAACCAGCTGGCAAAGAGGACGAGCAGAATGTCAGGAGAGACTCGGTGTCCTGCCCCAACATGGGATTCACACCTGACCAACCCCTTCACGTGGACTCCACCCCCCACGGTCCCCACTTGTGCCGTCACCCCTGAGCCTCCGCCGCTGTGCGGGTATGCCCTCACGGGCACACCCCTGCCCAAAGCCTGCACCCTGGAAGCCCGCCTTCCGGGCATCCCACAGCCGTGCCCCAACCTTGCTGGGGTCACCAAGTATTCAAGATCTGGCTAAGGGCTGTTGCAGCTGTTCTGCCACGGGGAAACACACACGCGCACCTGACGCACAGAATCCCAGATGGCCAGAGGGCCCGCTGCGAGGGCTGGGCTCCGAACACTTGGCCCTGACCCCTCCTTCCTGGCCCTTCTGCCCACCGGCCCCGCTCGCACCTGCTCTTGCGGTTTCTGGCTGCACAAGGCAGCTCAGTGCCCACCGCCCCCCCCCCCCAGACCATCTTCCCTGCGCTGTGCCGCCCCACGGCCCCCTTCCTCAAATGCTGCCCCCTCGCCCTGCACTGAGCCCGTGGGGGGCCTGGACGCCAGACGCACATAAGCCGGGGTGGAAGGGTGCAGCACCTGCAGGAGCCGGGCACCAGGTCCCGCACCTCAGGAACCCCCTCAAGCCCTGCACCCCCCGGCCAAGTCCACAACTCCTGGTAAACCAGGGCGAGCTGCCGAATGACCTCACAGCACCCTCCCACAAGGGGGCCAAGCGCAGGCAGGGCACCCAGTCAGAGCTCAGCGAGAACAGGCATGATGTGGGACGCCCAGTGAGGACCCGCGGGGGGGGGGACCCAAGAACTTACATCACAGCTGAGGTCGTTGTCGTTGGTAACGGTGAGATCTGCCAAGTCCCCCAGGCTCACCTCCCCGCCCCCGATAGTGTCCATGATGAAAACGTCTGAGGAGAAGCCAAAGGAACCTGGTAGGGGTAGGGGAGGGAGGGGGCAGAGAGGGGCAGGGAGAGAGAGAGAAAGACAGAAAGAGGCAGAAAGGGAGATAAGCAAGAAGTCAGAGAGACAGGGAGAGCACAAGATCAAGAATCACAGCTGGAAAGAAAGAGACAGGGAGAGACAGACGGACAGACAGGGCAGGACAGACGAGAAAAGGGAGACAGACAGACGAACTTTTGCGACAGGGAGGCTGCAGACTAGAGGCCAGGCTCTGACCCTGAGGCCACAGAAGCTCTGGGCTTAGCTCTGCAGCCCCCCCTCTGCCGTGGGCCCCAGGGGACCGGGCTTTGGGGAGGGGCCTCTTACCTTCGTGTGGCCGGGGCTGGGGTGTGCCAGGAGGGGGACCAGTCACTTTAGGAGGCAGCCCATCTACATCCCGAAGGTCGGCCAAAATGCCCTGGAGTTTGACCCGCCGGCTTTCTGGGGGAACAAAAGCAAAGGGCTGAAGTTGCCCACTAACCCACCCAGCCACCAGCCTCCCCTCCTGCAAATGTGGGGCAGCCAGGAAGGGCTAATCCCACAGAGGGCTCAAGGTGGGAGTGGGGGATGGGTGGAGACGACAGACTGAGCTGGGGCTGTTGTCAGTCCCAGCATGGCAGGAGCCTCAAGTCCCTAGCCATCCTACGTGACCACTGAGGGCCTCACAGCTCAGAGTCACGGGGCAGGAGGAAGGTGCGGCCCTGCCCTGTCTGCCTCTCCCCACAGGGTCCTCATCCTTTTCCTCCCTGCAGGCCACCAAGGACTAGCCACTCTCAGGGAGGGCTGGAGGCCCCACTCCAGGAAAAGCTGGGCTGCTGCACCCCTGCAGGGATTTTCCAGGGAAGGGGTGAGGGCCTGGCCACCACGGTATGGGCCTCCTGCTCTCCTGGGCCAGCCTCCTCTCAGGAAGCGTATCCGTCCGGTGGAGACTCCAGAGCAGGAAGCAGCTGCCGGGGGCTGCGTGCGCCCCTACCTCGCCCGGTGAGGAAGGCTGGCCAGGAAACCCGCCGCTTACCCAGCTCGTGGTGGGTCCCCTCTCCAGTGCACCGTCGAGGGTCCGGGGAGCCCTCCCCCTCCTCTCCTGAGCCCAAGAAATCAAACTCATTGATGGCGTCTTCAGAGTCATCCTCCTCATCCTCGTCCTCCATCTCAGGCACCAGGGCCTTGGAAGGCAGCTGCGCATGGAAAAAGCCAGACAGGTCAGGAGGCTCTGGCTGGGAGCCTGAGCCCAACGGGTTTCCAGGGCAGAGAAGCCAGGGCTCCCGGCCTTGGCTTTGCCCTGCTCAGAAGCGTCCTACACCAGGGGCGGCCCTGCTTTCCTTCTCCCAGAGCGCCCCCCACCCCCCCGCAGGGCCCCCCTCAGTACACTCAGGGTTGCCGTGCTCCCCCTGCTGGGCGCCTTCAGAGGCAGCTCCTTGCCAGCCCCAGTGCTAGGAACCCATCCTCCCGTGTGCCTCGATGTGCGCACTGGGACCCCCGCTCAGACTTGGGGTTTTGGGGCGTCATGGCACCCGCACTTCCCCACATGGATGCCTTTCACACACAGCCTTCCACAGTGACGTGTTCTGCCTGATGTCACCATATCGTACACAAAGGGCCACCGAGGAGCTGTGTTCTCAGAACCTCAGAGACTGCAGAAAATGGCTTAAGGGAACCCCAGAATTCTCACTAACAGTTTCGAATGCTGACTTCTGCTTCAAGTGTTGGCTTATGAACATACCCCCTCCCTACACTGGGGCTCTGTCCACCCCCGCCTCAAACGCTGCCTCTTCAGCGTTCCCTAACTGGACCGAGGCCCGGGCACCCCCAGGACCAGCCACACTCAGACCACAAGCTCCTCGAGGGCGCGGCTCACCCTCCCACAGGCTCAGCAGTCCAAGCCAGGACTGCAGTCAAAACCGCTCAGGCATCCAGAGGCCAGCCTCTGTGGGAGGACAGGAGGGAGAGGGACAGGACACAGTCACCTGCCCTTCCTTCCCCGTGGAAGAGCCGGGGTCCAGGTTCAGCCAGCATGCCCGGAGAGGCAATGGGGGCTTCGGGCTCAAGAGGAGCACGGCAGCGTAACAGGCGTCCTCCCGGGTCCACAAGACAGGGTTCCTGAGTAACCCTGTTCTGCCCGCTGTGCCCGGCTCGGCTCACGCTGCCATCCCTGAGCACTCGGTGCGGCCAGACCCAGCGTAGCAAAGGGCTTTCTGGGCATGAGTTCATGTTAATTAAATCTTTAACAACCCAGAGGCAAGGATTCCGAAACTGCAGCTGAGACAGAATCACATGCCCAAAGTGCCAGACCGACAGCCACTCTCGCAGGCCTTTTGAATCTGCCTGATCACTGCAGGTCTGCGGGTGAGAGGGGGCCTGGGGGGCCTTGGGACCCCTGCACAATAAGCCACCCCACTGGGCCGGCGGGACAAGAACGGTGACAGACAAAGGCCTAAGGGAGCACGGAAAGCCAGCGATCATCTCCACTGGGAGGAGCAGAGAGGAGCGGGCAGGCTTCCCAGATGAGGATGAGGTAAGGACTGAGAAAGGAGTGAAAATCCCAACAGGGGTGGGAAGGAGCAGGAACAGGGGCAGAGGCCCAGACTCAGCGCCATCCCGACTTTCCCATAACCCAGCTCTAGCACACTGGCTCTGTGTGTTCCCTGAGCACCCATACCAGGCGGGACCCTGTGCTTAGCCATACTGGGGACATTGGAGACAGGGCTGGTCCCACACAGCCATGGGGCACCAGGCAGGGCAGACCCAGAGTGGTCTGGGTGAGAGGTCAGAGAGGGCTGCCTGGAGGAGGGGTGCTATGGTGAGGCGGAAGGAGGCAGGGAGGGGTTCTGATGGGAAGGCCACACACAGGGTCCCTGCATGGGCATGCCGCTGGCCACAAGCTCCGCCAGGGACTGTACCTCTGTCTCCACGTTGCTGCTGCTGGCTCAGGGCTAGACCCACAAGGCCCAAACTGACGCTTATTGGCCAGAGCAGCCTAGGCCATGCCTCAGGCTAGTGGCACTGAACAGCAGCAGCATGGTGGCTCGGGAAGCTGAGAAGCAGGGGTGAAGCACAGTGGAAGCCATTACCGTGAAGCCACGCTTAGATCTGCACTCTACCCTGCAGGGTGGCCCTGGGCTTAGGTCCTGACACAAGAGCAGACAGGACACTCGCGCCTACAAAGTCCCCATGTGACCCCCATCCTGGCCCCAGACTGAACCCAGGGCCCCACCACATGCATTCTGGGTGCTGGGGAGAGAAGAGCAAGGAAACCCCCCAGTCGCTGCCTGGCAGAGCTCACGGTCTACTGAGGGAGAAGACAGAGAGCTACAGCCACACTAACAATATCTCAACGCAACAGTGATGAGGCTAGGCCAAGGGAGCACGCTGTGAGAGGGCAGCGCATGGCCAGCCCAGGCTGGAAGGTCCAGGCCTCTGGGGAACGTGTGAGCTGAAGGGAGGACGGGAGAAGATGGGTGGGGAGGGAGAGGCCGGCCCTGACACAGCATTGAGGCAGGGGCTTGGCCGAGAGGGGCCAGGGACCCTGGGAAGGTACAGAGTCAGGCCACACAGACCGGGCCATGAAGGGAGCCCAGAGAGCACCCTCAGGGGCAACTCTGTGCCCCTGGAGGGCAGAGGGGAGGGGGCGCACCTTCACGCGCGGCTTCCTGTGCTGTGTGCCGTCCAGCTCATCGTCCTCGTCGCTGTCCTCGTCCTCGCAGTTCTGCAGGAAGGGGATCTGCTCCAGCACCGAGCCACTCATGCGCTCTTTGCCATCTTTGCTGGCCGCATTCCTGCCCACGACATGGGGGCAGAGGGGGGCATTAGTCCCACTAGGTGACAAAGTTCAGATGGGAGGGTGCCGAGGGGCCATGGCCAGAGCCTGGACTCCACTCTTAAAAGGGCTGAGTCCACTGTGACCCCACAGGAGCCTGGACCCCAATCACACAGGGGGCACAGGTCCCAGCCTCCTCCTGACACACACTCACCCCAACAAGAACACCCTCGCTCGGACCCCACACCGGGCCCCTCCTTCCTGGGCTCTGAGGCCCGGAGCACGAGCCCCCGCCCGACCATGCATCCGTGGGCACGTGCTGAGCCAGTGCTGAGTCAGGAGAGCAGCCGAGAAAGCACCACTGACTCGACAGCCCACTTTCCCACGGCCCGGGCAAACCCCGGCGCAGGTCAGACAAGTGGCAGACACACCCGGCGGGAAAGAGGAACTGGTCACTTCGCAAATGCTTGCGCCCCTACTGCCAGCCTCGCCGTCAATGAGCCTGTCCCCTCCTGACTGACAGATGGCCTCCTGTTTTCACTCCTGGCCGACTGTCCAATGCCTCCAACCGTATGACAAATCTTAGCAAAGGACATATCTGACAAACCTGAGTCCAGGGTAGAAACGCAGGTGCAATTCGAAGTTCAAATAAATGAAACATCTCTCTTTCTTGCCACTAGGTCGGTCCTCTAGACGGTTCTTGCCAACTGCTCACGGTCACTGCTCGGAGGACAGATCTCTCCGGTGTTCCCTCCCCAGCCACCGTGCGCACAGCCTCCTGGCGGAGCACGTATGCTCAGGCCCCCCCCACTCCCCAACCCTGGCTGTGCCCACTCAGCCTCCTGTGCTATGCCTCCAGCTTTCAGATCCCACCTGCACACTGGTGAACTGGAGGGGAGTTCGGACTGCAGCGCTCCCCCCACGCCCCCCGGTCGAGCTCCAGGCTGGCGGCTCATCACTTGTTCTGGGGGTGACCCAGCACCACAAACCACCTGCCCCGGACAGGCCCCTTGCTATTCCTTCCACCCCTCACCCTCCCCACTGTAATCAACGCCACTCCTGTTGCTTGGACCAAACCCCAGAGCCACCCCCTCGCTTCCTTCCTTTCCCCCACATCCATTTCTTTAAAAAGCAGACCTGCGGAGAGGCCCTCCGCCACTCACATCCACCATGTCTCGCAGACACAGGAGGCTCCCGCTCTGGCCCCAGGGACCCTCCTTCTCTAAGCCAACCAGCACATCGGACTGTGTCACACCCCTGCTCAAAACCACGGGCTTCCCACAACTCGTAGACTCCAAACTGCCTATCGCGGCCGCTCCAGCCCCATTTGATCTGACTCCCGAGATTTCAACCTCACCACAGACCACAAGCCCCATGTGCTCACTCGCTGTGGGCTCCTAAACGTCCCAAGTAGAACCCTAACAATCATCACTCCTTCTGCCTAGAACATTCTCCTAATACTTGTGTGGCCTCCTCTCCCCTTTCCTGTGGTTCTCAGCCCACTGTCACCTCCGTGAAGAATGCCCCTCACCATTGCCCATGTCCCTGTCCTTCCTCCTTTCCACCTTTCCCTGCAGCACTGAACATCAGCAATTGTTAAATGACTTGTTTTGACGAGTAACAACTACGGAAAAGAGAAGGAACAAGGAAAAGTCCCTGGGCCGGTGGCCATGCATTTTGGCTCCCCACTGGACCCCAGCGCACTACCCAGGGAAAACCTCCATGTGCTGAGACACTCCATGTGCTAAGCATCGTAAGGCCTAAGCCTCCGGAGGGGGGCTGGGCTGGGCATGAGCTGCGGCATGATATGGGCATGAACACGATGCCATGGGAGAGGACACGCAGGGGGACCCAGAACAGGATCCAAGGATCCCACAGCGAAGGGACTGAGGGTTCTGGAACAAACCAGCCCACAGTACGCTTCAGGAAGGAAGTGGCCACCGCAGCACCCGGGAGCACTGCTGACTTTATGACAGTGGCCATCACCAGGAGGAGGGGCAACAGAGGACTGGGCCTGTCAGGACGCACCAAGCGCTCACCTCTTGATCTGCTCTTCAATCTGTTTCACCAGCAGTGACTCCCCACCACTGAGCCCCCCGGGACCTGGCGTGGCCCTGGGCCCCCCTTCGCTGGGCTCCACGGCCCCGTTGAGCTCCAACGAGCGGCCCAGAAGGGAGCGCACACGTTTGGAGCGCATGTCCAGGATGGTGTCCGTGTAGCCCACCTCTTCCAGGTACCTGCAGGGAGACAGAACCAGGGCAGCTCGGGTGTCTCCTGGTTTCTTTATATCAGATAGGGGCTGAGGCAAACGGGGACAGGCTTTTTGGAGAAGCAATTTAAGACTACATGCCTGTGTTTTAAATAAGCACACCCCAGGCCCCAATGCGTCACTTTCAAGTCTATTTCCAGGGTAAACCTTTACATACAGGCACAATGCGGTCACACAGATGCTAGTGGGGATGCCGTACGGAAAAGCCAAGACACAGGAGCCACGCTACATGCCCACTGCGGACGACTGTGGCCGCAAATGACTGATGGGGACACGAAGCAGAAAATAACAGAGGCACAGGGCCAAGATGGCCACAATAAGCAGCTTAACAAAAATCCTAAGTTATGAGAGCCACACAATTCATGTTTGTTTAAAAAACTAAAAAAAAAAAACAAAAAAACAAGAGTTAACGTGTGTACAAGTACAGGCCACACGCAAACACATATTTGAAACGTGCCCCCCATGAGGCCTGGAAAGATACATACTCGGTGCACCAGCAGTGACCTTGGACCTTTGGAATAAGGGATTAGAGACGTAAGAGCGACCTTTACAGTTCACTCTACTCGCTTCTACAAATGAGCATTTATTACTTTCACAATTTCAAACAATGAAAGCTAGCTGGGACAGGTCTAAAAGTTACAAACAGGGAAAAAAAATTAATTATGGATATCCGGCCCTTCAGAAGCCTTTTACATTTACCATGACCTGGTCCCTTTGGGACCCCTGAACCCACCTCTCACAGGCTGGAGCACATCTGCCCTCACCTGCTGTGTCACCCCGTGTGCCTGCTTGGGGCCGAGGAGAGGCAGGGGAACACGGTGGTGAAGAGCTTGGGCTCTGAGGGCCTAGTGCCCGAGGTCACATCTCAGACCCCCTCACTTACCAGCTGTGTCATCTCCTGCCAGCACACGCCCTCCCCGCCTTTCTGTGTTGGGGGGAATACTGCCGCGTGGGAATTTCCACCAGGCATCAATGCACGTACGCAGCAGTAACAGGCACCCCGGCAAGTGCTGCCTATAGAACCGTTCCATCGTTAATGCTGGCACACACCGTCAGCTAGCAAGCTTCCGGACACTTGGCTTAGGGAAAGCGGGGATAGGGACAAACAACCTTCCTGGTGCTTGTCATGCTATGGAAGCATCTTCAATGGGATGATGTCTGAGCAGTGACTGGCTACGGAAGGTGACGGTCATCCATGGGACAGACGACCCCATAGCTCTTACGATGATGCCACCTAACTAAATTATGTGGAAGGACGTCCACAGCACTTTGAGAAAACAAGGCAGTAGAAGACACAGAGAAACACGCACCTGCTTTTATAAAACACACACACAGCCCCACCAGAGTCGCCAAAATGTTTACAGGGGCATGAGATTCCTTGGGTGGTGGAATTATGAGTGATTTTCTTTGTGTTTCCCAATAACTCTTGCATTCTCTAAAACACATGGATCTCTTTAATAGTAAAACGTAACACCTTTTTTTTTTTAAAGTGAGCGATATCTGGGGTCACTTCCCAAGAGTAGAGAGCCCCCCCACCCCCGACCCTGCCTCCTGTAGCAAGTGTGCCCTCCCTCCCAGGCTGGGCTCCACCCACAGTGTGACCAACAGGGGTCCTGACAGTCCACAGTCCCACCCCGAGGGGGGACAGGAAGGGCTGCAGAGTCTTCAGGCTTATCTCCAGCCAAACACGTCCCTCTCCCTGCCCCACCCCAGCACCCCTGTCCTGCACACTCACTGTCGGAGAAGCTGCCGCCCCTCCTTCCACACCAGCGGGCTGTTCTCCAGGGTGACGGACTCCACAGGGCCATTGGACACTGCAGAGTGGAGACAAAGGAGGCAAGCTGTCTTCGGGGAGCGCTGGGTACCCATCACCTCCTTCACCTTCCTCCCCTTCAAACCCTCCTCAGTCACTGTCACACGTCCTGCCGAGTCCCTTCCTGAGGACATGTGAAACCTACCCTCACCCCTCCACGCCCTCTACTCTCCTGAAGTCATTCCCCAAACCACCCCCCAGCCTTCCTTCAGATCCCACCAGCTTATGTTACTCTGCCACATGGGGAGCTGGCCCCGTTCTGAGAGCGCAGGCAGAGCGGACTCTATGCTTCGAGACAGGCTCTGCCGCTCACCAGCTGTGTGACCTTGAGCAAGGTGGTTTACCTCTCTGAGCCTCAGCTTCCCCTTCCGAGAAGAACAGTTAATAACAGCAGCACCTAGATTTTAGGATTCTTGCGAGGATTAAATGAGATCATCTGTTCATTTTACTCATGAGCTACTTACTGGGCATTTACCAGGCACCTGGCTGGGTGCCTGAGCTACAAAGAGCCCTGCCCTCGTGGGACTCCCATCCTGATGGGAGGGGTCTGATATGAAGAACAACATCCCTGTTAACCCAGCCCTGAAGGCCTTGATGGGTCGCCAGTCCCTTACCTCCACTGTCCTGCACCATGTTCCAGCCACACCCAGTAACTCCCCATCCCCTAACACACCACCCTCTTTCCTGTTGCCACGCTTCTGTACACGTGTCCCTCTACCTGGAACACCTGCCCTACCCACTTGTTGATGAACAAGGAGCTTAGAATGTTAGGGACAGTGTCCATCTGTGTCAGAGGGACAGCAGACAGGACTGGCCTTCTTCATCACTATCTAGCCCCCTCCCCACTCAGGGGCCCTGCAGAGCAGCCCATGCAGGGGGCACTGAGAGTGAAGTTCACGCCCTCCCCAGCTCCCAGGTCAAGACTGCATTCTGTGGAGCACAGTACAAAGAGGTGGCCCAACTTGGCACGGCGCCACCACACTGAGCTTGGTCTGGTGGGGTGGGCCAGACAGGCAGGTCTGGGGGTGGGCACCTTGTTCTGCCGGTTCTGATTTCTTCTCCCCTGGGTTCAGGTCCGTCCCAAACTTCAATTTATGGTATTTGGCCCTAGAAGAGCAGATGATTAATGATGACAGACGCAGAGGAATAGACAGGGCCAGCCCTCAAATCAGGGGTCCCAGATCCCAGGGCCTCCCACAGTCCGCTCCCCGACCGCTAAAGATGAGCCGACCCCCACCCCCCAACCCCCACCTTTAGGAAGCCACGGTGGTGGCAGAGACACCACACACAGCATTATGCAGAACCCACTCTTCGAAGTCCGGCAGTCTGGGGTGCGACCCCAGCTCCAGAAGTCCCAGAAGTCCTCCCCCTCTGGAAGCTTCCCCTGTCCCCATGAGGGGACAGGGAGGGGTCAGTGAGGCAATGAGTCTTCCGTGGGGCCATCAACGCTATGAATGTTGTTACTAGTGCCGATCCTGAACTCCATCTACCGTGTCTTGTTCTGTCCCCCTGTGCTAGAACCACAGAGTACTGGGCGACGGGGAACGGAACGCCGGTTTCCAAACCTCCCCAGGCTGGAAGGCACTGCAGGCAGCCTCCGGAGCCTCCTGCTTGGGACTGACCCGGGGTGGCAGGGCTCACCTTTCCTGCTTCAGCGCGTATTCCAACATCTTGATCCGCCGCACCAGATCCGTCTTGAGATTCTCTTGCCCTTTCCGTTCTCCCTGGAGGAAAGCCACCTGAGCCTGGGGGGGACAGAAGGGAACAGGAAGACAGCAGGGCTCAGGCTCACTGATGCGTGTCCCTTGCTCACGCAAGGACAATCAGCTCCAGCCCCCACCCCCACAATGACATGCAGCGGCCACTTCTTCAGGCGTGAACACCCTGAGCCAGGGTTCAATGGAGCAGCGACAGGGCATGCTGGATCTGTTTCCAGAGTCCCCTGCCATGTGACCCACCATGAAAGAGCTGAGGAGGAGTCCTTAACCCTTGACATTAAAATGGGTAACTTGGACCCTGCCTTTTGGGGAGAAGTCAGATAGGGGATGAAAGTGGGGGATGGAGGCACGAAGAGCTCCGGGCTCCTTCTCCCCCACCCCGAGGCAGGTGCTGTCCCCTAGGTTGCTGGTGGAGGTGGTGTCTCACTATTTCTACCAGAGCATCTGTCTCTGGGAGGCGTAGGAAGCTACTTCGGGAGCTTAGGGACAAGAGTGGGTGGCTCAGCTCAGCTCCCGCTCCAATGCAAAAGCTTTACCACCCAACCCCCACCGCGGGGACCAAGCGTCCCACTGGAGTCTGCACAGGGTGAGCGAGACATGCCACAGACATGACCCAGGGCCCCTGCCAACCACTTCACACCGTCTGCTGGCATGGGCTACCCCAGTCTGCTCTGGTCCATCAACAGGTCTTTTGGAGACACTGGGCCAACGGCCTTCGAGGCAGGATCCTGGCCCCTGACCATGTTCCAGAAGTCCTGTGCCAAAGCCCTGAGAGCAGGGCTCAACCCTGGCTTCTCCCCAAGTGCTCCACTGTTACAGGCTGGGACAGCCTGAGCTCCAGGCCGGGCTCGGCCACTTACTTGCTGCATGATCTGAGGCAGGTCATCGGCCTTCTCTGAGCCTCCATTTCCCCTTCTAGAAAATGGGGCTCACGAGAGTGCCTGCCCCTCATGTGTTAAGTTCTTCTCAGTCCGAGGCCTAGCACAGAAGAAGGGCTAATAAATGCCAGCTCCTACCTCTCCGCATGTTTCTTCTCCCTGTCTGTTCTTCCACAACACTGAAACAGGCCCAGTTCTTTTAAGACCCAAGCCCCATCCAGCAGAGATGTCAGTGGCAGGCAGGCCTCCTGCCCCCACAGGCAGCTGCATCTTCCTGGAGCCAATCCCCAAACACCACATGCTCACTCGCGAACTTTGGTAACTCTACCAGAAGCCCTGGGTCTGGCCACAGACCCCTTTTCCAGGCCGTGCCCATTTTCAGAGCCCGGCTCCAGAACTGCAAGTTCTCCGCAGCCTCTCAGATGCACACCTGCACTCTCTCCCTCTCCTTGAGGCTCGAAGGGCCCAGAGGACCTACCTGCCCTGGAGACTTGGGAGCGTGGCACAGCTCTGTGCCTACAAGCCTCCTATGGCCTCGGCCCTGCTCTAGGGACCAGATCTCTCCCTCGGTTGGCTGAGAACTGAGCACGTGCTAATTAATGCCTGCCTCTGGCCGGGAACTCGGGAAACGGGCACTCACATACCTCTGGTGGGGGTCATACATCGATGCACCCTTCCTGGAGGGCAGTTCCGTCACATCTATAGAAATATTAAACACACACTCCCTTTGCCCTGACAGGTCCACTTCCAGGGATGTAGCCTACAGGCATAAGTGCAACGTGGGCTTCCTTCCATAAAATAAAAAGGAGCATCCCTGCCTCAATGTAAGACAAAAGTGTCATGCACCCATTCGCTTACAACACCAATATTTACTAAGCCCCAGCTCTGTATCAGGTACAGGTGAAGACAGAGGATACAGCACTCAAGACAGACTGCATTTTCCAGAGGGGGGTGTAGGACAAATAATGAACAGATCATTATATGTCACCAGGTATGGCGTTGGGGTGGGAGGGGGGACCCAATCTGTCCTTTGTGGGAATGGACTTTTTCCCCCTTCTGAACACCGTTTTCTCTCTACACTTTAAATCAACACATACACGCATAAATACCTAAGGCCAGACAGGCAGACTCACATGTGGTCACCACCTTAGCAGTCTGATTTTCTGTCCCTTGTGTATCATCTCACTCACCCAAAGCCACCCTGTCCAGTCCCTTTAGAAGGTGGGGGTAGAGGTAGAGAAGAAAAGGTCAATCACCCCAAGTTTCTACCTCCTCACTGTCCTCGCTACCCTCTGGGGCTTCCATAGTGAGCCCTGTACTTCCCAAGCGCCGGAACAGCCTGCTGAACACCCACGTTCATTCAACATCCCGCACTGGTGACTGCCTAGACAGCCCGATCCCGCATGAGCCACTGGAGAGTCACGGAGAAGACGACTGGTTCCTGGCCTCAGAGCTCTCAGTGCAGTGTGGAAACAGGCAGGAGCATCCACAACCAACAAACCATGTGACTGGGCACTACAAGGGAACAAAGGGTGTTATGGGAGGAGAACACCCAACCTGCTCCTGGAGGTAAGAAGCACAGCTCAGCCAAGACCTGAAGGCTGTTAGAAGTTGGCCAGGGAGGGGCACCTGCCTGGCTCAGTGGGTTAAGCCTCTGCCTTTGGCTCAGGTTGCTGGAATTTTCAGGTCATGATCAGGTCATGATCTCAGGGTCCTAGGATCGAGCCCCGCATCACGCTCTCTGCTCAGCAGGGAGTCTGCTTCCCCAGCCCCCCTGCCTGCTTGTAATCTCTTCTCTGCCAAATAAATAAATAAATAAAATCTTTAAAAAAAAAAAAAAAAAAGAAGAAGAAGAAGTTGGCCAGGGGAGTAGCATGTGCTGCAGGCAGAGGACAGAGACAAGAGCTACATGGCAGACTTATGGAACACTAAGAAGGCCAGTACAGCCACATGAGAATGTGTAACAGGGTTAGCGAGGAAAGGCAGAGAGGCTTCTCCGGGTGTAGGACAAATAATGAACAGATCACTATACGTCACCAGGTATGGCGAGAAGGACTGAGAAAGGACCACAGACCAAGTAAGAGTTTGAAAGTTGTCCTCAGAGCATAGGGGAAGCCGCGGAAAGGTTTTAAGCAAAGGAGAGATGTAGTTAGTGCATGTTCCAGGGACAATTGCAGCTATACTGCCGAGAACTGATGGCTGGGGGGTTGCTAAAGTCCAGTCCAGGAGGCAGTCCCGGAAATCCCAGGGAGAACTGACAGTGGCCCAGACCAGGAAGGGGGGCTGGGTTAGTGGATTTGCAGTAATAAGGAGGCAGGACTGATAAGACAGGTGACTCAGTCTGTGGGGAGAAGAAAGAGAAGGCAGGAGCATACCAGGCCCTCAGACTTGCTGGGCCTGGCCCCTTAATCTCCCTGCTATCACCACAGCAAGCCCCGATCTCCCTTCTAATTATGGTGCGGGAACCTGACTCAGCCGGCTCTGCTCTGTTGTCCCCTTTCCAGCTCCCCTGGCAAAGGGAGAAATGAAAATCAGAAACATGTGGCTCAAGTGAACCAACTGGGAGGAATCCCACAGAGAGGGGAAGTGTTGGCGGCCAGTTCCTCCTACCTCCGAAAATGCCAGCAGCCGGCGCTGCCTCATCTCTGAGTGCAATGGTGGGCTGGCAGGTAAGCCCAGGATCTGGAAGTTCTCCACCCACCATATCCACCCACCACCACTCCCCCCCGCCAGAATGTTAGAACACACACACACCCCGGGGGGACTGTGCCCAGACAGCAGCTGCGGCCTCCCTGCGGCTGCTCCCTCTCTACAGCCAGGAAGCACTGGAAAGGCTTCCCGAGGACCCAAAGGGTCTCAGTCCTCCCAGGAGCAGACGGATGCCTCTCCCTATCTTACTGTGGACCCTTCCGTCCTGGCCGCCAGTCCTGTGTGTTTCTCTTCGGGACCACCCAGCCCTATCTCCTACGCTCCTTCTCTAGCAGCTCCTGGCAGGGATTCCTGCCCCTCAGAGCCCCTGGGGAGGCTGGCAGTAAGGGAGGGACTGGCCCCACACCTGCTCTGCCCCCACCTCGCTCCCTACATCCCCCATCACTGCTTCTCCAGGAATGTCCAGTTGAGATTCCCCTGAGAGGGTCCCCCATCCTTGGGGAGCTCCCCTCCCCAAAAGGGCCTCCTATCTATAAACTATATAGGGTTTGCGTGTGACCTTTCATGTTCATCCTGTGTTGTTTTACCTTAAACGTATAGCGTGCATATCTTTGAAATCAGAAATATATATGACCTTAATTTACGTTTTCATTAAAATATCTTATGCTTACATCCAAATAATCACGGGGCTTCAAGCAGAGCCACACAATCGAATTACTCCCCTAGGGTGCGAGTGTGCCCAGTTCTCTGCAGGCTCTCGTGCAGACCAGCCGCCTCTGTTAGCCTCAAAGCTTCTAAAGGGCAGAAACCTCACTGCCTGCTTCTCAGAATCTCCCACCCCACAAAGTCCTGCTTATTGTCGATGGCATCTGAGCCACCTCCTTGCTCTGATCTCTGGGTACCTCCTGGCAGGACCTCATGAGGGGCTGCCTTCCCTGCCACGCCCCGCCACGCCCTCACCCAGCGCACCACCGGCGCAACATGTCCTGTGCCAGGAGCAGCCGGACTCGGCCATCTGGAGAAGACACATTCAGGGTTCCTCGCAAAGGTCTGACACGGGCCAAGCCTGCAAGGATCTCACAAGAGGAGTCACACCTCTGTTAAGCGGTGAGTGTTCAAACAGAGGTGTGTCAAATGAGGTGCCCCGGAAGGGGGTGTGTGGAACCGTGGGGGCACCCTGCACCGACCTCCGTTTCATGAGCACAGCTGTTCTACCCTCCCGCCCCCCCAGGCCGCTTTACACTCACAGGGGAATATACAGACGTTCACTGCAGCCATTTCTGACGGGGGTGGAGGGGCAGGGAGGGGAGTCTGGAAAGAAGCTTAAAGTCTGTCACCAAGGGTCAACCAAGGGAACTGCGGTATAAACATCCAGGGGAGTATAGTTATCAAAATAGTATGAAAGCGGGACACCTGGGTGGCTCAGTTGGTTAAGCAGCTGCCTTCAGCTCAGGTCATGATCCCAGCGTCCTGGGATCGAGTCCCACATCGGGCTCCTTGCTCGGCAGGGAGCCTGCTTCTCCCTCTGCCTCTGCTGCCACTCTGTCTGCCTGTGCTCACTCGTTCTCCCCCCCCCCTCTGATAAATAAATAAAATCTTAAAAAAAAAATAGTACGAAAGCTCTCGGTGCCGACAGGAAAGGAACGCCAAGACACAAGTATGTGAAAGAAGTTGCAACATGATTTGTATGTGACCTCATGTTTTACACACACAGAGCTGAACCCCTTTTCTAGCAGGAACGGTTGCAGAGATGAGCAGAAAAAGGACGGAGGGGTGGCTTTCTCTTTTCACTCATATATACATAAACACACAGACACACAGACACACACACACACCTGTGAGACCTCTGTGTTCTTACTAATGTGACAGGACAAAAGGAAACAGCAGTACACAGTAAGTGATGCTGCAGCCGAGACTGGGAGAGCCTAAGCAGGCACTCTCCGCAAGCTCCTCTTTAACTCCAAGAAGAGCCACTGGGTGAGGGCATAAACACACAGCTCTTCTCTTTTCAATCTCAAGGACAACAAGGTGGTACGGTGAGTGCTGTAGGGGGCACTGGTGTGAAATCCCAGAGACCAGGATTCCATCCCAGTTTTGCTGATGACTGCTTGCATGATCCTGAGGAGGCCACCAGGCTACATGTTCCTCGTCTGCACTGGGCAGTAAGGAGGTACAGAGAATGGGCTTCTAAAAGCCCACAGACCAGCCCTGCCGCTCACAGGCTGGGATCCTAGCTCAGTCCCAGCCTAACTCTCCCTCAGAGCCTCCCTTTCCTCTCGGACTCTTTGAGTTCTGCCTTTGGCTCAGGTCATGGTCTCAGGGTCCTGGGATCAAGCCCCACATCGGGCTCTCTGCTCAGCAGGGAGCCTGCTTCCCCCCCCCCCCTCTGCCTGTCTCTCTGCCTACTTGTGATCATTCTCTGTCAAATAAATAAAATCTTAAAAAAAAAAAAAAAAAAAAAAAGCAAGGGACAGGGACAAGTTAGAGGACCACCTCGCTCCCAGAATGTTGCAAGGATGAAATGATACCATGTATCTAAAGTGCTACACACAGTGCCTGGCACCTCCTTTGTGTCCAAAGGAACAGCAGCTGCCAGCGTTACTGCTGAGTGAGGGCAAGGACACCTGCCCGGTCTCCATAATGGGGTCCTGGGATCAAGCGAGATGGATGCTGGGAAAGAGCGCCAGAAACAGAGTTGAACACAAAAGTGAGGGGTGCTTATGTAAGGATTCCTCTCCCACCTCAAGGCCAACCCTCATCTACTACATAGCTAAGATCCCTATTTTTGGAGGGGGGAGAAATGTAGAATGCTCTCTTCATTCATCCTGTGGACAAAACTCTAATCAGTTCTTTATATGGGGTCCCCATATCAACTGGACAGGAAACCATGAACCAGAAGGGGAAAACTGGGCTGCTAAAAGTAGATACTGGCTTCTGCTAATTATATCCCAGCTCAGGAACCCTCAGTCCTGGTGGCCCATCCATGGATCCCCTCAAATCCTCCCAGCTCTGATGCCCCATCCTCCAGACACTCGGCAAACAGACCCACACTTCTCAAGGTCACGAAACCAAGCCCAAACCCAGCCCAACTCCTCAGGCTCTAATAAACATCATCCCAGGGCACACTCCTCTCCCACGCTACTCCACAAACCATGGGGTCCTTTCCCAGAAACTTCCACAAACACATTCTCCTCCCAGAGTCCTTCTGAAATGCTTCTTCAATGCTGTTTGCCTGCTCCGCAAAACCCTCTCCCTGCCACCCTCCAGGAACATCCCTCCAAGTCCTCCTGTCCCAGGTCCCTTTATCTCCATGTTGGACGCCACAGCACTACAGTTCAGGGTTCTCCACCTGACATCCTCTAAACACCTCCCATCTCAAGACCATAGCCTGCCCCCCCACCCCCTCCGCACCACTCCTCCACACCCCCCAAACTGGAGTTTCGGCTCTGCAGCTCTTCCATACAGGCTCCTAGAGCAAGTCCTGGCCCTGTCCACGCTTCCACCCCCGGGACACCCCACCCTACACCCGATAGCCACACATGCCGGCCTCCCCAAAGTTTCTTCTTAGAGGAGAGGGCATACATCTTCCTCCTGGGAACCCGCCCCCGCCCTCTTCTCATCCCGAGTCCTCATATAACAGCCATCTTTCAATCCCCCCCACCTCCTTCCCCCGTCCAAACGCTCCGAAACACACCCGGTCCCAGGCTCCCTGACTTCCTCTCTCCACTCAGGCCAGTTCCCCGCTCGACTCACTCTCGCTCTCGGCGGCTCCCAAGTTTCCCCGACGCCCCCCCTCTCCCACCCGAAGCCCATCAGGTTCCACCTCCAACCCTCACCTGGTCTGGGACGGGGTTGGAAGGCCAGCGGTACCTTTCAGGCTTTTGCTCACTCCCAACAAGAGCCCCACCACCCCGAGTCCTCCCACCACTCTCTGCTGAGTTCTCCTGGGCTCCCTTCAGGGCCCGAGGTCCTCTCCAGGGAACCCGTCTGCCGGTCCGCTCACTCCCACTCCAGCTCCTAGCCGGTTCCGCTCCCCTGCGCCCCTCCTCTCGGCCGGCCCCGGTCGGACTCTCCAGCCCCGGGGTCTCCCTCCCACCTCCAGCCGCCGGGTGCCCTCAGGAACCCCTCGGACGGCCCCTCACTCCGTCTCCGGGCCGGTCGCGGTCCCCTCCCGCCCCCCCGGCCGTCCCGGCGGCCATTGCTCCAAGATGGCGGCGGCGGCGGCGGCGGGTGAGGCCGGGCCGGGCCGGGCGGGGGGTCGGGGTTCCCGGGGCGGCGCTCACCTGCAACTCGGCGCGCTCGGCCTCCCAGCGGGCCTTCTCCGCTTCGAAGCGCGCCCACTCGTGCTGGATAAAGTGCAGGATCCCGGGCAGGCTCAGGGGCTCAGGCCCCGCCGTAGGCCCGGGGCTGCCTCCGCCGCCACCTCCCTTACCAGCCGGGCCGGGCCCCGGGGCAGGGGCAGCGGGCGGGGCCGCCCCCGTCGGGCCGGGGCCCGCGCCGGAGCCCAGCGGGCGGCAGGAGGAGGCGGCGGCGGCGACCGCGGCTGCCGCTCGCTCCTCCATCATGGAGGCCCCGGGGCCGGCCCGCGCGCCCGCTGTGCCTCGCGCGCCTGCGCGGCCGTACCAACGGCACCCCCCCACACACACCGCCCCGCACCGCCCGTGCGCGCGCTCGGCGGGGGCCGGGGGGGCCGATGATGGGAACGAGGCCGTGCGCGCGCCTCGCCCACCCGGGTCGACCCCAAAAGTGCGCGCGCGCGTGCGGGTGGGCGGGAAGGGGCGGGGCGGAGACGCGCGCCCCGAGGAGGGCTAACCGAGACCCAGGCGGAGCTCTGGGGTCGCGCCTGGGAAGAGCGGGACTTTGGGAGGAGCCGCTTTCTGCCCCTCTTCCTGCTTCGCCCCAAAGAAAAATACTAACTCCCTCCAGACCCAAATGTCACTCTCCTTGACACTGTTCCTCTGAGAGAAAGGGGGACCGCCAGGGGTGGTCTCAGCAACGGCCCCATCCTCTCCCGTTTCCTGGCCCAGGTCGGTAGTCAGGGTAACCCTTCCCCAGCCTGGAACCCTCCCTCTTTGTGGTTATGGAGCCCCAAACCTCTCCTGTCCCTGCACCAGGAGGAGGTTGCTAAGGTAACTTAAGTCCCTCGTGGTCCTTCTGCCCCAACCTTCATCTGGTTACTATGGCAACCTCACCTAGCACTCAGGTAGAAAGGACCCCAGCCCCAAGGACACTGATTGCTGAGAGAACATCTCTTTCCCAACCCCTCCTCCTAGCCACCCAGCTGGCTTTACCATGGTAACCATTCCCCCCCTTTCTCATCGTGGGAGGTCCATGGACCAAGCCAACCAGGTGTTTTTATTTAGAGAAGATGCTCTGCTGAGGAGCCGTTGCTATGGTTACAGGGCCTGGACCAGGAGGTAGAAACAGGCAAGGCCAACCCCTGGTTGCTATGGTAACCAGGGACATACAAGGATAGTGCCCTTTCCCGGGTCCCTAAAAACCAGGCCCATGAAGATAGGGGACAATTTTAAGATTGTGTCTCAGGATGGAGTGGGTCTAGGGAAGGGTTTTTTACAGTAATGGCTTTGGTCACTTCTAACCCCATCTTTCTGGGCACATATATAAGAAGGGATGGTTTTAGGCTGCTAGGATAACTGACATCCTTCCCACCCATTCCTGAGATACCCCAGGTGGGGCCCGAGCTCATGGAACTTCAAAGAGAAAGGATTCTCTGACCTTCTCATTGCCACTTTTTCAGGCAAGGTGAAATCGTACTCTGCTATGCAAAATTGGCTGATTTGGGGTTTTCTGGTTCTCGTTCCCTCAGCAGTGCAGCTGAGCTGGGCTGGAGCCACCCACCCGGAGCTCCCGCAGCAACCTAGGAGGTAAGAAGTTCCTGAGTGTCACCAATGCTGCTGTGGAAACTGCCCTTCCCCCCGTATCACTCATTTTCTTTGCCTGTCACATTCCCATTCCACAGATGGGGCAGCTGAGGCTCAGTCCAGAGCAGAGCTCAGGCCAGGTGAACCTAGGCCAAAAGGGAACCTGAGTCTACTTGCATTGTTTTCTGGGGAATGGAGAGACAAAGTCTCAGCTTGACTGTCCTCTCCTCCCTGGACCACCTTTTCTCTGTCATACCCCCTGCCAGTTTCCCGACCCATCTGTAAGTTCTGTGTGTGGTTTTTGTCTTCCCACCTCTGGAGGGCCTGCCCAGTGACTGCTTCGATCTTTTCCTGTTCCCAGAACACGGTCTGGCGCAGAGAGTCCTCACTAGGTATCTTGTCTGTTGAGTTAATGGGTGAATTAATTCAGTAATTTGCCATATTCAGCTTTGAAAAACACCTGTCAGGTTGGGGCTGCAGAATGCTCAGTGAAGGTGGACAGTAAGCTAGGCAGTCTTGAGTAGACCTAAGAGAGAGCAGAGCTTCCTGGTTGAAAACATGACTCTGGAGCCAGGGTTGTGGGTCAAATCCTGAGTCCACCATTTCCCAGCTGTGTGACCTTGAATGAGTGCCTTCACTTCTCTGTGCTGCTTTGTCCTCATTTTTTAAATGTAATCAGAACATAAAAACGAAACAAGGTAATTTAAGTGCTTAGAAAAGGATCTGGCCCTATGGTGAGCAGCTAGAATTGTTGATACTATCATCATACTGTGATTCAGAGAAACACAGACATTCAGACCTTCAGAACCATCGTTTAAAACCCTTTGCCTCGATAAAGGAGTTTTGAGCCCTTATAGTTGGGGAAGCCAAGACCAACCGCGTCAGGGTACTAGGTGATTCCTTGCTCTTTCTTCTCTGGTCCCCTGCCCTGCTGGTCTGGCTGCCACACCCACTGGTCTCCGAGGCCCCGATTTCTGTCCTCTGTCCTGCCGGGCTCCTCGTGGCCCAGAGGCAGTCAGATGGAACATGCCGAGCACCAGGGCCTGGGAGGTAGAGACCGGGGTTTTCCCTCCATCCTTTCTGTCCCTGAGCTACAGTTTCCCCACCTGAACACCCAGAGTCAGTCGTTTGTGCCACACACATTTATTGAGCACCTAGTGCGTGCCCGGCACTGAGCTGTGCCCTGAGCGCACAGCAGGGAACAAAAGAGTAAGTCAAATCTACGAGCTAACAACTAGGGGAGAAAAACGCAGGGATGAGGCACAGGAAATACGTGGATGATAGGGAGATAGGTTTTGAAAGAGAGTAGCCAAAGAAAGGGCTTCCTGGACAGGTAACATCAGAGCAGAGATGCAAGGGTCACGAGGGAGGATCCATGCAGATGCCTTGGGGACAGCATCCAGACAGAGGGCATCGCCAGTGCTTTGGCTGCTGTGCCCTGGGAGAATTTGAAGACTAGTGTTTGGCCAGCATGGCTGGAGCTGACAGTGGGAGAGACTGGGACCACATGGGGCCTTATGGGCCCGGGTGAAGACTTTGGCTTTTCCTTTGAGTTGTAAGCCACAGAAGGTTCGAGCAGGTGCAGGACAGAACCTAATTTGAGTTTTCACACGATCCCTCTGAGTGCCAAGTGGGGAACAGCCCTGGGGAGATAGGGGAATGAGGGCAGAGAAGGAAAAGGGTCTCTACAGAGTCTTTAGAAGATTCTAGAACCATCAGTGGTCTCTCCGGGGCTTCTGCGTACATAAGCTCTAAGAGTCTAAGGTTTTTAAGACCTTGAAGATTCTATGATTCCAAAGGTTCCTCCCATCACCCCCGCCATGCCCGCCTGCCTGCACAGTAATGTGAGGTCAGGGTTGTTGTCTGTTGCTGTGTGCTGTGTGTCTGCTGCTGGGTCCCCAGTGCCTAGAACAGTGCCAGGAGTATTGTAGGAGTTCCACAGAGAGGGAAAAACTGAAGGAAGGAAGAATCAATCTAAGGTCCAGACGGTGATTCCAAGGTTTTAAAGATTAAGAAGTTGCTCTTAAAGTGCAACTCAGATTCTTAAATGCCAACCGAGCTGGGTCACAGGAGGGCAGGCAGGCCTGGGATGGGTGAAGAGGGGGAGGAGGGCATTCCTGGTAGGAGAGAGAGGGGAGAGAGGAGGCAGGAAGACCCGGGGCCTTGAGCCACAGTACAATTTGGCTTCAGGAGCCTGAGGCCTTATAGACTCTGAGAACCCTGACCTGGGGGATCAGTTTTCCATCAAGTGCACTTTCAGTGCGCACCTGTGTGCCGGGAACACAGAGATGACTGAAGAAGCCCTGGCTTTACCCTCCCAGGTCTCAGTCTCCTGGAGCAGACACACCCATCACTGGATGGTGCCCAGCAGAATGCGCAGGGCTGGGATGGGGAGCCCAGAGCCTTCAAAAGCCCACAGACAACTTATCGCCCAGCTTGGGGTTCAGGGAGGGCTTCCTGCAGGAGGAGGCATCAGAGCTGAGGCCTAAAAGCGGAGGCAGGAGTTCTGCAGGGGAAAAGAGGCATGGGGAGAAGGGGTGTTCGAGAAGAGCATCTTCTAAGCAGAAAGAACAGAATATACAAAGGCATCTGTGGGAGGAAAATTCCAAGGTGGCTTAGGCCGAGTTTGGCACATGGCAGGAGGTGGAACTGGACTGGTGCACCAGCAAGAGACCCAGGGTCCTCCCAGGCCTGGTGGGATGTTATAAGAAACTGAAACTCTTTCCTCAGGGTACTGGGTAGCCATGGCAGGGGCTGAGCAGGGAAGGAGAGGTCAGGTTTGTGCTTTATGAAGATCCCTCTGGCTACCATGAGCAGCCGACTTGGTCGGGAGACCAGGGGAGGCTGAGCAGGAATCTGGGTGGACCAGGATTGAAGGCGAGATTGGCTGGGTCTCTGATGTCCCCCTTTATTGGAGGAGTAGAAACCTCCGGAAATCCTTCATGGGGAAACTTTTGAGTATTTGCTCAGAGCCCAACACCTCCTGTGCTGGAGACCAGCGGGAGCTTGGCGTTGCGTTGGGGAACTGGGAGACAGCGCCCTCTGGAGGTTGCTTAGGAGTGCAGCAGGTGAATTCAGGGCCGGGGTGTGTCCTCGGGTCCACAGTCGCTTATCAGAAGAGGCTTAAAAAAAAAAATCATTATTTTATTTTTATCTTTTAATTTCTTATTTGATAGGATGTGGCATTCAAATTATTTATATTTTTTAATTTCAGGTTTTTTAGTTCAATTCTACTTAGTTAACACATATGATAAAATTGCCTTGTTTTTTGTTTTTTTAATTAGTGGTCAAGATAAAAATTGGGATAGTTGTGATTTAAGAAAACACTTCTAGCTTCTCTTGCAAAACCAAAACGACCTGGCTGACCAGTGGGAAGGAGACAGCCAGATGGCCCAGGGTTTGAGGAAGTGAAAAGAGGACAGTGGGGGAGGGGCTTGGTGGGCCAATGCAGAGGCCAGCAGCTTCGTTCCTCCCCTCCACCCACCCACCCACCCCCACCCCAGCCAGAGTGTGAGAGGACAGGAGAGACAGATGGGGGAGGGGGGGGCTTCCTGGAGGAGGGAATGGTGGAGCAGAAGGTGCAAGCGGGGCCTGGAAATGGAGTGGGACATTTGTAACTGAATCCAAACCTGAATGAGAAGTTGCCAAAGAAAAGGATAAAGATTAGATGCAGTTGAACAAGGAAGGAGGGAGGGCGAATCATTTGGTAAAAACCTTGCTAAGCACCAGGCTCTGTGCTGGGGGGAACTAGGGACCCAGCAGTGACTGAAACAAGCTCAGAACCTGCCCAGTGGGAGGATACAGACCTGTTCCCACGCAGTAATAGCACAGAGTGGTGGGCTGGGGTGGGAGAAGCCAAGGAGCTGAGGGACCCCAGAGGGGTTGGATGGAAGGTCGGAGAGCGCTTCCTGGAGGAGGGGAAGTCAGAGCTGAAACCAAATAGAGAAAGAGCTGGGATAGAAGGGCAGCACTAGCGATGGGGGTGTTGAGGGGTAGGAGGCTTCTGGCAACCACCTCCAGCCTCCCCTTTCGTTCCCCCCTCCCCAGGATGCCCCGGAAGCCCAGCTAGGGCCCGACTTTGGCCCCATGCGTCTCACCCGCTGCCAGGCTGCCCTGGCAGCCGCCATCACCCTCAACCTCCTGGTCCTCTTCTATGTCTCATGGCTGCAGCACCAGCCCAGGAACTCCCGGGCCCGGAGTCCCCGCCGTGGAGCGGCTGCCGGCTCCCGTGTCACCATCCTGGTGCGGGAGTTCGAGGCCTTTGACAACGCAGTGCCTGAGCTGGTGGACTCCTTCTTGCAACAAGACGCCGCCCAGCCCGTGGTGGTGGCCGCGGACACACTCCCCTACCCGCCCCTGGCCCTTCCCCGGGTTCCCAACGTTCGCCTGGCGCTGCTCCAGCCGGCCCTGGACCGGCCCGCCGCGGCCTCGCGCCCCGAGACCTACGTGACCACCGAGTTCGTGGCCCTCGTGCCTGACGGGGCGAGGGCCGAGGCTCCGGGCCAACTGGAGCGCATGGTGGAGGTGCTCCGGGCAGGAGGGGCACGCCTGGTGGCCGCCCCTGTCGCCTCAGCCAACCCTGCCCGGTGCCTGGCCCTGAACGTCAGCCTGCGGGAGTGGACTGCCCGCTACGGCCCCGCGCCCTCCGCGCCCCGCTGTGACGCCCTGGACGGAGACGCGGTGGTGCTCCTGCGCGCCCGCGACCTCTTCAACCTGTCGGCTCCCCTGGCCCGGCCGCTGGGCACTGGCCTCTTCCTGCAGACGGCCTTGCGGGGCTGGGCGGTGCAGCTACTCGACCTGCCGTTCGGCGTGGCGCGCCAGCCACCCCTGGCCACGGCCCACGCGCGCTGGAAGGCAGAGCGCGAGGGGCGCGCGCGGCGGGCAGCACTGCTGCGCTCGCTGGGCATCCGCCTGGTAAGCGGGGAGGGCGGGCGCCTCGAGTGGTTCGGTTGCAGCAAGGAAACCCCGCGCTGCTTCGGGACGGTGGTGGGTGACACACCGGCCTACCTCTATGAGGAGCGCTGGACGCCCCCGTGCTGCCTGCGCGCTCTGCGGGAGACCGCCCGCTATGTGGTGGGCGTGCTGGAGGCGGCCGGTGTGCGCTACTGGCTGGAGGGCGGCTCGCTGCTCGGGGCCGCCCGCCACGGGGACATCATCCCGTGGGACTACGATGTGGACCTGGGCATCTACCTGGAGGACGTGGGCAACTGCGAGCAGCTGCGGGGGGCTGAGGCGGGCTCCGTGGTGGACGAGCGTGGCTTCGTGTGGGAGAAGGCCGTAGAGGGCGACTTCTTCCGTGTGCAGTACAGTGAGAGCAACCATCTGCACGTGGACCTTTGGCCCTTCTACCCCCGCAATGGAGTCATGACCAAGGACACATGGCTGGATCACCGGCAAGATGTCGAGTTCCCTGAACACTTCCTGCAGCCTCTCGTGCCCCTGTCCTTTGCTGGCTTCGTGGCGCAAGCACCTAACAACTACCGTCGCTTCCTGGAGCTCAAGTTCGGCCCCGGGGTCATCGAGAACCCAGAGTACCCCAACCCGTCCCTCCTGCGTTTGGCAGGAAGTGGCTGAAGTTCCTACGCCCGCCCCGGGGGGTCTGGAGAAAACTCAGGCCAGGGAGTGGGGGCTGGGGGCGACCTGGCCTTGGCTATGGTGCTGCTGGCATTTGGTGGGCGGGTCGGGGATGCGGAGCTGCGGGGCAAGGCCCAGCACCGTCCTGCACTTGGAAGACATGCCCCGACCAAGATTTCCGAGAGCTTGGGTTTATTTGGAGCACAGACAGTTTTGTAAAGAGGAAAATGTGTACGTTCTGCGCCCGGACTGCCGCGATTATAACCCCAGCTCTGCCACTTCCTAATTAGGCGGGCCGGGTGAGTGTCCAGTTTCTCCAGGATTCAGGGAGTGTCCTCGCAGCGTCCCAAAAGCCCGCAGGACGCTTGGTTGCTGGAGCTGATTCCGCCACGAGAGGGCGCCTCTGTCCTAGTCTGAGGTCCAAGGCCCAGTCAAGCACTACCGTTCCCGGAGCTTCCCTAACTTGAACCTTTTGGTCTCTCCAATCCCCTGTACCTGGCGGGACAGGATGACTGTCTCCCTTCTTCCAGAATGTGACCTCCTGGCCTCCTGCGAGCGCCCTGTGAATTGCATGCTGCTCTTAACCACATCTTGCAGAGGAGGAAACGGGTTCAGCCTTGACCTGCCGCAGTGGGTAACCAAGCTCTGGATGCCAGAGCCACTCCACATTAACTGCGTTACCTCCTCCTTTCAGCGCTCCGCACCTGGTAGCCCACTTGCGCGGTGGGATGAACAGCAATCAGAGCTCGAGTTACTCAGCTCATATGGTGTGCTGGCGTCCTTCTCAGTGCTGGATGCGGAGAGACTGCTCCATCTCTCACCTCAACCCTCTGAGGCCACATTGAGACCAGAATGGCAGAGTCACTTGCCCAAGGTCAGACAGCTTAGAAAGCAACAGACCAGGGACTTGAACCCCGGAGGTCAGGCTGGAGCGCACACTGAATTGGGCTGCTGTGCCCCCTCTCTAGTTAGGCTACATGAGAGGGGGGGTCCCCGGGAGTCTGCATCCCTTAGCTGGTGAAGCCATGGTGGCCTTCCTCCTATGCTCATGCACCCAAGATTAAATGCCATTTGAGCAAGTATCGCGAATATACTTATTTATAAATTATATACAGGTACTTCTATCGTTCTGTATTTTAGTAATAAGGCTTAAATTATTCCATTTTTAAAAAAGCAAAGAGGGTTTTGTTTACGTGGCTCATCTTAGTGACTTGTCCCATTTGGAACCACAGGCTCTGAGGCAGGAGAGGCCTGGGGTCAAAACCCAGCTCTGCCTCTTTCTCCCACTGGGAGTTTAGGCCACCATGACTCTGCCTCTCCGAACCTCTGCTCTGTGCCTGGGAAATGCAGGTGGTGAATGTTCCCCCCACGGGGGTGCTGTGAGCTACTTGAGTGGTAAAGGCTCAGGAATCAAGGCTGTGTGTGGCTCCTGGCCAACTTTACTTGTGATCTTAGGCAAGTCCCTTGACTTGCGACTCCCCCAAGTCCAGGGAGGCAGGGACTTGCCTGTGGGGGAGGGGCAAGATTGCCCAAGCGGGAAGCCAGAGGGGGAGGGGGGGGAGGAAGAAGATGATCAATGCAAATCTGGTCCCATCTCAAATGTGGCTCAGACATCCAAAGTCTGACTTCTTAGATCACAGCCTCTGTTTTTAGCCACTGAACCTGCAAAGAGTTCCCAGGGACTGTTGGGTTTCCACGGAACATTCTGGAAACATAAGGGGATGATTTAGGTTATCAGCGTGATCAGGTGATGCTTTTGACTCGGGAAGCGTAGCCCAGGGTTGGAGAGGTCATAATAGACAGGACCTCTCCACAGGGTAAAGCACTGGCCCTTGTCACATACAGTTTTGAAAGCCCCTTTGGACATTCCTGAAGGGAGTGCGATGTTCAAAATCTTATGCAACTGGTACGGTGATACAAATTAATATATATGTCAATATATGCATCACAATGTGTAAATATTTCTTTTTTCTTCTCTGAAGGATGGAAACGATCTGTATATACATATTTCTTTGAATTGTTTGCCAAGAACATGAGCTGAAACTCAGATCATTGTTAAATCATGCAATGATTTTGTTTTATTTAGAAACACTTAGAAATTGTTGGTGCAGTTTCTTGATTGATATGATATATATATATAGATATATATATATTCATTTATTTAATTACTTTATTTATTAGATAAAAAAATATATAAAATAACCCTGGCTAGCTGTGATTTGATAAGAGAACCACATCAAGTGCTTCTGGCAACTTCCCATTAAACTGAGTACCATTAGGTGACTTGAGGTCTCAACAGATCAAGAATTTCTCTTGGGGCGCCTGGGTGGCTTGGTGGGTTAAAGCCTCTGCCTTCAGCTCAGGTCGTGATCTCAGGGTCCTGGGATAGAGCTCCACATCGGGCTGTCTGCTTACCAGGGAGCCTGCTTCCCCATCTCTCTCTCTGCCTGCTTCTCTTGTGATCTCTGTCTGCAAAATAAATAAATAAAAATCTTTAAAAAGAAAAAAGAATTTCTCTTAGCACCATCCATAGTGTTTTGGTGTTTTCTCCTCTATTCCTTGTTCCTGAATGAACAACAATGTACACTAAAAACTTTTGTAACCTTGGGGCACCTGGGAGGCTCAGTTGGTTAAGCGTCTGCCTTTGGCCCAGGTCACAATCCTGGAGTCTGGGGATCGAGTCCAGCATCGGGCTCCCTGCTTGGCAGGAAGTCTGCTTCTCCCTCTGAACTTAGCCCCTCTCATGCACTCTCGCTTTCTTGCAAATAAATAAATAAAATCTTCCCAAAAAACCCTAGCTTTGTAGCCTTTATAATCCTGCCTGACAGCTTTGTGTATTCAGTATTTTTATTCTCAACTAGGTAAATAATATGAGGGGAAACCTATTGTAGCAATTAACTTGAATTAACAAGTTTATATTAGGATACATATCACTGAATTTCAGCGCTCACTCATTGACTCTTGTATGATTAGCCAGCCAGAACGGAAGCTTTTCAGTATTGTAAAAACCAGCACTTCAGATTAGTGCACGTTAACTGAATTTTAGCCTCACTTGGAAAAACCTGCTTAAGAATTATCCAAGCCCCAGGGGCACCCGGCTGGCTCAGTCGGAAAGAGCATGCGACTCTTGATCTCAGGGTCGGGAGTTTAAGCCCTGCTTTGGAGGTGGAGGTTACTAAAAACTAACTAAATAAATAAACTTTAAAAAATGAATAACATCAAATCACGTGCAGGTAGGTCATAGTATCCATGACCTTCACGTCAGCAGAGCCAAGAGGATTTTCCCAGAGCTGACACTCAAGCCAACACAGGCGCTGGTGTGGCCATGATGGTGGTTAAAACATGACAATATTACGTTGTAGATTACTGGTCTGTTGGTAAACAGTCATCACCATGAATGCCTCTGTGGGGTCTCCCTGAACTTCTCCCCCTGCCCCAACTCTCCATCAGGGAAGAAGGAAATTACATGTCCCCACTGCTGTTGGGAGGAACTGCTCCCTTTAACCAAGCAGTAAATATTTGTGTGTCCTCCCTGGGCATTACAAAAAGATTTCCATAGCAATGGGAGATCGGTGGTAGACAACCCACCCGTGTACAGACACACCGTCTATACGAGAGCCCCAAACCAGAACCCGTCTGGTATCCATTCCACAGGAATGGAGCCACAAACTGCTGTGCCCAGAGAGTGGCGTACTCGTCCATGATTAAAAACAAAAAGGAATAAACTGATAAGTGCACAAACGTAGCAAAATCTCAAAGGTATTATGCTAGAGAATCAGGACACAAAAAAGCAACCTGCTATAGGATTCCACTAATGGGAAATTCTAGGCGAGACAAACTAATCCTTGGCGATCCCAAAGCTGCTCAGAGGTTGCCTGGGCTTGGGGGCTGATCAGTGGTTGCTTGGGCCGGGGGCGGAGGGAGGAACAAAATGCGAAGGAGCACCAGGCTATCTGGGGTGGTAGCAGTATCGTGTATCTTGATCGCGGTGGTTTTCACTAACTATGCATCTGTCAATTTTATCCAAATACTTACTTTAATGGATGTGGTTTATTGTATGCGAAGTATATCTTAATAAGGTTGAGCCCCCACCCAAAAAAAGGCGGATTGGGAGAAGGAATCCAACAGTCCAAGAAACATTGTTGCGAGGTTTTGAAAGACAAAGCTGTCCTTACTCTGAGCTTGAGAGCCCCCCTTCCTGTTACTTTGAGTCTAGAATGAAAAGTCCAGACCCAATGCAGGGCTAGCGTGAGGACTCCGTCCCAAGCCAGGCTCCTTCGAAGGAGCAAAAGGGGTGTTCCCAAGACAGGGGTGGGTGGAGCCACGGAGAAAGGGAGAGGTAGGTGGGAGCAGGGCCCCAGAGGATGTCCATCCAGGAGGTGCTTTTCCTTCTGTTCTATGTAACCTTCGCCAGTAACCTTGGAGTAAGGCATAACAGAGCCACTGTCACCAGAGGGTGAGACTCCGCCATGCTTACACTAGGAGACAGAGCTGGCAGGCAGCAGAAACAGGATCTCGACTAGGTGACAGCCTCTTCTAACCAGGCGGCTCTGTAGCTGCAGCCCGATCCATCCATTCTGCAAATATTTATTTTTTAAAGATCTTATTTATTTGAAAGAGAGAGAGAGAGAGAGAATGAGCAGGGAAAGGAGCAGAGGCAGAGGGAGAAGCAGACTCCCCGCCATGGAGGGAGCAGGACACAGGACTCAATCCCAGGATTCCGGGACCATGACCAGAGCCAGACACTGAGCCACCCAGGCTCCCTCTGCAAATATTTATTGAGTGTCTATGTACCAAGCACCATGCTGCACTCTGGGCAGACCGTGGTGGATAGGACAAAGGTGGCTGCCTCGTGGAGTGCCCATCCTAGTGGGGTCCAGGTGTGGGAGCCCCTGTCCACACTCAGGAGGCTTGAAATGGTTCCAGACTTTTTTTTTTTTTTTTTTTGACAGAGATCACAAGTAGGCAGAGAGGCTTTCAGAAAGAGGAGGAAGCAGGCTCCCCACTGAGCACAGAGCCCGATGTGGGACTCAATCCCAGGCTCCTGGGATCACGACCTGAGCTGAAGGTAGAGACTTTAACCCACTGAGCCACCCAGGGTTCCAGACTTTTTAAATGACCCAGATCAGCATCTTAGGCAAGTTAGTGGCATGTACCGAGCAAATCTTGAAAATGGAATAGAAAAATGGGGAAATTAGAACTTAGGCTAGTTATGGATTCCTCGTATGTACATATATCGTAAATATAAGAAATGCACTATATTACACACACGTGCATGAATCTCTTTAAACAGGCATCCTTCATAATCTAAATCTGATCCATTCCCCCAAAAGCATTAAAGTGAAAATCTGAAGATAACTATTTTAAGTGGGGACAATAATGCACTCCCAGCTCCTTCCAACAACCCCAACCAATTTCCCCAAATACCATTAAAACTCTTAAAACACTCTTATAACCACCCAAGGATTTTGGCATAATGGAAAGCATGGAAAATGCTAATTACTTCATTATTCAACACTTAATGAACTCATTAGTGGTTATGTTTGTATGCAATGCACAACGATTTTGCACCAAATCAAATATGAATTATATTTTTCTTTCACCCTGCAACGATCATGAGATGTAACTAAATAAACAACAACCAAAAAAATGCTAAAGATACTCAAGATACCATCTGTAATTGGACTCAGATTGGTGGTGCCTCCAGGCACCTGGGCAGGAGCCTAGTAGGGCCCTGGGAAGGGGAAGATAATGATCAGTAACATGTAACATGTCTCAGCAAGGTACAAAGCGGGTCAGAGGTACAAGGATCGTTAGAGCCCAATGGTACCATCCACATCCTGGACTCAAATAGGACTTAAAAAGAGTTGTGCGGCGGCAATTTTATTCGAACGGCAAATTCGGGGTATAAAGAAGGGAGGGGATATATCCCTACTGGCACTGTTTGGATAATGAGAGTTCCAAGTATCAAGGAACACCCGCATTCCTTTGTTGGTTACACTGGAAAATCAATTTCTTCCCAGGAGTCGCCCGAAGTTTCTCAGCTGGAAGATGGGTCTACACAGGCTAAAATGCACACATCTTGGGACGCCCGGGTGGCTCAGTTGGTTGGACGACTGCCTTCGGCTCAGGTCATGATCCCGGAGTCCCGGGATCGAGTCCCGCATGGGGCTCCCAGCTCCTTGGGGAGTCGGCTTCTCCCTCTGACCTTCTCGCTCATGCTCTCTCTCACTGTCTCTCTCTCAAATAAATAAATAAAATCTTTAAAACAAAATAAAATGCACACATCTTAAGTTCACAGGGGAATTTTTCCAATGTATAGGTCTGTGTGAGCAACGCCAGTCTCAAGATACGGGACGGTTACCAGATCGTGAAGTTTCCCTGGGTCCCTTCCTAGTCACAAAGTCACACTCATAGGTCATCACTGTTTGGATTTCTCTCACTATAGACCGGTTTAGCCTGTTCCAGACCCTCACAGAAATGGAACCAGGTTGCATGAATGGTTTCCAGCTTCTTTCACTCCAAATGTTATCCGTGGAATGCAGCCAAGAGTGGCTGTCCATCACAGAACGATTGTACTGATCTATCAACTGGTACATTTCAAAATTTTGGCACTTACAGGGAGAGCGGCTGAAGACATTTGTGTCCTGGACTTTGGGGGGACAGTTTTTTTCTCTTTGGTTTAAGTGGAACTCCTGAGCTGTTGGTAAATGCACATATTTTGTTGACTTGATAACAAACATCTGATAAGAAATGCTTGACAACTTTATTGCTCAAAAAGGCCCTTTGGAGTGACAGCAGTCATTGTCCTTGGTCTCCCCTCCCCGGCAGGGTCCCATGGAGTGTTTCTGTTCCTGTGGAGGGAACAGAGGGCCTGGGGACAGGGTGGGATGTACCATAGAGTCACAACACACACACACACACAGCTACCAAAATAGCCAGTAACCCACTGAACATTCATCCTCTTGAAGAGGGCAGAAGTCCATGTGACAACCGGTGCCTGGAGATGGGGAGCCCAGAGGACATTTACACTATTTCTCCAACTTGTTTCCCAGCCATGGGTGGGAACACAAATCGAGGACTGGGGAAGTTTTGGGAAGAAACACACATACCCATATACCCCAGCACTGAGGCCTCCCAGATCTGATGCCGGGTCGGGGGGCGGGAGGAGCGCCTAGGGCCCCCGGATCCCCCAAAACGTGCAGACAGAGCCTCCAAAGCCCCAGTTCATAATCCCGATGTCCAGAGCCGCGCCCATCAGGGCAGGAAATGCCCCTATGGGGCTTACATAACTGATTCTTTCTCGCAGGGGTCCGTGTCCCCAGCAGGTCCAGAGCGGCGTTTGAGGAGAGGGTCCCCCTCCTCGGTGGGGGCGGGCAGCGGAGACAGGGGCATCTCGCTCTTCACTTGGATCAACTCTGGCACCGAGCTCCGTAACTCCGAGCGATCCACGTAATTTTGGAGGAGTCCCGCCCCAAAGGCATCGCCTTCCACGTTGAGGACGGTACAGGACCGGTCTCTGAAGGGGCAGGAGTGACAGGGAAGTGAGTGGGAGAGCCGAGGGTAGGGCCCAACCACCCTGCTTTTCCCCCCAAAGCCTAGAGTCCCCATAGCACCCTCCTTTGTGGAGCCCTGCTCTCCTCCTAGACCCAGGTCATCCCTCCATCTTCTCAGGACCCAAATTATCCCTTCCTCCTAGAACCTCAAAGACCTTTTCATCCAGAGTCCAAGCAGCCCCCTACCTCTCTTCTTTCCCATGGAATCCCAAGGTATTCCCACACTTTCTCTGCCTCAGAACCCCAAAGATCTCCTCCCTCCATCCTCCCAAGAGCCCAGATGATTCTTCTTCCAAAAAAATCACACGGGGGCGCCTGCATGGATCAGTGGGTTAAAGCCTCTGCCTTCAGCTCAGGCCATGATCCCAGAGTCCTGGGATTGAGCCCCATATTGGGCTCTCTGCTCAGCGGGGAGCATGTTTCCCTTCCTCTCTCTCTGCCTGCCTCTCTGCCTACTTATAACCTCTGTCAAATAAATAAAATCTTTAAAAAAAAAAATCACACAATTTGCTCCTCCTGGAACTTCAAAAAGTCACCTCTTCCTTCTCTCTCTCTCTCTCTCTTTTTTTAAGATTTTATTTATTTATTTGACAGACAGAGATCATAAGCAGGCAGAGAGGCAGACAGGGGCGGGGGGGGGGGGGGAGCAGGCTCCCTGCTGAGCAGAGAGCCCGATGTGGGGCTCGATCCCAGGACCCTGAGATCATGACCTGAGCCAAAGGCAGAAGCTTAACCCACTGAGCCACCCAGGTACCCCATCCCCTTCCTTCTCTTGGGGCCTCAGAAGACCCATCCACCTCTCCTCTTCCCCCTGATAGACTACTTTCTCACTGAGGCCTTTCTACTTATAATCTTAGATATCTCTTTTCACTTCCTCTTTATACTTTGTGTGTGTGTGTACATCCCATTTTAGAAAATTGAGCTATAATTCATATACCATAAAACTCACCCTTTTTAAAAAATAATTTGAGAGAGAAGCAGCGGTGGGGGAGGGGTAGAGGGAAAGGGAGAATCAGACCTCCCACCAAGCAGGGACTTAATCCCAGGACCCCAAGATCATGACCGGAGGTGAAGGCAGGCACTTAACTGATCGAGCCACCCAAGCGTCCCCAAACTCACCTTTCAAAAGTATACAATTCAGGGGAACCTGGATGGTCAAGAGTCTGACTCCTGATTTTGGCTCGGGTCATGATCTTAGGATTATGAGATCGAGCCCTGCATCAGGCTCCACACCTGGCATGGAGCCTACTTAGGATTCTTTCTCTCCCTCTGCCCCTCTTTGCCCCCTCCCTCACCCATGCACATGCTCTCTCTCTCTCTCTCTCTTAAAAAAATAAAAGTACACAACCCAGTACTTTTCAGTATATTCAGTATATTGTACAACCATTGCTGCTATTTAATTCCAGGACATTTTCATTGCTCTAAAAGGACACCCCCACACCCACCAAGCACTTATCCCCCAGCCCCCAACAACTGCTAATCTATGGTCTATAGAAGTGCTTATTCTGGCCATTGCATTGAAATGGAATCACAGAAGCCTAGGTGGCTCTGTTGGTTAAGCCTCTGCCTTCTGCTCAGGTCATGATCCCGAGGTCCTGGAATCGAGTCCCACATCATGCTCCCTGCTCAGCGGGGAGCCTGCTTTTGTCTCTGCCTCTGCCTGCCACTCTGCCTGCCTGTGCTCTCACATGCTCTCTCTCCCTCTCTGACAAATAAATAAATAAAATCTCTCTCTCTTTTTTTAAGATTTTATTTATTTATTTGACAGAGAGAGAGATCACAAGTAGGCAGAGAGTCAGGCAGAGAGAGGGGGGGAAGCAGGCTCCCCGATGAGCAGAGAGAGCCCCATGCAGGTCTTGATTCCAGGACCGAGATCATGACCTGAGCCAAAGGCAGCAGCTTAATCCACTGAGCCACCCAGGTGCCCCAATAAATAAAATCTTTAAAAATAAAAATCTAAAAGAAATAAAATCTTTAAAATCTTTTTTAAAAAAATTATTCACTATGTGGTCCTTTGTATTCTCCCTTCTTTTACTTAGCGTGAGATTTTCAAGGGTCCCACATGCTAGCCTGTACAAATTTGTGGATGCTTCATTCAGTTTCACTGCTGAATGAAATTCCATTCTTACAGATATAGGACATTTTAGGTAACCTGAAGCCCCAAACCCACACTTACACTAGCCAGTCCACAGCCAGGATCAAGGAGATGTCCTGGACGGGCAGGTTGACCGCCTCCAGGATGATGGCCAGAGTGAGGACACCCCCGGCAGGAATGCCCGCAGCACCCACGCTGGACGCCGTGGCGGTGACTCTGGGGGAAGAAAGCGGAGGTCAGGGACGGGGGCCCGGGAAGCCTGAGGAGCTGGCTTCCTCCAGCCCATGTCGGTTCTCGGGGGAAGGGTCAGATGGGCCGGAAGTCCAGGCCGCAGCCACCCCACACTCACAGGATAGTGATGATCTTCACAAAGTCCAGGGATCGCTGGTTCAGCTGTGCAATGAACACCGCGGCCACACACTGGAAGAGCGCCGCACCATCCATGTTGACCGTGGCACCGATGGGGAGGATGAAGCGACTGATGTGCTTGGCCACGCCGTTCCTCTCCTCCACACACTTCATCATCAGTGGCAGCGTGGCAGAGCTGAGGGGAGGAGCTGCGGTCAGCGCGTGCCCCACCCCCTGCCGAAGCCCCACCCAGTCTACCGTCCCATGGGCCAATCAGCGCACTGCAGGCTCCGCCCACCAGCCTAGACCACCCACCCCTACCCTATCCTCACCAGCCCTCCGTGCTCTACTCTTCCAGAGCCAGAGGACCCTGGGATCCTGCAGAGTGCCAGGATTCCAAAGCATAGGAGTCCTGGACCCCCTGGGAGAGTACAGACTGCTATCCTTCAAAATACACACAAAAATTCAAACCTAAATGCCTCGGAGCTCACTGACCCCCACTCCCTCCCTGCTCCACCAATAACAAACAGATCCTAAGAATTGCTTTTCTGTCAGCAACGCTGCTGGGGAGAGAAGGCTGGGTTCTGAGGGTACAGGTGGACAAAACACCTAGAAGGGAGTGGAAAGGGCTCCTAAGGGATTAGATCCAGGGTGGAGCGCATCGCCCCCCAGGGCCAGGTCTTGTGGAGGAGGAGTGGTTCTCAGGAAGGGAAAAAGAAGAAATCTCTAAGACAGGGGTTTACTAACAGGGAAGGTGGGGGGTATTCCAGAACCTTACGAGAAACTCACAAAGTATGTCCCCTACACCCAGATCCAGTGTCTCCAAATACAAAATTTCAAGGGTGGGGCACCTGGGTGGCTCAGTGGGTTGATTCTATGCCTTCGGCTCAGGTCCTGATCTCAGGGTCCTGGGATGGAGCCCCATATCGGGGGTCTCTGCTCAGCAGGGAGCCTGCTTCCCCCTCTCTCTGCCTGCCTCCTCTCTGCCTACTTGTGATCTCTCTCTCTGTCAAATAAATAAATAAAATATTTTAAAAAAAAATTTTTTTTCAAGGGTCTCCAGACAGCTGATGCCTACCGCAGGCCCCTTAAGCTTAGAAATCCTGCATGAGTCTCCCCTGAGGCCATACCTAGAAGAGGTCCCGAAGGCAGTGGCCAGTGCTGTCACGATGCCCCACAGGAAGCGGTAGGGATTTTTGCGGGTGAAGAAGAAGTAGATGAGGGGCAGCACCAGGAGCCCATGGATGGCGTGGCCCAGCAGACAGCACAGGATGTATTTGCCGAGACTGGCAAACAGCATCCCCACATCCTCCATCTCCACGATCTTGCCAGCCACCAGGAACAAGATGCCCACAGGGGCATACCTAAGCACCCAGGAGACAGATTACGGCCTCTGACCATGTGTCCACGGAAGCACCAGGCTTTGGGCTCAGTACATAGCCTGACCACAGCCTCCCTTGTGGGCAGGAAATACCTAGAGCAGTGTGGGCCAAAGTTTGGGCACCTTGCCTGCCATCCTCGAAGCTCTTTCCCCTTGCAGATAGGACAGCAGGGAGATAAAGAAGCCTGGGGGTTTCTAAAGCCACTTGGAGTTGAATCACTAACCAGATTCGGACTTGGCCCGTGGCCCCCCAAGTGAATCATTTACATGTTCTGTGTTTGTAGGTTACAGTACCTTTGGTGATTTAAACCAATACAATCTCTCACCGCATCATGAAAATTAAAAAGTCTGTAGCTCGTGTCTTAGTAACAACACCCAGACACAAAGCATTTATCTTGGGTTGAGCCCTGGAACACAATGGAATCTACCACAATGCCACATAAGCTCCTATTTTAGTCCTCCATGGCCATAGTTGAATTAAAATCTAACAGGTTGGTAGGGGCACCTAGGCGGCTCAGTCGGTTAAGCATTTGCCTTTGGCTCAGATCATGATCCTGGGGTCCTGGGATCGAGCCCTGAGTCAGGCTCCGTGCTCAGTGGGAAGCCAGCTTCTCTCTCTCCCACTCCGTCTGCTTGTGTTCCCTCTCCAGCTGTCTCTCTCTGTCAAATAATTAAAATCTTAAAAAAAGAATTTAATAGGTTTGTAAACAGGTACATTAAGGCTACTGGCCTCATAGGTATGTTGGGGAAATGGGGTGCCACGGGAAGTGCCTTGAAAGCTCTTTGTATAGAGTAAGTGATCCATAAACTTCTGCTGGAGCTATTATCACCCTCTCCTGGAGTGACAGTCCCAGAGGGGCTCGTGCCTCCCAGCCAGGAGGCCTCCCCCAAGACTGCCTTCCCAGTTTGATCCCTGTGGCTAGTTGTTGCCCAAAGCCTTTCCCCTCTTTGGTTAACAGAAGAAAGGCCCCATTGCCCAGTGGGGCCACGGGTTAAGTCCAAATCTGGCTCAACTAGGTTTGGCCAAATGCCCAAGCTCCGGCCAGTGGGAGGTGCCCAGAAGTTAAACAAGGACATGCTTGATAAATATTAGCTGATATTCTTTATTGTGGCCATGCTATAGGTCAGGCTTTGTCCCAAGAAGTTTACACTCATTTGTGTCTGATACTGTCAGTCCCATTTTCCAGATGGGGAAACTGAGGCAGAATGCAGTAAGTCACTTGTGATAGGGCGCACAGATGGGAAGTCATAATGATAATGATCATAGCTAAGAGTAGCTCAGGAGGTACTGGGCATTTAAAACACTTCATAAGTGCTTGACCTAGACCTCCTATTACTCATTCCCTCTTCATGGTAACGCGGACATTGGATCCCATTCAAATCTCTGCAGCAGAGATGCATTCACTAAGCTATGGCCACAGCCCGGCTGGCGTCAGTCTCAGCTCCCAGGGAATACAGGACTGTCCTCATCTTAGAATGAAGACACTGAAGCACAGGCAGGGTAGGTCACTCACCCAAAGTCACAACCAGGGGATGGGCAACACTGGGATGTGAATCCAGGCCGTCTGGCTCCACTGAGCAGAGAAATGCGAGGGCTGCCCCGTCCCACGTCCCCCACCCCCCTGCCATCACCTACCACATGATCCAGGAGACCAGCACCATGGTGGCGTCATTAAAGGAGTTGAAGAAGCGGATGAGGAGCTCCCCCTCGGGTCCCAGCTTCCGCAGGGCCACACCAAAGACAATGGCAAAGACCACCAGGCCCAGGATGTTCATACTCTCCACCTCTGTACCAACAGGCACCTTGGGGTAAGGAACAAATTGAGACAGGAGGATGCTCAGTTAACTTGCACAGTCACTAATGGCCCTGCTGGGACCCAACGTGGATGAAACAGCTCTTGGAGCTCATTTGTCCCTTCCTCCCAAGGCTCACAGTCCAGGTCCAGGAGACCTCCCAGGTCACCGGGGACCACCCAAAGTGACTGGAAGAGGGGAAACCCAGGAGAGTGTCAGAACTGAGTGGGGATGTCAGCTTGGTAGGTGGCATGGCAGGGGAATCAAGGAGGGCTTCATGGAGGAAGAGGCTGAGATCTGGAGAACAGGAGGATTAACCAGGTAAAGAGACATAGTAGAAGATTCTGGAGAGGGGAAACAATGTGCAATAGTCTGGAAATGAGAGCCCCATGGGCATTCAAAGAACAGAAGGAAAGCCACTGGGGCTGGAATAGGCCGGCCAGAGTCCAAACACAAGGCTGGGTGGGTGGCTAGGTAGAAGCCTGAGCTCGCAGCATCTCATGGACTGTGGCGAGGAGGCTGGGCTTTCTTCTGAGGGCACTAGGGAGCAGAAAGGGGCTCTGGGTAAGAGGGAAACAGGTCAGGTTTGTGCTTTGGGGAAAGACTACTTTGTGCCAGGCTGAGGGGAGGGGGAAGGGGGGAACCAGGGGGCAGACCAGAGAGGGGGCCAGGGTGGGTTGGGGACAGAGAGAAGCCTGCACCAGGGAGGGAGAAGAAAGGAGCAAAAATGGAGAGACCAGAAAAAACAGAAATTGGGCAGCGGCGGCAGAGTATAAAGCAAATACCCCCAAATGTCGGAAGATGCCAGTGGTGGGCAAGCAAAAGCTGGGTTGGAACAAAAGAGAAAAACCCCATGAATGGGCGGAGGGATGGGTCCCCTTCTCTCACCTTCACCTTGGTCCCGTTGATGCTCCGTGTGTCATAGGAGGTACTGTACTGCAGGTAGGGGTGGGCAAGGTCAGTATCAATGCCAAGGAGGCCCCACCCCACCCCATCCTGGCACTAACAGTGCTCCAAGCCAGCCCTAACCACCCCCTCAATGCAACCCCACCGAGGTGGCATTTTCCTACCATGTGCCCATTTTCCAGAGGTGGAAACCGAGGCAAGGAGAGGAAAAGGCACTTGCCCAGGATTACACACCTAGAATTAGAACCCCAAAGGGGCTCAGAACCCATATTCTCCTTCTTCGATGAGGGGCATGGATGGGTTTCACAGGCCACCCACGAACTCTCCAAGAGCATTCAACAATTCATGAATGCGCGTGCTTTTCCAAGAAACTGCCCGAAAGCAGGCGCCCAGGGGCTACCGCTGGCCGCGTCCCTCCCCGCCTGCCCCCCACCCCTTGGGACATAGCCCCAAGGACTCACTGAGCGGAAGGCTGCGGACACCAGGTTGGAGGGGAAGATATTTCTGCAGAAACAGACACGGAGGGCAGTAAGTTATTAAATACCCCAGGAGGAGCATGGGGGGGGCGGGGGTCTGGAGGGCTGCCTTGGCCTCTTGCGAGCAAAGAAACTTGGAGGCCCCAGGGGCACCCAGCTGTGGTCCCCACCCATGCCTCAGGCTGGGTGTGGTCAGGCAGAGCTGGGCCCTGGCCCGCTTGCTTGTCCAGGGGGTGGGAAGTCTGAGCTGGCCTCTGAGGGCCCCCGAAGCCTGGTCTGCTAGCCTCGACCAGCCCCGAGGGATTGTGGACTGGAGGTGAGGAATGCTGGCTTCCCAGAGCAGGCTGGGGCAGGGTCACCCTGTGCCTCAGCTCTACCCCAAGCAGCAAACTTAATACCCAGGGCATCTTGCATCAGCCACTTCCTCCCTCAAGGCTCAGGCTTTGGTGCCCGGGCTGAGTGGGTGACAGGGTATGGGGAAGATCTGGGTGTGTGGGAAGGAGGTTAGCGAGAGAGAGTGACAAGGGATGGCTGTGTGTGTCATGAATGTCTGTCTGGGCAACAGCTTGCACTAGGGTTTAGAGCATGTCAGGGGGTGAGACAAGGCCTCTTGTGTCTCAGAGTGGGACAAAAATTCCAGCAAATGTGTCTACTGTAGTCCCTACAGTGCTTGACATAAATCCACTCACTCACTTATTTATTTTATTTTTTAAAGTAGGCTCTCCGTGGGCCACCTGGGTGGCTCAGTCAGTTAAGTACATCTGTCTTCAGCTCAGCTCCGGTCATGATTCTGGAATGGTCATGATCCTAGAGTTGCAGGATCGAGTCCCCCATGGGGCTCCCTGCTCAGCAGGTAGTCTGCTTCTCCCTCTGCCCCTCACCCCGCTTGTGCGTGCTCTCTCTCTCTCTCTCTCTCACTCTGTCTCCTTCTCAAATAAATAAATAATTAAAATATTTTTTAAAAAAATAAATAAGTAGGTTCCCCACCCACCATGGAGCCCAGCTCAGGGCTTGAACTCACGACCCTGGGATCAACACCTGAGCTGAGATCAAGAGTCAGACACTACCGACTGAGCCGCCCAGGCGCACCTAAATCCACTCATTGGATCCTCACAACAGCCTTCTGACCCCCATTTTATAGAGGAGGGAACCAAGGCACAGAAAGGGAAAGAAACCTGCCTTGGCTAGGAACCCAGGCAGCTGGCTGTGTAGTTCTAGCCACGCCCCCCCCCATTCTGGCGTCCTCCCTCACCAATGATGTTTCTCAAGTGTTGGGATCGGGTTGGGGGGTGCAGGTTAGTGGTCAGATCTGTGGGACGGTGTTGGTGCGTATGGGCTCTTGAGCACAGATGTCTGGCAACGCTCAATGTATCGGAGAGGTCAGTGGCATCCGTGAGCGGCTGTGTCGAGGGAGGCTAGTTCCTCTGTGTGCGTGAGGACACGTGTGACAACTGGTATAAGGCCATGTGTCAGTGTGAGAGGCCGCAGCTGTGGCTGAGCGCCTGTGTCCAGCTGTGTGCCAATGGTCTATAAAGCCGTGTGGCTCCGAGATGTTCTAGCAGCCTCCGGAGCTGGCCGACTGCCAGTTCCTTCTATTTTGACACACTGGGGCAGCAGCGGGGACACATCAATAGCCTCCGAGTGGGCGTGCCCATTGGCCAGAAGGCCTGTACCCACCCAGGCCAGGCAGGGCTGGGTCAGGACCCCGCTAATCTCCCCCAGCCAGGAGGCACCCGCCCACTACAACTTCTAGACATCAAGCCTGCCCCCACATCTCTCACCCCAGCCAACACAGATCTCCCAAGCGGCTGGGAGAACCCAGTTCCGTGACTCATCATTTCCTCCTGTCACTTCCAGGAAGTCCCCCAACCAGCCTGGAGACCCTGAATCAGCAGGTCCCAAAGGCAACCCAGGAGTCTGCCCTTTCTGAGCAACCCCGTGGAGGTTTGGGGGCGGGACAGGTGGAGAGAGAGCCCAGACGGGCTCCCCAGACAGGAGGAAATGGAATGGAAAGTCCTCGGAGGTGGCAGGGTTTAGCAGGAACATATAAAAGAGAAGCTGCCAGGGCCCAGTTGAACTAGGCGGGGAAGGGAGGCTGAGAAAAGAGCCTGGTTATGTCCGGGTGACACGTAGTGTGGGGAGCCCTGGGGCTGGAGGTCATTCACATCTCCTCAGGGTCTCCCATGGACTCCTTACCCAGGGGTTACAAGCCCTCTGACTCTGGACTCAAATCCTGATCCAGAAGCCCCATCCTGAGGCCCTTAGCAGCCCCAAACCCCCTTCCAAGTCCCTCCGCCAGACCCTCTTATGTCCCCTCCCTCCCCACACAGTCCCCAAGCATTACTCGTTTTTCCCTAAGACGTCCTTGCCTATCAACCTTCTTGTAGGGTCCCCGCTTACGTCTCCAGGCACCCACATCAGAAGCCTCCTTCCCGGGGGGTCTGTCCTCTCCCGTTGTACCCTGACCCTCCAGAGGCCACCCACCATCACCACCCCACACCATCCGGTCCTGTCTTCCCCCAGGCCCCCCCGGGATGCCCTCTCCTGTTCACGTGGCCAATCCCGCCATCCCTAACATGCGTTCCCTCCCCACATAGCCGGGCACCCCCCTTCCTCCCCCTCCCGCCCAACCCCTACTCCACCGGGCGGGCGGGGTCTGACCTCACGAGATCCAGGAACGAATCGAGGACTTCCTTGCTGGGGGCCTCTTCTACAGCGCCCTCGGTCCCGACCGAGGCGTTGATGGCGGCGAAGGCGGCGCCCGGCCGCAGGGCCAGCGCCAAGCCCACGCCGAGCGCGGACGCCAGCAGCGTGGTGACCAGGAAAAAGAGCAGGGCCCAGGCGCCCAGGCGGCCGAGCGCGCTCGAGTCCAGGCTGGCGGCGCCGCCGATCAGGCTGCACACCACCAACGGCAGGATGATCATCTTCAGCAGGCGCAGCAGCAGCTCGCCGGGGAAGGCGAAGGCCGCCAGGCGCTCGGGGCCCAGAACTTGAGCGCCGCCGGCCCCCGAAACCCCCAGACCCAGCGCCACTCCAGCCACCACGGCCACCACGGTCAGCAGCACCAGCAGGTTGGCGCGAAGGCAGCGGCGCACCCGGTCCCGGGAACGGCAGCATCCGCCTCCCGTCGCGCCCGGGTCCTCTATGGGGACCAACGTCGGGGCACCGTTCGCGGTGGGCTCAGCCGCCGCGAAACCCTTGGCGTCTCCCCGAGGCGGATCGGCCACCATGATGAACGCCCCGGAGTTCCTTAGCGCTGGAAGCTGGGCGCGCTTGGGACTCCTTCCTGGGACGCGGACGTTCCTTAGAACCGAGAAGTTTTATAACACAGCCTGGAGGCTGGAACTTTGGAAAGTTCCCCGGAGTTGGGAATTCACGCGCCTTGGTTCTTAGAGTACACGAGATCCCCAAGCTGGGTGTGGAGGCTCTTCTGCTCTCCCAGATTGTGTCTGGAGCCCGAAATCTGGGAGCGCTGGGCTCCTTCGGCCCTAGGGATGGGAATACAGGGGTTTATCAAGGCTGGGACCCGGGGTCCTTGGCTCTGGAAGGCTGAAGGCGTCCAAGCGGCAGAGGTCCTCAAGAGGCCATGTCCTGGTAGCGCAGATCCGGGAGGCAAGGATCCGGGGTGCAGGGGTCCTGGAAACCGAGGCTAGGGAGCTGAATATGGGGGGCGGGAGACAGAGCTCCGGGAAGAGGGGAGCCAGGTTTTTGAGTCCGGGAGAGTAAATCCAGACGCCTGGGTGCGGAAGGCGGCGGTCCGGGTCCTCGGGAAGTAACGGCGACGGATCCCGATGAAAACTCGCGGGCGCGCCGCGTGGCTCTGAGCCCACCCGCGGAAGCTTCCAGGATTAAGGGCAGGGGCGAGGCTTTAGAAGGCGGGGAGCGAAAGGCGGGCGCCGATTGGCTGAGTCGCGCTCGGAGACCTCCTGCGGGCGAGAGGTGGGGCTGAGGCCAGAGTCAGGCCAAGTCACCCTTAGAAGGCAGACTTACAGAGTCTGACTATACCTAGGGGCGGGGTCACCGGAGGGGCGGGGGCGGGGCCCGACCGGGGGCGGGGCGTTGAAGGGAAACTTTTTTCCCGCCAAAGGAATCCGGACGTGGCTGGGGGCCGTTAACCTGCAATGGTTCTCGGGCCCGAGGATCTCTAGAAAGTGCAAATGAGCCGCAGGTGGTTCAAAACCCAGCCTGCAACGCCTCTAGCCTGAATTCGGTCTTTTGTCGCCTCTGTCTCTCTCGGAACTCAGATTCTTCTAATGTAAAATGCAGATTATTAAAGCTCACCCCACACATAATTGATGTAAGGTTTGAGTTACATGGAATTATTTATTTTAATAATGTTAATAACTTAAAAAAAAATGTTCCAGGGGCGTCTGGCTGGCTCAGTCTGTGGAGAGTGTGACTCTTGATCTCGGAGTTGTAGGTTGAAGCCCATTTGGTTGTAGAAATTACTTAAAGATAAAATCTAGGAGTGCCTGGGTGGCTCAGTCGGCTAAACACTTGCCTTTAGCTCACTCGGGTCATGATGCCGGAGTTCCAGAATCCCACCTGCACGGGGCTCCCTGCTCAGTGGAGAGCTTACTTCTCCCTCTGCCCCTTGCCTAGCTATTCCTTGCTCATTCGCTCTCTTCCTCAAATAAACAAATAAAATATTTTTAAAATAAGTAAATAGGGGCGTCTGGGTGGCTCAATGGGTTAAAGCCTCTGCCTTCAGATCGGGTCGTGATCCCAGGGTTCTGGGATGGAGCCTGTCATCAGGCTCTCTGCTCAGCAGGGAGCCTGCTACCCACCCCCCTGCCTGCCTCTCTGCTTACCTGTAATCTGTCAAATAAGTAAATAAAATCTTAAAAAGTTAAAATAAAATGAAATAAATAAATAATAAAAACAATTTAAAAAAAATAAATGTTTCAGTTCAGAACCCAACACATCAATAACAGCAGTTCTTAGATGGGGATTGTAATCCGCTTACCCGTTGGTATGTCATTCACAATTCACCAAGTTAAAAATTAGAATTTGGTGTAAGAACTGTTCTAATGATTTTACAAATGTTTTCCCCAAGTATTTCCCCATAGGGATGTTTTAAAGTGGGCGCCGCACCCAGCATGGAGTCCAATGCAAGACTTGAACTCAGGACTCTGAGATCCAGACCTGAGCTGAGATCAAGAGTCTGTCGCCTAACGGGCTCAGCCACCCAAGCGCCCCAGTTTTTATTTTCCTCTTAAGGTAAAATGCACATACGGGAATCTTCATAACTCCTTGGTGAGGTGGGTCCCACTATTATACCCATTCTTCCAATGAGTAAAACTGGGGATCAGAGTCTGAGGAAGTCACGTGCCTTGAGGCCACACTTGAGGAGGCTGGAAGTTGCATGCTTGCCTCCCAAGTTCCTAACCCACCCTACTGGGTTGCCTCCCTAAATTCCTTCTTTGTCGTTGAGTCCTTTCCAGTGAATCAGTCACCATTCCCTACTCCTCCTCCCGGAGGGATTGAAATCCTTATTCTTTGCGGGGACTGGGTGGCACAGCCGGCTGAGCATCTGACTCTTGGTTTCCACTCGGGTCATGATCTCGGGGTCGTGAGATTGAGCCCCACCTCCGGCTCTACACTCCGTGCGGAGTCTGCTCAAGATTCTCTCTCCCTCTGGTTCTCCCACTCATGCTCCATCTCCCTCTCTTTAAAATAAGTAAATAAATCTTAAAAAAGAGAAAAAAAGAAATCCCAAATCCTCCCCCAGCTGCTCTGTTCTCGGAAGACATTTCAGACATCAGCATTTGCTCAAAGTTGGTAGATACTGATAACCTCAGAAGCTTCCTCCTACAGCAGCTGCTGGGGCCTCAGGCAAGTCACAACCTCTGTGAGCCTCTGTCTCTACCCCTGTAAAATGGGAAGAAGAAGAGCAGATCCCAACTTCCAGGGTGTTGTGAGGATCAGAGATCATATGTTTAGAGCATTTAGACAGTGCAGGTCAGCCCTTTAAAAGGTTACCCAGGGGGCACCCAGGTGGCTTAATTGGTTAAGCCTCTGCCTTCGGCTCAGGTCATGATCTCCGGGTCCTGGGATCGAGCCCCACATTGGGCTCTCTGCTCAGTCAGAAATCTCCTTCTCCCCATCTCCCCCGACTCCTATGTGCTCTCTCTCTCTCATATAAATAAATAAAATATTTTTAAAAAAATAAGTAAAAAGTTACCCAGTACTATTCCTGTAATCACTGTTATTATTATTATTGGAGAATATGGTTTGGGCTCGAACCAGCTCTGGGGACTGCTGGGTCCTGGTAGTGAGCTCTCTGTCCTGGTCACTGCCAGCCCCAGCCCCAGAGGCACATGGAAAGGAGCCTGGAGAACTTTTGGTGACATCCTGGAGGATCTCAGGCATTGACACCAGGCAACCTGAGTTTGCCCAAGCTCTGAAGACGAGTCACCCATGCACACTGGAATGTGGTGTGGTCCTCCTCCCGGTGTCTCTCCCACACTCTCCCCTCCCAAGTCCTCCCTCCTCAACTACTTACTTCAGGAAGCCCCCACCCTCATCTCACCCTTGTAAGCTGAGTCTTATTCATTTACCAAACTCCCACCCAGCTCTCCTGTGCTTGGTTGTGGGCTAGAGAGTGTGGGCACTAAAGCTACACGGACACAGGTTCGAATCCTGACTCCACCACTTACCAGCTGAGTATCAGTTTTCTCATTTGTCCCAAAGCCAACGTTAAGCATAAATTCGAGCGTGCACACAGTGACCGTCGATACAAAACCTGAGGGGCCAGTTCCTGAGCACTTGATTTGCTCTACAAATATTCCTTGAGATCTTTCCTCAGGGCCAAGGGCTGTTCATTGTGTAGGGATTCAGCAGTGAGGAAAAAAAGAAAAGGAAAAAGGAAGGAAGGAAGGAAGGCAAACTCCTTGTCAGCATTCTATCGAGAGGAGACAGGGAAATAAACTTCATCTACCAGAGGGTAAGTTCTGGAAAAAGACGAAACACTGTATGGCAGAGAGATGGAGTGGTCAGGATAGGCCACTCTGAGGCAGTGACATTTGCAGCAGGATCTGTAAGACAAGAAGGAGTCTTCACTATGGAAAGAACATTCTATGGTAAAGAAAGGGCAGGTGCAAAGCCCTGAGGCGGCCGGAGAAGAGGCTTCCACCTTGTCTGAAATGCTGTCAAGACGTTATCTTATCTCCACTAATCCTTGAGACTTCACACTCTGCTTTCCCCGATTTGGAAGCAGCTGGGGACACAAGGTGTGTTGTAGCCCAAACCCCCTACCTGGGCAAGGAATTCAAACCCCAGCCTGTGCCCTCCACCCCTATTGGAAGCCACAGCTACCCCTGCAGTTGGCTCCTCCCCAAACAGAGGCATTTCTTTCAAGGGACCAGCATCTCTTCTGAACTCAGTGTTTGACCCTGTGATGGGCGGTACCGGGGACCGATACATTCCTGGCCCTTTCCTCTGCGGACTCAGGGTACAATGAGGGAGACCACCCATCCCCAGAAGGGGATGACACAGAGTGAGCAGAGCAGGGATGGGAAGCCCAGAAAGAATGCTTAACCTAACCTGGAGGTCAGGGAGGGCTTCCTGGAGGAGGGGACATCTCAACTGGGATAGCAAAAGGTTGTACCAAGCCCAGGGAGGGAGTATTTCAGGCAAAGGGACCTGTACATGCAAAGCCCCAGAGCTGAGAAGAGCCCAGAACGTGCCCAAGCATGGATCTAACTTGGTCACCCCGCCCTCTAAATGGCTTCCTTGGGGATAAAGTCCAAATTCTTCAGCTGGGCATCTGTCTATCCAGATTCCTTCAATCAGTCAACAAACCATGTCCACGGAAGACAACACAGAGACACGTCCAATAGAATGAGACGGATGTGGAACTGGGTGGAGGGCAGGTTTCAGTAACAAAGCAGGTGTCAAGAAATATTGTTAAAGGGGAACACACAAGGTACAGGAGGCAAGAAGCAGCACAGCACACCCTGTAATCTGCGGGGAAACAGATACGGACCAGCCTCTGTATCAGACTCTCTCTGTAAGAATCCACAGAAGAGCTCTCTCTCTGTCTCTCTCAAATAAATAAATAAAAATCTTAAATTAAAAAAAAAAATCTATAGGAGGTGCTCGAAGTGGTGGCTTTCAGAAAGAAAAGCGTGGCTTTGAGGTTCAACGAGAGCCCCGTGGTTTGCTCAGCTGTGAGGCAGAGATGATAGTGTCTGGACTCAGAGTTCCTCTTGTGGGGCGGGCGGGGGATGAACCAAGTTCACGGGTATGAAGTGCTTTGGTTGGTGGCTAGCGAACTGCAGCCTCATGGTATTTTAAGCCGTGAAGGCTTCTTGAGATCAACATTTTATCTAAGGTGTAAGTTAAAAAGACAAAGACGCAAAGACCCACAGGCTGGTGCTCCTTCCCTCTCCCTGTTCCCCTTGCCCCTCCCCCCAGAAGTGTTCATGCTTTGGGGCCTCTGGGCAAAGGGAGCCTTGAGAGGCAGCAGGTGGGACCGGACAGCTGGGTTTCAGGTGCCCTGCCAGCAGGTGGAGAGGCTGGGGGCAGGGAAGTTTCTAGCAGCCCCTCCCCCCCATAATCAGGGCCTTGGGTATGGAGAAGTGGCCCAGGCTTGTTGGGCAACACCGGCCTAGGGCAGCCTTCACATGGCTGCCGCTCTCACATTTCAAGTGCAAGTGTGCCAGATGGGAAGACAAGTTGGAGGGAGGAGTCTCTGAGACTTAGGGGAGCCCAGAACTTTCGGGAAGTGTGGGGTGGGTCTGGGCCAAGACGGGAAGGTTTGAGGGTCCGGTCCAGGATTGGCCAGGAGCGTCCCACCCCCTTCCCTCCTCCAGCTTTGGCTTTGAGAGCAAAGTATACCAACTAGTCTCAGCTGGCATTCCTCCTGCTCAGCCAAACCTCCTACCCAGATTCGAATTTCATCGTTGGAAAAGAAAAGGCCTGGGGCTCTTGGAAGGAGGTGAGAGGGGCCAGGAGGTGGTTGGGCTGAGCAGTGTGGAATCTGGACTGCACAGAGCACAGAGAACCCTCTTGACATCACTTTGCCATCTGTGAAATGGGTATTGTTTGGAATGGTATCCACCATGAGAGGACCGGGTATTGGAGAGCAGGAGGAACTGAGTTAACTTCAGGGCATCAAGCCTTCTCCATCAGACCTGTGATCAGGAGCTCCCAGAGGACGTAGCCTCTGCTCCTCCCTCAGATTTGCATTCATGTGTTCCACAAACTTTTTCTGAGCACCTACGGGGTCCCTGGCCTTTACTGAGGGGCATGGGGGTCCCGGCACAGGCGTAGCTCCTGTCCTCCTGAGCTTATAGTCCAGTGGGGGAGACAGACTGTGACAACCCCCAAGTGCTAGGAAAAGAGGAGCCCAGGGGAGAAGCCTAGCCTGGGAAGGGGAGCTGAGGAAGGTTTCCTGGGAAAGGGGACGTCTGAGCTGAGTTTTGAAGGTTGTCAAAGCTAACCAGCGAAGCGAAAAAGGACCTGGACATGGACGGAGGATGCAGTAAGGGCAAAAATCTGGACATACGGAATTTGTGAAACCAAGAGTGGCTCCGTTGGTGAGAGGAAGAAGTTCAAACTGGAAAGTACCAGGAAATGAAGCTGGGGGTGCCTGGGTGTCTCAGTGTGTTAAGCCTCTGCCTTGTCTCAGGTCATGATCTCAGGGTCCTGGGATTGAGCCCCGCATTGGGCTCTCTTTTCAGCAGGGAGCCTGCTTCCCCCACACTCTCTGCCTGCCCCTTCGCCTACTTGTGATCACTCTCTCTGCCAAATAAATAAATAAAATCTTAAAAAAAAAAAAAAAGAAAAGAAAAGAAAGAAAGGAAGGAAGCTGGAGCGATACATGGAAGAGCACACGACTCTTGATCTTGGGGTCGAGTTCGAGCCCCATGTTGGGTGTAGCGATTACATAAAAATAAAAATCTTCAGGGGCATCTAGGTGGCTCAGCAAGGTAAGCACCCGGCATTTAATCTTGGCTCAGGTCTTGTGATTATTGTTTCGTGGCTTTTTGCTTTATCTGTGTGTGCACACCTGTACAGACACACGCTGTGTTGCAAATCAAACCCGCCTTCTGTTACCCATCGAGCGTCTTAAATTTGAAACCCTTTGGAAAACACTGGTCTGTGGAGCCCTACCCGGTCTGCTCCCCCCTGACCTTTGCAGCTGGTCCCTCCCCCCATCTTTTTCTCACACAACCCTCTCTTTGCTTAACCCATTTTCAGATTCTGACTCAGAGATCCCCTGAGTCTTCTAGAACTATCCAGGCTGGGTCAGGTGTCCCTCTAAGGCTCCTCCAGCTCCCGCCCACCCGGGCTGGTCACTGTCTGGGGATGGGTCTGTTCCCCTCCATTGGGCTGGGGGTTGGGGGGGTCGTCTTGACCCCCGCTGAGTCCCCAGTGTTGCCCTGTACCTGGCCCAGTAGGGACTCTGGGAATGCACATTGATTCCTTCCAAAGCAGGAAGGAGAGGAGGACACAGGACACTTGGGTATGTCAGAGCCAAAAGCCCCCGGGGGTTGGGGGGTGCTTCAGGCATTGAGATCTGCTGGGAAGCTGCCACCTGGGGCCTTGGAGAAGGGCCCAGACCTTCCCTTCCAATCTTTCTAATTATTTATTTAAGGGCTGGCTTGTCTGGGCTGCTCAGCTTCGCCTCCCTCAGCTGTAGGACATCAGGTCCCTACGGCTTGTGGTACAGGAGTAACTCGGGTTTCTGGGCCTTGAGGCCCAGAGCAGGGGTGTCAGGCGCTGTCCTCCCCCACTCTCCCCAGATGCCTTCAAGATCCTGGGAGCCCTTTCCACCCCGCCCTGCGCAGCCACCACTCCAGGCCCTGCTCTGCAGACCCCACAGCTGCCTCAGGGCCTGGGGGACCTGGGTAAAGGACATTTGATGCGTCTAGGGAGTCAGGATAGAGTAATGGTCAAGGGTGCTGGGGAGTAGGAGCAGAGAGATGCGCCCTCCCTTTTCTTAGTTGACCTTTTACCCACCCCCAGATGGCAGGAGAATTCAATAAAACCTGGGACAGAAAGCCCTGCAAGGCAGGGATCTTGGCAATGTCATAAGAGACAAGTTGGGGCGCCTGGGTGGATCAGTCGGTTAAGCAATCTGCCTTTGGCTCAGGTCATGATCTCGGGGTCCTGGGATGAGGGGGGTCCCAGCTCAGCAGGAAGCCTGCTTTTTTTTCCCTCTGCCTCTCCCCCAGCTTGTGCTCTCTCTCTCTCAAATAAATAAATAAATTTTTTTAAAAAAATTAAAAAAGAAAAGATGAGTATATGGGGGGTGAGTATTACCATGAGTATTAACTTTCCCGGTCATACCAGGGGTGTGTGTGTAGGGGTGGGGGGGTGGGGCTCCAAAGGCACCCGGCCTTGTCAGGAGCGGGTTCAGAGGGTAAATGATCACACGGGCTGCTTAGGGTGACTGTGTGGGCATCACCTCTGAAGGCCACCAACCTGAAGGACCCGAGCACTGTGAATCTGGAGAAACTGCAGCCCCCAGGCCATCTGAGGCTAGGGAAGCCCTTGAGTGTCAAGTCATCCCCTCCCCCCACACGACCCACACCTGTGGAGCCCGCTGGACCTTTGCTTCTGAGGGGAGTGTGAGGCCAGCGACCTGGCTTGGAGGGGGGTGAGGATGTGCATTTGAGCCTGAGATGACCGGGCATCTGAGTTAATCTGAGTGCTGATTAACAGACCCTGGGCAAAGTCCCTCTGGGGAGACTGCGGAGAGGGGGCAGCTGCTGTGGGGGTGCAGCAGGAAGGGCACGGGGGAAGTTGCCACCTGGGGCTCAAGTAATACTTGGGAACACACCGGAGGGTGCGTCAGAGACCCTTGGGTCCAACTCGCTCTTGTTACAGATGAGGAAACCGAGGCACGAGTTTCCACAGCAACTCACTGAAGGAACCAGAGGAAAAGCTGTGAGTGGGGATGGGGATGGGGTATGAGGCCAGGAAGAGGGGAGAGCACTCAGAAAAAGAGAAGCCAGAGAAGGACATCAAGACACATTCCAGGGGCGCCTGGGTGGCTCAGTGGGTTAAGCTGCTGCTTTCGGCTCAGGTCATGATCTCAGGGTCCTCGGATCGAGTCCCGCTTCGGGCTCTCTGTTCAGCAGGGAGCCTGCTTCCCTCTCTCTCTCTCTGCCTGCCTCTCCATCTACTTGTGATTTCTCTCTGTCAAATAAATAAATAAAATCTTAAAAAGAAAAAAAAGACACATTCCATCCATTTTTCCCCCCAAAGTACATTTTTTAACTTAAAAAAAAAAAAGATTTTATTTATTTATTTGACAGAGAGAGAGAGAGAGAGAGGGCAGGCACAAGCAGGGGGAGTGACAGGCAACGGAGACAGGAGAAGCAGGCTTCCTGCTGAGCAGGGTGCCTGATTGGGGTTGGGGGGAGAGCTTGGGACTTGAGCCCAAGAGATGAGGGAGCAGAAGGCAAGCGAGGACAAAGCAGAAGTTGACCCCCTGCAACCTCCCCTCCCCTTCCCCCTCCCCACTCCTGGGTGGGCTATGTGTGACATTCTTCCAGGAAGCGCCTAGCTGTCTTAATGGTAATGCCTTGCTAAAGAGGAAAACAACCCTAACTTGACAATGGCCAAGGCAGGGCCTCTAGGTATCTTGTAGGTCCTCTTTAACATATGAAAATTCTTTTTTTTTTTTTTTTTTAAAGATTTTATTTATTTATTTGACAGACAGAGATCACAAGTAGGCAGAGAGCAGGCAGAGAGAGAGGAGGAGAGGAAGCAGGCTCCCTGCAGAGCAGACAGCCTGACGCAGGGCTCGATCCCAGGACCCTGGGATCATGACCTGAGCCGAAGGCAGCGGCTTTAACCCACTGAGCCACCCAGGCGCCCCATGAAACCTTCCATGTCCTTACTTCCCCCAAACCCCAAGCCTATAATGGGCCCCTCCTCCTGTCCCCGGTGCAGCAGCTCCTCTGCCCAGGGATCCTGTCCCCTGCCCTTTAATAAAAACCACCATTTTGCACCAAAAACGTCTCAAGAATTCTTTCTTGGTCATCAACTTTGGACCTCACCGCCCCCCCAAAACCTCCCCTATATTCCAAAACCCCAACACCAGGACCCTGGGATCACGACCTGAGCTGAAGGTAGCCGCTCAACCAACTTGAGCCCCCCAGGAGCCCCCGAAAGTGCATTTAAAAAAATCATGTTTGAGGTGAAATTGACATAACATGAAAATGAATCCTTTTAAAACATCTTAAATCAGTGGCCTTTTGTACAATGTCATGTGACCACCACGTCTGTCTAGTTCCAAAACATTTTTATCACCACCCCCCACCCCAAGGAAAGAAACCCCGTGCGCATTAAAGCTGGGACTCCCATCCCCTCCCCCAGGGGCCGGCCACCACGAATGAGCTTTCAGTCTATGGATTTGTCTCTTCTAGACACAGTTCGTGTCAATGGAATCCCACATTACGGGATTGCCGTGGTTTGAGTGCTTGTGTCTCCCCTCCCCAAAATTTATATGTTGAAATCTACCCCCTACCAGGTAGTGCTATTAGGAGGTGGGGCCTTTGGGAGGAGAGTCAATCACAGGGTGGAGCCCTCGGGATTGGTATCGGTGCCCTTGTAAAAGGCTCCAGAGAGCGCCCTCACTCCTCCCACCTTGCCAGGGTACAAGTCCTGCGGGCTGACCCCCTGATCTCCCACGTCCAGCCCTCAGCACTGCAAGGAATACGGATTTGGCAACCCAAGAGACCAGGACGATGACCTCTTGCATTTGATTTCTTTCCATTAGCAATCACCTCGTATTTTTGATGTAATTAGGCCAAATATTGAACACTTACCAAATCCTGATTGCTGCTTCCAGCTCATTACACAAGTTTGAGGTTCTCCACAAGCCTGCGACTCTCCTGTTACCGCCATCATTTCTCAGTCCCGGGAACAGAGGTTCAGAGAGGTAGCCAGACCCAGGTCACACAGTTGGTGAGCAACCAGAAGAGCCAGGATTTCTTTTTCTTTCTTCCTTAATTTGTGTGTGTGTGTGTGTGTGTGTGTGTGTGTGTGTATTTTTTTTTTTTTTAAGATTTTACTCATTTATTTGACAGGCAAGAGATCACAAGTAGGCCAAGAGGCAGGCAGAGAGAGAGAGGAGGGGGAAGCAGGCTCCCTGCCAAGCAGAGAGCCCAACTCAGGGCTCGATTCCAGAACCCAGGGATCATGACCTGGGCGACCCAGGCGCCTCTCTTAATTTAGATTTGATTTTATTGTATTTTTAGCATCTTCAGCTTCACTACTTCATGCTGTGGTTAAAATATACATCTCAGGATGTTGACCATTTTTTTTTTAAGATTTTATTTATTTGACACAGAGAGAGAGAGATCACAGGTAGGCAGAGAGGGAGGGGAAAGCAGACTTCTTGCTGAGCAGAGAGCCCGTTGTGGGGCTCGATCCCAGGACCCTGAGATTATGACCTGAGCCGAAGGCAGAGGCTTAATCCACTGAGCCACCCACGCGCCCCAAGATGTTGGCCATTTTAATCATTTTATTTATTTTTTGAATTAAAAATTTTTTTTCATTTAATTTTTTTAAAAGATTCCATTTTTTTATTTGAGAGAGAAAGCACGAGAGGGGAAAGGTCAGAGAGAGAAGCAGACTCCCTACTGCGCAGGGAACCAGATGCTGAACTCAATCCTGAGACTCCAGGATCATGACCTGAGGGGAAGGCAGTCCCCCAACCAACTGAGACACAGGCACCCCATATTTTTAAAAATTTTTTAAAGATTTTATTTATTTATTTTAGAGAGCGTAGTGGGGGAGGGGCAAATGAAGAGGGAAAATCTCAAGCAGTTGCCCTATGTTGAATTCAGAGCCAGAGGCAGGGCTCCAGCCTAGGACCCTGAGATCACTACCTGAGCTGAAACCAACAGTCAGATGCTTGACCGACTGCACCACCCAGGCTCCCTTATTTTAATCATCCTTTTTAGATTAATTTACTTATTTGAGAGAGAGAGCCAAAGAGAGCACAAGCAGGGAGAGAAGCAGAGGGAGAAGCAGGCTTCCCACCAATCAGGTAGACCAGTGCGGGGCTCAATCCCAGGATCCTGGGATCCTGACCTGAGTCCAAGGCAGACGCTTATATCAACTGAGTCACCCAGGCACCCCTATTTTAATCATTCTAAAGAGTGCGATCCAGGGACATTGAAGACATTCACACTGACTATCAGCACTACCTAGTTTCAAACATGTTTTCATCGTGCCAAAGCCCAGAGGCAGGATTTGAACACAGATTTTCTACCTCTGGAGCCGAAGCAGCTTTTCCCACTCTGCCTCTCAACAGAGGAATTCAGCAAGTGGCAAGGACTTGTCCCTTTCTTCACAGTTCGGCCTGCAGAGTGTTACGTAACTACTGGGCTGTTTACCAGGCCCCTCCAGGATCTGGGTTCTAGCTCCGGTTCCCACCCGCACTGCGGCAGGCTCTTTCTCCACCTGGAACCTTATGTCCCCCTCCAGCTTATTGCCTCCCGTGACCAGGGGAGGATGCAGAGAGAGTCTCTAAAGGCCAAGTCTGCCAGAGGGTGCCTGCATGAAAGAGAATGGAGCTGATGGGCCTCGTGGCATTGTTCAAACTCCTAGAGCCAGCTCTGCCTGAAGGCAGCCAACTGGATGGTTTTTCACTCTGATGAACTCATCAATTCCAATGTTGCTGGAGAGGGCTAAAGGAAGGATTTCGGAGCCGAACTGGGGTGCCTGGGTGGCTTAGTGGGTTAAAGCCCCTGCCTTTGGCTCAGGTCATGATCCCGGGGTTCTAGGATCGAGCCCCACATCGGGATCTCTGCTCAGCGGGCAGCCTGCTTCTTCCTTCCTCCCCCTCTCTCTCTGCCTGCCTCTCAGCCTACTTGTGATCTCTGTCTGTCAAATAAATAAATAAATAAATAAAATCTTAAAAAAAAAAAAAAAAAGAAAGAAAGAAAGAAAAGGAGCCAAAGTGATCCAGTGGGAGTTAGTCTGGCGGTCAGGCTCTGGGAGTAATTTCCCCAAGAAGGGAAAAGTAGGAGGAAGCAAGAGTGGGCAGGGACAAGGCCCATTTCAGGGGACAGACAGCAGATTATCAAGGGGTCAGGTTAGGGCCATGACTCAACCTCCCAGTCTCCAGACAAAGGGATGACCTGACTTTGAAGGACCTGGACCTCTGGAGAATCAGCGGGAGGTGGGGGGGGTGATGGGGGGCATCAAAGAGTTTAAGTCGCAGAATGACACAGCCAAGTTCACGGTTTTTATTTATTTATTTTAAAGAATTTATTTATTTATTTGACACAGAGAGGGAGCACAAGCAGGGGGAGCAGCAGGGAGCTCCACGTGGGCCTTGATCCCAGGGCCCCCTCCCTCCTACCATGACCCCACCTGAAGACAGACACTCAACCGCCTGAGCCGCCCAGGCGACCCCAAGGTTACGGTCCTTACAGGAAGTCTTTGCACTCTGACCCATTTGCCAGTGGGTGTGGAAATGGACACAGCCTTCATGGAGAGAACTTAGGCAACAATCATTAAGGTTATGACTCCCACACCTTTTGCTTTGTTCAAAGAACACAGAAGTTCTTTGGGGTTTTATTACACGGCTGTGGTCACACGCTGGAAATCACTGATGTTGTTTGTGCCAGCAAAATACGGGAAACCTGCTTTTCTCCATCAGGAGGAGGACAGCAGAATACCTACCATCCCATCCACGCAAGGGAACCCTACCCAGCTTTAGGGGGGGAGGGGAGCCAAATCTCTATGCATTACAACCATGTTGGTGAATGCTTCACCACCAGCTCTTTGTGGGAAGAAACAGCCCTGAGTTGTCAGGGTCGATGGGTTACCTACTCCCACCATTGCACATTTCAAGCCACTGGTTGACATTGCTGAATTGTGACATCGTTGAATGCAGAATTCAGAAAAAAAAAGAAAAAAGAAAAGAAAAGAAACAGCCCACTGGTAGGTTGTGTTTCTACCAGGTAGACACGGTAGGTAGGTGAAGGGAGCCCCTGGAGCAGAGACAGCAGTTAAAATGTAGTACAATCATTAGGAAGCGGTAAATGTTGACTACTTATTATCTTTGTGTTTCATACCATTTATTTCTCTGTAAATGTATATAAATTAATTTTTGGTAATAGCTGTGTGTGACAACTGGCTTGCAAAATTCCCGAAAGTTTAGCCATTGGCTCTCCCGAATCACTACACGCCGGTCCCAGCACACCACTGAGACATCTCAGAGACATTTCCCAGAGGAGAAAGCAAAAGTCAACTTGAGGACACGTCCTCTGAGAGCAAATCTTGGCCACGCTTGTCTCTTGCATTCCTCTTCCGCTTTGCAGCTCCTTCCTGGATCTGGAACACTTCAGACTCACTCTGACCTCAGGGCCTTTGCACTTGCTATTCCGCCTGCTGTTTGCACCCATGTTCCCAGACAGCCATGTGACTCACTTCCTTACCTTCTTTGGGCCTTTGCTCAAACATTCCCCTTTACTGGGGCCTTCTCTGACTGTTTTGTAAAAAAATAAAAAATAGAAACCTGCTTCCCCAATATTCTGCCTTCTTTGCCTGCCTTATTTTTTGTTATTGTTTTACGATTTTTAAAAATTTATTATCAGAGAGATAGAGAGCACAAGCAGGAAGAGCAGCAGGCAGAGAGAGAAGCAGGCTTCCCACTGAGCAAGGAGTCCGATGTGGGACTTGATCCCAGGACCCTGGGATCATGACCCAAGCCAAAGGCAGACGCTTAACCAACTGAGCCACTCAGACATCCCACCTGCTTTATGTCTTATCAAAAGCACTTACCGTGCCATCTCACCTACTGTATAAGGTCAAAATGTACTTAGTTCATTTATCTACTGTCTCCCCCCACTAGAATGTCATCTCCAAGAAGGCTGAGAATTTTGTCTATTTTCTTTGCTGCTGTATCCCCCAGTGCCCAGAACAGTGCCCAACCACAGTAAGTGCTCAATAAACATGTGTTGAATAAATGAATATACTCATTTTTTTTTTTTTAAGTAGGCTTTACACCCAATGTGGGGCTTGAACTCACAATCCTGAGATCAAGAGTTGCACGCTCCACGGGCTGAGTCGACCAGGCATCCCTAACTGTACTTAAATTGGAAAAAAAAAAAAAAAAAAGAAAGAAAGAAGAAAAAGGTACAAACCTGAAAAGCACTTTGCCATCTGCGCTTACATGTGACAGACTATCTCTAGAGAAAACCCAAGAAACTGGTGGGGCCCTGGGGGGGACGGGGGGGGGGGACGGGAGAAGGGAAGGCTCTCACTGAGTCCTCTCCTGTACTTTTAGAAATCTCTGCCATGTGCCCTTAATTACCTATTAACATTTTTCAAGTGTTCTATAAAAAGGACTGCCCAGGGCTGCTGTGGGGAGCAGGGCTGGAGGAGGCTGAGGCAGTGACCCGAGAGCAAGGACTGGCCAGGGCTGCCAAGCCATCGTAGCCGGTTCCAGAAGGTCCCGCCATGGAATGTTCTGCACGAAGCCCTTAGAGGCTCTGGGAGGCGAGGCCTGTCCCTCAGACCCGGCCCTCTGGCCTGGTCTCACCCAGCCACCCACGGGGTCTCCCAAAAAGGCACCTTTGGCCACCTCCAGCCCTACACAAAAGGGTCATGATATGGTCTGGCCACCTTGGGCTGTGCAGTGAACCAAAGCTCTGGACGCTTCCTACCCAGTCTAGAAGGTTAGGAGCAGACTCACCTCCCTCCCCCCTCCCCTGTATCTCTCCCTCTCTAACTTCCCTCCCTCCTCAGTCCTCTGCTCTTTCTTCCAGCCACAAACAACCTTCCCCTGGGGGCCTCTGAAACACCAGCTTCCTCTCTGCTCCTGCTGTTCCCTCTCCCTTCTCCCACCTCTTCACCAGACTGAGATTTATTCGGGAGATATTGGCTCCTTCCTTCACATGACAAAGGTTTGACATCCATCAATTTTGAGGGGCTGAGGACGGTGCCTGCCAGGGATTAGGGAGCCAGAACTGAGGACAGGGGGCATCCTAGGTGACCAGGCAGAAAATAAAGGAGACAACAGAAAGTACAAATGGGACTTTTTTTTTTTTTTTAAGTTCAATGCTGCAAGAATAACTGGCCTACGGTCTGACTGAGAAGGAGCCCTCCAGGAGAGGAAGGGAGAAGAGAAAATCAGGCAGAAGGAACAGCAAGTACAATGGCTCAGAGGGTTGGAAATGAGCTCCAAGAATTCGAGAATCAGAAAGAAGGCCAGCACAGCAGGATTTAAGGGGATGAGGGAAGGTGTCATCAGATGCTGCCGAAAAGATAAGTGTCTGTGTGTTGTAGACTGTAAGGAGCTTGGTACCCCCTCCTCCAGGAAGCCCTCTTTGACTGCCTCAAGTGCCTCCCCTCCTAACCCTGTTCACTCTAGGGTTGTCACTCTCTAGTCACTGGCCCAACTCCCGCAATGCCCTGTGAGGACAGGGCTGGCCAGTCACCACTGTGTCCCCAACACTGCCCAGCACATGGCCGGGTACACAGCAGATACTTGGTACATGCCTTAGAAAGCTCTTCTTCTCTGCCTCCCTGACTCCCCTCAGCCTCACCCCTTCCGGACTCTGCCCTGCATTCCTGAGCTCTCCATATGGCTACTTTCTTTCATCCCTTCCTCAAAAGCTCCACTGGGGAGGATTCCCAGCTCCAGTCCCTCTCATGCTGCAGGCCCAGAGGTGAAGGCTCTGAAGTGGTCAGATCAAACACTTCCAGGGCTGGGCTTGGGCCGGGCCAGCGTGGGGAGGCTCAGAGGAGAGGGAGGTTCCCAGGCGTGGGTGTTCCGAGGGAGGAGAAGGAAGGGGGGATGGGCAGGGCGCGCCTCCATCATCAGGACATGACTTTCAGTTGCTCATTCATTTTGTGCCAGATGCTGGGCTAATCTTTTTTTATTTTTTATTTTTTTATTTATTTGACAGATAGACAGCAAGAGAGGGAACACAAGCAGGGGGAGGGGGAGAGGGAGAAGCAGGCTTCCTGCAGAGCGGGGAGCCCAACATGGGGCTCCATCCCAGGACACTGGGATCATGACCGGAGCTAAAGACAGACACTTAACAATTGAGTCACCCAGGCGCCCCAGGCTAATCTTTAAAAATAATGTAATGTATTGGGGCACCTGGGTAGCTCAGTGGGTTAAAGCCTCCGCCTTAGGCTCAGGTCATGATCCCAGGGTCCTGGGATCCAGCCCCGCACTGGGCTCTCTGCTTGGCGGGGAGCCTGCTTCCTCCTCTCTCTCTGCCTGCCTCTCTGCCTATTTGTGATCTCTGTCTGTCAAATAAATAAAATCTTAAAACTAATAATAATAATAATAATAATACAATGTATTAATTTAAGTGGGTAAGATCTAGTCAGAATGCATGAATCAGAAGACTCAAAAGGCCTGTAGGGAAAATAAGTATTTCTATTTTGCAGTTTTGTTTTTACAGATTTATTTATTTGAGAGTGGGGGAAAGGCAGAGGGAGGGAGAGAGAATCTCAAGCAGATTCCCTGCTGAGTGCGGAGCCCAGTGGGGGACTCGATCTCATGACCCTGAGATCATAACCTGAGCTGCAATCAAGTGTCGGACTCTTAACCAACTGAGCCACCCAGATGCCCCTCTATTTTACAATTTTCAAAGGGTTGAAGACAGCACCTGTCATATTGGGTGTGGGTAGCTCCCATTTTTAAACAATGTGTTTCTGCTACCCACCCAGTTCCTCCTCCTGAAGGCAGCTCTTATTACCAGTTTCACTTGAGATATTTGTTTTTTAAAGATTTTATTTATTGGGCGCCTGGGTGGCTCAGTGGTTAGGCCGCTGCCTTCAGCTCAGGTCATGATCTCAGGGTCCTGGGATCGAGTCCCGCATCGGGCTCTCTGCTCAGCAGGGAGCCTGCTTCCTCCTCTCTCTCTCTGCCTGCCTCTCTGCCTACTTGTGATTTCTCTCTGTCAAATAAATAAATAAAATCTTAAAAAAAAAAAAGATTTTATTTATTTATTTGACAGACAGAGATCACAAGCAGGCAGAGAGGCAGGCAGAGGGTTGGGGGGGAAGCAGGCTCCTTGCTGAGCAGAAGCCCGATGCGGGGCTCCATCCCAGGACCCTGGGACCATGACCTGAGCTGAAGGCAGAGGCTTTAACCCACTGAGCCACCCAGGCACTGCTCACTTGAGATACTTGTTTAAAAAAAATATTCACTAGGCACCTACTATGTGCCAGGCATGGTTGTAAGGACTAAGGCTATAAGGGTGAGTGACGGAGGGGGCTGGAGAGACTCAGTATGTTTTATAGGAAGGTCAAAGAAGATCAAACAGCTGTCTTGTGTGCTGGTAGACACAAGAGTCCTAGGTGTCAGAGGAGTCCTAGGTGTCAGAGGAGAAACAGAGGAGAGAGATGAGAATGGCTGGAATGTTGTCCATCCTGAGGCAAGACCGGAAGGTCTCCAGGCTTAAGAGTGTAGCCCGTCACCAGCAAGAAAGGTGTGTTTTCCCATGCAGCCACAACAATCTCTCCCATCCTGTATGCTCTCACAGTGTGACCTTGACGTTCCTCCCACTGAGTGTGTTCTGTGCGAGGGTGTGTTCCCTCCCCCTTGAACCTGGGCGAAACCTTGCAGCTGTGTGAACCCATGAAGCACAGAGGAGGGGAGGCTGCTAAGGCTCATGGTCAAGTACCAGGCACTTCCCACCTGCTTTTAGGGCATTCGCTCTTGGAACCCAGCCACCATGGTCTGAGGCAGGCCAAGTAGCCCACCCAGAGAGGTCCCATGAAGGTACTCTGGCTGAGGTCCCAGCCAGCAACTGCCACCACCAGCTGCTAAACAGGAGTGACAACTCCTCCAGCTGATTCCAGCTACTAGATGGGAGTCGCACCCCTCCCCGCTCCCCCACAGAGGCTCCCATTCTGCAACTCTCACCAGTGGAGGTCCCAGACATCAGGGAGCAGAGACAAGCTGTCCTTGCTGTGCTTCATTCAAATGCCTGCCCTACAGAATCCATGGAATACAGGGGTGTTGAACGGTGCTAAGCTTGGGGGTTGTTGGTTACGCAGCAGTGGTGGATAACTGGTATACCAAGGAATAGGAGGAAAGAGGTAGATGGTAGTAGGAGTCTGCAGAAGTTTTCTTCTAGTGGGTTCTCTTCTCTCAGTGACATAGGAAGAAAAGTCCCCGCTGAGAGTGGGCAAGAAGGGAGGAGAGGTAGGAGTTTGCATTGTCTAGGAAACAGCTCGAGTCCATCCATGAATGAACGCATAAACCAATTGTGGTATATCCACACAATGGAACATTCTTTGGGCTTCATCCTTCCATGCCTTCATAAAGCTGGTGTGAATGTCCCAGGGGATGCTCTCAGAGTCCAGGAGCATGAAGAGTGTCATCAGGAGAGGCACCTGCCAAGTTCTTATTAGGCCATGCTCCAGAGTCATTTTCCAGTTTCTAATTGCGATGATGAAGCTTGATTACACGGAAATCACTGGTGATCATGGAGCTGCGGAAATTGCTGCAAAACTTACAGACCCATCTCATTAGTTTGGTTTCATCGCACTGATAACCGCAGCTGGCATCGCGGACCCAAAGGAAGTAGAACAAAAACACGCAGGAAGGAAGATTCTGGCAGCTTTTTCCTAGACATGGAATACTTACATACAAATAAAATACCTCAATGGGGGAAAAAATGAAATGAAATTCTGACGCACACTACGACATGGAGGAACCTGGAAAACATTATGCTAAGTGAAAGAAGTGAGACACAGAGGATAAATATTGTAGGGTCCCATGTCTATGAGCTATCCAGAACAGACAAATCAGTAGAGACCAAAAGATAGTGGGGATAGTTGCATAACATGCTGAACGTGCTTAAAGACTGAATTGGGGGTGCCTGGGTGGTTCAGTGGGTTAAGCCTCTGCCTTTGGCTCAGGTCATGATCTCAGGGTCCTGGGATCAAGCCCTGCATTGGGCTCTCCGCTCAGCGAGAAGCCTACTACCTCCTCTCTCTGACTTCTTGTGATCTCTGTCAAGTAAATAAATAAAATCTTAAAAAAAAAAAAGACTGAATTTAACACTTTTCAATGGTTAAAATGATAATTTTGTTATGCTTTTTTTTTTTTTTTTTTAAAGTTCTGTCCCCAACATGGGGCTTGAACTCACGATCTGGAGATTAAAAGTTGCATGCTCTGGGCACCTGGGTAGCTCAGTGGGTTAAGCCCCTGCTTTTGGGGCTCATGATCCCAGAATCCTGGGATCGAGCCCCACATCGGGCTCTCTGCTTGTCAGGGAGCCTGCTTCCTCCTCTCTCTCTGCCTGCCTCTCTGCCTACTTGTGATCTCTGTCAAATAAATAAATAAGATCCAAAAAAAAAAAAATTCAGGTTTTGAAAGAGCAAGGGGGCTAGGGCTCAGTCAGCCAATTTCTAGACAACGTTAGTGCCACCTTGAGGTCCAAGGTGCTGAAGTTAACATGAGACCTGGTTTCCTGGTTCCAGATTTTTCTCCAGCCACTCAGCAGAGTGGTTGCAGCCCAGATGAGGCAAATAGCTGGGTGTCTTCCTAGGAGACCAGTGAATGAGAGGGAGCAAAGGAGGTGAGGGCAGGGGACACAGGCTCTCAGCTGGGTGACGGCTGAGTGGTCATGAGGGGCCCAAGACGGCATCACGCAGTTGGACTAATGGAATGGAGGTCCTGGTGGGACTGAAGGAGCTGGGACACCAGGTGCAATGAGAGGGAAAAGTCCAAATGGGGTGCTGGCGTGGGCTGCTAGAAGTTTGAAACAGTGGAGGAAGCATGTGGTTGTCTGTAGTGACAGGTGTCTGCTCTGGCCACAGGACAGAGGGAGGGACGAAGGGCAGGTGGAAGGCAAGGTCTTTGGAGGGGGAGAGGTCAAGGCACTGAGGAGCCAGCCCACTGGAACAGCCATCTCTGCATTTTGAAACGTCCAAGGGGCACCTGGGGGGGCTCAGTCATTAAGCATTGGATCCCTGATCTGGGGAGAGGAGGAGGAAGCCATGGGGGTGGGGGTGTGCAGTGGAAGTAGGGGTGTCTGTAGTCATCAGGAAAAACATTTGCAATATTTGCTCTCTCAACAAATATTTACGGAGGGCCCACTCAGTGCCAGGGACTGTGCTAGCACCAGGGGCATAGTGGTAAATGAAATGGAATCCCAGTCTTCTTGGGGCAGGCATTCTCATCGTAGGAGGGAGCAGATAATGAATAGACCAGCAGAACACAGAGAACAGTGCTGTCCAACAGAAACAGAGCGGGAGCCCCATAGGTCATTACTTTTCTAGTAGCCACATTTAAAAAAAAAATAGGCAAAATGAACGTTCATAATATTACTAAGGTAATCCAGGTAGGTAGAATAATGGCTCCCAAAGATGGCAGGTAGTTCTTAGTTCTCTGGACCCATGAATATGTTAACTTACACACCAAGGGAGTCTACAGATGCAGCTACAGTGAGCTCAAGATGGGAAGATTATCCTGGGGGTGGGGAGGGGGTCTACTGTAATCACGGGTCCTAATAAGGGAAAGGGAAGGCAGGAAAAACAGAGAGAGGGGGAGATCTGATGACATCAGCAGAGGTTGGAGTGAGGCAAAGGGGGTCAAGAACCAAGGAACTTGAGCAGCTTCTGGAGGCTGGAAAAAGCAAGGCAACAGATTTATCCCAAGAGTGTTCAGAAGGAACACGGCTTGATTTTAGCCCTATAAGGATTTATAGGATTCTAGCCCTATAAGACTCATTTCAGACCTCCGGAATTGTAAGATAACAAATTTGTCTTCTGTTGAACCACCGAGCTGGGCGGGATTTGTTACAGCAGCAGTAAGGAACTAAGGTACTCATTAAGCCAAAATGTTATCATTCAACATGTATTCAACATAGAAATTATGGTGATATTTGGCCTTCTTTTTCTTTTTCATATCATGTCATCACAGTCCAATGTGTATCTGGTACCTACAGCACATCTAAAGTTGAATTTGACATTTCCTTTTTTTCTTTTTTTTAAGATCTTATTTACTTATTTGACACAGAGAGAGAGAGTACAAACGGGGAGCAGCAAGGAAAGGGTGAGGTAGGCTCGCTTTGAGCAGAGAGCCTGACGTGGAACTCAATCCCCAGATCCTAGGATCATAACCCAAGCCGAAGGCAGAAGCTTAGCCCACGGAGCCACCCAGGTGCCCCCACAGACCCTGTTTTACAGATGGTCAAACCAAGGCTCAAAAAAATAAAGCTGCTTAGCCAAGTTTATTCATTATGGTTCAATCTATTTCTTGTGGGATTTCATGTTGGAATTGGACCAGACGATTCTGGAGTTCCTGGAGATGGACAGGTGTCTGAGAATGGTCATTACTAAAGAGAGGAATGAGGGCTGATTGGATTTACCAGATAGGAAAGCCAGCTGCAGAGCTATAATAATCAAAGCAGTGGGGTTCCAGCAAAGGAATGGACAAGATGGGGAAAGAGAATTGAGTGGCCACGAGTGAATCCCAGCTGCACAGGAATTTAATCAATGGCAAAGGTGGGAAATCTGTGCAGTGAGATAACAAGAGTTTAACAAGTGGTTTTGACACACAGGTGAAGGGAATTGTACCTCTGTTGCACACGGCATTTTTTTTTTAAGATTTTATTTATTTATTTGAGATAGAGAGTGTGAGGCAGGAGTAGGAAGAAAAGAAGAAGAGGGACAGGCAGACCATGCACTGGGTGCAGAGCCTGACTCAGGGCTCCATCTCACAAGCCTGAGATGGAAACCTGAGTCGAAATCAAGAATCGGACACTCACCACCTGAGCTGTCCAGATGCCCCTGTTGCACATGACCTTAAAAGATTGGATCCAGGGGCACCTGAGTGGCTCAGGGGCTTAAGACTCTGCCTTCAGCTCAGGTCATGATCTCAGGGTCCTGGGATCGAGCCCCACATCGGACTCTCTGCTCGGCAGGGAGCCTGCTTCCCCCTCTCCCTTTGCCTGCCTCTCTGCCTATTTGTGATCTCTCTCTCTGTGTCAAATAAATACATTTCTTGAAAATTAAAAAAAAAAAAAAAAGATTAGATCCAGGAGTGTCTGAGTGGCTCAGTGGGTTAAGCCTCTGCCTTTGGCTCAGGTCATGGTCTCAGGGTCCTGGGATCGAGCCCTGCATCGGGTTCTCTGCTTGGCGGGGAGACTGCTTCCCCCGCCCCCACCTACCCGCCTCTCTGCCTACTTGTGATCTCTGTCAAATAAATAAATAAAATATTTAAATAAATAAATAAATAAATCTTAAAAAAGAAAGCGTTTGGTTCCAAAAAAATCAAAGATGTAAGTATAAAAATTGCCAAGAGTTGGGACGCCTGGGTGGCTCAGTTGGTAGGGCATGTGCCTTCCTCTCAGGTCATGGTCCCAGTGTCCTGGGATCAAGTCACGTATTGGGCTACTTCCTTGGTGGGAAGCCTGCTTCTCCCTTTGCCCCTCCCCCTGCTTGTGCCCTCTCTCTATCTCTCTGACAAATAAATAAATAAAATCTTTAAAAAAATGCAACAGTAGGGGGGCGCCTGGGTGGCTCACTGGATTAGAGCCTCTGCCTTTGGCTCAGGTCATGATCTCAGGGTCCTGGGATTGAGCCCTGCAGCAAGCTCTCTGCTCAGTGGTAGGGAGTCTGCTTCCTCCCCTCTCTCTGCCTGCCTCTCTGCCTACTTGTGATCTCTCTCTCTATCAAATAAATAAAATCTTTAAAAATAAATAAATAAAATTTTAAAAATGCAACAGTAAAACCATACAAGAAAATACAGGTTACAACCATTGGGGGGGGGCAGGAGGAGTACATTTTAAGATGGGAAACTCAGACATTAATAGAAAAGACAGACATATTTGACATTAAAACCAAAAAACATTTGTATGGCAAGGAAACAACAAAACATAAACAAGGCCTACAGGCAGATGACAAATGGGGAGCGATTACTTGCAATGCCGACAACGTATAAAGGTTTAACATAAGTAATAAGTATTTGCAAACCAATAAGACAAACACTCCAGAAGAAACATGGACAAAGGGTTTGAATAGATAATTTGCAGAGCGGTAAAACGAACAGGCTAATAACATATATGAAAAGATATGAGAAGTCTCCTTCCTTTACACCCCTAAATGGTACGAATTTCAGAGGGGTGTACACGTGCTGCTGGGTGTGGTCTATGGGAAAGGGCACGTTCCTCTATCACTGATGGCAATGAGAATTGTGACAACCTTTTTGAAAGGGAATCTGGCAGCATCTATCACAATCTATAATCTATGTCCATTGAAAGAAATGCATCTTTGCTCTTGACTCAGCAACCCTATTGCATCCCCTAGAAATAGTCTCCAGGGTGAACTAAAGGCATGGATGGGTAGGTTCTCACTGCGGGACTGGAGTAGCAAGAAGCTGGAAATCAGAGATGAAAAACTATCTTTGGGTTGAAAAAGTGGTGACTCACCTACTTTGTGAACTCTTTTCTTTTTCTTTTTTTTTTCTTTTTAAGATTTTATTTATTTATTTGACAGAGAGAGAGAGTACAAGCAAGCAGAGATGCAGGCAGAGAGAGAGGAGGAAGCAGGCTCCCCGCTGAGCAGAGAGCCCGATGCGGGGCTCAATCCCAGGATCCTGGGACCATGACCCGACCTGAAGGCAGAGGTTTTAACCCACTAAGCCACCCAGGCGCCCCGTGAACTCTTTTCTTTTTTAAGATTTTATTTGTGGGGCGCCTGGGTGGCTCAGTGGGTTAAAGCCTCTGCCTTCGGCTCGGGTCATGATCCCGGGGTCCTGGCATCGAGCCCCACATCGGGCTCTCTGCAGAGAGCCTGCCTCTCTGCTTATTTGTGATCTCTGTCAAATAAATAAATTTAAAAAAAAAAAGATTTTATTTGTGCATTTATTTGGGGGGGGCGCATGCGTGTGCCCCCAAGGGCAGGGGTTGGGGCAGAAGGAAAGGAGAGGGAGACAGAACCTCTAGCAGACTCCGCACTGAGCACAGAGTCCACTGCTGGGCTCAATCTTACCACCCAGAGACCATGACCCGAAGATCCCGACCTGAGCTGTAACCAAGTGTCAGAGGCTTAAATGACTGAGCCACCCGGGGGGCTCCCACTTTATAAATGCTCAGACAGCCATCCCAAAAGGCAAGCCAGGATCCATTCTAGAGGGTTTCCTCCAGGGCTCCTGGACTTTAGCTCCATAGGAGTATCTCCAGGGAGTGTTTAAAAATTCCAAACTTCAGGCCACACCCTAGAGCAGCCAAACCAGAGACCCTCCCTCCGGAACCAAGGGATCAGTATTTTGTAAAGCTCCCCTAAGGAAAGCCAAGGGCCAGCCAGAATGAAACCACTGTCTTAGAGGGATTTCCCACAGAATAAAGCAGAGAAGGGAGATGCTGGGCTGTGAGTAGAGTGAGCCCCAAGGAAAAACAGTCCGTTGTGTATTGGTTTATTTATTTCTGAAGATTTTATGTTTAGGGGCGCCTGGGTGGCTCAATGGATTAAAGCCTCTGCCTTCGGCTCAGGTCATGATCTCCGGGTCCTAGGATCCAGCCCTGCATGGGGCTCTCTGCTTGGCAGGAAGTTTGCTTCCCTTCCTCTCTCTCTGCCTGCCTCTCTGCTTAATTGTGATCTCTGTCTGTCAAATAAATAAATAAAATCTTAAAAAGGAGAGAGAGATTTTATTTTTAGTAATGTCCACACCCAATGTGGGGCTGGAACCTGCAAGCCCGAAATCAAGAGTCACCCATTCCTCCCAAGGAACCAGTCAGGTGTCACTGTATTGGTTTATTAAGCTACATGCCAGGCCCTCTTGGAAGCGTGTTATCCCCATAACAACTCAATGATGTGGGTCTGTAATTATCCCCATTTTACAGATGGGAAAAACGAGTCACAGAGCAGTTCAGGCACCTGCCCAAAGCCACAGGATATTAAGGAGCAGAGCTGGGATTGGAACCTAGGCCATGCGGCTCCAAAAGCCATGTTATGCTCTTAACTGCTAAACTTTATGTCCGTATATCTGTATTCAAATATATATTCCTACTTCATGTATGGAGTATTCCTCTGTGTATATTTCTATAACTCCAGTCTTCCTATATTTTCTATATACAGTATTCACAAATATTCTATATACTTGTGTGTATTACTATAATATAGTTTTCCTATATATAATATTCCTGTCAGTTCTTATAAAAACAATGCTCGTATGTATTCTTTTTTTAAACCAAACTTATTTAGTTATTTTAAATTTTTAAAATATTTTACTTATTTTTTCATTTGTCAGAGAGAGAGAGAGAGAAAGCACAAGCAAGGGAAGCAACAGGCAGAGAGAGAGGCAGGCTCCCCACTGAGCAGGGAACCCCATGCGGGACTCATCCTAGGGCCCTGGGGTCATGACCTGAGCAGAAGGCAGACACTTAACGACTGAACCACCCAGGCACCCCTAGTTACTTATTTTTGAGTTTTCTTTATTTAAGTAATCTCTCCACCCAACATGGAGCATGTGACTCAATCTCAAGGTTGTGGGTTCAAGTCCCACACTGGGTAGGAGGGTATTTTTTAAAAAACTTTGTAAAGGATCCAGATGAACTCCGAGATTAAGAGGTACTAGAGAACGTTCTGGAAGGATCCTGAGCACAGACACTTCTGCCCCTGTCGAACTGGGATGAGGCACCATCCAAGAAGGTAGATGGGTTTACCAACCCTGAAGCCTATCAAAGCTTGTCATTTAAGAATTTTGTTTTAATAGAGGGGTGCCTGAGTGGCTTGGTGCATTAAGCGTCTGCCTTCAGCTCAGGTTACGATCCCAGGGTCCCTGGATCGAGCCCCACGTCATCACTGGGAAATAAAGTGCTTGGCAAAACCATCTTGCCCCTTGGGAAAGAGAAGCCTCCAAAACTTAAGTTAAGCTTCAAGGGCAGCCTCAGGCCATATTTCAAACAAAATAGAAATCTTTCAGAAGATACGCCTACGGATCCATAGAAAAGGAACAATTAAACTTTCAGCTAAAAATAACCAAAACCACAGGAAAATGTCATTACTTTTTTTTAAGAGTTTTTATTTTTTAAATAATCCCTTCATCCAAGGTGGGGCTCCAACCCACAACCTCGAGTTCAAGAGTCAGGTGCTCTGAATGACTGAGCCAGCCAGGCGCTCCAATTTTGTTACTATTTTAAACTCCATACAGTGCTCTACTAATATTGAAATTACCCATTTCTCCCAGATAATGAAAATGAATTCATAATTTCAGTCATGAGATTACTGTCGGCTTTCTTTTTCCAAATCCTCAGTATAAAATTTTCAAGTATGTTCATTGTGATTAAAAAGGGAAAACTGAAAAAAAAAAAAAAAAAAAAGGGAAAACTGGGGGCACCTGGGTGGCTCAGTGGGTTAAAGCCTCTGCCTTCGGCTCAGGTCATGATCCCGGGGTCCTGGGATCAAGCCCCGTGTTGGGCTCTCTGCTCCGCAGGGAGCCTGCTTCCTCCTCTCTCTGCCTGCCTCTCTGCCTACTTATGATCTCTCTCTCTGTCAAATAAATAAATAAAATCTTTAAAAAAAGGGAAAACTGGATGGGGCGCCTGGGTGGCTCAGTCGTTAAGCGCCTCAGGTCATGGTCTCGGGGTCCTGGGATCGAGTCCCGCATCCGGGCTCCTTGCTCAGCAGGAAGCCTGCTTCTCCCTCTCCCTCTGTCTGCTTACTTGTAATCTCTATCTCTCTGTCAAATAAATGAATAAAATCTCTTTAAAAAATTAGGGAAAATTGGAGCGCCTGGCCAGCTCAGTCAGCAAGAGCACGCGACTCTTCATCTCAGTCATGAGTTCAAGCCTCATACTGGGCATGGAGCCTACTTGAAAAATAATAATAATAAAAAATTAAAAGGGAAAACTAGCTGATGTAAAATTCGTTTAAGTTAAAATAGGAAATGGGGCGCCTGGCTGGCTCAGTCCTTGGAGAGTGCAACTCTTGATCTCAGGGTCGTGAGTTTGAGCCCCACGTGGGGTGTAGAGATTTCTTTTCTTTTTTTTTTTTTTTAAGATTTTATTTATTTATTTGACAGAGAGAAATCACAAGTAGATGGAGAGGCAGGCAGAGAGAGAGAGAGGCAAGCAGGCTCTCTGCTGAGCAGAGAGTCCGATGCGGGACTTGATCCCAGGACCCTGAGACCGGAGCCGAAGGCAGAAGCTTTAACCCCCTGAGCTACCCAGGCGCCCCAAGAGGGGCTCCTTATGAAAAGCAAAAAGGGGCAGTTCTGAGTGTAGGCTGGACTCAGGAAGTCCCCTGCAAGGACCAGAATATACCAGAACTAAAAGAACATCACTTTTGAGATTGGGTTATAAAAAGATTTCGCTTTCCACCTCGGGTTCTCGTCCTCTCCCTCATCAGGGGCTCTGGATGAATCCAGCTGCCATGTGTTAAAAGACAAACGAAAGCATATTAAACAGTTTAAAGTTTTGTCTGAGCAAAAACCAATGCCACTGGGGAGTGCCCCGCCAGAAGGGGTTAGGCACCCGCTCCAGGGACAGGAGGCAGGGAAGGATTTTTGTACAGAAGACCGGGAAGCAATGCAAGGAAATTACCTGGTGGGCTGCAGCTGGGTGTTCACCTTATTTAGAGAAGCTGGCTCTGACTAGTTGTCCTTAGGGTTCCCGGTCTATAGCTTGAGGCTTAGGGCTGGGTTGGCTCACTTAGGCTGCGAAGGTGTTAGAGCCCCTCCAGTCTAATGGCCTCCTTGTTTGATTAAAGGGACACACGTCATGAGAACCTCAGGAGAAGGCCAGAGGCCCAGCCAACAGCCACGAAGGAACTGAGCCCTCCTACCCTTAATCACCTGGGTGAACTTGGAAGCAGACGCTCCACCTCCAGCGCAGTCTTCGAATGGTGGTCCCAGCAAACAGCCCAATTACCACCTCAAGACCGACCCTAAGATGCTCTTGGATTTCTTACCCCCCAGAAATTATGTGAGATCAATGTTTATTGGTTCCCCAGCACCCGGGTACATCCAGTCCGTTAAGCGTCGGACTCTTGGCATCAGCTCAGGCCTTGATCTCAGGGTTGTGAGTTCAAGCCCTGCATTGGGCTCCAAGTTAGGCCAAAAAAAAAAAAAAAAAAGAAAAGAAAAGTTGTTTTAAATTGCTAGATTTGGGGGTAATTTGTGATGCAGCAGCAGATAACGAATACCTACCTGCATAAAAGTTTATTTAGAGAAGCAAACTTTCTATAGCTCCCTAGTACCTTGGGACAAAGCTCATGCCTGATTCCCTATCCTCCCCATTGACCTTTCCAGCCTTGCCTGTTCCCACATCCTCTGTGCTTTCTGAAGTACATCGGAAAAGCCAGACTTAGAGTCACACCACCTGGGTGTGAATTCCCCTGTGACCAGTGAGAGTCTGCGCTGTGCGAGTGGCGGTCTCGGTCCTTGCATTCCCGATATTTACCTCGAGCATCTGCGTTCAGCCAGAAAGAAAGCAGCACGCACAAAGTGGTTTATTAAAGCAAAAGTACACCCGCAAGCTGGGAGGGCCAGCATGTGCGGCCAGGTGGAACCGGCCCCTGGGTTGCTTTGGGACTGGATCTAACCAGGTTTCTCCCGGCTGGGAGGAACGGGGACTTAAAAGCTGGGTGGTCTCCGACCGAGGCTGCGCCCAATCCTTTGGGAAACTCCTCCCACAGGTTGGGATGGGGATATTGTGACCCCCCCCCCCCAGGAGTGTCCTTGAACAGTACGCGCCACCGTGCTCCAAGGGGCGGGGCCGTACCGCTAGGTAAATGTATTATAACGAGTTTAGGGGTTACCCCGGGGCAACAGTGGCCGCGGAGAGTGCTAGTTCTGCACCTGTGGCTCCCGATCTGTTGGCCGCAAGGTCCTGGAAGGCACAAGGTCAAGATAGTGTAGCCTCTTTACCACGGTCGGGGTCTCCAGTTCCTGTCTCTGTCATTCCCCTTCAAGGACGTGAGACTCTGCCTTCCGGCATTCCTTCCAAGGGTCCCCTCTAGCTCCTTCTACCTAAGAGATCCACGGCTTACAGTGGTGTGACCTTGGCAGAGTCATTTGCCCTTCCCCGTGTCTCCTATAAATCAGGGCCTCCCCACGGCGTGATGGGACTGGAAGGTTGTGTCATAGGGTAACGGTGAGGAGTGAATGAGCTGGCAAAGTGCTTAGAAGGCCTGGGACACAGATGCTTTTTTAAGTTTTTGCTATTATTGTTCCCATAATACTCTAGCCACAGAAATACTCTATTTTCCCTGGGGTGACGTCACTTGCCCTTTTCTTCCTGACCTTTGCACATTTGCATTCTGGAGCCCTTGCCTTACCCCCTCTTCCTTCGTACTTGTGGTAATTCATCCTTTTTAGCTCAGATTCCCCTCCTCCAGGAAGCCTTCTATGATTTCTCCCTCCAGGACAGGTCCCACGCCCACTCTGGGATCCCCCAGCCTCCCGGGATCCCCCAGCCTCCCCGGATCCCCTCTCCCTGTCCTGCCCCAGTCTGGGTCATCTCTGTTCAGAAATGGGTCTATCTCCACCCCCGGACCGTGAGCCCCCATGAGGGCAGGGCTGGAAATATCTTGGTCCCTTCTAAGTCCCCAGCACCACCCAGCACAGCTTAGGGCCACAAGTACTCAGAAGTGTTTCTTGAGAAAATAAGTCTCCAAAATCAGGGTATATGGGTATGTGTGTGGTCTGGTGATAACAAAGCTGTTTTCAGTAGTACAGGACAATGTGTTATTTTTTTATCACCAAAATACTGATATTTTTGTCCTCTGAATTTTTATTTTTTTTTATTTTTTTTTTTTTGGTTATGTGCCATTAGAATCGTTTGGATCATTTTTCCTGAGCTTGCACCCAGAGAGTTACAGGCTCCTTCATGATTTCATATGAAACCAGGCTCACTTGTTCAGAAAGCTTTCTCCCTCACTGCTGAAAACCTTACAGGTATCTTCTTGGTGAAGAGTACCTCCTCTCCTTGCTCACCAGGGGGCTGAGCTTTTCCGTCTGTTTTTTTTTTTTTTTTAAATTTTAAACAATTTTTTATGAGAGAGAGAGAGCATGATGGGGGAGGCAGAGGGAGAGGCAGGAGCAGACTGCTAGGCTGGATCCCAGGACGCCCGGGATTACAACCTGAGCCTGAGCCACCCAGACACACCCTTCTATTTTTTTTTTTTTAAGATTTTATTTATTTATTGAATAGAGAGAGAGAGAGAGATCACAAGTAAGCAGAGAAGCAGGCAGAGAGAGAGGGGGAAGCAGGCTTCCCGATGAGCAGAGAGCCTGATGCGGGGCTCGATCCCAGGACCCTGGGATCATGACCTGAGCAGAAGGCAGAGGCTTTAACCCACTGAGCCACCCAGGTGCTCCACACCCTTCTATTTTTTTTTTAATTAAACTTTTTATCCTGAGATAATTATAGATGCACATTGCAGTTTTAAGAAATAATGCAGAAAGATCTTGTGTGCCTTTTACTCAGTTTCCTCTGGTGGAAACACGTTATAAAACTATGGTACAATTGATTCTCTTCATTCGCCAAGTGATGTTCTATAAAGTTACCGCAAATACTGAGTTAGCGAACACTGAACCACCACTGGGTGGGGGGGGACGTACAGGGTTAGGTGCTGACAGCTTCTGATTACAACATGTTCATGGAACCATTAATATGTAACTTTGTTTCATGTGTGTTTCTGTTTAAAAATACTTTACATAATATCCCATTGTTGATTCCCTCACACTGAACTCAGGCCAACAGTGCTATGAGCATGAAGCATCTCACACCCACGTAAAAATCTTACCTGACTTTTTTTTTTTTTTTACCTGACTTTTTTTTTTTTAAGATTTTATTTCTTTATCATGTAGGCAGAGAGGCAGGCAGAGAGAGAGAGAGAGGGAAGCAGGCTCTCCGCCGAGCAGAGAGTCCGATGCGGGGTTCGATCCCAGGACCCTGAGATCATGACCTGAGCTGAAGGCAGAGGCTTAACCCACTGAGCCACCCAAGCGCCCCTTACCTGACTATTTTAATTTAATTTAATTTATTTATTTGACAGAGACACAGCAAGAGAGGGAACACAAGCAGGGGGAGTGGGAGAGGGAGAAGCAGGCTCCCTGCTGAGCAAGGACCCTGCCTGATGCGGTGCTCCATCTGAGGGCTATTTTAAATGGCAAAATCACAAACAAAAAGTCCAAAAATGTGAAAAATGTGGCATTAAGTAGACCGTGAAAAGGACAGTTGTTTACAGTGTGGGAGCTGTGAGGAGAAGGCAGAGCGTTGCCTTGTTCAACCTCAGCTGGGAATGTGTGTGTCGGCAGCTCAAGATTTTGTTGTTTTGTGCATGTCTGGGAATGACCCAGAAAGGGCCACCAGTATTGACTTTGGGGTTTTTTCCATATTTGCATTCAGAAACATAAAATCCACAAGTAAGGAGGATCGAAGTTCCAGTATCACAATCAGGACACCAACAGCGATAGTCAAGATACAGAACGTTTCATCCCAAGGGTAGCCACCCCCGCCCTCCCGCCCCCCCCACCCGCCCCAGCCAACACCAGGTGTAGCCACTCCATTTTCTCTGCTCCCCCCCTTCTGAGCCCCTAGTGACCCCTGATCTGTTCTACATTTCTAGAATTTTGTCACATTATATAAATGCAATCACATGACACATAACTTTTGAGATACAATTGTATCAGTCAATGGTTTTTGATGTACACAGAGTGTTGCTTCTGGAAATTTGATACAAATGGCGTCATACACTCTGTAGCTTCTGTGTCTGGCTTCTTTCACTGGATGAAATGTTTTCAAGGGTCGGCCTCGCTGTAGCATGGATCTGATCTGTTCATCTGTTGATGGATCTAAGCGCCTGACACGTATTTACCCATGCAAACCTCCCAACAGCTTTCTGAAGTAGGGACTGTTATTACTGCCCCCATTGGACAGATGAGTAAACTGAGACTCTCCCTAGAGGCTGTGTGGTGGGGGTGGGGCCCTAGCTGGGAAGATGGGATTCAAACTCAGGGCCTTTTGGCTTTAGTGGCCTCACTGTTGGTTGCGACTCTGAGCCATCCCACAGCATCAGAGTGAGTCAGCACCAAGGAGGTCACGGCATCACCTCCAGAGGTCGATAAGTTTGCGATTTTATGATTTTTTAATGGGTGAAGCTCTGGTGATTCTCAGACTTGCCAAGGGACATTCAGCTGCACGATGGGACAATGGATATTTGCTTTGAAATACACACAGGTGTGCGCCATGGGTGGGGCACGAGGATACAGGGTCACCCAATAAGTTGATAAGGAAAATCAAGCAGCGACATATGGAATGAAGATGTTCAGTCTTTTGGCTCAGCCTCTCACACCGACTCGCCTGCAGCTCAAGGTGAAAGGATGGCCTGACCCCACACAGGGTTTGATCCCAGATCTGCCATTTCCTGGCTGTGACCCCCAGCTGAGCAACTTTACCTGTGGGAGTCTCATGGCCCTTGCTTGCCGCACAGCGGGGACACCATCCGGACCCCATCGGAGAACCTGCATGTCCTGGGCTAAGTGCAGTGAGAACTTAACAGATGGGAGCTGGATGGTCTTGCAGGGGTGAGGTTGCCTGTCTGTGCCTCCGTCTTCTCATCTGTAAAATGGGAGAGTCAGAGTCCTTACCTTTTAGAGCTGTGGAGAGGATTCATTTGTTCATTCATGGACTATTTCATGAGCATCTACTATGTATAATTATTGCAGAACTACTCTTTAAATTTTTTCCAAAGATTTTGTTTATTTATTTGACAGAGAGGGACACAGAGAGAGTGGGAACATAAGCAGGGGGAGTGGGAGAAGGAGAAGCAGGCTTCCTGCTGAGCAGGGAGTCTGATGTGGGGCTTGATCCCAGGACCTTGGGATCATGACCCAAGCTGAAGGCAGACGCTTAACTGAGCCACCCAGGTGCCCACCACAAGCTACTCTTTAGACATGGGAATACAGCCTGGACCAAGGCAGTTCTCCTTGTGCTGTGGAACTGACACTCTAGTAGCGACGTGATACACAAACACGTCAACTGGTGATAAATTGCACTGGAAAGAAATCAGGAACTAAAACAGATTCTGAGACAGATGGTGATATGGTATATGAAGAGAAGGATAACTATCTTTTTTTCTTTTTAAGTAGGCTCCATTCCCAATGTGGGACTTGAACTCACAACCCTGAGATCAAGAGTTATGTGGTCTACCAACTAAGCCAGCCAGGAGCCCCAGAGACAACTATTTTCTATGGTGAGGTCAGGAGGTGACATCTGAGCAGAGACCTAAAAAAGGTGAGAGAATGAGCCACACAAATATCTGGGGGAAGATTGTTCCAGGCAGGCAGGGCCAGTGCAAAGGCCCTGAGGCAGGACCGTGCCTCATTGGGTCAAGGAACGGCAAAGAGACCAGTGTGCATGGAACTCAGTGAGCCAGGGAGAGAGGGTAAGGGGGTGAGGGAAGAGAGGGGACAGAGGTGTCCTGAGTCCCCAGGAGGGATCCAAAGAGGGAAAAGACATCATGAACTTACTGTGAATGTATTCTGCCACATAAGAAACTTTCTGTTGGGGACTAAAATGGTAGCAGCAAGAAGGGGCTTGCAACAGCTAAGGGAGGAGATGATGGTGCTGGGACCAGGGTGGTAGCTGTAGGGGTCAGGCTTCTGATATATTCCGAAGGTTAAGCCAACAGGATTTCCTGCTGGCTGGGATGGGGGATGCGAGAAGCAGAGATGAGTCATGAATCCCTTCGAAGTTTCCAGCTTGTGTGCCCGGAAGGATGGTGGTTTCTACGCTACTCAAGGAAACAGGCTTCTGGAAGCTCTTAGCATCTAGCTATACACCAGAAGCAGCTGGCCTGTGTTATGTCAATTAGGATGTTTTCAGCCAAGTGCAAGCATCAAGGAGAAGCAAAGGCAAGGCTGACCCACCCTAGCTAACCTTGACAAGACTCTGGCAGTTGTTGGGCATGGAGCCAGCCTTATCTCCTGCCTTCTATTTAAGCCCTCTGGGCTGAGCCAATCTCTCCCTTCCTCATCAGAAAGAATTTCTTCCATCTTTACCTTGAACTCACTCTGAACCAGGTTAATGAAGTTCCCACACCCTTCTGCCAAGCCTATTTCACTCACGTGGCTAGTAACTACAGATAGGCTACATTTCAGATGTTCCGCGTATGGTGTGAGGTAGAGATCTCCCATCCCGTGTGCATAACCTACCTCCTTCCCCACCTTCCAGACCTTCTGGAGCCCTTTTCCCCTTCCTCTTCTGCCCACTGTTTCCATTCAGTTGTTTCATTCTTATTGATTCATAGGAGTTCTTTATATATTGTGGACCCGAATCCCTCTGTCATTTACCTGTGTTGCAAATACCTTCTCACAGCTTGTGGCTCATCTTTTCATTTCGCTTATAGCGTCTTTTGATGTCTAGAAGTTTTACTTTCAATGCAGTCTTTTCTAGATAGCCCAGTGGGGATAACCCACATCCTTCCCCCATGATCTGAAAGGCAGCTTCTGTCTCCCAGGAAAGCTCCATGAATGTATGGGTCTGTTTTAGGCTGTCTGTTCTTCTCTGTTTATCTGCTTGTCTGATCTTATATAGATACTATGGTCACTCAATGGGCTGAGGCTGAATAATGATGATCTTGATTTCTGGCTAGGCAAGGCTTCCATACTCTTCCACAAAACGATCTTGCCTATTCTCATAGTTTTGTTTTCCCAGATGTGTTAGTTTCCTGGGGCTGCTTTAAGAAAGGCCCACAGAGGGGCGCCTGGGTGGCTCAGCTGGTTAAGCAGCTGCCTCTTGGTTTTGGTTATCAAGGTCACGAGATGGAGCCCTGCTTCGGGCTCCTCGGCTTGGGACTCTCTCTCCCTGCTCTCCCCCTCCCCCCTGCTCTCTCACTCTCTCTCTAAAACAAATAAATACTAAAATCTTGAAGAAAGAGGAGGAGAAGGAGAAGAAGATGATGATCTAGGGGCACCTGGCCGGCTTGATCAGTAGAGCACGCCACTTTTGATCTTAGGATCTTGAGTTCAAGCCCCACGTTGGACAGAGAGCCTACTTAAAAAGAAAGAAATACAATTAAAAAAAAGAGAGAGAGCCTTTCTCTCTCTGCCTGCCTCTCCATCTACTTGTGATTTCTCTCTGTCAAATAAATAAATAAAAAATCTAAAAAAAAAAAAAAAGAGAGAGATATCAAAAGATCTAGCCCTCAGGGCACCTGGGTGGCTCAATGGGTTAAAGCCTCTGCCTTCAGCTCACGTCATGATCCCAGGGTCCTGGAATCGAGCCCTATGACGGGCTCTCTGCTCTGCCTCCCCCTCTCTCTCTGCCTACTTGTGATCTCTGTCAAATAAATAAAATCTTAAAAAAATATATCTAACCCTTCTGGACCCATGTGTCCATGTGGCAACAGCTGGCCGAAGTGGAGAAGCGGCAGGTGGGCTCCACCTTCAAGGCTCTGCATCCCCCACCATGGTGGTGGTGGTGGGGAGGTTACCTGCCCTAGTGACAACTGCCCTTCTCCCTCACAGCCAATGGTCTTGCCTCCCACATCACTGACAAGATGGAAGCCATCAGAGAAAAAACCACGGTGAACTCTCATCACCTTCTGGACCCCCCACCTGCCTCAGTGCCCACCTACCCCAACTTCCGAGCTGCGGTGCTCCTAGGCATGTGCTACTGCCTCCTGGTGGGCCCGGATTACCACCTCCCCAACACCCACGTTCCTGTGCCTTTAGGTGTCTCCTTGTCTATTGCATCATCCCATCCACATAAAACATGCTGGAACACTGTCCCTTTTCTTCCTTCTTTCCTCCCACCCTCCCTTCCTTCCTTCCTTCCATTCTTTCTTTCAAGTGGGCTCCATGGTGCCTGGGTGGCTCAGTTGGTTAGGTGACTGCTTTGGGCTCAGGTCATGATCCCAGGGTCCTGGGATAGAGCCCCACATCAGACTCCCTGCTCAGTGGGGAACCTGCTTCTCCCTCTTCCACTCCCCTGCTTGTGCTCTCTCTCTGTCAAATAAAGAAATAAAATCTTAAAATCAATCAATCAATCAATCAATAAATAAATAAAGTGGGCTCCATGCCCAGCCAACCTGGGACTCAAACTCACGACCCTGAGATCAAGACCTGAGCTGAGATCAAGAGTCGGTCGCTTCCGTGACTGAGCCACCCAGGCCCTTGTCCATTTTACAAACAATCCCCATCTCCCTGATCTCACATTCCCCTCCAGCTACTGCACTGTTCTCTCTTACAGCAACACTTCCTCCAAGGAGTTTCTAGGGGCTTGTGCCCTGATCCTCTCTCACAGGCTCTCCAGAAACCACTTCTGATGGGTCCGTGGAACGGACTCCACCCTCACCCCTCCACCGGCCCTGATCTGTCCCCCACTGACCCCGCTTTACCAAATCCAGTGGCCAAGTCTCTGCTCTTCTCGAATGTGATCACTCAGAAGCTTTTCTTTTCTTTCTGTTCCTCTTTTTTTTTTTTTAATTTTATTTATTTATTTGACAGAAAGATCACAAGGAGGCAGAGAGGCAGGCAGAGAGAGAGGGGGAAGCAGGCTCCCCGCCAAGCAGAGAGCCCAATGCGGGGCTCGATCCCAGGACCCTGGGATCATGACCTGAGCTGAAGGCAGAGGTTTTAACCCACTGAGCCACCCAGGTGCCCCCTTTCTGTTCCTTTTTAAAACTTTTTTTTATTTTTGAATAATCTCTACATCCAACATGGGGCTCAAACTCACAACCTTGAGATCAAGAATTGCAGACGGTCCCAACTGAGACAGCTGGGCACAGCTCTTTGTTTTCTTTTAAAATTTGAGGTATATTCACATGCCCTAAAATTCACCTTTTTTCAAGCACGCCATTCAGTCATTTTCCGTATACACACAAGATTGTGCAATCACCATCACCCCCTAACTCCAGACCATTTCCATCACCCCCAAAAAGGAAAACCCCTTATGTGTTGAGCAGTGACTCTCCTTCCTCCCTCCCCCCAGCCCCTGGCAACCACTAAATCTGCTTTCCATCTCTGTGCATCTGCTGCTTCTGGACATTTCATACCCATGGAGTTCTACACTATGCGGTCTTCTGTGTCTGGCTTCCCTCTTGCAAGGTTCACCCATGTTCAGTAGCATGTGTCCAGATTTCTTTCTTCTCTATGCAATAACATTGCATTGTACAGATACTTGTTTGTCCGTTCATCAGTTCATCAGGAGCATTTTTTAAAAGTCAGATTTTTGAGGCAGAATTCATATGCACTAAAACTCATCCTTTTGGGGGCGCCTGTGTGGCTCAGTCATTAAGTGTCTGCCTTTGGCTTGGGTCCTGATCCCAGGGTCCTGGGATTGAGCCCCGCATCGGGCTCCCCGTTCAGCGGAGAGTCTGTTTTTCCCTCTGACCCTCCCCCCATCTCATGCTCTCTCTCAAGTAAATAAATACAATCTAAAAAAAACACAAACAAGCCAAAAGCCACTACAAATAGCCACGTGTGAGTTTTTACCCCTTTTGCAACTGCAAGGTCAATTTCATTTATTTATTTTAAAACTGCTTTATTGAGATAGAATTCACATCCTAATGTCATTCACCTATTTACAGCGTACAGTTCGATGAGTTTTAGTATTTTCATAGAGACGTGCAACGATCACCACGACTAATTTTATTTTATTTTATTTTATTATTTTTTTTAAAGATTTTATTTATTTATCAGAGAGAGGGGGGGGGGAGAGAGCGAGCACAGGCAGACAGAATGGCAGGCAGAGGCAGAGGGAGAAGCAGGCTCCCTGCTGAGCAAGGAGCCCGATGTGGGACTCGATCCCAGGACGCTGGGATCATGACCTGAGCCGAAGGCAGCTGCTTAACCAACTGAGCCACCAGGCGTCCCACCACGACTAATTTTAGAACACTTTTGTCTCCCCAGAAAGAAGCCCCATACCCTTTAGCTATCAACCCCCAACTCCCGCTCCCCCGAACTCTAGTCAACCACTCATCTACTTTCTGTCCATTTGGATTTACCTCTTCTAGAAATCTCATATAAATGGAATCTTATGACACATGGTCTCTGGGGAGTAGCTTTTTTTCACTTGGCATAGTGTTTTGCAAGTTCAGACATATCGTACTGTGGTTCAATGCTCCATTCCTTTTTAATGGCTGAAGACCATTCCCTTGTGTGGCTATAGCATATCTTACTTGTCCATTCCTCGGTGTGGGGATGCCTGCATGGTCTCCACCTTTGGGCTGTTATGAATAATGCTGTTATGAATGTTCGCATACAAGATTTGGTGCAAGCATAAATGTTCATGTCTCTTGGGCTCCTGTAGAGATCACATCCATAAACGTTCTTTCTCCTGGGTAAACAGGTAGGAGTGGGATTGTTGAGTCATAAGGTCAGTGTAATGTTTAACTTTGAAGAACCTGGCTAACTGTATTCCAGAACAGCCAAACCATTTGGCCTTCCCACTAGAAACACCGAGCTCTGGATGCTCCAAGGGTTCACTGGTGTTTGGTATTTCTATTTTTTTTTTTTAAGATTTTATTTATTTATTTGACAGACAGAGATCACAAGTAGGCAGAGGGGCAGGCAGAGAGAGCGGAGGAAGCAGGCTCTCCGGGGAGCAGAGAGCCCAATGTGGGACTCAATCCCAGGACCCTGAGACCACGACCTGAGCCGAAGGCAGAGGCCCAACCCACTGAGCCACCCAGGAGCCCCGGTATTTCTAAATAAGCCATCCCAGGGCTTGCTTTGGCAGTGCACATGCTAGAAGTGGAAGGATCCAGATTAGTGTGACCCCTGTTCTGATGAGGGGGGGATAGTGATCTGAACAGCACCATCCACCTGAGCCCTCTTTCCCCTTGATTCAATCACGATGCCCTGGATGCTTTTCCTTCTTTCTCACTGGCTGTTCCTTCTCTGTTAAGCATCAATTTCACCTCTTCCTCCCCCATGATCCATCGGCAAATCGCTTCTCTCCCTTCGTGTCTATCCCCCTGGGTGACCTCAGAGAGCTCCTGGCAATAAATATGGTCAATGCTGGGGGGTGACTTTCAAAAGTCCATCTATGGCCCGGACGTCTCTCCTGAGCTCCAGACCCCCATAACCACGGCCGCCTCAGTGGAGACCCAAGAGTGCCAACTTGGCAAATTCTTCCCACTGCCTCTGCGCTCCTGGAAAAGGAGATTCTGGGGGTCCCAGATGCTCAGGCTGTCATATTGGGCAGCCTTGATTTCTCACCCAGCTGGTATCCAATTGTCAGCAGGACCTGATTCACCTTCAAAAGGTGCCCAAAGCTGCTCATGCCTCCTTCTTTCCGTTGTCTTGTCCCCCACCTTGGCCCATGCCAGTGTCCTCTTTAGCCTGGACTCTAGGAATCACCTCCTTGGCTTCTTGGCTCCTGCCCTTGACTTCTTCTTCTTCTTCTTTTTTAAGATTTTATTTATTTATTTGACAGACAGAGATCACAAGTAGGCAGAGAGGCAGGCAGAGAGAGAGGAGGAAGCAGGCTCCCCGCTGAGGAGAGAACCTGATGGGGGCTTGATCCCAGGACCCTGGGATCATGACCTGAGCAGAAGGCAGAGGCTTTAACCCACTGAGCCACCCAGGAGCCCCCTGCCCTTGACTTCTTGAAAGCAGATTTAACAGCTCATCGTCCCTCCTTGGCACAGGGCATTCCAGTGCCACATGGATGGTATGATTCTGTTTCAGTGGAATGTCCAGAACAGGCAAATTTACAGAGACAGAAAGAAGATTGGCAGGTTGGTAATTTTCCTAGAGCTGGGACAAGGTGATGGAGGGATTGAGGGGTGAGAGCTAATGATATTGGTTTCTTTTTGGGGTGATGAAAATATTCTAAAATTCACAGTGGTGACAGTAAAACAAGCCCATGAGTATACTGAAGACTGTTGAATTGTGCATTCAAAGTGGGTGATTTGTGTGGTATGTGAGTTATATCTCAGTAAAGTTGTTACTGCCCTTCCCCCAGACTCGCCAAACTCCTTCCTGTGGCTCTCATCTCACCCACAAAAAAAACCAGTGTCCCCACCACAGCTTGTCAGGCTCACTGCCACCTGCTTCCTCTCTCCCCCACCACCCACAATTCCTCTATTTTTTCTTTTCTTTTTTTTAAGATTGTATTTATTTATTTGACAAACAGAGATCACAAGTAGGCAGAGAGGCAGGCAGAGAGAGACGGAGAAGCTGGCTCCCTGCAGAGCAGAGAGCCGGATGTGGGGCTCAATCCCAGGACTCTGGGATCATGACCTGGGCCAAAGGCAGAGGCTTTAATCCACTGAGCCACCCAGGCGCCCCTAATTCCTCTATTTTCTGAGCACATCACCTCCACTGCCTCTTTTGCCCACTCTGATCCCACCATGCTGTCCTATTTGCATGTTCTGCCTCAGGGCCTTTGCACCTGCTATGCCTCTGCTTGGAACATTCGTCCCCTAAAATCTGCCATGGTTCATTCCCTTACCCCCCCTTTCTTTTCTTAAGATTTTATTTATTTATTTGACAGACAGAGATCACAAGCAGGTGGAGAGGCAGGTAGAGAGAGAGGAGGAAGCAGGCTCCCTGCTGAGCAGAGAGCCCAATTAGGGGCTCGATCCCAGGACTCTGGGATCATAACCTGAGCCGAAGGCAGAGGCTTTAACCCGCTGAGCCACCCAGGCGCCCTCCCTTACCCCTTTTGCCCTCAGCTCAGGGTCACCTCCTCCAGAGAGGCTTCCCTGACCAGCATCTAGAACAGCAGAGCCATCCCTGCCCCATTTTACTTGCCTCCACAACACTCCTGACTTTGTGACATACCCACTGTTGGCTTAACTAGGCATGGCCCCATCACCCTCAGGAGACCTATCCTGCTCATTGTGGTGCCCTCCCCATAGCTAAACAGTGATTGGCACAAAGCAGGTGCCCAAGAAACATTTGCTGAAAGCACACAACGTCCCATGTGTCCTTCCCTCTCTGAGCCTCAGGCCCAGGTGTCCACAGGCCTCCTGATGGCCTTTCCTGGATGACCCGCGGTCTCTCAGATTCACTCTAGGGATTGAGGGTGGCGCCCTCCCAAAACAGGTCCAGACCTGGGGCCCGTGGAAGTGACCCTATTTGGAAAACGGCTCTTTAGGGATGTAATTATGTTAAAGGACCTTGAGCTAAGATGGCACAGATTATGCTGGTGGGCCCTAAACCCAATGGCCAGTGTGCCTCCAAGAGAAAGGAGAGGGAGAGGTATGGGCCCAGAGTAAAGAGCCTGGGAAGAGGGCAGCAGAGATGGGGGTTGGTGTGTGGCCCCCACTCAGGGCATGTCAGGGGGGAAGAGGCAAGGAAAGATCCCCTCCAGTCCTGGGAGGGAGCCTGGCCCTCCTGATGCCTTGATTTCGGACTTCGGGCCCCCAGGATGGTGAGGGGCTCCATTTCTCATTTCACGCCGCCGGTTTTGTGGTCATGTGTCATGGTGACTGCGGGTAACCCACTCGCCAGGTCCTGATAACTGCAGCACGTTCCCCTGACCCACGCCCACCCCCTCACCCAGCTGCGTATCTGGGTCTCGTCCTGTGCCTCCAACCCCAGGTGGCCAGTTGCCTGTCCCTGTTGGTTGAAGCTGTAACGGGTTGTAGCGGCAGGAGAAACCGACACGCTGCTGTGACAGCCGTATCTGTGGAGGCGTCCCCTCTGCAGGCCAGATTCCCGCGTCTGAAATAATCATCAGTGTAACTAGCGCTCGCTGTCCCCTTTTGGGCCAAGCACACAGCAGGCACTTAATGTCTGTGGAGTGAATGTGTTCTGACTAACGCCAGGCACCTCCTAAACGTTCCGGGCATTATCTTCATGCTCGAGTGCACCCTGTGAGATCGAAACCGTTACCAACCCATTTTCAAGATGAAGACCGAGGCAAGAGGCCAGCCATCCAGTCTGGGGGTTAAAAATAATGAAGCCCGGGCTTCGAACAGACCTGGCTTTTCACCATGCTAGCGACATGACTTTGGCAAGTCTTTTCCTCTTCCTGAACTTCAGTGATCTCACCTGGAAAGTGGTGGGATCTCACCTGGAAAACGGTCCTTTCCTTGGGATCTTGTGAGGGTTTGGGGAGCTAATGCTTGGGAACGCTTGGTGCCGTCAGGGGCTGGCAGGAGTGTTGTTATTTTAGTGGCCAATACCTAGGGTCTAAATCCGTCCCCCATTTCAGGCTCAGGGGCTCTCTAGGGGCAGCAGCAGGTTTGAGCACTCTTGGGTGGCCGGCCTTCCCCACGCTGAGGGGTGTTTGTCCACCGGCTGACAGACACCCCGATGGCAGGGTGTCCCGAGGGCCTGCAGCTCCTAGGTCCGACTGGCCAGCACTCAGAGACACAGGCCGGGCGGGACCACGGGTTTATTGGGGGCTCCACACACGCACTCACAGCGTCACACGACAACGGCACGGTTACTCGGTTCACACGAGGTGGCCTCCGCCCGCAGCCGGGCCCAGAGGCAGTGGGGTGCAGTCCCCTCCCCAGTGGCCCAGGCCCAGCTGGGGCCTTCCTCCTGGCCTGGGGAGGGCAGGCGCTGGGCGGCCTCGGCCCGGAGAAGGGGGCGAGCAGGGAGCAGGGGCCGGGCCGGAGGGGCTGGCCGCCCTCACTCCAGGGACTGGAGCATCAGCAACTGTTTCAGCACCTTCGTCTGGCTGGTCTCGCGGATCTCGCCGGCCAGGAACATCTCGTCCACGACTGTGTAAACCTGAGCGAAGGGAGAGTGTGGGGAGACCCCGGCATGAGAGAGGGGTACCCCCCACCCACAACTCCCACCCCTGCAACGGATGCAGGTCTGGACCCCGGAAACCCTGCCCTCCTGGCGCCCTCCTCTTCCCCAGGGAGCCCACCTTGTAGAAATTGAACACCAGGTCCAGCTCACAGACATTGTGGAAGTACTCGTTTAAGACCTGGGGGAGAAGGCAGAGACGGTGAGAGCTGGGCAGAGGGAGACGCTCTGGATGGGGGCCAAGGTCACCATCAGAAAGAGATGGCAGAAGACCAGAAGAGGGACCAAGAGGAACTGAGGGAGGGGGAGGGAGAAGGAAGAGACAGTGTGATGAAGACAGTCAGAGGCAGAAACAAGAACAAGGATGATCAGATAGCAGCCGAGGAGGGCAGAAAAGACAGACCGGACAGAGGAGGAGAGACAAAGAGGCACCGTGTGCACACAGGGAAGCTGCCCTTGGGGGGGAGGTGAGGGGGCTGGGCAGGGTCTGTGCATTCTGCAGGGAGACAAGGCATGTTCCTGGCACCCCTGGGCCCCGGGGAGCCCATCCGCACACCTCCACGAAGTTGTGGATGGCCTCCAGGTAGGCCAAGTTGTTGTCGTTGACGTCCACGCAGATGCAGAAGTAGAGGCCGGCGTAGCGTCGGTAAATGATCTTGAAGTTCCGGAACTGTGGGGCAGAGAGGCTGTCAGCAACGGGGCATGCCCAGGACCCAGCGGGCTGGGGCAGGGTCCTTCACCCCACGTCTGGTCCCTGAGGCCCTGCTCTGTCTGGCCCTATGTGGGGGACACAGTGGTGACTGACACAGGCCTGGCCCTCCCCTGCCGGGGCTTCCGGTCCAGTGGAGAGACAGTCATCCTCTGTCATCACTAGTGTGGGCAGCTGACCCAGGAGGGCTTCCTGGAGGGGGGTTGGGGGGCATCCGGACTGAGACCTGGAGAAGGAATAGGAGTGCTCCAGGCTGAGGGAACAGCTTATGAGAAAAAGCCTGGAGCTGAGAGGGAGCTGGGCTGTTCCATGACACCCACCATGGCTCCCTGCTTGTCGCCTCTAGAGAAAGTCGAAGTCCTTAGCCAGGAACTAACATGCCATCAACGCACAGACGCCACCTGTGAGGCAGGCTCTGTGCAGAGCAGTGTGGTCACGGCCTGGAACCAAGACAGGCCCAGCCCGACTTCGAACTGAGCTGTAATACAAAACAGAACTATTTCTACACTAACGAACACACACACAACCCAGGAATAAATACATATGGACCAAGGACGCAGACTCTAACCTTATGCACGTGGGGAAGAAGATTAAGAGACAGACATACAAACAGGCACGCTGGTTTGCTAAGCACAGTGTCTTTGGCTCAAATGGGCCAAGTCCCCCACGCTGGGTCTAGGCGAGCGCGCGTTTTGTCGCCACCTGATGGCAACGGGGCGAAAGTCAACATTAGTCCCTGATGTCTAGGCCTCTTTTTTTCTCCCCCTAGCTCATTCTGTTAATTTCTGCACTTTGAGGATGTTTTCTGACATTACTGTAGTAATTCCCCCACATAACCCATGGACTAATAAGCATGTATCAGGATGCAAACTCTACTTTTTTTTTGTTTAAGGCAGGCTCCACACTCAACATGGGGCTCAAACTCATGACCCTGAGATCAAGAATTGTGCACTCCACTGACAGAGCCAACAAGAAGCGCCTACTTTTTTTTTTTTTTTTTAACTGATACAGACACACAATAAAATGTTTGAAGGTCCCTGCTCTGGAGGAGAGGGTTTAAGGCAGGCTGAGAGGACAGGAAAATTATCTGGAGATGCCACCACCGACCTTGACAATGTCATAGCTGACCCTGAGCAGCGCTCCATTTTTTTTTTAAACTTGAAATTCTCCCTCTCCCACTATCACCCTCCCTGCTTGTCCCAACACCTTGGTTGTCAATTTGCGGGCTTCTCAGACCTTCCTGGCTTCTCTGGCTACATAGTCTCAGATAAGTCTCTTCCTGCAGGCTGGGGCAGGTCACCCTTCCGTCCCCCCACCTGCCATTGTGTCCATGTCCCCAGGCGTCACTGCCTGGGGATGGGTCGGTCTCTTCATTGGACTGTGAGCTGGGGCTGTCATCACTGTGTCCCCAGCAGGACCCTGCACAAGAAGGGGTCCACACCCTGATCCCCAGACTCTGTGGACGGGATAACTTACATGGCAAAAGGGGACTGTGCAGGTGTGACTCAGCTAAGGATCTTGAGATGTGGGGGGGGGACCCTGGATCTTCCAGATGGGCCCAGAGTAATCACAAGGGTCCCCATTAGGGAAAGAGGAAGACAGGAGAGTGCAGCTCAGAGAGAGAGGTTTCAAGAAGCAGGTGAAGGCAAGGAAACAGACGCTCCCCAGAGCCGGCAGAGGGAACCCGGCCCTGCTGACCCATTTCGGACACTTGCTCTCAAGAACCGTTTATGACGACGAATCCGTGTTGATCTGAGTCACTATGTTTGTCGTTATCAGTTAGCACAGCAATACAGGAGGTAACAGGTACTAAGGGATGTGTACGAGTGAACAAATGAGAGGCAGAAAGTCTGGGTGGCCTAGGCCTTTCTCGCTGGCCACTCATCCTTCGGTTTTGCTCTCACAAGCCCTCTTCCAGGAAGCCTGCCCTGACCTCAGTCTTTTTTTTTTTTTTAAAGATTTTATTTATTTATTTGACAGAGATCACAAGTAAGCAGAGAGGCAGACAGAGAGGGGGGAAGCAGGCTCCCTGCCGAGCAGATAGCCCTGGGATCATGACCTGAGCTGAAGGCAGAGGCTTTAACCCACTGAGCCACCCAGGCGCCCCCTGACCTCAGTCTTGTAAGAGAGACATTATTTCGTGTCTCCTCCTCCTAACAGTCCCCAGTTCTCTCTTGACCCCTGCAGCATTCCCTCCGCCGGGAAGCCCTCCTGGACCCTCAGGCTGAGTCAGGTGCCCTCCCCCCACCCCGCCACTCCATCCCAGCCCTACCCTCTCCGGGTCATCATGAATGAGTGATGGCCTGGCATTGCGAGGAACCTGAGATCTGCGTGTCAGGCCCCCATTGGACGTTCTCATCTAACCAGCTTGCCTCACTGACCCGCTCCTGGTCCCTCGGCACTCGGTGTAGGAGGCCACATGGCGCTAGTGCCAGGACACCCCAGGGCAGTGGGCCTGCTCACTCTGCCAGCTCACCCCTCCCAACCCTGCTCCCCACAAGGCCCCTCATTCCATCCTCCTCCTGGAAACCTCTTTCTCTTTTTCTTTCTTTCTTTCTTTCTTTCTTTCTTTCTTTCTTTCTTTCTTTCTTTCTTTCTTTTTAAGATTTTATTTATTTGATGACAGAGATCACAAGTAGGCAGAGAGAGAGCAGAGGAAGCAGGCTCCCTGCTGAGCAGAGAGCCCGATGCGGGGCTCGATCCCAGGACCCCGCGATCATGACCTGAGACAGAGGCAGAGGCTTAACCCACTGTGCCATCCCTGATGGAAATCCTTTTCTCTAGGCTGTTGGGACCCCCCCCCCAGTCTGCTGGTTTTTCTCTACCTCCTCACCTCCCACCTCTAGACATGGCTGCTCTTCTCTCCGTTGCTCCCCTCTGCCGATTGTCCCTCCCCTCGTGAGTCCCATGACCTTCCTTGTTCCCTGTGTACAGAATCTTCCACATCACAGCATCCCGCCCCCTCTCTGCACTCGGCCTCACTACCCCCTCCCGGCTTCTCAGCCGGGGTGTGAACAGATGCCTCACTCCTGGTCTTCATCCTCAGCTTGCTCTTCCCTAAATTGGCCCATGTCTTCCCTCTGCTCAAAAGACTCCCAAGGCTGCCACCTCACTCACAAGAACTCTGGTCCTCCCTGCAGCCCACGAGGCCCTCTGCCATCTGTCCCTGGTATCTCCTTGACTGTGTCAGCCCCCCTCTCTGGCTTACAGCACCTTAGCCATGCTGGCCTTCTTACTACTCCAGGAATGCCCCAGTATGTTCTCACCTCAGGACCTTTGCACTTGCTGTTCCCTAAGTCTGGGGTGCTCCTTCTCAGATATCCTCTCCTTCTGCTCTTCCAACTCCTTTAGGCCTTGGCTCCACTGTTACCTTTCGCAGACTTACTATAGAAATCACTCACACCTGCATACCAACCCCCCAGTGCACGCACCCCAGTCCCTCCATCTCCTGGAGCGGCTGCTTTTTCTCCCTGGCACCTCTCACCACCTACTAGACACTGTCTTTACTTTCAGTCTCCCTCCGACCAGAACATCAGCTCTCCCAGGGCAGGGACCCGTGCCTAGAACAGTGCCTGCTATACAGCAGACACCCAACAAATGTCTGTTGGATTTATGGGACAACCAGCCCAGCTGATGCCATGTAAATTAAAGGCAGAGCCTTCTTGATTTAAAGGGACCAGAGAGGGGCAGCTGGGTGGCTCAGGCAGTTAAGCGTCTGCCTTCAGCTCAGGTCATGATCCTGGAGTCCTGGGATAGAGCCCCGAGTCCAACATCAGGGCTCCTGCTCAGCAGGGAGGCCGCTGCTCCCTCTGCCTGCAGCTCCCCCTGCCTGTGTTCTCCCTCTCTCTGACAAATAAATATAAAATCTTAAAAACAACAACAACAACAACAGATGAATAAATAAATAAAAGCATGTTGAGGGAATGGACATAGGAAGGAAAGAGGGTCTGAGGGGTTGCAGCGGTCAGAGGCCGGGCAGAGGAAAAAGGCAAGTGGGGACTGAGGGCAGGGCCTCACCTCCACAAAGTTGGTGTGTTTGGCATCTCGGACAGTGACCACGGCGTGCACCTCCTCGATCAGCTTCTGTTTCTCGTCATCATCGAACTGCATGTACCACTTGGCCAGGCGCGTCTTGCCCGCCCGGTTCTGGATGAGGATGAAGCGGATCTGGGGGTGAGGAGGAGGAAGAGGAAATGAGAGCAGCCAGGACAGCTGCTGGCCCACCCAACGGCCCTGCCCAGCCCCGCTGGGTAAGTAGGGTCCCCACCCTCCAGCTCTCGACTTCTCCACCAAGCCTGAGGCCAGTCCGGCTGGCTGGCCACCTACTCTCGCCCCAGGTCCCAACACCCCAGGAGAATGACTGCTTCCACACGTCAACTCCCCTGTCAGCTCCAGGGCCCTGAGGCCGGGGCTCCACTATCCTCTGCTTGACCCTGGACAAAGGGTCCGCCCCCTTCAGGTCAGTTTCCCCACCAGCAAAATGAGTTCCCTTAGAGGATCCACCTCTAAGTAGACGCTTAAGACTGAGCCACCCAGGCATTCCCCTGGCAGGGTGTCGTGCAGGTTAAAATGTTTATAAACTTAATTCAGTAGCTGGCACACAGCAGGCACTCAATAAATGTTTGAGTTTCACAGACGCCTGGCTGGCTCAGTCCGAGAAGCCTGTGAGTCTTGATCTCGGGGTGTGAGTTCGAGCTCCGTGTTTGGTGTAGAGATGACTTAAATAAATAAGTAAAAACTTAAAAAAAAACTGTTTGAATTTCAGACTTCTTCCGTCTGAACCCCGGAGAGCCCCCTTTTTCCTCTTTTTACTTACCAATTCTTAAAAATTCACCTTTTGGAGATGTATACAGTTCAGTGGATTTTCATATACTCATACACTTGTGCAAAAATCACTACTAATTCCAGAATATTTTCATCACCCCACAAAGAAACCCCATCCATTAATAGCCACTCCCCTTCCCCCCCAACCCCATCCCCTGGCAACCAATAATGTTTCTGTCTCCATGGCTATACCTGTTCTGGACATTTCATATAAACAGAATCATGTAATACATGGCCTTTTGGCTTCTTTCACTGGGCAACGTTTTCTTTCTTTTTTTTTTTTTAACTTTTTTTTTAAATTAATTTATTTATTTTCAGAAAAAACAGTATTCATTATTTTTTCACCACACCCAGTGCTCCATGCAATCCGTGCCCACTATAATACCCACCACCTGCTACCCCAACCTCCCACACCCCCACCACTTCAAACCCCTCAGATTGTTTTTCAGAGTCCATAGTCTCTCATGATTCACCTCCCCTTCCAATTTACCCCAACTCCCTTCTCCTCTCTAACACCCCTTGTCCTCCATGATATTTGTTATGCTCCACAAATAAGTGAAACCATATGATAATTGACTCTCTCTGCTTGACTTATTTCACTTAACTTTTTTTTTGTTTGTATTTTTTTCACTTAACTTTTTAAAAAAAAAAATATTTTATTTATTTATTTGACAGAGGGAGATCACAAGTAGGCAGAGAGGCAGTTAGAGAGAGAGGAGGAAGCATGCTCCCCGCCGACCAGAGAACCCGACACGGGGCTCGATCCCAGGACCCTGGGATCACAACCCGAGCAGAAGGCAGAGGCTTTAACCCACTGAGCCACCCAGGCGCCCCTGGGCAATGTTTTCTAAGTTCAACCACATTGCAGCTCGTGTCTCTGCTTCCTTTCTTTCTATGGCAGAATTACGTTCCTCTGGATAGACCAGTTTTGTTTATCCATCCATCAGGAGACGGACGTTTGGGTCATTTCCCCTTTTTGGTGACTGTGAATAAGGCTGCTACAAATATTCATGTACAAGCTTCTACCTGGACATGTGTTTCCAGTTCTCCTGGCTACATACCTAGGAGAATTGCTGCGCCATACAGTAACGGTACGTCTAATTTTTTCAGCCACTGCTAAACGGTTTCCCAAAGCACCTGTCACTTCTCAAGAGATGTAACTGTTTGGTGCGACAAGATAAAAACAAGAGATGAAAGGTATCCGGATCGGTGCCTGGCTTAGATCACACGCTCCGTGTTAGCTGTATCTATCAGCAGTGAGGGCTAGGAAATTTGTTTTTATGATTCTGAAAAGCCAGGTCAACCCTCCAACTATGAACAGGGAACAAGTTAATGCCAAAGTGCTTAGCACAGCGCCCATTACATCCTGATCGTTCCGTACAATGCACTATGGTGACAGAGACACATTTGTCCAAGTGGCTAAGCACAGAGACTCTATGAGCCTGAATGGATCCTAGCACTCCTGGCTGTATGTCCTTGGGCAAGTCACTCAGCCTCTCTGGGCCTCAGTTTCTCCTTCTGCATAATGGACATAAGGAGAACACCTTCCTCATAAGACAGTCCCACGGGTTAATAAAATGTAAGGGGTGTATCACAGTGACCAGCATATGCTAAATGTCACAGAAGTATTCCTTCTTAGCGGTATTATAATTCACCATCATTTGACTTTAAGAAAAACAAGGCCGGGGGTGCCTGGGTGGCTCAGCTGGTTAAGCGTCTGCCTTTAGCTCAGGTCATGATCCTGGCGGAGTCCTGGGATTGAGCCCCTAATGGGGCTCCCTGCTCAGTGGGGGGTCTGCTTCCCCCTCCCCTCAATCCTGCTCTCTCTTTCAATAAATGAACAAAACCTGAAGAAGAAGTAGTAGTAGTACTACTACTAGTAGTAGAAGAAAACCAAGGCCCAAGTTCACCCAGTTAGGAAGCCTGTCTCTGGGCCTAGTTCTGTTTGAAACGGGCATGTGTTTACCGATTTAAAGAAAGCAAGGCTCAGAAAAAGGAAGTCTCGCAGCCACAAAGCATAACTGGAAGTCCAAAGGCTTTGCTCAGGACCCCCTTACCCTGGCTTACCCTCTGGGAGCCCCTACTTATTCCTGGAGTCCACTCTCTTTCCTAAGCCTCATTCTCCCATATTCTATCCCCCCTCCCCCAACCAATCAAGCAGGACAGGAACAGGATATTACACTCTCCTTCCAAGAACCCCTTCTGCTGAGCCATGGAAAACCACTTCCCACCAGGCCAGGGATCCTGGGTAGGAAGGGAAAGGGCACTGGCCTGGCAGGGGTGTGGTGAGTGGGGAGGGAGGACCCCCACCAGGATGCCACAACCTGGGGGCAGAGTCAGAAACATAAGGAGCATATGGAAGGAGACCCAAAAGGTTTGAGGGAGAGCCCTGCTTCTTACCAGCAAATTCCCTTGTAACACCTCTTCCTGTTTTTTCTCCCAGTTAGAATCTCTCCATCTCTGGGAATCTACCCTGAGAGGTCCCTTCCCTCCTGCGGCTTCACCCCTCTGATGTTCCCTCTGGATGCCTCCTAACCCTCCCTGTCTCCAAGCCCCCTCCCCTCATGTTGTTCCCCTTGACTTCCAATTTCTGGGTTTCAATCCCCTCTCTCATGCCTTAGAAGGCCTTTTACTTGGGATATCACTCCTCTGATGCCAAGGCCATCTCCCCTGTTCCAAAGGTCACATGTTGCCTTCAAGGACCCTGTTTGTGGGGGAGATTCCCTCCTTGTTCTGAAACCCACCACCATTCTTCTCTTTTTCCAGCTCCCTTCCAAGAATCCTTGCTTTTGGTCCAAAGACCCATCCTGGGCCAGGGGCGGGGGTGGGGGCAGATCCAAAGCCCAGTCCCTGCTCCAGAAACTCCATCCCATCTCTCCAACTTCCATGCTTGCTCCCTACCCAAGGCACCTCTTCTTGTAAAGACCTATTCCACTGCTTCCCATCTGTTTCAAATATCCACTCCCTACCTCCAAGCCTTCTCCCACTTTGCGGCACACTTCCCCTGATTCTAAAGCCCCATTCCCTATGGTAACCTACTTCCCGTCTGCAGTGCCCAGTCTCGACCCTTGAGATTCTCTTTCTCACCGGCAATACCCCGCCCGTTTCAACACACCCTCTGCCTTCGATGTCAGCTTCCGGCTTCTAAAGACCCCTTCTCTCCAGTCCCAGTGTCTCCCATTCTTCTCCAACTATCCTGCCAGACTCCAAGAGAGCCTGGCAGAAGAGCCTCTTCTCTTGAGACGCCTTTTTCTTGGGACGCCCCCTCCCCATTTCCAACCCCCCCCCCCCACCTCCGAGATCCCGCTTCTCGAGTTGCCTCCCCACTTCAACCCCCATCCTGTCAGTCATCTCCAATGTCTCCCTCCCGCACAGCCCTCTCCCCTCGGTACCCCGTCTCTAATGTCCTCTGGCTTCGAGGCCCCCGGTGCACTCCTGCGCCCGGAATCACCATCCAGCTTCCCCCTTCCCGGGCCTCTGGTCGGCCCCAATCCTGAAAGCCCGCGCCCGGCCCAAACCATCGCACCACGGCAGGGGAAGTTTGTCAGTACCCGACCGAGCCTTCAGTACCTGCACGTGGACCCACCCTCCGCCCAGCCCCCACGTGGGCGCGCCCCCCCGTTACCATGGCGACCCCCGTCTGGACCCCAGCGGCCCCGGTCCCGCGGCTCCTGGGCAGCTCCGGCTCTCGCAGCAGTTAGTGGACCCACGACTAGAGCGGACTTCCGGCAGAAGAACTCGCCCGCCCTCTCGCGCACAGGTCACTGGGAACTGTAGTCTCAAGGATGCGTTCGCTCCGCCGGGCAGCAAGCCTGGGAAAAGAGCCGGTCCCGTTTCCCAACCTGCCCCGCGACTGTCCTTTTCCCACCACACGGTACTGACCCTGAATGCATGCCGGGAGTTGGGGGTGAAAGTCTCTTCCCGAGGACTACAATTCACGACATGCGTGACAGCCAGCAACGGAATGTTGCATTCTGGGAAATGTAGTTCCTCTAGACGGGCGTCCACCCGTACTCCCCAATCCGGCCCCTCCATGCCGCTCCCCCGGCCCCCCCTCCCATGCCGCCCCATCCTCCCAAGGCGAGAAGGGCATGCTGGAAATAGTAGTTTATTTTATTTTATTTTTAAAAAATTTTTTAAAAAGATTTTATCTATTTGACAGACAGAGATCACAAGTAGGCAGAGAGGCAGGCGGGGGAAACAGGATCCCTGCTGAGCAGAGAGCCCGAGAGCCGCAGAGCCCCAGAGCCCCAGAGCCCGTTGAGGGTCTTCATCCCAGGATTTTGGGATCATGACCTGAGCGGAAGGCAGAGCCATCCAGGCGCCCCTGGAAATAGTAGTTTAAAGTAAGAAATTGTGCTGTGGGAGCTCTAAAGGTAAGTCTTTAGGTACTCACCTAGTGCTTTGTTTAAAATATGTTGTGCGTTTCCCTGTGGATGATGGACAGTGGGTTAAGAGAACGTTTTCGAGAGTCAGAACTGCGTACAAATCCTCCCATTGCAATTCCTAGCTGGGGGACTTTGGGACAACTCCCAATCTTAGTTCAATTTCTTCATCTGTAAAGCGGAGGGATCAAGGGGTCATGTCGGTAGGGTTGTTTTAAAGCTTCTCTAAGTTTCCAAAGTACTTATCCATTGTGTTTGACATAGAGCAAGAGCCCAATAAATACTAGTTAATATCATGAAAGATCATTATTAACATACATCAGATAGTAGGGGGGCTTCTTACATCTATCCAGAAGGTACAGTTGTCTCCTTTCAGTTACTCGAATAGGCCAAATGCTTTCCTAACTCAGCGACTTTTTGTTTTGCGCTTTCCCCTAGAAAGCCTTCCCTCATTCATTCTGTGGTTGGCCCCTTTTCTCCCTTTACCTTAAACACCACTTCCACAGACCTATATAGAGGATCCTTCATACAAAGGTCCCCATCTCCCACCCCCAAAATTCTATGGGTTAGTTTGATTTTCTCATAGTGTCACTGGGGAGATCCCATGACCCCCTGAAGCTCAAGAAACTCCTAGAATCTTCTGCCTAACTCTCAATTTCATCCTTTAGATACTAACTAAAGAATAAAGAATTGCTGGAAGAGGAAAAGAAATATTTGAGAACTGGGGCACCTGGGTGGCTCAGTCAGTTAAGCATCTGTCTTTGCCTCTGGTCATGATCCCAGAGGCCTGGGATCAAGCCCTGCTTGGAGCTCCCTGCTGGACGGAGAGCCTGCTTCTCCCTCTCCCAGTCTCCCTGCTTGTAAAAACAATTTTTAATTATTTTACTTGGGGTGTGTTTGATGTATGTTGTCTACATCTCCCATTAGGTGGTTGAGGGCAGGGACCCTGTGTATTAGTATATCTACATCATCTAGAACATGGTAACTTGATAAGCACTCAATAAAATATCACTATTAATACCAAGGACAGGGGCACCTGGGTGGCTCAGTGGGTTAAAGCCTCTGCCTTTGGCTCAGGTCATGATCTCAGGGTCCTGGGATCCAGCCCCGCATCGGGCTCTCTGCTCAGAAGGGAGCCTGCTTCCCCTCTGTCTCTGGTTGCTGCTCTGCCTACTTGTGATCTCTCTCTCTCTCTGTCAGATAAATAAATAAAATCTTAAAAAAAATACCAAGGACAGACTTAACCCTAATAAAAACAAAGCATATCATAGAACAATGTAAATTAAAAGTACAGTATTAACAGAAGAACCAACACATAGCTATGGAATTATTGCAAGGGCAAAAAAGGGTTAGGGATCATTTCTGTTTTGTGCATTGCTCTAAGAGGGTTGGGACTGAGATAAGGTAAACAGTGTGCCCAGGGTGTAAAATTTAAAAAGGCACTCACAGGACGCCTTGGTGGCTCAGTGGGTTAAAGTCTCTGCCTTCGCCTCAGGTCATGATCTCAGGGTCCTGGGATCGAGCCCCACATCAGGCTCTCTGCTCGTCAGGGAGCCTGCTTCCTCCTCTCTCTGCCTGCTTCTCTGCCTACTTGTGATCTCTGTGTCAAATAAATAAATAAAATCTTTTTAAAAGTAATAAATAAATAAAAAGGCACTCACTCCTTGGGACTTACCCAACTCTTGCATGAGTTTGAAAGTGAGAATCTCCTTGAAATTTGTTCCCTGGACACCTCACTTGCCTTACCTTAGTTCCAACCCTGATTTCTAGTGCTCAGCTTAGAGCCTGGCACAAGTCTGGTGTTCAGCAAACATTTACTGACTGACTGACTGACTGAATGAATGAATGAATAGATATAAAAAAACAGACACTCTCTCCACCCTGACAACATTCATGACAACACAACATTCATGGTCCTGCAGAGGAAGTAAATGTAAAGGACATTATACAAATAAATTTTAAAATTACTTAGCAAACAATAAATATTTCTTATCTCACACCGTTTCTGTGGGTCAGAAATTTGGGAGCAGTTTAACTGGGTGGTTCAGGCTTGGAAACTCTCATGAAGTTGCATTCAAGGCATCAGCTCTGGGAGAACCTGAGTGGCTCAGTCCGCTAAGTATCCAGCCCCAGTCTGCTTGTCCCTCTGCTTCTCGCCCTACCTCTCCCCTTGCTCATGCTGGTGGTGTGCTCTCTCTATATATAAAATAAATAAATAAAATCTTAAAAAAAAAAAAAGACATAAGCTGGGAATGCAGTCATTTGAAGACCTGAAGAAGGATCTTTCTTCTAGATGGCTCACTTCTGATGCTGGCTGGTTAATGCTGGCTCTTTTCTTTCTTTCTTTTTTAGATTTTATTTATTTATTTGACAGAGAGAGAGAATGAGTGAGCTCACACAAGCAAGGAAAGCTGCAGAGGGAGAGGGAGAAGCAGGCTGCCTACTTATCAGGGAGCCCGGTGCATGACTTAGTCCTAGGAGCCTGGGATTATTATAATTTTATTTTAAGATTGTATTTATTTATTTGACAGAGAGACAGAAAGAGAATACAAGCAGGGGGAGTGGGAGAGGGAGAAGCAGGCCTCCCGCTGAGCAGAAAGCCCTATGCAGGACTCAATCCCAGGACCCTGGGATCATGGCCAGAGCCAAAGGCAGACGCTTAACTGACTGAGCCACCCAGGCACCCCTAATGCTGGCTTTCGACAGGAGGGCTCAGTTCTTCACCAAGTGGACCTGTCCACAAGGACATTTGAGTGTCCTCACGTGGCAGCTATTTTCCCCCTAATGATCCAAGAAAGGGCAAGGCCAAAGCAGCAATATCTTCTATGACCTTGCCTCAGACGTCACATCCTCTCATTTCTGCCATATCTTGCTGGTACACAGATCAGCCCTATCCTATACAGGAAGGGACATGAATATCGGGTGAGGATTGTTGCAGCTCATCCTAGAGGCCTGGATGCCACAGCCGCTTATAGAAGAGGCATCTGACCCAGCTGAAATGTTAGGGACAGCTTCTCCAGAGGGAGTGGCATTTGAGCTGAGATCAGAAGATGAGTGGAAATTAACCAAACAATGACTAATGTTGCAGGGTATAGAGTCTCCCTCTCTCTCTCTCTCTCAGGCAAATAAATAAATAAAATCTTTTTTAAAAAAGATTTTATTTGGGGCGCCTGGGTGGCTCAGTGGGTTAAGCCGCTGCCTTCGGCTCAGGTCGTGATCTCAGGGTCCTGGGATCGAGTCCCGCATCGGGCTCTCTGCTCAGCAGGGAGCCTGCTTCCCCCTCTCTCTCTGACTGCCTCTCTGTCTACTTGTGATCTCTGTCTGTCAAATAAATAAATAAAATCTTAAAAAAAAAAGATTTTATTTGTTTATTTGAGAGAGAGAGAGCACACGTGGGAGGAGGAGCAGAGGAAGAGGGAGAAGCAGACTATTCACTGAGCAGGGATCCCCATGTGGGACTCGATCCCAGGACCCTGAGATCATAACGTGAGCCAAAGGCAGCTACTTCCACCAACTGAGCCACTCATATGACCTGGAAACATTTTTATTTTATTTATTTTTTAAGAGATTTTATTTTGTTTGACAGACAGAGATCACAAGTAGGCAGAGAGGCAGGCAGGGAGAGAGGAGGAAGCAGGATCCCTGTGGAGCAGAGAGCCCAATATAGGGCTCGATCCCAGAACCCTGAGATCATGACCCAAGCCGAAGGCAGAGGTTTTAACCCACTGAGCCACCCAGGCGCCCCTGGAAACATTTTAAATAAATAACATTATTTATGTTTAATATTTTAACCCACTGAGCCACCCAGGCACCCCTGGAAACATTTTTAATAAATAACATTATTTATTTTTAATATTTTATTTATTTATTTGACAGAGAGAGATCACAAGTAGGCAGAGAGGCAGGCAGAGAGAGAGAGGAGGAAGCAGGCTCCCTGCCGAGCAGAGAGCCCGATGCGGGACTCAATCCTAGGACCCTGAGATCATGACCTGAGCCGAAGGCAGTGGCTTAACCCACTGAGCCACCCAGGCGCCCCAAGGATTTTATTTTTAAGATATCTCTACAACCAACGTGGGGCTCAAACTCACAAACCCGAGGTTAAGAATTGTGTGCTCTACTGACGAAGCCAGCCAGGCGCTCCTGTTGGAACCATTTTAAATTAGTTGCAGACATTGTGCCCTTTCATCACAAAAGGCTTCGCACTTCAATATGTTCCTCTTAAAAACAAGGACTTCTTCTTAACCTCCTCCATAACAACACAATTATCACATCAGGGAATCTGACCTTAATACTACACTATTATCTAATATAGGTCAATATTAAAATATCCCTGTTCATCCCATAATATACCTTATAGGTCCCTTCCTTCCTTCCCTTCTTCCTTCCTTTCTTCCTTCCTCTTTCTTTCTTCCTCTGTCTTCCTCCTTCCTTCCTCTTTCTCTCTTTCTCTCTTTTTTTCATTCATTCTCAGTAGGCTCCACACACAGCATGGAGCCCAGTGCAGGGCTTGAACTCATGAGCCTGAGATCAAGACCTAAGCTGAGATCAAAAGTTGGATTCTTAGGGGTGCCTGGGTGGCTCAGTCAGTTAAGGGTCTGCCTTTGGCTCATGTCATGATCCCAGGGTCCTGGGATCTAGGCCAGCATTAGGCTCCCTGCAGGGAGCCTGCTTCTTCTTCTGCCCCTCACCCTGCTTGTGTTCCCTCTCTCACTGTATCTCTTTCTGTCAAATAAACTAAAAAATAACATCTTAAAAAATACTTTTGTGCATCAAAAGACACTATCAAGAGAGTACATGGGGCTCCTGGGTGGCTCAGGTGGTTGGGCGGCTGCCTTCAGCTCAGGTCATGATCCTGGAGTCCCAGGATTGAGTCCCGCATTGGGCTTCCGGCTCCACGGGGAGTCTGCTTCTCCCTCTGACCTCCTCTCTCATGCTCTCTCTCTCTATCTCTCTAATAAATAAATTAAAATATTTTAAAAAATTTTTAATTAATTTATTTGACAGAGAGAAAGATCACAAGTAGGCAGAGGGTCAGCCAGAGAGAGGTGGGGGAAGCAGGCTCCCTGTTGAGCAGGGAGCCCCATGCGGGGCTCCATCCCAGGACCCTGGGAACATGACCTGAGCTGAAGGCAGAGGCTTAACCCACTGAGCCACCCAAGGGCTCCAATAAATAAAATCTTAAAAAGAGAGAGAGATAGAGAGTGCAAAGACAACCCACAGAATGGAAGAAAATATTTGTAGAGCATCTATTTAATAAGGGATTGATATCTAGAATATATGAAGAACTCCTACCACTCCACAACAACAAACCTCAATTCAAAAATGGGCAAAGGACCTGAATGGACATTTCTCCAAAGAAGATATACAAATGGCGAATAAGCATAGGAAAATATGCTCAACATCACTAGTCTTCAGGAAAATGCAAATGATAGTCCCAATGAGATACCACTTCACAGCTTTTAGGATGGCTATGATCAAAGAAAACAAGCACAAAAAGCAATAACAAGTGTTGGCAAGGATGTGGGAAAACTGGAACCCTTGTACATTTCTGGTAGGAATGGAAAATGGTACTGCCACTCTGGAAAACAGTTTGGTGGTTCCACAAAAAGTTAAATGCAGAATTGCTACATGATACAGCAATTTTATGTCTAAGTATATATTACAAGTAACTGAAAACAGAGATTCAAATATGTGTACACCAGTGTTCCTAGCAACATCATTCACAATAGCCAAAACCCCATAATGTCCCATAACAGAAGAATGGATAACAAGATGTAATATATACAATGGAACATTATTCAACCTTAAAGATGAATCAAATTTGGATTCATGCTACAACATGAATGAAACTTGAAAACATGATGCAAGGTGAAATAAACCAGACATGAAGGAATAAATGTATGCTTTCACTTAGGCTTTTTAAAGGTTTTATGTATTTATTTGTCAGAGAGAGAGAGAGAGAGAGCCCCTGCAAGGGGAACAGCAGGCAGAGGGAGAAGCAGGCTCCTCACTGAGCAAAGAGCCCAATGTGGAACTCAATCCCAGGACCCTGGGATCATGACCTGCGCTAAGGCAGACGCATAACTGGCAGAGCCACCCAGGCCTTCCTGTATGATTTCACTTAAGGGAGGCCCCTAGAACAGGCAAATTCATAGAACTAGAAAGAAGAATGCGGGTTACCAGGGGCTGGAGGCAGAAAGGGGAGTTACTGTTTAATGGATACTGAGTTGTAGTTTGGGTATAATTAATAAGATCTGAAAACAATGTTGTGAATGTACTCAGTCCCACTGAAATGTACATCTAAAAATGGTTAAGTGGAGGGGGACCTGGATCGCTCAGTAGGTTAAGCACCTGCTCTTGGTTTCAGCTCAGGTCATGATCTTGGGGTCTTTGGATCAGGCCCCACGTTGGGCTCCAAGCTCAGTGAGGAGGCTGCTTCAGATTCTCTCTCTCCCTCTCCCTTTGCTCCTCCCCTCCCCTCCACTCACACTCTCTACCTCTCTCTAAAATAAGTAAAATATATTTAAAAATATATAATTAAATAAAAAATAAAATATTTAAAAATGGTTAAGTGGGGAGGGGTGCCTGGGTGGCTCAGTTAAAGCCTCTGCTTTCAGCTCAGGTCATGATCCCAGGGTCCTGGGATCGAGCCCCACATCAGGCTCTCTGTTCAGCGGGGAGCCTGCCTCCTCACCCTGCCGCCTGCCTCTCTGCCTACTTGTGATATCTATCAAATAAATAAATAAAATCTAAAAAAATGGTTAAGTGGTACATTCTATGTTATTTATATTTACCACCATGAAAATGTTATGTGATTTATATATATAAAAAAAAAGCCTTCACAACTCAGTTGTAGCTATCACCAGTATAGCGTTTACTATGTTCCAGGCACTTTTTCTAAGCGATTCACTTATTGAAACCTCAAAACAACCCTGTGAGTTAGGTGTTAATATTATCAACCCCATTTTAAAGATGAGGAAATTGAGGTACAGAGAAGTTGAGTAACTTGCCCAAGGTCACACAGCTATTGTAAATGGTGAAGTTGAGATTCGAGGTCAGGCATTCTGGCTCCAGTGTCAACGCCTCAAGCCACTATGCTGTGCTGCACTCATGTGAATGTATAGAGAGGTCTGGTAGAAAACACATTTGTGGAGAGGTAAGTGGGATGGGGTCGGATACTCCATGGAGACTGAATTTTATCTAGAGTATCTTAATTTATTGCAAGGACAAGAAATTCATGTAGTATTACATAATTTAAAATAAGTAAAGAAAACAATATATGGCAGGGGGGAAATGGGCAAAAGGCTTGAATAGCACTTCACAAAAAGTGCTGTTCAGATGGCTTGTATAACCATGGAAAGATGCTCAACCCCAGGAATCACTGGGAAAAGACAAAGGATATAGCTATGCAACCATTAGAATGGCCAACATTAAATTAAAAAGATGGAAAAGGGTGGGCTCCTGGGTGGCTCAGTGGATTAAAGCCTCTGCCTTCAGCTCAGGTCATGATCTCAGGGTCCTGGGATCGAGCCCCACGTCAGCCTCTCTGCTCAGCAGGGAGCTTCTTCCCTTCCTCTCTCTGCTTGCCTCTCTGCTAAATAAAATCTTAAAAAAAAAAAAAAGATGGAAAAGGGGAAGCAGTTGAAATTCTTACACATAACTCTTGGGATGGAACTTGGTACATTTTCTTTGGGAAAGGTAAACACGTGCGCCCTCGGTGACCAGCAGTTTCACTCAGGTACATAGCTAGCAGAAACGAATATGTTTACCAAAAGGCATATTTATTTAAGTATTTGTTTATGTATTTCAGAGAGAGAGTGAGTGAACACTAGCAGGAGGGGCAAAAGGAGAGGAAGAGAGAATCTCAAGCAAACTGCACGCTGAGTGAGGAATAGACTGGGGGTTCGATCTCATGAGATCATGAGACTGAGATCATGACCCTGAGATCATGACCTGAGCCCAAACCAAGAGCCAGACACTTAACCATCTGCACCACCCAGGCATCCCACCAACCCCACCAAAAGACGTATTCTTTTTATTTTTTAGATTTTATTTATTTATTTGACAGAGAGAGAGAGAGAGAGATCACAAGTAGGCAGAGAGACAGGCAGAGAGAGGGGGAAGCAGGCTCCCTGATGAGCAGAGAGGCTGATGCGGGGCTCGATCCCAGGACCCTGAGATCATGACCTGAGCTGAAGGCAGAGGCTTAACCCACTGAGCCAGGCAGGAGCCCCCAAAAGACAGATTCTAGATTGTCATAGCAGCACTATTCATAATAGCCCCCAAATGGAAATTACCCGGATGCTCACCGACAATAGAATGGATAAATACACTGTATTTCATTCACACAATGGAATACTACACAGCATTAAGAACAAACGACCTATAGATACACCCAGTAACGTGGGTGAATCTGACAATGTTGATTCAAAGAGGACCCTTGTTGTAAATTTCATTTATATGCAGTGTAAAAACGGGGAAAACTCATCAACAGCCACAGATATCAGGGTAGAGGTTTTTGTCGTGGGGGGGGGGGTGGTGACTGGACGGGTTCCGGGGGATGGGCTTCGGAGAGGTGGTCACATTCTTTTTATTTGGGTGCAGGTTAAAGGGGGTGTGTCTCTCTGAATTATTAATCGAGATGTATATTTGTGATTTGTGTATTTCTTGGTATCCGCGTTATAGTTCCATTTCCAAATTCTATGAAAATCTCATCATCCATCCTTCCATCAGCTATCCTAGTGCGTGCCCACTATGTATCAGCCACTGGCCGGGCCACGGGATCTCACGGTGAATCCAAGCATCCCCGCCTCCCCTTCCTTCCTCGCGATTGGCTACCTTTCCGACCAATGGCGGAAGGGTTCACCACTCCCTGACATCCCCCGCGGCATCAGCAAGACGCTCTTTCCCCGTTCGGTTTGTAGGAGGCGCTATGAGCTCATTGACTTCTGCAAGAGAGCAGACCTGGTCTCCACCCTCTGATTCTTTGAAGCTCTGAGGAATGTAGAGAGAATTTGCTCCAGCACATTCCCCCTCTTTGCAAAACTCTTCTGTGGATTTTTCTGGCTGTGCCTCTCTCCGATCAGGGTCCAGAACCCCTGACCCTCATACCACCTGGCCTCCCTGGCTGATGTGACGTCCAGTCCTCGGGGCCTTTCAGGGTGATGCTTGGGAAATCTTGATAATGGCTGGGGCCAGCAGTCTGCACTTCTCTCTGTCAGCTAATTGTTTACTAGGTTGTTTATTTATCCTGGAGTGGAGGCTAGCCGGGTGTGCGGGGGCGGCTGCCCCCAGGGAAGCCTGTTTCCTGTGGTTGGCTTGCTCAGCTAACACCAGCCCTCCAGCGCACTGGAAAGAATTGCAGAGCTGGGAAGGCGCTCCTTGATCGTTCCGACTGTTCAGTCAAGGAAAACACTGCATGAGCCCCTGCCTAGTGCCTTGACCTGTACTGGACACATCAACAGTGGCTGAGACAGCCTTGACCCTGCACTTTCGGGGTTCACGGTCCGGTGGGAGAGAAAGACCCATCACTAGACAGGGACAACTCAGAGTGGTCAGGGATTGGCTGGAGGACCCAAAGGGGCTCTGGGAGGGTAGAGGGAGTGCCTGACCAAGACTGTTAGGTTAAGAGGGCCTTCTGGATGAGGGGCCCCATGAGCTAGCATCTGAAAGAGGGGTAAGAGTTAGTCATTAGACACGGATTGTATCTTTTCAGCCATCCCTGTAGTTTAGCATTGGGTTCATTCATTTATTCATTAACGAGTATTTATTGTGGGCCTTTTGCTGGACTGAAGAAATAGCCAGAGTCCCTGTCTTCAAAGGGCTTTCGCATAAAATGGTGATACCAATACAGAACTTCGGGCCCTGGTGGAGTGTTATGAAGAAGCAGTTTGTGTGTAGTCATTAGACCCCCACTGTTGGGTTCAATTTCCAATCTGCCACTGACTAGCTGTGTAACCTCCCTGTGCTTTAGTTTAGCAGAACCATAACAGCTGTAACCTACTCATAAGATGCTGAGGATTAATGTTAAATTAATGTTTAAAGTGTTATAGAATGTTGCCTAGTATAAAGTACGGTTTTCATCAAATAAGGAGTCAGACCAAATCTGGGAGGTCACTCTGAGGAAGTGGTGTTAAGCTGAGACTCACAGGACTAGGTAGAGTCGACAGACTCCTAAAGACAGGAAGGTTCAGAGTGAAGCCTTTGTTCTTTATTCTGGGTGTTGGTAGTTCATAATCTTTCCAAGAATTGAATGACCTTGGAGTTATAAAGACAGTTATAAAGACATATTAATTTGAGGTGGGGAATATGGTATTCCCTTAACTGATGCCAAAATCATTTATAAACCAAGGTTTGCAGTGATAGCCTAAAGAAAACCTGGGCCATGCACTTGGTTTGGCTCACAGTACTCAAACTTAAAAAACAACAAAAAACAGTCACAGACATCTAAAAATCAGATTATATGCATAAAAAATTGCTGAATTAAAAAAGTCAAGGGAGAGGACTCTGATCAGTAGCCAAAAAACCTTTATTTAATGGATTTTTCAGGAGGGGCACCTGGATGGCTCAGTCCGTGGAGCATGTCACTGTTGATCTCGGGTTGTGAGTTCGAGCCCGATATTGACTGTAGAGATTTAAAAAATAATAATAATAAAATAATAAAATAAAGTTTAGCACTTTACAAATATATCTTATTTAATTCTCTCAGCAACCCTGCGAGGGAGGTACAATTATTATTCCATTTTGTAGATCAAAAGACTGAGGAAAGAAACGCAAAATGTAATAGGAAACAGCCCTTCTTCATGCATTCCGTAAATATTGACTCAGTGCCCAGAACGCTCATCTTCCACCATGCGTACTTCCGGAGGGGTCCCAGAGGAAACCCTCCTCAGTTTCCAACTCAAGGGTTACGGCAGTGCCTCTTTCCATCACTGTTTCCCCTGTACGAGCCGGAACTGACATTTGATTTGCAGTCATTTGCATAATGCTGACTTGGAGGTCAGGCTGCACGCAGAAGCAGACCCTTGTCCGTCTCCCGGGCTCCGGGCGATCACAGAACCCAGAGCAAACCGCATCAAGTGGCGCGTTGCGCCTGCAGATTTTCTTCACTGCCGAGGGAAAGAGCACGCGCTCCCTAGCCCTGCCCCTTCTTCCGGAACGACAAATTGCCAGGCTTGGATTGGGCTGAGGCGGGCCACGCCTCCTTGTGTTCCCCAATCAACTCCCTCGCTGGGTGTTCACCCTTCTCCCCAGCCCCTCCCCACCGCCCCACGTTACGTCGCTCCAACTCGCCGCCTCCGTTATCCCAGGGGCTGAGGCTCGCGCGGCTAACCCACCTCCCCTCGCGTCCTATTGGCTGGTCAGGTCCCGCGCGAGCGGGATCGCGCCCTTCGCCCCCGCCCCCAAAACCGGGCCATGCCTCTCCCCTCCCGCTTTCTCCACGAGCTCCCGCAAGGAGGGGATCGGCTGCTTCTGGCGCGCGCAAGGGTGCGCGCTACTCCCGCGGGCCACGCCCTCCGCCTCGCGCCAGTCTGTCCCGCGCACGCGCACTTGCTCACAGCATTCCCTCTGCCAGGTCGCAGGCTGCTTGGTGCTGTCTCGCGCCGCAGCCACCGCAGTAGCGGCATTTCTTTGAGGCGTACACGCATGATGGCCTCCGCGCTCGTTCCCAGCCAGAGGCCGTGGTAGTGGCACCGAGCCCCTTGGGCGCGTAGGCACCCTCGCTTCGTCTCCTGCTTGGCGCCGGTTATCCCCTTGCGGCGCGCGCCCAGGGGCCGTTATCCTCCTGCAACGGTCTGCACGCCACGCACGCGCAGTAGTGAGGAGCGCGCGCGCACGGGAGCGGCGGCCGCAGGAAGGAGGTGCCGCCGTCGCCATTGCGAAGGAGGGAGGGAGCGAGCGAGCGAGGCTGGTCCGCCCTCCCCCTGGTTCCCGCCCCTCCCCCCTTCCCCTCCCCGCCCCCCCGCCCCGAGGGAGAGCCGCGGCGCGGCGGGAGGAGGAGGTGGAGGAGGTGGAGGAGGCGGAGGAGGGAGCCCGCGAGGGAGGGTCTGCCCGGCCCCCCGCCGCCGGAGCCGCCGCCGCCGCCTCAGCAGCCGCTGGACGAGGAACAGCAGAACATGGCGCCGGGGCCGCCGTCGCCGCTGCTGGGATCCTGGAGGCCGGAGCCGCGCTGAGGGCGCCCAGCTGGTGAGTGCGCGAGCTCGCGGGCCCCGGCGGCGAGGTCGGGCGCCGCCCCGCTGCGGGGTCCAAGGGGAGGCGGGGACGGCGGGGCCCGGAGCCCGCGAACAATGGAGGAGCCGGAGGGGGAGGGGAGGGAGCGGCCCCCCAACCCCCCGGGCCCCGCCGGTCCCGCTGCTTCGCGCTGCGGCCCGGCCCGCGGGGCCCGCCCGCCCTTCGGACCTGTCCCTGCTCGCCCCAGCCTTGCTGTCCCCGCGTCTGCCCCCACCTTCCGACCCATTTGAGATCTCGGTGTCTGTCTCGGCCACCCCCTCCTCACTTAAGCCACTCTGCTCCCAATTCTGCGCCTCCCCTTTCCCTCTTCCGCCCCTCAGTAATGCCCTTCGCTCCTCCTGGACGCTGCAGTGCTCTTGGGACCCACCTCCTCAGTGACCCTTTTGCATCCCTTAATTTTGGACCTTCACTTTGAGAATCGTGACCCGCCTGCCCCCTCTTCGATTCCACTCTCACCACCCTCTGGATCTGTACCCGTCTTTGACCCGTCTACTGTGATCCGTCCTCTGTTTGCACCCCCAGGAACTGTCCTTTAGGACCCGTGGTTCCACCTCCTTGGAGATCCATCAGAGACCTTGTTCATCTTGGCACTGCTGCTCCTAGGTCTTCTTGAACTTAATTCCGCCTCCCTCTTGGGCTCTACTGCCCACTCGCGGAACCTGGTGCACCCCGAGATGCCTCTAAGCTCTGTGACCCTTCCATGCCTCTCAGTTCAGTCTCCTGCTCCCTCTCACACTTCGGTTGCACCATGCTCACCTCCTCCCCTTCTCAGATCTTGCTCCCATTTACCATTCAGACTTTTTTCTCTTCCAGACCTTTCTGTATACCCGATCTGTCCTTTGCCCAATCTCAGATCCTCTGTGCTCCCTAACCTGCTGGCTTTTCGACTCTGCCTTCTGCGAAGAGCCTCTCCCCACAACTCCCCCGACCCTGCAGCTCTCATTTCTGCCATTCACTTCTCTGACCTCTGTAACTCAGCCTGTCCGCAGCCTCAGTGCTGCCCTGCAGGCCCCAGTTCTGCCCAGTAGTTCTCCTTGCGGTTTCCTCTCCTCTCCACCTCCTCATTGGCACTGTTGAGCTGTCTCATTCATTCGTTCCTGCTTTCTTTGACCTGTTTCCCCTTCAGTTCTCTGCTTGAGACCTGCTCCCAGCCTCCTCTTTGCTCTAAGTCTTCTCCTCTCCGTTTTGCCTTCCTTAGACTTGGCCTTTACCTCTCAAATCTTTGCTACGTTCTCTGACCTATCGTCCCCTTTCCTTCCCATTTCGCTGCATCTCATAGACCTGCCCCAAATCCTTTTTGCACCTGCTCTTACCATTTGTTCAGCTCTGCCCCATCGGCTCTAACGTTTTTCTCCCAGCTCTGCCCCTTTTGGAGCTGTCCACTTGCCCACCTATCTTTTTGACCCGTTTTAACTTTACTATTGCTGTTCCCTGTTTGAGTGGTTCTCTTTAATCCTGGCCATCGCGTAATTCCATCCCACCTGTATTCTCTCTCAATTCTAAGTTTTCCACCTGACCTCCTCCCCCACCATTTTGATTCAGCCCTCAACCTCCACTCTTTCCTTCCTTGTATTTGTTCTCCCTCCTTTGTCCTACATTTTACCTTTTTTTTTGAGTTCTCTTTCTCTTAGTTCTACCTAGTAGTAGAGATATCTTCTCAACCATTCCTTCCTTTCACTGGCTGCCCCCCATCCATCCCCCCAGAGCCATCTCAGTTCTTGGATAGATTCTCCCTCCCTTTGATACCCAAGTCCCAACTCTGTTCATCGTTTATTTGTTTCCTCACTTTTGCTTTCCCTTTGTATCCTGCCAGTCGCCTTCTCTTCCCATTAGGTTCCTGTCAGGATTTCTTCTCCCTGCTCCCCAGCCTTGACCTGCCCATTCCCACCGAGTGCTTCCCCTCTTCAGGCCAGGCTTGTCTTCCTCTAGCCTCCAGTCCCCAGCTTTGGAGGGGAAGGGGCTGGGTTGGGCCCCGAACTCTCTAGGCTCTGGTTTAGATTGCAGATTCACTCGGAACCCTGACCCTCAGGGTTTTATCCCCAGGGATCTTGAGGTCTGGGTAAATATGTGGGGGTGGTTGGCTGGTTCCTGCTCTCTGGAGTCTGGGATTGTCGTCCCTATTTTCCCAACTTCTACCGAGGTCAGTGATGGTGAGGGAGAAGGGCTCTTTCTATTGCCCCCCCCCCCCTTTTTCCCTCTCATTCCCATCTTATTCCCCAGCCCCTTTAGATCTCTGGGCTTTGCAGCTTTGTGATGTTTGGAACAGGAGAGTGCAGCTGCTCATAGGTCTTTCTTCTCTTTCTCACTTTCCCTCCCTCTTTCTCTGAGCTATTGTAAAGAGACAATTTTATTCTCGTGTCCCCCCCCCCACCCCCCCCAGCCAACACCGCTTGGGAGAACTTAGAAGTGTGCCTTTTTTGCCTCCCCCCCCAACAACGGTCTCATTTTTGTTTTACCTCTGGCTGGGGAAGTGCTAGTTCTCAAGTTCTCCCCAATCCCTCAGGGGTTATAGCCCCATTTGGTGTTTACTGTTCTGGGGCTGCAGAAGCTGTAGTCTTGCCTTCTTCCCTAATGGCCTCTGGTTTGCAGTGTGACCTTTGGGAGGGTGGGCTTATTTCTTTTCATTTCTTTTCACCTCTGGCCCAGGAAGGCTCTAGCTTCCTGGTCTTCGAAAGGATTAGGGCCCGAGTTTGGAAAGCCCATTGCGGTTGTTTGTTGAAAGAGAGAGTGCCAAGTGTCACTCAGATTTCTGCCCTCTGGTGCTGCAGGGCTCCCAGCCACAGGAGCTGAAAGCCTCTGGGCAGATCCATGCTGGGGGGCGGGGGGCTCTTTGGTGTACTAGAAGTATGTGGGTGGACCCTGACCTTCCCCAAGCCTTGTGAGTGACCTGATTTGGCTGAGTGAGGAAAGAGTGCCAGGAACGGGCTGATACGAAAGGATTTTTGGTCTTACTACCTGAGAAGTATACCTTAGCTACCTTTCCTGTTGGGGGTGGGGTTTAGGAAATCTATTCAGAGAAAGAGGTGTGCTTTTTTTGTTTTTGTTTTTGCTTTTTTTTAACAGAAAAGTCATCTAACCATTTTCTGTCCTTAACTTGGAAGAGGGAAACTCGCAGGCTCTAGGTTTATTTATTTTATTTCTTAAGTAAATCAAAAGCCTGATCCCCCCCCCCCCCCCCCCCCGCCCCGTGGCCTAGGGCAATTGCATATTAAAGCAGCCATCCAGCTGTGAAGGAGCATTTACTGGAAGGACTTTATTTCTTAACTGAGCTATGATCAAACTTTGTTTACTTCAGCACTTATTTAGAAATAGTTCTGTGTGAATACTTGAAATAAAAAGCATCCACTGTTATCTGCAGAATTGGACCATTGACTCATCAAATGTTAGGGTATTTGTCTATGATACAGTAAGGGGGCCTAAATCATAGATCCATGTGGTTCATTTAGCTTCTGAATTCTTAGCACTTTAAATTTTCTGACAAGCAGAGTCTGGTAATTTTAATTATCTATAGCATGTATCTTCAACATTATTATTATTAATTTTTTTTCTGCCATTATTGATTTACAGAATTTTGGTTCATCTTTCTGTTGGTTTCCATTCATTTTTGAATTTTGGTCTTGTGAATCATGAATCAGTCTCTGAATTTATTTTAGCGTTTATGTTTTCCATGTTGATATAAATAGTTGCTTTTTATTCTTAATGGGGAAGTGATGGCTAATTAAGAATAAGATAATTGGGGCGCCTGGGTGGCTCAGTTGGTTAAAGCCTCTGCCTTCAGCTCAGGTCATGATCCCAGGGTCCTGGGATCAAGCCCCACATCAGGCTCTCTGCTCAGTGGGGAGCCTGCTTCCTCCTCTCTCTCTGCCTGCCTCTCTGCCTACTTGTGATCTTTGTCTGTCAAATAAATCAATAAAATCTAAAAAAAAAAAAAAAAAAAAAAAGATAACTGTGTATGTAATTCTGCTTAAATTTGTGTTTTAGAGTTTTAACATCACTGGCAGCACAGAAAGTTTTTGCATGGCCAAAGCCTAAGTTTACATAATAGGAAGAGAGGAGACAGAACAACAAAGGGGTGATTTTTCTTCCTAAACTGGTAACTGATGTTAAAAAGATTGTCGCATTTCTTTGATGGCTGCAGAGCCTCCAATCTCAGTGTCATCATTTGCTTTCATAATGGAATTGGGTGCTACCAAAATCTGAGGTGTTAGCCTTGGCCTTTTGGAACCCTTGTATGCCAGTGGGCGTGGGGTTGGAGCAGGAGATGGCAGTATATGACTGTTTTCTTTCTTTCTTTTTTTGGGTTTCACATTCCTAGTCTGAAATTGAGTGTGCTGTCCAGCTCTGGTTGTAGATTCTTGTCCTGGACCACATAGCAAGTTAGAGCTGGGACTGTGTGACTGGACTCCTGGTGCTACTCTTAACCCCTCCATCCCCCCTCTCCCAGCATCAAATCCTGTAGGTCAGAACCAGGGGTAAGGGCTCCTTCTCTGGGGGATGCGATAAAATGAACCGGATTGCCTTTGTTGTATATGTCTTTCAAACATAAACACTGTCTCTTTTTCAACCATTCCTGTGAAAATTAGTTTATAATTTTTGGGGAAAGGGACATCCAGATTGTATTCACTACGTAACTAAAACCATACACTTCTTTTAAAAGCAATATGGAATCTTTCAAACTGAGTCATTGTTGACCTAGGCTCTCAAACAGCAGCGTCTGAATAGCACTTGAATTGCTGGTATTAAGAAATGCAAACAAATCATTCATGTTCATCTTCCTGAAAGTTTATTTCTATTTAATTTTTGATACAGTGCTTTAGTGAGGTTTTGTCTATGAAGAATTCTTGAAAATAACTTTTGGCATCTGTCAGTCTGATTTTCATTTATTTGCTTCCATGGTGTTAAGATGCACCATTAAGTTGATATATTAGCAGAGAACCAGGTACTTTAAGCCATGAACCATCATCACAGGAAAGTAATATTTACTTCAGTTGAGAATAGCCAGACTTGCCCATCTCCTTCATTTTCCTTTATTGAAATGAGCATTTTTGTTTTATGAAATTTGTGGCAGTTGTGACTGTTGCATTATGCATCTGTGGTATTTCGTACCTTTTTTGTTCTCCCAGTGTCTCTGCATTCTTATTTGGGAAATGTCCTTTTGCCGGTCACTATGGTAATATTTGCACTGGGAAATCAAATTTGAACAATTGAGAGGCAGCTTCCTATGGTGTAAAGAATGTTGAATTGACAATGAAGAAACTCAGGCCCTAGCCCCAACTCTGCTCTCACTAGCTGCATGACTTTGGCCAAATCATTTTCACTTCTCTTGGCTACAGTTTCTTCATTTGAAAAATGAAGGGATTATACTAGTTGGTTCCCATTCTGCCTTATTTTATAGCTAATAATACTAGATTGTTTCTTCTTTCCAGATAGTAAACCCCTTGAGGGTGGGGACCCTCGTTTTTTTTTTTTTTAAGATGTTATTTATTTATTTGTCAGAGAGATCACAAGTAGGCAGAGAGGCAGGCAGAGAGAGAGGAAGAAGCAGGCTCCCCGCTGAGCAGAGAGCCTGATGTGGGGCTCAATCCCAGGACCCTGAGATCATGACCTGAGCTGAAGGCAGAGGCTTAACCCGCTGAGCCACCCAGGCGCCCCCCTTGTATATTTTTTTATTTCCCGTCATACCTAGCAAAATACCTTCCACATAGTAGACCCCCCCCACTACATATATGTTGAACCCAAACAGGTGCCAGAGCCTTTTTGTTTTTCTCTTTTGAAGGGTAGGTGGGTGGAGAGATGTGCACCAAGTATTTTGGCCATTTTTAGGCTTTAAATTCTCAGAGGGCATGCCCTCCTGGTCAGCATTTAATCCTCAAATATGCATAATACCATAAGTGTCCTGACCAGGGTTACACAGCTGAGAGGTTGCAAGCTGTGTTATGAATCCGTGTCTGTCTGATTCCAAGAGCTGTGTTTATTTTATTAGTCTGCCTTGTTTCTCTGGGATAGAAGAATAAGCTACAGTTCATCCCCTTAAGGAATTTATAGTTAGTTGTGAATGATTAGCTATATATGATATACGCTGGGTTGAGGGAATTATTTGTTGAGTAGTTTGATGAATTTCTGCATTCTTGAGCAGTGGCCCTGTATTAATAGTCTTAAAGGCTTCCATATTCAGAGACTGCTGAACACACAGTTGGTTCTATGGCACACCATTTTGAAAAAAAATATATAGCCCAAGTACCAGTTTATCTAGCCAGCATGTTGACAAAGTTGAGCATTTGATTTCTTTTTTTTTTTTTTTAAGATTTTATTTATTTATTTGAGAGAGAGAGAGATCACAAGTAGGCAGAGAGGCAGACAGAGAGAGGGAAGCAGGCCCCCTGCTGAGCAGTACCCCGGAGACAGGACTCGATCCCAGGACCTGAGCCGAAGGCAGAGACTTAACCCACTGAGCCACCCAGGTGCCCAAGCATTTGATTTCTGACCATTTTCAAACCCAGATGTGTGTGTGTGTGTATTCCACACCCACTTATATTCCACATATATATATGTAAAGTTGTCCAAAATAAATAATATAGTAAGATAGACATATTTGGTCATGTAATGACTCCTTAAGTCTATATTTTCTTTGGTAAGTAGAAAAGTATCTGAGTGGCTCCTAATTGACAGTTTTCAATTGAGAAAATTCTTTAGACAGCTAGAAATGTATAGACAAAAATACACTAAGCCCCTTGACTTATTTGGGTGGAACTAACGACAGTGCTTTTTTCATGAATCAGAAAGTTATTAAATAATATTGGGATGAAAAAATGAAACAACAAAAATAATGTTGGAATGAAAGTGTGCTGCCTGGGGGGCGCCTGGGTGGCTCAGTGGGTTAAAGCCTCTGCCTTCGGCTCTGGTCATGATCCCAGGGTCCTGGGATCAAGTCCCACATCAGGCTCTCTGCTCAGTGGGGAGCCTGCTTCCTCCTCTCTCTGCCTGCCTCTCCGCCTACTTGTGATCTCTCTCTCTGTCAAATAAATAAATAAAATCTTTGGGGGGGGGGAAGGTGTGCTGGCCAGCTACAGCTTAACAGCCTCCTGAAGTGTAAAAAATTAAAAAAAAAAGTTACATTGTACTTCTCCCCATCTCCATTTAAAAGAAAGGTCAAAATCATGGCTTCCTCTGTTATAGCTTGCACACTTAGGAATAAGACAAAAGAAAATGATTACTGTTAATTGCCATGGGCAATTAAAAAGGATTCTTTGTTCAGTAACAGATTGATTGTGTACAAATGAAAGCCAGTACTGCATTAATACAAGATTATTAGATTCTCGAAATTTGCATCTTTAACTAGAGTGGCTTTTACTTCAAGGGAATTATTTCAGTGGGAATAGTGTACTTCAAATGCTTGGTGATAAAAGTATCATTAGATCTTTATTTCCCCAAAATGTTAAGTTTGTAGGTAGAAGGCTGGTGGATGTTGCTTTTGTGATAGCATTTCTAATGTCCTGAAATAATTGAATACTTTTTGAATGCTGCTGACTTCTCAGAGATTTTTTCCCTCTGATCAGTCTGTCACTAGAGGAATGCAGATAAAACCTTTGGTAAACGAGGAAAAAGGGAAAGAGTCCTCTCAGTGCTTAGGCAGTGGGTCTCCGCTGTTGGCATGTGCCCAGCATTAGCTCACAGCCGTAAAGGTTTAAAAATGGCAGCATTAGCTGAAATAGTTGTGATTTCATGTTCTGTATGAATACAAGGAATACACATATTATATACAGAACTTTAACTTTTTTTTACTAAAAAAGATTAAGGTACAACTTATATGCAGAAAATTACATAAATCTGAAGGCATACGTTTCTGAATTTTCTACATATTGCCCAGACCTATTTTTCATATGATGGGGCATCATTTCCCACACACTTTTTTTTTTTTTTTTAAGATTTTATTTATTTATTTGACAGAGAGAGATCACAAGTAGGCAGAGAGGCAGGCAGAGTGAGAACTCTGCTGAGCAGAGAGCCCGATGTGGGACTTGATCCCAGGACCCTGAGATCATGACCTGAGCCAAAGGCAGAGGCTTAAACTCACTGAGCTTCCCAGGTGCCCAAAGATTTTATATCTTTTAAAATATTGTCAGGGTGCCTGGGTGGCTCAGTCCATTAGGCCTGACCCTGCATTTGTCTCAGGTCAAGATCCCAGGACCTTGGGATCAAGCCCTGCATCCGGCTCCCTCTCTGTCATAAATAAATAAGTAAGTAAAATCTTTAATAAATAAATACAAAATAAAACATTGCCAAAATGTTTTCCAGAAAGTTTACACCAAGTTTTCGTGCCAGACAGTGCTGATTGTACCACCAGCAGTGACTACTACCTATTTCCCTTTTAATTCCCAGCAAACAAGAGACCCCAAAATTCTGGAATTACAACACAAATAGGGAAGATCTGTTATTAAAAGAATGCTTTTGTCATTTGTGGTAATTTGTACCAGGTCACTATTATCCCATTCGTGATCAGGTATGTGACTTGGAACAAACTTGGCAAAGTTACAAATATCATTTTATACAATTCACATTCCTACAGTAAAATCAGGACTTAAATGCCTCACACATGGAGATGCTCAAAAATTTTTCAACTTATTAACAAGTGTGTGGGAGGGCGCCTGGGTGGCTCAGTGGGTTAAGCCTCTGTCTTCGGCTCAGGTCATGATCTCAGGGTCCTGGGATCGAGTCCCACTTCAGGCTATCTGCTGAGCAGAGAGCCTCCTTCCCCCTCGCTCTCAGCCTACCTCTGTGCCTACTTGTGATCTCTCTCTCTCCGTCAAATAAATAAATCTTTTAAAAAATTTCTTTTAAGATGTAAATTATTTAGGGCTATTAAGCAGAGGAGGGAACAAACCTGTACTTTGTAGCTCTAGAGGATAGAGATCCAGGGAGACAAGTTTTATTTTTCCTTTTTCCTCTCCATGCAACCAATATTTGGGTATCTACCCTGTTGAGAGTCCTGGTTATAAAGAGCATGCCTCTTCCTCAGAGAGTTTATATACTGTTTATTTTTAAAATTTTTTCTAATATTTTATTTATTTATTTGACAGAGAGATCACAAGTGGGCAGACAGGCAAGCAGAGAGAAAGAGAGAGAGAGAGAGAGAGAGAGAAGCAGGCTCCCTGCTGAGCAGAGAGCCCGATGTGGGACTTGATCCCAGGACCCTGAGATCATGACCTGAGCTGAAGGCAGTGGCTTAACCCACTGAGCCACCCAGGCACCCTTATATGCTGTTTATTAAAACAAAAGCAGTTCTTCCCTTACAGGTAACACAAGGAACACCATGTTTCGGTACCAGAAAGTAAAATATTTAGAAAGCCGGTGGCGTGATCCCCGCCCCCTGATCTTATCTTAAAGAATTAGGTGTGACTAAACATTTCAGCACAAGAAGATGTTGACCTGGAAGATAGAGTTCATCTTATTATAAGGAAGAACTTCTTAAAAAATTTTTTTATCTATTTATTTGAGAGAGAGTGAGTGGATGCGTGCAAGCAGTGGAAGGGGCAGATGGAGAGGGAGAAGCAGATTCCCTACTAGGCAGGGAGACCTACGCTGGGCTGGATCCCAGGACCTTGTGATCGTGACCTGAACCGAAGGCAGACACTTAACCTACTGAGCTACCCAGGTGCCCCGAGAATGAACTTTTTAAGAACGTGGTTCAGGTTCATGTTTTATCTTGAGTAAGGAATAATTTGGAGATTTAAAATTTTACCTTGTTTGTTTTTATAGTTGTTAATTAACAGAACGTTTGCATGCACACACACAGTCACACACTTGTCATTCCTTCATGAGGGAGACCTGATGTTCTATGGAAATGTGAGGGAGTTTACACTCAGACAGCAGGAAGAAACTGCAAAATAGCTTTAGCCACAGGATTTTTTTCTGTTTTGTTCTTCCATTTATTCTGTGAACCTGCCACATTTATCCTAGAACACGTCAGTAGGAATACAACATTTGTTGAAATAAAGGTATGCATTTGAGAGAGAAACCAGGAAAAAAAAGTAGTCTCTGCAGTCTTTGGTTCTTGGGATTCCTTAAGCCTTGTAAAGAATCCTCTCTGCCGGGGCACCTGGGTGGCTCAGTGGGATAAAGCCTCTGCCTTTGGCTCAGGTCATGATCCCAGGGTCCTAGGATTGAGCCCCGCATCAGGCTCTCTGCGCAGCGGGGAGCCTGCTTCCTCCTCTCTCTCTGCCTGCCTCTCTGCCTACTTGTGATCTCTGTCTATCAAATAAATAAATAATTTTTAAAAGGATGTATCTTTAAAAAAAAAAAGAATCCTCTCTGCCTTCAGTTCATTTTGCTTCTTGCTGACTTTGTTACCTTGGACCAGTCATTTATTTTAACTTAAATTCTTGTCCATAAAATGAGCCTCAGTACTTGCTCTGCCTACCACAAAGGCTTTTGTGTTTTAATTCTGACTTTGAGAACTAAATGCCAAGAGTGAATTTGGAAGCCCCATAAGGTTGGAAGGCCTTTCCGTTTTCTGGGAGAATGAAAGAGAACAATTTGGTTAATTAAATTGTTTAGGTTACCAGCATCTTAGAGCACTGCGAAGGCAGCTAGCTGGTATCTTGAGTCAGCAGATCTGCAAGCACCTGTTGATGTGTTATCTTGTAACTTGCCCCAAGGTAGCAGTCAGCTTTAGGGTCTTATCAGTAAGTGTCTCACACGTCTAAACGTTATAGGTCATAGGCCAAATAGCAGTGGTGAGGCCTGTTTGCTTTCACAATGTTGGGACTGAGGCCTCAGGTGCTCTCACCAGGCACACGGCCCTCCTTTTGAGTCCCAGTCCTACCTCTTCCCGGCTCTGGGCTCTTAGACAAGACACCTAAACTTTAGTGCCTCAGGCACGTCGTCTATAAAAAGGCGAATATAGTAGTGTCTACTCCCAGAGTCACTGCAATTAAAACAGGTGGTATATTTAAGAAGCTTAAAATAATGCCTGGGTCACGGTAAATGCTATGTAAATGTCATTGTTAGTGTAGTGGTTCCTGGACTTGGCTTTTATAGACCACAGTTGAATGTGGTAGTGCGAAAACACATACAAATTTACTACTTTTGTAGTTTTGCCAAGGAGGGCATTTATTTATTTATTTTTTAATTTTTAATTTTTAATTTTTTATTTATTTATTTATTTTTAAGATTTTTATTTATTTATTGGACAGAGAGAGATCACAAGTAGGCAGAGAGGCAGGCAGAGAAAGAGGAGGAAGCAGGCTCCCTGCTGAGCAGAGAGCCCGATGCGGGCCTCGATCCCAGGACCCTGGAATCATGACCTGAGCCGAAGGCAGAGGCTTTAACCCACTGAGCCACCCAGGCGCCCAATTTTTAATTTTTTATAAACATATATTTTTATCCCCAGGGGTACAGGTCTGTGAATCGCCAGGTTTACACACTTCACAGCACTCACCAAAGCACATACCCTCCCCAATGTCCATAACCCCACGCCCCTTCTCCTAACTTCCCTCCCCCCAGCAACCCTCAGTTTGTTTTGTGAGATTAAGAGTCACTTATGGTTTGTCTCCCTCCCAATCCCATCTTGTTTCATTTATTCTTCTACCCACTTAAGCCCCCATGTTGCATCACCACTTCCTCATATCAGGAAGATCATATGATAGTTGTCTTTCTCCGCTTGACTTATTTCGCTAAGCATGATACGCTCTAGTTCCATCCATGTTGTCGCAAATGGCTAGATTTCATTTCTTTTAATGGCTGCATAGTATTCCATTGTGTGTATATACCACATCTTTTTTATCCATTCATCTGTTGATGGACATCTAGGTTCTTTCCATAGTTTGGCTATTGTGGACATTACTGCTATAAACATTCGGGTGCACGTGCCCCTTCGGATCACTACGTTTGTATCTTTAGGGTAAATACCCAGTAGTGCAATTGCTGGGTCATAGGGCAGCCAAGGAGGGCATTTAAAAAAGAAATTCTTCTTACTATTCTTTTATTAAAAAAATAGGATCCAGGGGCGCCTGGGTGGCTCAGTGGTTTGGGCTGCTGCCTTCAGCTCGGGTCATGATCTCAGGGTCCTGGGATCGAGCCCCTCATCGGGCTCTCTGCTCCGCAGGAAGCCTGCTTCCCTCTTTTTCTCTCTCTCTCTCTGCCTGCCTCTCTGCCTACTTGTGATCTCTGTCTGTCAAATAAATAAATAAAATCTTTAAAAAAAAATAGGATCCATTATCAGAATAAAAGGTAGCCCTTCTCAAGGAAACTGGCAGCCATACATGGACATTTGTAGGTATATGTTTCTAGATCTCATTTTTACGTAGACTGGGGAAAATTTTGCCACAGGCCAGCACCAATGATGTGTGGGTAGATATTTAGAGAGACAGACATATATTCATATCCCCACTCCTCCATTTATTTTGTCACTCTAAACAATCTTTGACTTCTCTGAGCCTTCTCTTGAGTTTTCTCACGTGTAAAACAAAGATGGTAATATCCGCTTTGCTGGGTTGTTGTGAGAAACTGAAGTAACGAATGAAACGTTTGGCATATAGTAAGTGCTAAATTGATAGAAGTTGTTATTCTCAATTGGGAAGTTAAGTATTCGTTGGGACCCAGTTAAGTGAAATCCGCAGTACTGCACCCTTTGGGAAATCTGAGAGGTTAGGTGTTGCGCTTGATTGCGGCGGTCTCTTACAAGGTATCCTTCTCTGCATCCTTTCCTCCTGTTTATTCTCCTGACAAGTCACTGAACAAAGCCTGGCTGTTGCATTCCCTTGCTTAGACACCCGGAGTGCGTTTTCTCTTGCCTAGTACAGTGCCTGACTTGTGATGGGTTTCTAATTAATGCCTGAAGGAAGGATAGAGTAGTCCAGCTGTGCACACCGGAGAGATGGTTCTGACAATAATTGAACACTGATACAATGTACTAAGTCAGTATACCAGGGTTCCACAGCTAGATCCTACAGCTTGCTGAAGTTCCAGCAGCTGGCCCCCATGGCTTCGGGCATTTTAATAGCCTGTGGGGCATGGCTGGAAGGTGTCTACAAAACTAGCTCAACCTAGAACGGTTTGGACTTTTCAGACCTTTTCTCCTCCTCATATGACTGCACAACATCCCTTTTCCCTGTACGCTCACCCCTAGGGAAATCCTTTTCCTTTCCACCAAGTGAAGCTCAGTCTGCAGATATTCCTGCAGTAATAGCCCTCCGTGCTTCCTTTTTCCTTTCCATACACAGGCATTGTTCTATCCATTTTCCACGTGGTGACTCAAGGAATCCACTTAATAGTCCTCAGAAGTAGGTTCTCTCCTTGTATCCATTTTATGGATGAGGGAACTGAGGCTGCTCATGCTAGGTAGTGTCAGATTCAGGGACTGGAGGGTTTCCCTATTTCACCTGAGAGGGACTGGATTGTTCCACAGCTCTCTGCTGGGCTGGTTTTGTGTGTGTGCTCTCTCTCTCTCTCTCCCTGTGGGGTTAATCACCTTCGATTCACATATTGACCTCGATTATTGGGAAATGTTTCTTCCACTGTAAGGTATTTGGGTGAGCATAGTGCATTCTTCGGTTTGTCCCCTTGATCCTTAGTTTAGTTTACCTGTTAAAGATTTCCAGAATGATCTGGCAGTGAATTCTAGTTCTGTTTTCCCTCCTTCTTTTTAGTGAGGTCCTAATTGGACTTCATTCTCTGGTTTCTCATTTTAGGGTATTTTCATCTAAGTTTATCTCAGCAAAATATAAATCAAAGCCTGTCACCCATTCGTTTTTATAATGCCTCCTTGAAGTATTTTGCTTTTGGGTTTTGGGGAATTGCCCTGGAAATTTTGGTATTGCATGATTCAGGCTAGGGCCAGTGTCATGTGCTGTTCTCTCACCAGCCAGCCTGGAATGCTCACTTTAATACCCATTTCAAATATAAACGTATTTTTCCAGAAACCTTCCCCAGACCATCCCTCTCTATTTCTGGGTCTGAATTAGCATTAGGGCTTTTTTGTAGATCAGCCCTGTCTAGTAGAACTTTTTGCACTGTTCTTTCTTTCTTTCTTTAAAGATTATTTATTTATTTGACAGAGAGAGGCACAGCGAGAGAGGGAACATAAGCAGGAAGAGTGAGAGAGGGGGAAGCAGGCTTGTAGCTGAGCAGGGAGCCCGATGCGGGGCTTGATCCCAGGACCCCAGGGTCATGACCAGAGCCGAAGGCAGACACCTAACTGAGCCACCCAGGCACCCCTGCACTGTTCTTTATGTTTCTACTTGAAATGCAGTTGTAGTGGACTGAGAAACTGAATTTTAAAAAAAATATTTTATTTATTTGACAGCACAAGTAGGTGGAGTGGCAGGCAAAGGGAAAGGGAGAAACAGGCTCCCCGCCCCCAGCCCCCACCATGCAAGGGACCCTGGCAGATGCTGAAGGCAGATGCCTAACTGACTGAGCCACCTAGGCATCCTGAGAAACTGAATTTTAAATATTACTTGATTTTTTAAAAAAGATTTTATTTATTAATGTGTGTGCATGTGTACAGAAGTTGGGGAAAGGGTCAGAGAGAGAAGTAGGCTCTCTGTGAAGGGCTCCATCCCAGGACCCTGGGATCATGGCATGACCTGAGCTAAAGGCAGATGCTTTACTGACTGAGCCATCCGGGCACTGCTAAATATTATTTTATTTTGATGAAATGTTAGCCCAGATATTGGGAGTACAGATCTACATGATATGCTCCAGAAGATAGAATTTGTTTTTGTTTGTTTCTTCGAACTCTGGCATAGGACTGTGCTCCTTGGTGTATCTGATGAATGTTTGAGAGGTAGCCCTCAATGGCTAAAATAATAAGGAAAGGTGAAATAGTACTTAAATTCTGCCTCCTCCAAAAAAATTAAAAAAAAATTCTACCTTCTACGGATAACCATTGTTAACAAGTGTGTTTTAATTCTAGAAAAAAAATTCCTGTTTTTCATTGACAGTGATTTCTGCACAGGATTCATCTTCGATTCTAGAAATCAACTTTTTTTGTTTTGAGTTTACTTATTTACTTACTTATCTATTTATTTTAGCAATCACTACCCAATGTGGGGCTCAAGCTCATGACCCTGAGAGCAAGAGTCAGATGCTCTTCTGACCGAGCCAGCAAGTGCCCCTATAGAAATCAACATTAATCAAGGTTGTTGCAGGTTTGGGAATTTTAGGAGATGAAGGCTTAGAATCCAGGTCATAAATGCAACGGAAACAAGTATGACTAATTTTGGTCAGGTGCCTTTATAAAGACTGTTGTGACATAATGGAATTCTGTTCTAATGCTTAGAGTTCTTAGTGAAAATCTAGGAAAGGGGCGCCTGCGTGGCTCAGTCGTTAAGCCTCTGCTTTTGTCTCGGGTCATGATCCCAGGGTTCTGGGATCGAGCGCTGCACTGGGCTCCCTACTTGGTGGGAAGCCTGCTTCTCCCTCTCCCGTTTTCCCTGCTTGTGTTCCCTCTCTTGCTTGCTCTCTCTTTCTCTCTCTGTCAAATAAATAAAATCTTAAAAAAAAATTTTTTTTAGGAAAGAGGATGAATCATCCTTCTTTCCTCTTCCATAGTGCAGATGATTTTGCCAGCATTTTGCTTTGAGGATGATTTGGGAGTTCAGGGGATTTTGGCTTGACTCCTTGGGGTGGTTGGGGTATTGGAGAAAAGAAATTAAAGGGATTTATTACTTGGTGGCAAGTTTGAGGAAGCAAAAATGGGTCTGCTTGAATTTCTTTTCCATAGTGGAAGCAGCACCTTAAGCCAAGTTATTTTTGTGAATATGTGTGTGTGTGTGTAAGTGTGCATATGTTTGTGAGTGTGCATGCATCTTTCCTATGTAAAGATGTCATTGATTTCATTTTTTGTTAAATTTCTCTTAATCCCTAACAGTTTTCCCTATTTCAGATCATCTGAATTGGTAACTTCCGTTCTGTTTTGATATGTGTTTTACCTTCCCAGTGGACTGGTGATGGCAGGGGATGAGGAGCAAAGATGCAAGAGGGATGATAAATGATAAGTCTGTGCTGCTTAGAGGTAAAGGAAGGAATTTTTAAGTCTTTGAATTAAGTGGAATGTGGAAATCTTGGATTGGATCCTGGAACAGAAAAGAGAATTGATACAAAAACTGGTAAAATACAAATAAAGTCTGTGGTTTAGTTTTCGCACCAAAGATAATTTCTTTGTTTTGACACGTACCTTGGTAATGTTACTATTAGGGGTAGCTGGTGAATGGGATATGGAAACTCTGAAATAGTCTGCAACGTTCCTGTAAATCTAAAGTCATTCCAAATAAGTTGTTGTTTTGTTTTTTGTGTGTATTTTTTGTTTTTTTAAGCCAAGAGGAGTAAGAGCTTCGAGGGCTATGGCTTCAGGAAGGGGGAGGCACATCCAAATTCGCTTTATAAAAGGGACCTCTAGGAGTTCCGCCCATCTCTGTCCACTTTCTTCCTTAAATTCAGTGTTCCAGCCGTGTTGAGTGACTGTAGCTCTCCCAGAGATCTGTGCTTCTGGGCCTTTTTCATATACTGTTTAGTTTTTTCTGGGGTGTTCTCCTGCTACCCCCATTCCCACCCAAACCAAACAAAAACTTAACTGATTTCTTTTAATTCTTTAGATCTGGCTTAGATTTTATTCCTCTCAGAAAGCCTTCCCTGACTGACCCTCAGTGGTCAGGCCTTGTCTGAGTTTGCCTCTGATGTGGTGCTTATTACTCTGTGATCGAACTGTTTTCTTTTTCTTTCTCCAACTACATCTTAAGCTCCTTGAAAGCAGAGGCTATGCTTTCCATTCTTTTATCTCTAAACATATACCTTACGTGGCCCCTGGGTCGCTCATTCAATGAAGTGTCTGACTCTTGATTTCATCTCAGGGTCCTGAGCCCCATGTTGGGTTCCATGCTGGGCATGGAGCCTGCTTTTAAGATTCTCTCTTTTCCTCCCTACCCCACCCCTTTCTCTCTCTCTCTCAAAAAAAAGGCATATAACCCAGGAATCTAAACAACCTTGATATTCAGGAGATTTTTTTTTTTTAAGATTTTATTTATTTAGTTGACAGAGAGAGACACACAGGGAGAAGAGAGATGGAACAGAAGCAGAGGAGTGGGAGAGGGAGAAGCAGGCTTCCTGCTGAGCAGGAAGCCTGATGCGGGCTAGATCCCAGTACCCTGGGATCATGTTCTGAGCTGAAGGCAGTTGCCCAGTCAGCTGAGCCACCCAGGCACCCCCAGGAGATATTTCTTAAACAAAGAGCTCCATAGGAGGGGCGCCTGGCTCGCTCAGTCAGGGGAGCATTAGGCTCTTGATCTCAGGGTTATGAGTTTGAGTCCACGTTAGGTGTAAAGATTACTTAAAAGAAAAAAAAAAAAAAGGCTCCACATCAAGAAGGCGGAACGCCTCACGTCTTAGGCTCCACTGGCAGTTTCGCTCACGCCTTTAAGGAATGGTGGCCGTGGTTTGCTGTAAACCAGCGTATATGCCATAGACGGCCAAACCTCTGCCATAAAGAAGACTACAGAGATGAGAAAGCACATTATTTTACAGGCTTATTCTTATATTTCCTGTATATCAAGCTCCAGGGATTTAATTTAGGTAAATATTTAAAAATGGGCTAGTTATGTAGCATATCTCTTCCTGTACTATGTGAATTTATCTTGTTTTATCCTAAGAGATAATGTGCAGCTTGTTTTAAATCTGTTCTTTTTAAACCAATCAGTAATGATCTAGAATGTGCGCAGTCCTAGGTGGAATACGTAATACCAGCAGATATGGTTGCTGCTTCTGGATGCTTACATTCTGGTTGGCAGAAAGAGAACATCCTCCCCCTACAGTGTGTTACTGTGGCTGAGTAACATGATTCAGGTAGCAAGAGGAGTAGGGCCCTTATGGGTGGTAAGACATTGCAGGTGGTAAAGCCATCACCCCTATTTTCAGTTTCCCTCCATATCCGTATGACCCTTAAAAACCAAAATGGTTGGTGAATTTGTGTCCCCTCTGCTTAGATGTGACTAGAAAAGCGGGTTTTGAGCAGAGGCTGCGTACTGAGTGAGGGTCTGTGATCCTTAAGGGACTGGTTGAGGGAGTGTCTATGATGCTCTCAAGTGTGTGTACTGCATGTTGGTTCTGTTTGCTTTTTGTGGGGCAACAATCTGTAGCTTTCATTAAATTCTCAAAGGAATCCATGACCCAAAAAAGATTAGAACCACTGGTTTCGAGTAACATTGAGACCCATGGCCTCGTTTTGTCTTCCTTTTATTTTAGCGTCTTAGACTGGGCACTGCATTTTGTTTTTCTGTGATACTTGGAGAAGTCTTTGTTGCAAGTAATTGTAGTTTGAGTATCTAAGGGAGAATTGTGTAAAATGTTCTTTTTGGGGACGACAAAGCTTGGTATTGTGGCTCTTAAGCTTTCATCTGTTCTCTGTTCTCTTATTATTTAATAAAAAACATCTTCATATTTAATAAATGTGCTGGTGAAGCGAGCACTAAAATATCTTCATATTTAAAATAATAATCATTGCTTTCCTAGATCCAGGTAGCTGAGCAGTGGCCACAGAAAGGTGAGGATGACTAGGTCCTGGCCCTAAATAAATAGGCTTTGGTGATTGGCAGTTTAAGTACTCAGCAGTGGTAGCTGGTAGTCTTACGGGAGCAACTATCATGTTGTATAATGGCTGTAGTCTTGGAGGATGTACAGGGTAGCATGGGCAAGATGGCAACACAGGGGGAAGATTATTTAAACTTTGTTTTAGTGAAATTTTACTGTTGACTTATTACCTCATTGGTATGTTGCAAAACTTTGCATGTGAGGGTGTAACAGATTAGGTGCGTTTCCAAGCTTGGAGAGGTCCAGTTGGAAACAATGAAGCCCCTGCTGTGACACACATACTCACATGGAACTCTTTTAAAGACTGTTGGCACAGTTTCCCAGTCTCTGGTCTCCCCTATAGGGTTCTCTCTGCCCTAGTCATTTAACGAGTATTTATCGGGCACCTAGACGGTATGTAATTCTGGACTGGACCCTTGGACTTCACTGTTTACTTACTAGGAGATGGCAGTATCTTTTGATCTCTCCCACTAATCAATACCATGACAAGGTCACCTCTGCTGAGAGAGGCAATATCGCTGGGCTTTGAAAGTCAAACTTTGGGGACGCCTAGGGGGCTCAGACAGTTGAGCGACTGCCTGCCTTCTGTTAGGGCATGATCCCGGGGTCCTGGAATGGAGCCCTGCATAACGCTCCCTGCTCAGCAGGGAGCCTGCTTCTTCCTCTCCCTCTGCCTACAGTTTCCCCTGCTCAAGCACATGCACTTGCTTTCTCCCCCCCACCCCCCGCCCCGTGTGTGTGTCAAATAAATAAATAAATATGGGGCGCCTGGGTGGCTCAGTGGGTTAAGCCGCTGCCTTCGGCTCAGGTCATGATCTCAGGGTCCTGGGATTGAGTCCCGCATCTGGCTCTCTGCTCAGCAGGGAGCCTGCTTCCTCCTCTCTCTCTCTCTCTGCCTGCCTCTCTGCCTACTTGTGATCTCTCTCTCTCTGTCTAATAAATAAATAAATCTTTTTAAAATAAATAAATAAATAAATAAAAAATCTTAAATTAAAAAAAAAAAATAGCATGCCAGAGTTGCAAACCCAGAGCTGCCATTTTCCAGCGAGGTTACCTCAAGTCAGGTCAGGGTTGACCCCTCTGAGCTTCAGTTTCCTTCTGTGTAAACAAGGATATAACTATTCATCACATATAGAACTTTCACCTTATATACTGCATGTCCACTGCTTTGCAGAGGGTCTGTCCCATAGTAGGGCCCAATGAACGGAAGCTGTATTTGTTATTAGTGGGCAAGGATTATAAATCTTGGAAAAATTCCCTCATTTTATTTATTCACTAAGGGTAATTACTGTGTCACTCAGAAGAAAGAGAATTCTACTTATGTGACTCAGGAAATTGGCTACTCCTAATTAGTAGTAGAAATAGTAACTGAGTTGTTTTTTGTTTGTTTGTTTTGTTTTGCCTGTCCTATAATTTTTGCTTGCACAAGGGTTCTTAATCTGGGGTTTCTGAATTTTTTGTGTAAGTGCATTTTTCTGAGGGAGAGGGTCCAAGTTTTCATCAGATTGTTAAAGGGGTCCTAACTGGTAAGAGATTACTTGGTTAATCTACCCATTGGGTGGGTGGAGAGCCACAGTTGGTACCTTTGATCCTGAAATTGTCCATCACAATAAGGTACAGCCGAGAAGACTTCTCTAAATAAAAAAGAACACAATTAGCATCTAGAGTGAATGCTCCAAGTCTTGTGTGTGCTTTTTTTCCCTTTGGCAAAGAGGATGTGGGACCAATCAGAAAGAGTGGTGCCAGGAGGCAGTGAGAACTGCTCGTAGAATGACATGGCAGTTTCTCATCTTCGGGCTTAGCTCTTAACACAGGCTGATTTCAGACCATCACTTGGCCTTCTCATCCTGCACCACGCCTTCCAGGCAGACGCGCCACTTGCTTTCTCCTGAACACACATTCAGGTTCTGTCAGCTCATGCTGGTCCTCTGCTGAGACTGTCCCTTCTCCCGTAATTCGCAGGTCCAGGTCTCCTTCCTGATACTGCCTATCTTAATTATCATCAACCTGTAGGTCCCTTAGAACAGTGACAGTCATTCAGCTTCATCCTCCACGGGCCCTGCCTGTGTGCGCTCTGCACGGTCATATTATTATACATAATAAAGGGTTGTGGACCGAAAGTGAAGACTGCTGCGTAAGGAACGAAATGCCTGCTTACAGGAGGAAAAGGGTATAGGTTAAATTTATGGAGAACATAAAAAATGATGAGATGCCAGTGTGAGTTCTGAGTTCTGAGAGAGAGTCTGGGAAACCCTTTTATAGCCTCAGTGACAGTCTGATTAGGGGGGAAAACCCACCCTGACTTAGGACACAAGAGTGTGGGGAACAGGTGGCCAGCAGTATGGTCCTGGCTGTGCCATAGTACTTCTGGACTGGGCTTAGCTTCTCTGCAAAGAATTTTTTTTTTCTTTTTTAAGATTTTATTTTTAGAGGCACCTGGGTGGCTCAGTGGGTTAAAGCCTCTGCCTTTGGCTCGGGTTATGATCCCAGGATCCTGGGATCGAGCCCCACATCGGGCTCTCTGCTCAGTGGGAAACCTGCTTCCTTCTCTCCCTCTCTCTGCCTGCCTCTCTGCCTAATTGTGATCTCTGTCTGCCAAATAAATAAATAAAATCTTTTAAAAAAAAGGATTTTATTTTTAAGTAATCTCTTCACCCAACGTGGGGCTCCAACTCCACCGGCTGAGCCAGCCAAGAGCCCCTGGATTGGACTTTTTGAACATGTAGTAGAGGTGTTGATGAGCATTTGCCACATATCAGATACCCCCTGCTTCTGTTCAGTGCAGTGTACTGGGTGGGATGCTAGTCTCTTCGCCATCATGAAGTCTTTGATCTAGATAGTGGGCACCGGTCACTGGGATTGTTATGAGGATTAAATGAGAAAGCACTTTGAAGATTATTAAATGCTCTTCTCTTATATTATTATGAGTATTGCCCCCACCCTTCCTTTGACCTATAATTCAAGCAGATTAAAAATACTTAAAATGCATGCCAAGGTCATGCCAGCATTTTTACATTATCCAATCCCCACTGAGGTTTTCATAGCATATTGTAGGCAAATTAGTGTAGGAAGAGTGAGTGGAAGCTTTTTGCACCAATAGAGTAGTATGATCCCAGGGTTTAGGTAGATTCAGGAACTTAATTCCTTCCATTATAAGTGAGTCCCTTTAACAGGATTGGGGTATAGATTTGTAATACCGTCTTCACCAACTGGCAATATATGAGGAGAGCACGTTTACTTACAAATAGGTTTTTTTTTTTTTTAAGATTTTATTTATTTGTCAGGGATAGAGGGAGAGAGAGCGAGTGAGCACAGGCAGACAGAGAGGCAGGCAGAGGCAGAGGGAGAAGCAGGCTCCCTGCCGAGCAGGAAGCCCGATGTGGGACTCTATCCCAGGACCCTGGGATCATAACCTGAGCTGAAGGCAGCTGCTTAACCAACTGAGCCACCCAGGTATCCCTTACAAATAGTTTTGAAGTGTTTCTGTACTGGGTTTGTTTCTGCCTTTCCATTGAGTTCTTACTTTTTTTTTTTTTTTTTTTAAAGATTTTATTTATTTATTTATTTGGGAGAGACAGAGTGAATGCACACAAGCAGGTTGGAGGGAGAAGCAGGCTTCCTGCTAGGTAGGAGCCAGATGTGGGACTCCATCCCAGAACCCCAGGATGATGACCTAAGCCGAAGGCAAGTGCTTACGACTGAGCCACTCAGGTGCCCCAAGTTCTTAGTATTTTTAAAAAGATTTCGAATTGGCTCTTAAATTCCTTTTTTTTTGACTCTTAAATTCTTATATACAATTTCACATTGGTGAAGACTGCATTTTGGGAAAAACCAAGCAAGTCTACTGATTTGGGCTTTTTGATCATAAAGTCAGAATGAGGTCGTTTTCCATGTGGTTCCATTTTTATTTTTTTATTTTTTTTATTTTTATTTTTATTTTTTAAAAGATTTTATTTATTTATTTATTTATTTATTTGACAGAAATCACAAGCAGGCAGAGAGGCAGGCAGAGAAAGGAGGAAGGGAAGCAGGCTCACCGCTGAGCAGAGAGCCCGACTCGGGGCTCCATCCCAGGACCCCAGGATCATGACCTGAGCCGAAGGCAGAGCTCTAACCCACTGAGCCACCCAGGCACCTCTCATGTGCTTCCATTTTTAATTTTTAAAAAATTTTTAGAAGTTTTAATTCTTTTTTAGTAAGCATAGTGTGGGGCTTGAACTCATGACCCCAAGTTCAAAAGTCTCATGCTCTACCTCCAGGTCCCATCCAGGTCCCCCAGGTTGAGAACTTTTTTTTTTTTTTTTAAGATTTTATTTATTTAGGGGCACCTGAGTGGCTCAGTGGATTAAGCCTCTGCCTTCAGCTCAGGTCATGATCTCAGGGACCTGGGATCGAGCCCTGCATTGGGCTCTCTGCTTGGCAGGGAGCCTGCTTTCCCCTCTCTCTCTCTCTGCCTGCCTCTCGGCCTACTTGTGATCTGTCTCTCTGTCAAATAAACAAAATCTTAAAAAAATATATTTATTTATTTATTTATTTATTTGACAGAGAGACAGCGAGAGAAAATACGAACAGGGGGAGAGGGAGAAGCAGGCTTCCCGCCAAGTAAGGAGCCTGATGCAGGGCTCACTACCAAGACTCTGGGATCATAACCTGAGCTTTAGGCAGCTGCTCAACCAACTGAGCCATCTAGTCACCCCCAGGCTGAGTATTTTTAGATACAACTCCCTTACCCTTCAGATTTGTCCCCAGCACCCTCAACACAAAGAGCAAATGATGCAATTAGGGTGTAATCGGTGGCTTATGGATTTCAAGGAAAGTTATTTCCACACAGCTCAGAAGCTCATGGACAAAAAGTCAGGCTTCCTTTTAGATTTGGCGAATTTATAAAGGACCTGATGAAGTCAGATTTCTTACCTTGAGGTTAGAGATTTTGAGTGTAAAACCGTGATGTGAAATTTCTAAGGCAGCTTTGATTTATGAATAAAATCTTCTGATTCGTTCTTTGAGCTATTATAATTTTTTCTTTGAAACTTTGAATGGAATTGACTTTGTTTACACTGTATCCTGGTGTTTTTCACTTTTAGTGAAAGAAATGTCAGGGAGAGGTCTTTTCCCACTGTGTGCCCCACTGCATCACATTTTACTCTACTGTTTTGTGAGTTCTTCTTCTTTTTTTTTTTTTTTTAAGATTTTATTTATTTATTCGACAGACAGAAATCACAAGTAGGCAGGGAGGCAGGCAGAGAGAGAGGGAGGGGGAAGCAGGTTTCCTGCTAAGCAGAGAGCCCGATGCGGGGCTCGATCCCAGGACTCTGGGATCATGACCTGAGCCTGCCCCTATTTTTTGAGTTCTTGAGATTGGAATAAGAGAGATGGATTTTCCCCTACCCACTGATTTTTAGTATAGGCATTTTAATTCCTTTAGGGGCGCCTGGGTGACTTTGTTGTTTGATGTTTGCATTTGGCTCGGGTCATGGTGCCGGGGTCCTGGGGTCAGGCCCTGCATAAGGTTCTCTGCATAGTGGGGAATCTGTCTCTCTCTCCCTCTGCCTGCAGCCTCCCCTGCTTGTGCTCTCCTGCTCTCTTTGTCAAATAAATACATATTTTTAAAAATTGAGACTGATTTTTCACCATAGTATTTAATTTTATGATTGTCCTCATGAGGGGTCAACCCTTACAGGATTTATGTGAACATTGCCGTCTGATTGGTATGAAAGAAATAGTTTTTCTGGAGCCTTGAAAGAATGTTTCCAGAATAGTGAAGTCACGTAATTACTTCTTTAGTGATTTTTCAGGCATACTTTGTGAGTAGAAATGAATTTTTGCAATGGAGTAAGGAAAAAAAAAACGGAGTTAAGTTTAAGGGCAAAAACTTACCGCGTCTTGTCCCTTGCATGGTATGAGAAATGAAGAAAGGTACAAGTTAGTGTTGTCACACAACTTAATGCTCAGACCACTAAAGCTATATTGATTCTCAGTTGCAGGTTATACTGACGTTTAAAGACATCCATTTTCCTTTAGGTGTCACTTTGGAAATGGTCTGCATTGTGTTTCAGACTATGACAGATACTCTGTTTCTCTTGTGAGTTTTGGGCGACATCCCTGTTCCCACTGAGGAGACAGCATATTGAATCTTTGTGCCCGTGGATGAGGCATGTCGTCTCTGGGTCTCAGTGTCCTTATTTCGGGAGAGTGAAGGGAATACCTGTCCTTCCCAGGTTATAAGGCAAGGAATGTAATAGTACTTTGAGCGATGTAAGGTACTCACACATCACTGTGGGGAGTGTATCATTCAAGTTTTGCCTCTAGGTAAAGAAGAGCGCCTCCCCCACCCCCTGCGAAAACCTCTGCTAGTCGAGTGGATTCTAGAACTCACAGCTGCGGTTTTCCTTGGGAAGTCTCAAGCGGCACAGCTCTTGTTCGTCCTGTCTTCGCAGCAGCACAGGCGCGGGCTTCATTTCAGCCAGGTGTGCGGGCTTCGGCGACGGGCAGCAAGGGTCGCATGAAGCTGGGTGATCTGTAGTGAGTAATTTCACCTCTCTGAGACTGTTTTCTCATCTGTAAGGTGGGGGTTGTAATAGTACCTGCTGCTTTTGGATTATTGTGAAAAATGAAATGAAGTCACATGCATATTGTTTATTCTGTGCTGTGCCTGGATAGTGACTGTATGCTAGTATAAAAGATGAGAAAACTGGTGGTGCCTGATGTGTGTGTGTGTGTGTAAAGCCAGTTCTAGGCATCTTCTGTTCCTTCCCCTTCCCCACTTACTGTGTTGGGGCACACTGGCGTACCGCTCTTGCTCTGACTGGCCTTTTACTTCTCACCTGCTCCCAACACGGCCCTCAGGAGATGGCGAATAAGCAATGAACTCAGAGCCCTTCATTGTGAAGCGTTGGCTTAAGTATCAAATGATGTGATTGTCTGCGGTAATTGATAGATTTATTTTCGTATATTCCAATGTGGTGAGAACTGATTATCTATGAAGCATTCAGTAAATCCCATTTTACCAGAACTTTTCATTTGTCAGTCTCTGAAAAGATTTTATCATGCCTAATACTTGGAAAACACTTGTACTGGGTTGTAGGGTATGGTTTCCTACGGTAGACTTGTTCAAATTAATAATGGAACGGGCTGGAAATGTTCAAGTATTTATCTGTTAGGCATGTTGGTAAATGAAGTATGAAAATGACAACAGCTGATGGCTTAGTTCTGGAAGTCTGTGAAGGTCAAGCTGCTTTTATGCTCTTGTTGGGGTTTATATCTTTTTTAAGGTTTCCATTTCATGAAACATTTGTTTTTTTTAAGATTTTATTTATTTATTTGACAGAGAGAGATCACAGGTAGGTAGAGAGGCTGGTGCAGAGAGAGAGAGAGAGAGGGAAGCAGGCTCCCTGCCGAGCAGAGAGCCCGATGTGGGACTCGATCCCAGGACCCTAAGATCATGACCCGAGCCAAAGGCAGCGGCTTAACCCACTGAGCCACCCAGGCGCCCCTCATGAAACATTTTTTATTGATGGAAAGCTGGAGCACCAGATGATGTATAACGACGGGCCATAGGTATGGTTTTAATAGTTGTTAGCCTCCGGAGTTAGCATTTTTTACTTAACCTTTAAAAAAAATTTACACCCTCAAAAAAAATTTTTTTTACACCCTCCAACTCTTATTATTATCTTGATTTAACATAATATCTGAAAATGAATTTAAGGTAGACTTAAGAGATATCTACATGATCTCTGAGCAGGTTGGAAACATAGATACTTTCAGGAGCCAGAGGTTTACATCAGCCCCAGATTGACTCAGTTGTTCATCCTTCTGAGAAAGGTAAACTGTATTCTGGGCACTCCTATGTAATGGGATTTTCAGGCTAGATCTTTTTTTTTTTTTTTAAGATTTTTTTTTTTTTTTTTTTTACAGACTGAGATCACAAGTAGGCAGAAAGGCAGGCGTGGAGGGGAGGGAAGAGGGACGCAGGCTCCCTGCTGAGCAGACAGCTCTGACACGGCCTGATCCCCAGACCCTGAGATCATGACCTGAGCCGAAGGCAGAGGCTTAACCTACTGAGCCACCCAGGCACCCCTCAGGCTAGATCTTTAACCAAAAAAAATGGAGGCCTTCCTCAGAAGTATAGAGCTAGCATGGCTTTGTCAAGGCAGAGGTGAAAATCCCTGCCCTGTGTGCCTGGGGAACTCCTCTGTCTCTCCCTCCTTAATAGCTGCATGTCAGGACTGATAAAGATTCAGAATTTTTCTGTTCAGGACTTTGGATGAGATTTGTTTTCAAGTTGCTTTTTAGAATGAGACTGACTATCTGCTTGGCCTTCATCCCCCAATCTGCATGACTTCCAAAGCATTCTAGCAGTCCTCAGTCAAGACGCCACATTCCTAAGAAGTACCTCCTATGTGTGAGGTGCTGGGGAGACAGAAGGAAACGCTTGGAAGGCTTCTCCCTATTCTGTAGAAACTTGGTTAGTCAAAGAGAGATGCAATATCGACTTCCTCTTGAAAAAACACAAATATATATGTAATGTGTGTGTATACATGTATACACATACACACATACATATATAGCTGAATGTACAGTGAAACTAACATCTTAGTCTTTAGAACTCAAAAAGTGCATTGTAGGGGCGCCTGGGTGGCTCATTGGGGTCTGCACTCTGCTCAGGTCATGATTCCAGGGTCCTGGGATCGAGTCCCACTTTAGGCTTCCTGCTCAACGGGGAGTCTGCCTTCTCTCTCTGCCTGCTGCTCCCCTGCTTATGCTCACTCTTTCTCTCTCTCTCTCAACCTAATAATCTTTTTTATTTTTTTATTAAAGATTTTAAATTAAATTTATTTATTTGACAGAGAGAGAGATCACAAGTAGGCAGAGAGGCAGGCAGAGAGAGAGGGGAAAGCAGGCTCCCCGCTGAACAGAGAGCCTGATGCGGGGCTCGATCCCAGGATCCTGAGATCATGACCTGAGCTGAAGGCAGAGGCTTAACCCACTGAGCCACCTAGGTGCGCTAATAATCTTTTTTTAAAAAAGTAACAAAAAGAAAGGAGAAAAAGGTAATATCAGTACATGCTGAGAATATAGAGATTTTCTTAAAAAGTACATTGTCATGTACCCAGGGAGATGTGTTGTAGGACTTCATTGTGTGGGATTTTTTCCTGACTGGTAGTCTTCTTCTGCCGCTCTGCGTTTCCCCTGTCGTCATGGTTGGTGCCGCTGTTTTTATTTCCTCCTCATCTGCTGTTGTGTCTGTACTGTCCAGTCAGGGAAATGGAAACACCGCTCTAGGTGCTTCAAGCAGAGTGGGATTTACATGCAAGCAGTTTGTTCCAGAGGTATTGGAAGGGTGGGAGAGCAAAAGGAGGAAAAGAGGGGCTGTGTGTGGAGAAGCAGCAGGGAGAAGGGGCTTGTTACACAGAGATCAGGAAGCCAGCTGCCTTGTGGCTGGAGCTTCGGCGACCAGAGCCGCTGGCCTGCTGCTGCGGTTGACCTCCACACTTCTGCGGGACCCCAGACCCAGCCCTAGGCTGATGGCGCCTCATGGTGCCAGAACTTGCCGTGTGTGCTGTTGCCCGCGGTCCTCCACAGTTGCTCTGCGGCTTCAGACAGACCATCTGTGGAGGAGTGTCGTATCCCTCTCCTGCCACCCAGTCTCCAGCCTTTGGCAGAACCTCAGTGAAAGCCAGCTGGCAAAGGTGTCTGGGAAAGGTAGTTTGCAGGCTTTTAATTTGGTGATACAGAGCAGGGCGGAGAAAGAACAGGTGTGGCCAAATGAATGCAGAAACTGCTTGGGGAGGATGAACGTGTCATAGTGGAGGTGGGCGGAGAAGGCTTGTCCTAAATTGATAAAGTTGGGAAAGGGGAGATGAGTGATGCTATTTCAGATGAGGGTAGAGCCAGAGTAGAGGTTTGGGAACGGGAGTGTGCAAGGCGTGTTCAGGGGACAGTTGATCTGGACGGAGCATGGAGTTCTTGCTGAGGGACAGTTAGAAATAAGGTTGAAGAGGTAGGTTGGAGTCAAATTGGGGTAGAAATGTTGCAACAGAAACTGTATTAAAATTAACACAGCACGGTACGTACTGCTTGGACCTGGGAGAGACCAGTGAGGAAAGTCCCCATAGTCCAGGCTTTGCAAGAAAAGGGCATGACCAAGGCTGTGGTAGTGAGGTTGGAGGGAAACAATCCATCCGAGATAAGCTTTTAACTAGCATAACTGTCAGTGGGTTGGGACATACCCTTGGAGTAAATAATTCAGGTTTTCTCATAGTTTTAATATCTCGATTACTTTTATCTTTGAAGGTTGTTGTTCCCAATTTTAATGCTTTTACTTCTTTCTGGGTGATGCCTTGATAAGACGCATGTTATTATTAGGATATCTCTTGAAGTGGCACTAAATTCACTTTGATCATGAGCTCTACTAGTAAGTTTGAAACCTGTGTAATGTCTGCAGGGGCCCTGATAACTTGAGGTAACAATTCTATTACTTGGGGACACCTTTTTGGCTTTTGTTTGGTTGGGGTTTTTTTGTTTGTTTGTTCTGGGGTTTTTTGAGTTTTGGGGGGGATTTGAGGGGGGACTTTTTTCTTTAGACACTGATTCACTTACCCATTTAGCAGATAATTACTGAGCCAGGTACTAAGTCCAGTGCTGAGGTTGGATAGAAAGCTGAATAGATTTAGACATTATTAAAGCTGAGACATTAGAGCCTCATCTTCTTGGAGTTAAGTTATTACTTAGCAAGAAACACATGAAAACTATTACTTGACCCCAGAGCCTTTGCAGTTATGTTTTCCTTCCCTGGAACAATCTTCTTCCAGATTCCCACATGATTAACTCACTTTTTTGTTTTCTGATTGTCTTTTCCCCTTGCTAGAGTGTGAGCAAGGATCTTTGTGTCTTGCTCATTGCTGTATCCCCAGTGTGTAGGGCAGTGCTTGGCACAATAGTAGGTAATTTACAAAACCAGTAATTTTTTGTTGAATGAGTGAATGAGAAGGAATGAATGGGGGTCATCCAGAGAACTGAAGGAAGGCTACAATCTAGTGAGAGTCTGGTGAGAAAAGGTAGAATGGTGGAGATGAGATCACATTTGGGGATGTATAAGAATTTGTGGATTTAGGGACGCCTGGGTGGCTCAGTTGGTTAAGCGGCTGCCTTCGGCTCAGGTCATGATCCCAGCATCCTGGGATCGAGTCCCGCATCGGGCTCCTTGCTCGGCAGGGAGCCTGCTTCTCCCTCTGCCTCTGCCTGCCTCTCTGTCTGCCTGTGCTCACTTGCTCGCTCTCCCTCTATGCCTGACAAATAAATAAATAAAATCTTTAAAAAAAAAAAAAGAATTTGTGGATTTAGCAGAAGGGCAGAGGGAAGCTCTGAGTGGTTGTAAGGAGGGATTGACAAGAGCAGATCTATACTTTAAGAAGATCTTTTGCTGTTCTACAGAGGCAGAAAGCAAGCATAGAGTGGGAAGGAACACTTGAGGCTGTGAGGATCCCTGTGATCTAGCTTGTCTGGCAGCAGATCCACCCTCTCTCAGCTGTTGAATTTGAATGCCTGTTCCGGGGGTGGGGATTGATTGTTATCAGTCTGACTATGGTTGCAGTGCACTTAAGTTATCATTAGCCCCAAGAGACCTACCTGTCTCCTTGAAGAACATCATTGTGTGGTGATCCTGCTGACAGATGAAAGCTGTCAGGATAACTTGGCTGTGAGATGCCATTTAACTAGTTTGGATCTGTGTGTGTGTCCCTGCCACCCCCTGCAAGATTTAATGACCCAGTTAGGGAGAAAGTCCAGGCCTCTTGGCTTCTCTCCAGGTGTTCTACCACTAAAATGTTAATATTACCTTTCTCAGAATTCTTTGGAATCATTTGTTGGCACTGTAAGTGGCTTTTTAAACTTTGATTTTGCCACTTTTCAAATTGTTTGTACTAGTACTCAAACCCTACAGTTTTGAGTTGCTTTGGTTACTTGAAGAAGGCCTTTTCACTTGGCCTGTGCTTTTTAAAATGGGAGTAGCCTGTGATAGGAATGTTACTGCCTCTTGACATGTTAGTTGGCAAAGTCGTAGAGGCAGCCCTTAATAAAGGTCACTTCGGAAGAATATTAGTTGGTTACTTACCATTCTTGGCATTCTTGTGGAATGATACAGGTTTATAGCCTTTTTATTAAGTTCTTAAAATCGAATGCTCTTTAATTAGAAGCAAGCACACATAAAACCTAGTGACTCCAGACAACACTGGCCTTACTGTCTTAGATTGTAGAGTGAGGTTTGCACCCGTAGGGATACAGGTTTTGGAGGGGGAATGGAAAGTGGGTGTGAGAAGGCTGTATTTCGAACACATTCCAGCACCATCCTTGCCATCTGCTTATTGCATCCTTACCAGTGTGGAATGTGGACGTATAGCTTTCAAGCTCAGTTGCCTTTTGATTGCTCCTGACGGGGCTTCCACCTCTCATGGTTGCATTGGGCTTTCCATTACATAGTCAGTACAAAAAATTCAATCAGTAGCCCAAGTTTTGAATTCATGTAGTTACAAGATTTGACAGGCCATGATACATATATTTTAATGGCTGTCTTTGAAATGGTCCACTCCAGTATATTAAATGAGACAGTGGAAGAGTATATAAATTCAAGGATTGGGGCGCCTGGGTGGCTCAGTGGGGTAAGCCTCTGCCTTCGGCTCAGGTCATGATCCCGGGGGTCCTGGGATTGAGCCCCACATTGGGCTCTCTGTTCCGCAGGGAGCCTGCTTCCTCCTCTTTCTCTGCCTGCCTCTCTGCCTACTTGTGAGCTCTGTCAAATAAATAAAAATCTTAAAAAAAAAAATTCAAGGATTGACTAATTAACACAAAACAACCCTCCCCTTTCCAAAAAGAAGAAAGCAGCAATGGCAGCAGTAGGAGAGCTCCCATCTTACGGGGTGTGATTTTTCCCTGGGCAGAAGGGCTCAGGAAAAGGCATATGGTCTCTTCATCCACATGTGACCCAGGGTGTCCCTGTGGAGAAGACGGAAAAGAAGCACTGGTGGTCTAGATAGGGCACTGTGGTGTAGATAGCGTCTGTAAGTTTACAGGTGGAACCCGACACTCTTTTTTTTTTTTTTTTTTTTTTGACAGAGTGAGAGAGAGAGAGAGACTGAGATCACACGTAGGCAGAGGCAGGCAGATAGAGGCTGGAAGCAGGCTCCCCGCTAAGCAGGGAGCCCCATGCGGGGCTTGATCTCAGGACTCCTTGTCCTGACCTGGGCAGAAGGTAGACGCTTAACTATCTGAGCCACCCAGGTGCCCCCAGACCCCGACACTCTTGAGGGGGTTTGATAGCCAGAGGGATTGTCCTTCTATGGACAAAATTAAGCCCCTTTACCCAGTGGGCTCTCTGAACAGAAAGCCAAAATAACAGATGGATACTGAAGCAGGTGAGTGTTCTGAGGAATTGGGAAGATGTGCACAGAAGTGAAAGGAGCGGAGCTGAATCATGTTCATTCATCACTAATCTTCTCTTCCTCCTGTAGTCACATTAGCCAGGTGGTAAACATTTTCATTTTAGATTTTAACATAGTCGATGCCATGGGTCATCAAAATCAGTCTGCTGATAAGGTTTTATAAAAGTGGGGGTACTTCTCTATTCCATTCTTTCTAATGTGAATTAGAAATCAGGAATATCTATTTATTGTACTTTGATTTTAAGACTTTTCAAAAGAATGTACCTGCAGTATGTTCCTCAGGACCACATGCAGCCTGGGGAGTAGGAGGTAAGGTCGTTGAGGGGGACAGTGTGTGGGTTTCTGTTGGGATGAAATAGGGCAGGCATTCTGTGCATCTGTAACTGAGAAAAGTATGTTATTACCTAATATGAGTGTATTTTTGAGAATTTTAACTCAGACATGGTTTTCTGAACAGCAGCCAAATATATGAGGTCAAGGTGATTTCCTCTAGTGGGACAGCTGTCATGGAAGAGTAGGCTGGGTCTGTTTTCCTTAAGTCTGAGGGCCACAGTAGTGATAAGAGGTGACTCACTGATCTTCATGAAAATTACTGGCTAAGGACTTTCAAGGAATGGTGGTTGATAAGGAGGAACTAGTTACTATTCTGGTCTGTTATCTAAGGGAAAATCATGAAGCTAGCATTTTACAGAAAATGCCACTTATTAAATTCCTTAGGTGATCACGAGTGTTTTCTCAGTTATTTTTGGGCTCCCCGACAGAACATGTTACTTTTATAGTTTGAAATTTATCTTGAAGTAATGAGTGGTAGATAGGTACTATACAGAACATGTAGCAGAAGCTCGTGAGAATATGCTTATGGGGAGGGCGGAGATCGTAGCTGGAGTGCATACTGGCATCATGTTATTCCTCATTGTCCCCTTCCCATTTTGATTTTTTTTTTTAAGATTTTATTTATTTATTTATTTATTTATTTGACAGATCACAGGTAGGCAGAGAGGCAGGCAGAGAGAGAGAGGAGGAGGAAGCAGGCTCCCTGCAGAGCAGAGAGCCTGATGCGGGGCTCTATCCCAGGACCCTGGGATCATGACCTGAGCAGAGGCTTTAACCCACTGAGCCACCCAGGCGCCCCCCCCCCCATTTTGATTTTAGGATCTTGATTAATCTGATGACTGAGAGTGGTTTGTAGAAACGGTGGTGAGAGCCGGGTGGGAGGGAGGCCCTGCTTTAGCACACCGGTCTGACCGGAGCTTCTGTGACTGACTTCCTTCCCTCAGCATCTGGCACCTGAACCGGCTGGCTGCCAGCTTTCCCCAGCTCTGCCTTCAAGGGGCTTTCATTTGGAGAAACAGATCAGTTCATTTAGAAATCCTTTTGTTGTTACTCCCCAAGAAGAATCTTAGGAATTTTTTTCAAATGGGCCAGTTTTCTTCAGATTTTGCTGCTTATTTATCTGCCTTTCCCTTTGGCAGACTCCCTTGACAGTGAGACACAGGGTCATTGGTTTAAGTATGGGAAGGAAATTATGGCCTTGAGCACAGTCAGAAAGAATCTGGCTCTCAGGCGCTTCCTGTGAGCCACCACTAAATTACAAAGACTGGGCCCTGACAAGGCTTTTCAAAGGGGCATCTTACACCACCACTGTGTCAGCGTTTCCATTCGTGAGCAATTGTTTTTCACAGTGCTTATTATGACCAGGCTTGAAGTGGCCTTTACACGGGAAGCATTTACCCACTAGGGTGGGGGTCAGACAGCAGACATAGTATGGAGGAAGGGTGAGGAGGTGTGGATTGCTGTCAGAGTTCCCTCCTCTCAACCCAGACCTGACCGTGCCATTCTTGCCCAGAATCCTGGGGCTTCCTCAGGATGAAGTCCAGACCCTCCTTAGTGTGACAGTGTCCTCAACAGATTGGCCCCCAGCCTCTCCCGCCATACATGCCTTGTGTCCTCTGGCCGGGGCAGCACAATACAGTGGGAAGACAGGGCCTGGGGGACAAAGGTGTGGGACACCTGCGGGCTCCCTCTCTCACTAAGTTGTTTCTTTTTTCTTTATCTCTGTAGTCAACTAATCTAGATGAGTTTCCTAAATGTGAGGAAGAGAAGAAAGGGCTTGAGGGACAGAGAAGGAGGCTCCTTTTGACTCTCTTGTCTCTTGGCAAAATCTGGGGAATCAGTCCACCAAATCCCTGATCATTAAATGGCTTTAAGAATAATGAAGTTTTGGGCGCCTGGGTGGCTCAGTGGGTTAAACCGCTGCCTTCGGCTCAGGTCATGATCTCAGGGTCCTGGGATCGAGTCCCACATCGGGCTCTCTGCTCAGCAGGGAGCCTGCTTCCCTCTCTCTCTCTCTCTGCCTGCCTCTCGGACTACTTGTGATTTCTCTCTGTCAAATAAATAAATAAAATCTTTAAAAAAAAAAAAAAAAAAAAAAAAAAGAATAATGAAGTTTTCTGAGCTTTTGTAAAAGCCCATAGAACTTAAAAAGAAAAAAAAATTTTTTAATGTGGGATCCCAGTATATAAAACAGATCAAATTGAGTTGCTCTGATTAAGGCTGGAAGGTCTGATGTGTCACCTGTTCAGCCTTCTCCATGGCCCTGAAGAACTGCCAGTTCTATCTGGGGCCCCCCAGGGCATTGCTTCTCAGCATTTCCTCTGGCTTGCTACAGTGAGGATTAGAGTCACCTGTTTGACGTGAAGGCAGGCGGAGGCCTAGTGTAGAAGCGGGGGAGTGTATTGTACTGCCGTGGTGGCTCAGAGTCGTTGAGAGTGGGCCATGCTCACAGCCCGGCTTCTTCATTTCTCTGTTTTGTGTGCCTTGATGTATGTATGAATGTCTGTATGTATTTATGATTTGTGTGCTTTTAAAAAAACGTAGAGAAAAGTGTATAAAGCATGCACAGTATGAACAATTACGAAGTGACTACCCTAAGCCACCCAAGTCAAGAAATAGAAGCTCTGCTTGTATCCTTTTTCCACCATATCTCCTTAAGTAGTCTCAAAGTAGGGACCTGAAAGATGCTTTTCAAATATTGAGTTGATAAATATTTGAATAGGAAAAATAATATTATAGTAATATGTAATATTATTATTATATAATAATATTTTCCTTAATAACATTTTTATTATTAAGTGTCTACATGTAACATCTTTTCATTTAGAAAATCCGGTTTGTTTTATACATATTAATTCAAATATTCATCTCTTCTAGAAGACAGGCAAACCCCACAATTTAGCAGATTTTCAAATATCATTAATTGAGCTTAGGGCACAGTTTTGTGCTGATTCTGGACTCTTTTGCATGTTCTTTCTTGTGTTAATTTTTTCATCCTTGTCAGACTTTTTTTTTTAAACCTTCATTTGATAGGATTTTTTTTTTTAAGATGGATTTATTTATTTATATATTTATTTGACACAGAGAGAGAGATCACAAGTAGGCAGAGCACCAGGCAGAGACAGAGGAGAAGCAGGCTCCCTGCTGAGCAGAGAGCCCAACACGGGGTTCTATCCCAGGACCCTGAGATCATAACCTGAGCTGAAGGCAGAGGCTTTAACCCACTGAGCCACCCAGGTGCCCCTTAAACCTTCATTTGAAATAAGGCAAGTATGTAAGTAAATGTGGAGACCAGAAAGTGGAAAAGATGGATGGGTAGGAGAATTGATTTTGCTATTGTGAGTCCTAAGTTCTTTAATCTGTGGATCCAAATTATGCCTTATCAAAATTTGCTGGATTTAGAAGTTGGTTTTGTTTCTTCCCTTTCTTTGTGAACACTGTTCTTATCTTCAGTACAGGTTTATTAGGTAAAATAAAACTTTTTTTTTTTTAAGATTTTATTTATTTATTTGACAGAGAGAAATCACAAGTAGATGGAGAGGCAGGCAGAGAGAGGGGGGGGGGAAGCAGGCTCCCTGCTGAGCAGAGAGCCCGATGCAGGACTCGATCCCAGGACCCTGAGATCATGACCCGAGCCGAAGGCAGCAGCTTAACCCACTGAGCCACCCAGGCGCCCAACTTTTTTTTTTTTTTTTTTTAATGTTTATGCCTGTGGTAGGACTTTTATTACTTACAGTAGCCTGTTTCAGGACTGGAGGTTTATAGAGTAGTGCAAATGAGTAGTGAGGAATAATTAGAAATAGTGGCCTGAAATCCTCATGTCATCTTAAGAGTGCCATCAGGGGAATAGAATAGTAAGGCTTACTGTGAACTTGAAAATGAGCTGACCTGTTTTCCCCAGTTGACAGAAAAATGCTGTTTCTTCAGCACTGTCCTCTGTTTGCAAGGCACGTTTGGCTGGACAGTGCCTCCACTCCTGCGTATTCAGAGAAATGTTTATGTAAAACATTGTTTTAAAAAAATTTTCTGTTGAGAAGTTTAAAAAAAATACAAAAAAAAAAACCCTGAATAGATCATAAGTGCTCAGAAGCAACTGCTGAATTAATTTTACAGGTTTTCTTTACCATTTCAAAAATAGTATAAGATTGATTTGAATACCAGGAAATTCAAAGGTAAGACTTGGCTTTGTTTTTGTCTCTTGGTTTGGTAAGAATCTGCGCTGACTGTATTAATGGTAAATAGGCTGTGATCCGGGAGGCTTATTGGAGTGCATCGGCCTTGGTTTTGCATTTCCTTTGGCTTGGATTATTTTTACAGTGTATCAGAAATCCTGTTTCGTTGTTGTTGTTTTTCTTAGTATAGGTAACCCGGAGAAATGCTGCATCAGTGAGAAAGATTTCTCAGCATTCGGTTTTGTCTTTGTTTATAGTTGCTTTGATCAGATAGCTTGATTAGAACTCCAGAGGTACCTGGTAGAAACCTGCTGAGGAGGATAAAGTTTAAGGAAGTGCTTTTGCTGAAAGCAGCCCCCTTCATTCACCAGGGGAATCTGATTTCATGATGTGAATAACTCGGCTTAGAAGTTTTATTTCTTTGGGACCTGCTTGTAGAGTTCTGCACACCTCAAAGCATGAGAACTGTGTCAGGATGAAAAATGGGCTGCTTGCTTTATTCAGTGTGGGCCAGCTAGGATGGTAAGGTAGCAGCAGAGTTCTGTTTTGTTTTGTTTTGTTTTTTTACCCAGGAATTCAGAGGTGCCTTTACCAGGGCTAGGGAAGAAAAAGTTGAGAGGAACAGGAAGAGACATTTACAAAAATTACAAATGGAATGGTGGAGAATCTTTCACAGCTGCTCTTCTAAAAGTTAACTTTAGGCCAGATTATTTTAAAAACAGACATCTACAACATCAGTCCTTTAAGTTGGCTTTTGATTTTTCTCATTGGGACTCTCTGGAGAGTGCTTTCCATTGGGTTTGCACAGGGTATGGTGAGAGCTTAATGCCTATACATACCCAGTGTCCAAGAATAGCCTGTCCAGTGCACGAGATTATATGTTTCAAGACCAGATGGTTAAACACTTAAATCAGTCTTTCCAAAGATCCAGATGACCCATTTCAGAGATTTCCTGTACCCAGAGCCCTGGGGATGTAGCAAGATTCATTCTGCCATGATGAGGAAATCCTCCCTCCTGCCGTAAACAGAAATAGGTGTGAGTAGCCTGTACTAGTGGGAGCAACCTCCAGGGCTATTTTAAATATTTGCCCAAAATTGCTTCCTTTATAAATCTATGTTTTTCTGCCCCCTTCCTCATTTTACTATTTGAATTTGCATTGGACTGAGTAGAAATAAAATTTGCCATATTCAGGTGGAGTTTTCTTTTAATGTTAGATGATCAGCTCCTTAGCCGGTGTTAGTTTGCTGGATGAGGAGTTAAAGTAATGGCATGATGGATGGTAAATAACACTGGTGGGCCCAAAGATAGCTGTCATACCAGGCTCTCAAAAATGAGAGTATGGTCTGCTCATCGTCCGAGCCCTGGCTGCTCCTCTTTGTTTTCTGCCTCCTGTGCATGAAAGTCATTCCAGTCAGTCTGTCCTCACTGTTTCCAGTGCTTTTCCATTTTGGTCACCATTATTCTTGCCCATTCTGGTCTTTACAGTGCCTGGGTCATCTCCAAGCCCTGCCAGTCTTCTGTGTACCGATTCACTTCTGCTTTGATACCTTCCCTTAACCACCTTAGATCTGAATGATCTTCTTTTCCTTTCTCTGGAAACCAGGGAATGGTCTATGCCCTTGATTGTCTTGTGGCTTAGTATTTCTTTTTTCTAAGTAAAAATACTGCATCTGTGGGAAATGGTAAGATCCTCATCAGCAAGGACAGTGCTCGGTTTCTTCTTTGTTTCTTTGCATTGTCTTAGTTCCAAAAATGATATGATTGATGGGTAGTTCAGTTCTCAGGTCTAGAGATTAGAGACTCAAGTAATAAAAAATGGTTAACCCCTCTGAAATATTATAAAAGAAGGAGAGAATTTAGCTGCTGTGTCACTCGGGCCATGAATTGGCTATCTTTCTTTTGTATTCAGTATTGGAGGCTGTGTTGTTCTTGTTGAGTTTGAGGTAGTCATTTCATAAGACACTCCTCGTGTGGTAAAGAGATGAGCAGAATTAAGGGCACTGTTTCACATTCCAAAAGAAATCACAGAGGAAACAAAGACTTCCTCCTCTATGTCAGATTCATGAAGGTTATATTTTCTTTGTGTAGCTAAATACCACAACACAACATTTGTATACATCACTAACTTTAAGGGTCTGTAAGTTTATGTGAATTGCACAGATAAATGAATTGGTTGAATAAAGACCTTGGACTTGACTTCAGACTTTTCTTCTCTGATTTATCTAAAGCTTTTCTTTATTTTCTTTCTTTATTTTTGTGGGGGCTTGAACTCGTGACATTGAGATCAAGGTTCATATGTTTAACCAACTGAGCCACCCAGGCACTCTTGTCTAAAGCTTTTAAAGGAAAAAACCCTGAGAATTCACTCTAACATTTATTATTATAAAAATGGAAACATTTGAGTTTGTTTTTTTATTATTATTTTTTTAACATTTGAGTTTTTAAAGACTGCCTTAGGTTTTTAAAATCATTTTATTTCATCATGATAAGTGATACTTTTTTTTTAAAGATTTTATTTATTTGGAAAAAAAGTATTTTATTTATTTGTTTGGCAAAGAGAGAGAGATGGGGAGAGAGCAAGCACAAGCAGGGGGAGCAGCAGGCAGAGGGAGAAGCAGGCTCCCCGCTGAGCAGGGAGCCTGACGTGGGGCTCGGTCTCAGGGTGCTGGGATCATGACCCAAGCTGAAGGCAGCCACTCAACCAGCTGAGCCTCCCAGGTGCCCCCCCCCTTTTAAGATTGATTTATTTATTTGAGAGGGAGAAAGCAAGCACAAGTGGGAGGGGCAGAGGGAGAGGGAGGAAGAATCTCCAGCAGACTCCATGCTGAATGTGGAGCTCAACGTGGGGCTCCATTTCATGACCTTGAGATCATGACCTGAGCCAAAACCAAGAGTTGGATGCCCAGAGCACCTGGGTGGCTCAGTTGGTTAAGCATCTGCCTTGGGCTCAGATCACGTTCCCCAACGTCCTGGAATCGAGCCCCATGTGAGGCTCCCTGCTCAGTAAAGGATGCTGCTTTTCCTTCTCCCTCTGCCCCTTCCCCTACTAGTGCTCTCTCTCTGTCCCTCAATTGCGAATAAATAAAAATCTTAAAAAAAAAAGAGTTGGATGCTCAACTGACTGAGCCACTCACATGCCCCTATGAGTGTGTTCTCTTTAATCCTCATCCCCTATTTCCCATATCCCCCACTCACTTCCTCTCTGGTAACCATCAGTTCGATCTCTGGTTAAGAGTCTGTTTCTTGATTTTTCCTTTGCTCTTTTGTTTCTTAAATTGCACATATGAATGAGATCATATGGTATTTGCCTTTCTCTGGCTGACTTATTTTGCTTAGCATTACACTCTCTAGCTCTATCCATGTTGTTGCAACGTGTGTGTGTGTGTGTGTGTGTGTGTGTATGTGCGCGCGCGTGCGCGCACACACGCACGCTTGCATGTGTATACACCATATTTTTATCCATTCATCTATTGATGGACACTTAGACTGTTTCCGTAATTTTGCTGTTTAAATAATATTATACATGGAGATGGATGTATCTCTTGAATTAGTGTTTTTTTTTATTTGGGGGGTAAACAGCCAGTAGTGTGAGTCCTAGATCATAAGAAAGGTTTCTGTGTTTAATTTTTTGAGAAACCTCAGTACCATTTTTCCACAATGGCCACACCATATTGCATTCCCACCAACAGTGCAAGAGGGTTCCTTTTTCTCCATATCCTCAACAACACTTGTTGTTTCTTACATTTTTTATTTCAGTCATTCTGACAGGTATGATGTGATATCTCATTGTAGTTTTGAAAAACTATCTTGTTCAAGTTCAGGGGTTCAGTAGACCATAGATTTGTGTTTTCTTCTTACTTTTTATATTCCATCCTTCTGGTTCATTTGGAAAAATCTATTCCACTAGAAAATTCTCCTTTTGGAGTCTTTCTTATAGGGAAGATGTTTCCCAGTTAAACCCCCACCTTTTGCTCTTCCTCTCTCCTGTGGGTAGGAGTCTTATCATGTATTTGCTTAATGCAAACATTTTAACCAGCTGCTGATGGTAACTCATAGCTTTGAAAACTCATTCAGAAATTTAAGGTGTTGAGAAGTAATGAGGTATTAAGGAGGTTTAGAAAATGCTCTTTGCTTTGTTAGTTAGAATGCATATTTCCATTCTCTTCCTCTTTTGGGATTAAGAAAAATTATGGTAACAAGTATTTTATTTCCTTTTTGCTAGCAGCTCCCTATGAAATTATTTCCTTTATTATTATATAATATAGTATTGCTTGTTTGGTGATATTCTGTACATGGTTGTTTGAAACTAAATGCGTTTTCAGAATTTGTCGACTATTCTCAGAGGTAGAGACGGTAGTTTTGGTTATGGGTAATAGTAGGGGATCTGTGTCTTACGGGACATTCCAGATCACAGAGCTGAGAAACATTTCCTCTTGGGAGTATGGGGATGGGGTGGGAGGGTGAGACCCCCTGATGGGGCTGTTGGCAGTCATAGTAATGTTGGGTCACAGTGGCATGTCTGTGTCCTGTGAAATGTGTACTATCTTGGGAATGTTGCCCTAAAGAAAACACCCTCGTACCTTCCAGTTGAGCCACTCTTTGGGGAGCTGGTATGGTGGTTAAGCAAGTCAAATAAACAGCTCCGGAAGCCTAGTGACAGGTTCTGAAAAAGCTCTCAGCTGTTGGCATTGTTTTGTAGTAAGTGCAGCATATATTTGTAACAAGTGAAGGTACTCCTGAAGTGTTTTCTGAGGGAGTTCACTTGTGGTGTAAAACTACTAAATGTTGGGGCTTAGTTTTTCTAATAAAACTAGCTCTGAAGAGCTCAAAGATAAAAGTAGTGACTGTTTACAGAGTCCTTTCCCCCGTCCACTGTAACTCTTCAGTTTTAAAAGGACTAATATTGGCAAATTATCAGAATGAACATTCAGATTTTGCTGTTTAAATAGCTTTGTTGCCCACTAAGAACATCAGTTCCTGTCAGATTGAAACTAAAGATTTTATGAAGTCTTGGACATGCCTTGTCTTCTATTTTCTCTTTCTTTGTGGCCTTAAGATCATTAAATTTAGTGACTCAGCTATTTTTTTTTTTTAATCTGCCTCTTAGAAGAGTTGAACGTGTTTGTGACCAAGCACTTAGGGTTATTTCCTTTAAACCAAGTGTTTGCAGTGTTTTCAGATTTATAACAGTCTTTGTTTACCGTGTAATTCAGTCCAATTGAGGAACTAGTAAAACTGCATTATCCAGACATCAAAGACAGGCATGTAAGAAGAGTGTATTTGTACCAGGGAACCGATTAGGTTTCTAACAAGTGGAAAGTTACCAGGTGTCCCCAAATTAACCATTCCCATGCCGGCTAATTCTCATTTTTTGGTAGCTTTTTTAGTTTATTAGTTTATCTCATTCTTGAGCGTTAAGAGTGTTGCTTCCTTCTCTTCAACGCCCTTCAGACTGCTGAGACTTTGACTTGAATAGGCTACCCAAAATTCCATGCATTTAGAAAACTGGAGGCTCGGGAGCTGGGGGGCTTAGTCAGTTGTCTGGCTCAGGTCATGATCCTGGGGTCCTGGGATCGAGGCCCCCGTAGGGCTTCCTGCTCAGCGGGAGCCTGCTTCTCCCTCTGCCCTCTGCAAAGCAAGCATATGCTTTCCTTCTCTCTCTCTCAAATAAATAAAATCTTGGAAAAAATAATTTTTTTTTCCAAGATTTTATTTGTTTACTTGACAGAGATTACAAGTAGGCAGAGAGTCAGGCAAAGAGAGAGAGGGAGAAGCAGGCTCCCCTTGGAGCAGAGCCTCACATAGGGCTTGATCCCAGGACCCTGAGACCACGACCTGAGCTGAAGGCAGAGGCTTAACCCACTGAGCCACCCAGGCACCCTTGAAAAAAAGTTTTCAACAAGGGGTTGAGTGGAGAATACATTTTAGCTAAGTTCATAGTTGAGCTGCTATCTTTATTTCTTGATTTTGAAGAGTGGGTTGTTGGTGTTTTATTTACCTGAGATTTCTGTGAAGAGATAATTCGACCCACTTTACAGAGAAGAGGTGGGACGATTTGGCAGTTGCGTGCAGCAGTCATTGGAAGTGGGACCCGTGTTACCAAGTTGCATTTTAAGATTGGTCAAGTAGGTGGCCTTGAGTCCTGCCAGACCCTGGGTTGGGGAATTAGTGGAGAAGGGCTCTGTTATGGGAGCACACTTGACTTAAACTTCCGTCAACATTCCTTTGGGGGGTGGGGGGCTTTGTTAAACCTGAGTCTCCTTGGGGGCTGAAACAAAACTGTGTATGCGTACTATAAGTAAAATGCAAAACATTTTGATTTTGTACAAATCTTTGCTATTTGGATATTTCAAAGGATGTGTGTAAGCATCTTATAATTTTACCTAAGTAAGTAATCACCTAGGGAAGTGGAGGTTGGGAAAGGTTTGTTTTTTTTCTCTTTTGCCCAGAGGCTTGCTTGTTCCCCAGCTTGAAGTCTGGAACTTTAGGAGCCTGCCATTAGGTTATCTGGAGGTGATTGCTTATAATCATTGAGATTTCTCTTTTGAAAATGATCAGACAATTTGTACTTACCACATCTAGCCACATTTTGTTTCTTCGGAGGTTTTGGCTTTCTGGATTATCAAAGGAAGATAGGGATGTTTGGGAAAGGTCTGCGACCTTTTGAGGCTGTCGTCATAGGGGACAACTTTCTTGTTCTATGCATCTCCCCGTCTTCTTAGAATAATGTATGGAGGTCTGACTTCCTGAGGCGTTTTTTAAGGAGACAGGCTCACAAAAACACTAAGGTTGTGGAAATGCTGGGCTCCTGTTGGGCATGACTGAGATTCAAAAGAAAATTGTTTTCCTTAATTTTGAATTCTGAGTTATCTCAGGAGACTTCATTTGGCTACAGGTTTGGCAGTTGCATGGTCATATTTGCATATGTGAGTAGACAGCAGTACAGTATAAACAGTAGTTTCTAGAAGACCACTGATGTAGAGACAGCCAAGGCCTATATGTTTTACTTGTGTCGACCAGGAAGTTGCTAAAGACATTGTAAGGCATTATTGTACTATTTTGTTACTTCAGCCCTTTACACTTTAGGTCCTTTATTTTTTATTTTATCTTATTTATTTATTTGAGATAGAGAGCAAGCAAGAGAGAGGGAACGAGTGGGAGAGGAAGAAAGGGAGAAGCAGACTCCCCACTGAGCTGGGAGCCCAGTGCAGGGCTCAGTCCCAGGACCCTGGGACTATGACCTGAGCCAGACACAGGCACTTAACCACCTGAGTCACCCAGGTGCCCCAAACTTTAGGTCTTTTAAGGTGCCACTTTTCAGCCATGTTCTGTTGTTCTCCTAGCCTTTGGGAAAGAATCCAAACTCTTTGAGAGTGGCTTAACCTGATCTCTGTGTACTTGCCAACATTCTTACCCACCTCTGCCCCCCACACACCTGAGGGACCATGCTTTCTTCTCCAGAGAGGCGTTTCCATGTTGCCTTCCCCTACTTGAGGTTTTTCCTGAGGTGGAACTTCCTCCAGAAAGGCTTTCCTCAGTCAAAGGCTGGATTTGGGAACTCTGTAATATGCTCTCATAGATGCTCACTTACTCATTCCTTCAGTTAATATTTGTGTCAAGCACTGTGTCATAAGATGAGGACAGAGCTTATGTCCTTGTCAGGGAAACTACTCCATACTCACACCTCTTTTTTTTTTTTAAGATTTTATTAATTTGACAGACAGAGATCACAAGTAGGCAGAGAGGCAGGCAGAGAGAGAGAGGAGGAAGCAGGCTCCCTGCGGAGCAGAGAGCCCGATGTGGGGCTCAATCCTAGGACCCTGGGATCATGACCTGAGCCAAAGGCACAGGCTTTAACCTACTGAGCCACCCAGGTGCCCCTATTCACACCTTTTTAAAAAAGCTTTTTATTTGGAAATAACCACAAATTTATAGGAAGTTGCAAAAATTAAAATAGCACAAAGTAGGATCTTGTCCAGATTTACCTGTTGTTAACTTTTTACCTCATTTGTGTTCTTTCTCTCAATATATACATGTTTTTTTCGGGACCAGTCATTATGGCCTCCCCCTGACCCCAAAGTACTTACTTCAATGTGTATTTCATAAGAGGAGGGCTATTTGCTCACATGGTAGTTATCAGCTTCCTAAATTTACATTAGTAATATACTCTCCGTTCATAGTCCAGTGTTGTTAATTGACTTAGTAATGTCCTGTATTTCCCATTCTGGTGCAGAATTCATTTTAGGGTCAGATAATTGCATTTACTTATGACGTCTCTTTAGTTTCTCTTTTTTTTTTTTTTTTTAAGATTTTATTTATTTATTTGACAGAAATCACAAGTAGATGGAGAGGCAGGCCGAGAGAGAGAGAGGGAAGCAGGCTCTCCGCCCGGCAGAGAGCCCGACGCGGGACTCGATTCCAGGACTCTGAGATCATGACCTGAGCGGAAGGCAGCGCTTAACCCACTGAGCCACCCAGGCGCCCTCTTTAGTTTCTCTTGATCTGGAGTGTTTACCTAGCCATTCTTTGTCTATTATGACCATGATATTTTTTGAAAAGTACAGAGTATGCTCTACTCTCCCCCCCGCCATAGAAACTTGTTCATTTTTTATCTGATTTTTCCCTGTGATCAGGTTGAGGTAATGCATTTTAGGCCATCACACTGCATAGTAATGTAGCCTCTTGGGGGGGACCATATCTGGAGGACCACAGGATACTTCTTCTTCTTCTTTTTTTTTTAAAAGAAAGATTTTATTTATTTATTTGACAGACAGAGATCACAAGTAGGCAGAGAGGCAGGTGGAGAGAGGGAGGAAGGGAAGCAGGCTCCTCGCTGAGCAGAGTGCCTCCATCCCAGGACCCTGAGACCATGACCTGAGCGGAAGGCAGAGGCTTAACCCACTGAGCCACCCCTGCGCCCCCCACAGGATACGTCTGTCCGTCTTTGGTGGTGATATTTTTCATAACCCACAGTGTTAATCTGGTATCTCTATTGTATAATTGTGGGTTTTTTTTTTCTTTTGTTCCTCTTCCCTTTGCAACTGTTTTTTGTTCGTTTTTTTAAAGATTTTATTTATTTATTTGACAGAGAGAGACACAGTGAGAGAGGGAGCACAAGCAGGGGGAGTGGGAGAGAGAGAAGCCCAACGTGGGGGCTCGATCCCAGGACTGTGATATCATGACCTGAGGCAGATGTGATATCATGACCCGCAGGCAGATGCTTAATGAGCCACCCAGGTGCCCCCACCCTTTGCAACTGTTAAGTAGCATATCAGGAGACACCTCAATTCTGTGCAAATACCCTTAGTATTGAGTGATGATTTTTTTCTGTTCTAGTAGTATGAACTCCAGTTCCTGTTTTGTGCTGAGTTATAATTCATTACTGTATTTAATGATTTTTGTGCTCAAATTGTGCCAGATTTTTCCAGTGGGAGACCTTCTAGCTGGCTCCTGTGTCTTTGTGAGGGGCCCTGTCATTTTTTCTAGGACTTCTTTCCTTTCTTGCATAATAGGATGTTCCAGGCTCATCTTGTACCAACTCTGCTCTAGCCCTTGAATCAGCCACTTATTGGAGGAGCCCTCAGACCCTTGTTTGAGCACTCAGCACCCTGCTTGCCTGTATGTCTTCCTCTGTTAGATGTATTGTACCTCCTGAGGGCACAGAGATGTCACTTGTACTCTTACATCTTCTCTCAGCATAAGGCCTGGCAGATTTACTGGCAGGTTTACTCTACATATCTGTTCAACAAGAAAACTGGCTTTTGCTGTAGGTCGGTGATTAAAATTGGGTTCTATAATTATGGTGCTGATGGGTTTTCTTTTTGTCTCCCCCATCTAGGAAGAAATGTTTACTATTTGGCGATGAGAAGTGGTGAAAACTGACCTCGCACTGGTATACAAACACTATGGGACCTGACAGTCTTGCTGCATGGGCAGCCGGCCCCCACTGATAATGTGGGGCAGCCATCAGGTCCATTGGAAAACACTAATCTGATCTTGGAAGTGGCTGATTGTGGCAGGATGTGTCGACGATGATGATGGCAAGAAAGCAAGATGTCCGCATTCCCACCTACAACATCAGTGTGGTGGGATTGTCTGGGACTGAGAAGGAGAAGGGCCAGTGTGGCATTGGGAAGTCTTGTCTGTGCAACCGCTTTGTGCGCCCAAGTGCTGATGAGTTTCACTTGGACCATACCTCCGTCCTCAGCACCAGTGACTTTGGTGGGCGAGTGGTCAATAATGACCACTTTCTCTACTGGGGAGAAGTTAGCCGTTCCTTGGAGGATTGTGTGGAATGTAAGATGCACATTGTGGAGCAGACTGAGTTCATCGATGATCAGACTTTTCAACCTCATCGAAGCACGGCCCTGCAGCCCTATATCAAGAGAGCGGCAGCAACCAAGCTCGCATCAGCTGAAAAACTCATGTACTTTTGCACTGACCAGCTGGGGCTGGAGCAGGACTTTGAGCAGAAACAGATGCCAGATGGAAAGCTGCTGATTGATGGTTTTCTTCTTGGTATTGACGTTAGCAGGGGCATGAATAGGAACTTTGATGACCAGCTCAAGTTTGTATCCAATCTCTACAATCAGCTTGCAAAAACAAAAAAGCCCATAGTGGTGGTCCTGACAAAGTGTGATGAGGGTGTTGAGCGGTACATTAGAGATGCACATACTTTTGCCTTAAGCAAAAAGAACCTCCAGGTCGTGGAGACCTCTGCAAGATCCAATGTAAATGTGGACTTGGCTTTTAGCACCTTAGTGCAACTCATTGACAAAAGTCGGGGAAAGACGAAAATCATTCCTTATTTTGAGGCTCTCAAGCAGCAGAGTCAGCAGATAGCTACAGCAAAAGACAAGTATGAGTGGTTGGTGAGTCGTATTGTGAAGAACCATAATGAGAACTGGCTGAGCGTCAGCCGAAAGATGCAGGCCTCTCCCGAGTACCAGGACTATGTCTACCTGGAAGGGACTCAGAAAGCCAAGAAGCTGTTTCTCCAGCACATCCACCGCCTCAAGCATGAGCACATTGAGCGCAGGAGAAAGCTATATCTGGCAGCCCTGCCGTTAGCTTTTGAAGCTCTTATACCCAATCTAGATGAAATCGACCACCTAAGCTGCATAAAAACCAAAAAGCTATTGGAGACCAAGCCAGAATTCCTCAAGTGGTTTGTTGTGCTTGAAGAGACACCGTGGGATGCCACCAGTCACATTGACAACATGGAGAATGAACGGATTCCCTTTGACTTGATGGATACTGTCCCTGCCGAGCAGCTGTACGAGGCCCACTTAGAGAAGCTGCGGAACGAGAGGAAAAGAGCTGAGATGAGAAGGGCATTTAAAGAAAACCTGGAGACCTCTCCCTTCATAACTCCTGGAAAGCCTTGGGAAGAGGCCCGTAGTTTTATTATGAATGAAGATTTCTACCAGTGGCTGGAAGAATCTGTATACATGGATATTTATGGCAAACACCAAAAGCAAATTATAGACAAAGCAAAGGAAGAGTTTCAGGAGCTGCTTTTGGAATATTCAGAATTGTTTTATGAGCTGGAGCTGGATGCTAAGCCCAGCAAGGAGAAGATGGGTGTCATTCAGGATGTTCTGGGGGAGGAACAGCGATTTAAAGCATTACAGAAGCTCCAAGCAGAGCGCGATGCCCTTATCCTGAAGCATATTCATTTTGTGTATCACCCAACCAAGGAAACGTGCCCTAGCTGCCCAGCCTGTGTCGATGCGAAGATCGAGCATTTGATTTGTTCTCGGTTTATCCGGCCATCTGACCGGAATCAGAAAAATTCCCTCTCTGACCCCAACATTGATAGGATCAACTTGGTTATCTTGGGCAAAGATGGCCTGGCACGTGAGTTGGCCAATGAGATTCGAGCTCTCTGTACAAATGATGACAAGTATGTGATAGATGGTAAAATGTATGAGCTTTCCCTGAGGCCGATAGAAGGGAATGTCAGACTTCCTGTGAACTCTTTCCAGACACCAACATTTCAGCCCCATGGCTGTCTCTGCCTTTACAATTCAAAGGAATCGCTGTCCTATGTGGTGGAGAGTATAGAGAAGAGTAGAGAGTCCACGCTCGGCAGGCGAGATAATCATTTGGTCCATCTCCCCCTGACGCTAATCTTGGTTAATAAGAGAGGAGATACCAGTGGAGAGACCCTGCATAGCTTAATACAACAAGGTCAGCAGATTGCCAGCAAACTGCAGTGTGTCTTTCTTGACCCTGCTTCTGCTGGCATTGGTTATGGACGCAACATTAACGAAAAGCAAATCAGTCAAGTTTTGAAAGGACTCCTGGACTCCAAGCGTAACTTAAACCTGGTCAGTTCTACTGCGAGCATCAAAGATCTGGCTGACGTCGATCTGCGAATTGTCATGTGTCTGATGTGTGGAGACCCTTTCAGTGCAGATGACATACTCTTTCCTGTCCTTCAGTCCCAAACTTGTAAGTCTTCCCATTGTGGAAGCAACAACTCTGTTTTACTTGAACTACCAATCGGACTCCACAAGAAGCGCATCGAACTGTCTGTTCTTTCGTACCATTCCTCATTTAGCATCAGAAAAAGCCGGTTGGTCCATGGGTACATTGTTTTTTATTCAGCCAAACGTAAGGCCTCCTTGGCTATGTTACGTGCCTTTCTTTGTGAAGTGCAGGATATTATCCCCGTTCAGCTGGTCGCACTCGCTGATGGCACTGGAGATGTCCTGGACAATGACTTAAGTCGGGAACAGCTGAGTGAGGGAGAGGAGATTGCTCAAGAAATTGACGGAAGGTTCACAAGCATCCCCTGTAGCCAACCCCAGCATAAACTTGATCTCTTCCACCCATTTTTTAAAGATGTGGTGGATAAAAAGAACATAATCGAGGCTACTCACATGTACGATAATGCTGCCGAGGCCTGTAGCACCACGGAAGAGGTGTTTAACTCCCCCCGAGCGGGCTCTCCACTCTGCAACTCAAACCTGCAGGATTCGGAAGAGGATATCGAGCCCTCTTCTTATAGCATGTTTCGAGAAGACACATCACTGCCCTCTCTGTCCAAAGACCATTCTAAGCTCTCTATGGAATTGGAGGGAAATGATGGGCTGTCTTTCATCATGAGTAATTTTGAGAGTAAACTGAACAACAAAGTACCTCCACCCGTCAAGCCAAAGCCTCCCGTGCATTTTGATATCACAAAGGGGGATCTGTCTTATTTAGACCAAGGCCATAGAGATGGACAGAGGAAGTCTGTGTCCTCTAGCACCTGGCTACCTCCAGATGGGTTTGATCCTTCTGATTACGCTGAACCCATGGATGCTGTGGTCAAGCCAAGGAATGAAGAAGAAAACATATACTCAGTGCCCCATGACAGCACCCAAGGCAAAATCATCACCATTCGGAATATCAACAAAGCCCAGTCCAACGGCAGTGGCAATGGCTCCGACAGTGAAATGGACACCAGCTCTCTGGAGCGTGGCCGTAAGGTCTCCGTTGTGAGCAAGCCTGTGCTGTATAGGGCGAGATGCAGCCGGCTGGGGAGGTTTGCCCATTACCGGACGAGCTTCAGTGTGGGGAGCGACGACGAGCTGGGGCCCATCCGGAAGAAAGAGGAGGATCAGGCATCTCAAGGTTATAAAGGGGACAATGCCGTCATTCCCTATGAGACAGACGAAGATCCAAGGCGGAGGAATATTCTTCGCAGTCTGAGGAGGAACACTAAGGTAAGACACCAGTTGAAGCATGAGTCACGGCAGTGGTTCACACAGTGTCTCAGTGAATGCTGACGGATGATGGTGATGATTTTTCAAGGACGGCTTATTCCAGTAAAAAAGAAATTGGTCTGTGTGTATATTTACTCCCTGACTTAGCATGAAATAAGCAGTGTCTCAGATTGCTACTCCTAGCAGCTCGCAAGTAGTGAGGACCTTAGACACACAGCTTGAGTTTGAGTTGTCTTTGTCCAAAACAGTAGTTAGGAAATTACCAAAGTGAGCAGGTCGTGTAGAGCTTGCTGGTATCCTGACAAGTAGCCAGGCTGGTGACGACATGCTTGTTCTTTCTTTATGCAAACACCAGAATCTAAAATTGCAGCTTCAGTCTCCAACTGCTAAGTAAACATTCACCCATGCGACTCATAAAAGCTCCTTCTTCCTCTCACTGACCTGTAAAGGTTGCTGCATTTTCTTTTCTTTTTCTTTCTTTCTTTTTTTTTTTTTTTAAGATTTTATTTATTTATTTGACAGAGATCACAAGTAGGCAGAGAGGCAGGCAGAGAGAGGGTGGGGGAAGCAGGCACACCGCTGAGCAGAGAGCCTGAGGCCCTGAGACCCATGACCCAAGCCGAAAGCAGACGCTTAACTGACTTGAGCCCCCTAGGCGGCCCAGGTTGCTGCCATTTTATATTAGGAAAAATTGGATGATGATTTTATTTGCACACAAATCAATGAAGGGTCTTAGGTAAGTAAATGAAAAGTAAGAATCTTGCCAGTGTGAGTTATCAACCTGTCCACCCTCCCCACCCACAAAATAATAAACGTGTCCCCTATTTGTAAAATTGGAGTGCCCTCCAGCTGTGTTACTTTGAGTGAGATGCTGCTGCTGTCAGTGATGGCTTCAGATTATATTAAAGGACCAACCAAAGCAGGACGGGCAGAAAGTTAACCGCACATATGAGTGTCAGACCTGCTGTCAGATGTAGGGAGAACAGTCCCAAATGCAGCAGCAGAGAAAACCTCTTTATCTTGTGTAGAATCACAGCGTACAGAGTACAGTGCCCTGTTGCCTTGGGCTTAGGCTTTGAGACAGAACAGGTATTTCCTAACTGTTTCTTTTTTCCCCCCTTTTTATTTTATTTTTTTAAAGATTTTGTTTGTTTATTTTGACAGAGACAGCAAGAGAGGGAACACAAGCAGGGGAGGTAGGAGAGGGAGAAGCAGGCTTCTGGCTTAGCAGGGAGCCCAATGTGGGACTCGATCCTAGGACCCTAGGATCATGACCTGAGCTGAAGGCAGATGCTTAACGACTGAGCCACCCAGGTGTCCCTTCCGCCTTTTTAAGATTTTATTTATTTGACAGAGAGAGATCACAAGTGGGCAGAGAGGCAATCATAGAGAGAGAGAGAGGAGGAAGCAGACTCCCTGCGGAGCAGAGAGCCTGATGTGGGACTCAATCCCAGGACCCTGAGATCATGACCTGAGCTGAAGGCAGAGCTTAACCCACCGAGCCACCCAGGTGCCCCCACCTCCCGCCTTTTTAGAATAGGGGGAAATAGGGCGCCTAGGTGGCTCAGTGGGTTAAGCCGCTGCCTTCGGCTCAGGTCATGATCTCAGGGTCCTGGGATCGAGTCCAGCATCGGGATCCCTGCTCAGCGGGGAGCCTGCTTCCTCCTCTCTCTCTCTCTGCCTGCCTGTCTGCCTACATGTGATCTCTCTCTGTCAAATAAATAAATAAAATCTTAAAAAAAAAAAAAAAAGAATAGGGGGAAATACTTTGTTTGTTCAGAGAAAGATATCTTGGTGAGACCCGACAACAGGACTACGTGTTATGTGCTAGCCCACAACCAGCGTTGGGTTACACAGAATGATTTCTCTGCATTGAAAACTTTTCATCCTCTCCTGACCAGGAAACAGCAGAGGACTTGTCTGTGACTTGTCTGAAAACATGTCAGTGATCTTTGGAAGAAAGCTTGCCAAAAGCTTGCGTTATTACAAGACACACCAAATCAGAAGGATCTGGAGTCCAGGCTGTTTTAAGAATTTGACAGTTCTGTTGTAAAAGATCACCTGAAGGCTAGTTCTCCAACTTTTACTGGTTAAGAGGGCCCTCTTAACCAGTAAGGAGGAAGGAGGAGTAAGTTACTCCTTAACCAGTAAGGAGATGGAGGAACATGGTGCCATGGCCCCCCAAGAAGAATGTATTCACTCTGTGTTCCCTGAGAGCATCCGTGGTGCTCCCCAATCACTGTTGGCTGGAGCTTCCAGAATTTTCTTACCAGTGTAGTTTCAGAGAGGGCAGGGCGGTATCATTCTGTGTTCTGTTCCTCTACCCCTCTGAATTGAACATTAGTAAATATTATAGGCATTTGATTTCCCATTGTTTTTTTTTTCTTTTTTTTTTTTTTAAAGATTTTATTTATTAATTTGACGGAGAGAAATCACAAGTAGACAGGCAGCCAGAGAGAGAGAGAGAGGGAAGCAGGCTCCCTGCTGAGCAGAGAGCCCCGTGCGGGACTCGATCCCAGGACCCTGAGATCATGACCTGAACCGAAGGCAGCAGCTTAACCCACTGAGCCACTCAGGCGCCCCATCCCATTGTTTTGTTTTTCCACTTGGATTCCTTCACCTGCCTTCAGTATTTTGTTCTGCGAGGGTTAGTAGTGGGTAGACCCATGGAAAACAGTTCTTACTTAAGAAGGCAGAAAGTAGCCTCACCTCCCCCCTGTATTTCCTCAGAGCTCCCCTGTTTAATGATACCAGAATCCAAACATTTTGAACGTTTTGACTTTCTTCTCTTCCTCCACTCCTGATGAAGACTGTTACCAGAATAGCTTATCTAAATGCTGATAGTCTTAATTTGTGGGGGTGTTTGCGCACCTGGGAATTAGGAGGGCGGCATAATAGCACACTGAATTATAACTGATTTTCTGGCTTCTAGCTACATTTTTTTTTTTTTTTTAAGATTTTATTTATTTGTCAGAGAGAGGGAGAGTAGCACAGGCAGACAGAATGGCAGGCAGAGGCAGAGGGAGAAGCAGGCTTCCCACCGAGCAAGGAGCCCGACGCAGGACTCGATTCCAGGATGCTGGGATCATGACCTGAGCCGAAGGCAGCTGCTCAACCAACTGAGCCACCCAGGCGTCCCTCTAGCTACATTTTTAATACTTGTTGAAGATGATGCTTTTAAGACACATTCCCAGACAAGCCATGCTTTAAAGAGCACACACGGTGGGCTCAGCAGAAAGCAGCTGGTGTCTATGTTTTTAAAGAGCCATTTCCTAACCTAGAACTTCCTTACCCCGGGTTGCTGGGTCAGCACGCAAGAAATGATCCACTTCCCTTCTGTTAGTTATGTGGGCCACACCTCTTCAAGTCAAATAAAAATGCTACCTCTGGCCCAAGAGCAATAGCGTGCCAGAAGTCGGTTCAGGAGTATCCTTTGGAAAGTGTGAGTAAAAGGTGAAATTGTCTTTTCCTGCCTTGGAAAATAGTGCTTTGAAGAGAGTGTTGCTGCTTTGTCATCCTAATGCACAGATAAGCAGAGCCTTTATTCTCTTTCCCACTGGGGCGAACCTCCTATTAAAATTGCTGCCTTAAGAAAGCAGACTGACACTTGTTTTACTGGAAAAGCAAGATACCACGGGGCAGAGAATGCCAAGCCAACCTTTACGTGGGGGATTTGGCCTTTGATTTTTATTGGCATGACAAAGCAATACAGTATTTATTTGAAGTGAGCGGGGAGCCAGTTGGTAATGGAAGGTAATGGAAAGCACACTTAGTGCCTCCTGCATGCCAGACACCACTGGGGAAATGGCACAGATCCTTCTTGCCCAGACCGGAGCTCCCAGTTGAGGCAGCAAAATCTGCCCAGGGGGCACTGTGTTGGGCAGAGCAGAAATCCCAGGCCCAGGCCAGGGCGGTTAAGGAGCGAGTGCAGTGTGTGGAGTGATTAGGGACTCGGGTTCTGGGGCAGGGGCTAAAGTCCAATTCCAACTTTTCTGCTCCCTCACTGGGACTGGGGGTACAGGATTCCCTTCTCCATATCCCTTGGGCAGAAAGGGAGAACACTGTGGCGCCTTCCTCAGACAGCTGTGAGAAGCGGAGTGAGGTCATGCACATGCGACACTGAGCGGCCTGCAGCCTGGGCAGGGGGTAGGCATGGCGGTGTTGGTGTTTAAGGAGAGCTCCAGGGGTGAGTAGTGAGTAGGATTGAAGCAAAGGCCTGAAGGTAAAAACGGTCCTGTTGTCTTCAAGAAGAGAGTGCAGGTCTGGCCTAGCCGAGGGCCTGGGGGTCCAGCATTGTCCCTCCCTTTTGTGTAAGTTTTAACCCTGTGTGTTACTGAGCTTTCTCGGCACTTACCTAGCAACAGCCCTAACAACAACAACAACAAAAAGCTATGCTCTGGGTACCAGTATGATGTGGAGAAAGAGAAATTGCCCGGCTCCCTTGGCTGACTGCTAGATTAGCTCTTTACTGTAAAACTGGAGTCAGAGTGTAAGGGAATCGCTTTCATTTCTGTTAATGAAAGTGCAGACTGTAAAGCTGACTGTCATTCTGGGTCCTTTTCCCAGCTGAACCATTTAGCAACCCACCCTCATAGTGGGAGCCTTCCGCACTCAGCTGAATGAAATTGAAAATCTACGATTGCACTTCAGTGGGGCCCATGAATAGCTGCTTTGTCTGGAAAGAGTTGGTGTTGCACATGGTCTCTGTCTCTCAGTACCATGCGTTTACAGAGATGAGATCAGGACCGGCAGGGTCTCATTTTAAAACCAAAAAAACAGCCTGGGGAATCTTGCTCCACAAAATGTGCCTTTTGGGTAGCTCGAGTTGCTGAATTTAGTGTGTTTGACCACGGATTTAAAGAGAGGACTTTATTGGCTATTCACCCTTCTATCTGATGTGCTCTTATCTTTGTGTTTAAAAAAAAAAAAAAGACAAAACAGAATGATAAAGAAAATCTTTCACTCACTGTAGCTACCACATGACAAGACAACCTATTGAAAAGCAAACCAATTCAATCACGCATTGTTTGGTCTATAAGGCACCAAGTAACCAGTTTGACAGTTTGTGTCTCCCCCCTACCCCCCCCAGTGAATTGGCTTATTTCATTGGATTCAGTGAATCGTCTGGTTGTTGTAGCTTTGTGTGGACACAGCTCTCATTTTGTGAGGCCGAGAACGGAGTTAAAGTTTCTAGTGTGAATAAAAACCAGCTGGGGAATTGGACTGCTAGCTCCCCAGGGAGGGATGTTGCATTTTTGACAAACTGAATGGTATGAAATATGAGCTCTTTGTAACCTGCTCAGGAAAGACTCTCAGTGTGTGCTTCGGAAGGGGCTGGTCCTACTCAGTGAGCTGTAAGGCCAAATAAATGCCATGGTCTTACAAATGGGGTGGGGGTGCCTACTTGACCTTGGATTTTCTGATTCCTGAAAGAATTGTTATCTTTTAAAAGAAATACTTTTGCCCCCCAAACATATGCTCATCTATTCAGTTTTGGAAAGGAGCATTTAGTGCACATGGTTTCTTGAGCACCTGTGCACCTGGCTTTGTGCTGAGCACTGTGTGTGTGGTGGTTGTGTCCATCCGGTGTACCGTCAAAGGAATGATGGGTTTTAAACATGTGTTGACATGCATTTTGGATATTGCTAGATCGGAGGTGCAGGGTACTAAGGCCTTGTAGAGTGAGGGGTTTTTAACCTCACCAGGGTAGCTGGGAAAAGTCCTCACAGAACCAGTATCTGAACTGAGACATACGGGGTGAGGAGGACAAAGGCAGTGAAGATGGTGGTTTCGTAGGGAGAGCTGTTGAGAAAACAGTATGGAACTTGGAGCCCAGGTAGGGGGAACACTTGAAAGAAACCTAGAGAAGCTACTGTAGAGAGCGAGGGCTGCAAATACCATGGGGAGGGTCTTACACTTCCCTCAGTGTACTGCGTGCTTACTGTGAGCCGGGCCTGGTACCCAGCATTGTCCGTTGCCACCACCCACATTAGTGTAGTTACTAGATGGAGGAGTGGAGATTTTTGAAGCCGCTCTTCTGACTTCCACTTTCAGAGGGCTCTGAGAGTCTGGCCTGCAAGGAAGACGGTAGTATGTAATAGCCAGGCACACATTTGGACCAATCAGTCTAGTTAATTTTTCATTTCAGAGGACTGTGATTATTATCTGAAAAAAATCCATTTCCCCACACTACCCCCTAAGAAAGGCCTGGTGCTGTTTGTTTCTGGCTTCAGAGTCTAGTTGACTAGAGGACAAAAAAGGCTTGGAGACACTGAAATAGCCTCTGGAACTTTGAGAAATTGTTTTGAACTGGTGTCACGCATTTTCTTGGTTTATTTTAAGCCTGAAGAGCTGCTGTAGTGTGTTTTTGGTGACAAAAATAGACTGTATTTAACTATGGGCCTTAGTTTACAGCACACCTGTTCTTAAAAAAAAAACTACAATAGGCAACCCAAATCTATTTTTCAAAGAGCAGAGAATTGCTCTGATCATCACTGAACCAACTTGTTCTTGTCCACCACCTAGTGATACTGAAATATCTTGGTAGGAACGCAGAGTATTTCAGCTGCAGTGAAGAATCACTTCTGCTTCCATTGAAAAAGGTCTTCTGAATGCATTTGATTCAGTATTTGAGAGGAGGCAAGCAGGTAAAAACTGACATGGAACTCTGAGAAGTCCAAATCCAGTACGTGTTGGATCAGGCAGGATGTGTGTAAAAAACTTTCCTAGAACTGGTGGGCCCTCCTTTCTAGTTAGCCCCTGTCGCACTGGCTATTCAGTCTGAGACAGCGGCAGGGAGTGACCCAGATTTGCCAGGCTTCACACCTTTCTAGAGCAAAAAAGCTGTGGTCTCACTTTATTTGGGGCCTGTGAGGGGATGACATGTCTTTCTTCTTCCATCATGGCAGAGGATTAAGGATGCTAGGAAGGCTGAGACTTTGTGCTACTTCCTCTTCTATCCCTAAATAAAGATGCTCCAAGACAGTGCGTGACTGGGTCATAATACTGACTGCCAGCATGACGGAGCCCACGTCTAGTAAGCATCTGTGCTTTCGTAACGAGCTTTGCCAGTGAGAATAAGAACGCCATCAGGTTTTCTCTTAAACTTGGGCTTAGATTTTTTTTTTTTTTTTTTTTTTTTTTTTTTTTTTGCAGAGCCAGAAGGGGGAGCACCAGTTAACCAAGCATACATTTAGGGCACGAGTGAGAAACTTGATTTGAAAAGGTTCTTTTGAAGATCTATTGGAAATTATGAGAGAATTGTTGCTAATCAGAAAGCTGGAATGTTGAATATAGAATGCAAGAAGGTGCTTTGTGGGGAACCTGTAGTAATGTAGTGTATGGAATCTTTTGGTTTTTCTGACTCCTACCACTTAGGTTTAGTCCAGGGTCTCCCACTACACAACTTGGCAAACTGCGGGCGTGCCTGTATGTGTGTGTGTGTGTTTGTGTCTCTCTCGGGCTTTGCTAAAAATCACTCTAGAGAGGGAAAATTGTCCTCATTTAGAGGACACCGTCCCTGTTCCAGACTACATTCAGCATATGGCATTCGTCCTTTATTAAAGATTTTATTGGGGTGCTTGGGTGGCTCAGTTGTTAAGCATCTGCCTTCCGCTCAGGTTGTGATCCCGGGATCCTGGGATTGACCCCGGGCATTGGGCTCCCTGCTCAGCAGGGAGCCTGCTTCTCTCTCTCCAGCTTCCTCATGCTTGTGTTTCCTCTCTTGCTATCTCTGTCATAAAAAAATAAAATCTTAAAAAAAAAAAAAAAGATTTTATTTATTTATTTGAGAGAGAACACGAGCAGGGGTAAAGGGTAAAGGGAGAAGCAGACTCCCTACTGAGCAGGGAGCCTGATGCGGGACTCAGCCCCAGGACCCTGGGATCATGACCTGATTTGAAAGCAGACACCTAACCAACCGAGCCACCCAGGTCCCTGACATTTGTCCTTAAAAAAAAAAAAAAAAGAAGAAGACTCCAAGAGCTTGTGTTCTTTTCTGTTTTTTATTTCCTTCATTAGATGGGTTACCAAGCATTTAAAAGACTGTGCTAGGTGGTACAACTGTAGTGATCATATTTTCGGACTCTGAAGTCTAGATCAGTAATTTTATATGTATTGAAGGTATTTTATAGAGACCAGGAGAGTATTTGAGGTTGTCAGCTTAGGGTCACTAAATAACTACCTGCTATTCCCACGGAAGAAAGAATGTTCTTTATCCAGAAAGAATGGCTGACCTCCCCACTGGAAGTCTTGGGAGACTCTCTTTATCTTTGTGGCTCAGTTGTTAACTCATCTGATACCTAGATCGGCTTCATTTGCTAGGGATGTATCTCATCTCTTACTGATTGGATTATAAATTGGTTGAGAGTGAGAGAGGACTTTGGTTGCAGTATTAGCTCTTCTGCTAGTTTGCTGTGTGACCTCGGGCATAATTCATTTAAAAAGAGAAATGCTAAGATCCTTGCTCTCTGGGAACTGACTCCAGCAGGAACATAGTTGTATGTGTACATAAATGACTGTCCTTTATTTAGTGTCCACACAGTGATGTAGGGAATCGATCACCTCGCTGTTTTTTTTTTTCCTTAAAGGGAGTCTGGGGTGTACTGTCGCTATGAATAAGACCTTCTGAGCCTCACCTTCTCATGTCTTCAGGAGGGCAACAAACACTATGTTAGGAGAAGAAAAAGCCTTTGTACACACACAGATCGTCCTCATCTCAGCTGAAGTTAAAAAAATATATAAAGAAATATTGGCGCTGTGCATTATTGGAAACTTGTTTTCATTCAGGAGTGCCTTCTGCATGTCAGGCCCTGGAACCCAGTCATCTTGCAGCCCGATGGAAGCTTCTCATTCTTTGGCTGGCTTCCTAACCTTTTTCTTGCCTCTGTGGACTCAGAGGGGCCATGGAGTGGGCTTGCCACCCCACAAGCAGGTGACAGATGTTTTCCGAGTCCGACAAAGTTGGGAGTTTCCCTTGATGCTCTTTCCTTGTTTCAGAAGCGGCAAGTTCGTCACTGTTTCTTTGCAGTGCCAAACTGGTGTAAACGATTGGTTCATTTCTTTGTTTCCTTTGCCACCTGGGTATTATAAGCCTAAGAATCAGGCATGTTTTTGAGGAAATTGAAGTAAAGAACAATGGATTTTGTCACTCATTCAAAAAATGTATCTATCCCAACGGACAGATGAAGGTGGCTCAGACTGAGCCAGCGCTTTGTTTTGGTCATGGCATCCCATCATGGAGTTCTGGTAGGGCAGAGAGGGGCTTTGGTGTTCATAGATCACTAGTCCTGGGTCCGGGCTCTCAGCGCTGGGTGTGAATCTCTCTGAGCCCATTTTCTTGCCGATAAAATGGTGCTGATAACCCTTACCTAGAAGATGGTGGTGAGGTTTCAGATAATTGTGCAGAGTACCTAGCAGTGTCCTACACGGGGCCACTCCTAGTTAATCACCAGTTTCCGTTTCCGACCCAGTAAGACTCAACTGAGAACTGCAGATGTGTCAGTTATTCTCAGGGTTTGCTTTCCTCTGGCTAGATGCCTTTTTCCATTCAGCCTGCTATGTGAGTGCCCTCAAAAGAAGATTGATATTAGGATGGTATTACTTTCTCCTCTCCAGGGGCCTGCTGTTCTGAGTGCCCCAGGGACTCCATAATGAGCGACCCATGTCTGACCGGGGACTGAGACAGCTGGCAGGCCACTCAAAAGAGTGGCGTTTCCATCTGACATGTGCCCAGTAACCCTTCAGGTGCCTGATGTGTTGTTTGTTACATCAGCAATCTGGCCCACCTCTTCATGTGCGCCACGACGTCTGATTTCCTTACTGGAAAGGTTTAGAACTAGTTATGCAAGAATTCCCATTCAAATTTTGTGACACCCTGCAGAGCCCTCAGTTACTTCTCGAAGGTGTTTGGACATTTGGTAAATCACAGTTTAAATATGAGAGAATCCATGTCCTTTAGCAAGGTGAGTTGGTGCTGTTGCGACAGCTCACTCTCCGTTCCCGCATTTTGTACGCTGAATAAATAAAGGCACTGAACTAGATCTTGGATTCTCTGGAGTGAGGGGGATAAGGGCAGTTGTCCAATGTGGACTTCCATGGCAGGATCTCCTTGACAACGGGTGTAGCAGGTAATTCGGTTTCTGCTTTGAGTATTTACAGAGCAGTCCCTTTTTAAACAGCTGGGGATTTTTTTTTTTTTTTTAATTTCTCTTTATATTGGCCGAAATTGCCTATCTGTGTTCTCCTCTTATCTCTCCCAACATAACCCTTTGGGACCATATAAAATGATTTCTTTCAGTGGATAGTTCTGTAGCTATTTGAAATAACTGCATAGGTCTCTCTTCTTTCCTTTTCCAGCTTAAAGATCCCTGGGATTTTATGTGAGGGGGGTCTTTATTACCCTAGAAATTCTCCAGGTTGTCAGTGTACTCATAATCATTTATTTCTTTATCCATTTACTCATTCTGCCTCTCCTGGGAACTTTCAGAGGAAGGCAGCAGATCATAGTGACTCAGAACACAGGTTTTGGAGTCAGAACTGACTTGGGCAAGTAACTGAATTTTTTTTAGGACTCAGCCTCTTCATCTGTAAAATGGGGTTCTTAAAACCCACACGTACAGATCTGTTTTGACTCTGGAATGAAACCTAAAGAACGTAAGCAGGGGTCCGGCACGTAGTACTCAGTTGATGGAGGGTAAATTTTCTAGCTAACTTAGATTGTTAGAACACACCTCATCTTGTCGTAGTATTGAGAAGGTAGAGGAAGTACAAGATCAAAATTTATTATCTGTTTACTAGAACTCTGGTTAGAAGACCTTAATGGTGATTAGAAAAGCTGCTTCCTTGCAGCTTCTCTTAAAGTTCCGTTTTTAAATCCCTTAACAGTTTATTTGGAAGCATCAGTTTTACTGAAGCATGGTGCTGCTGTTGTGTTAGTTTTGACAGGCGAATTCTGCAGGATTGAGATTGATAAAAAGAATGTCGCTGGAATCCAGACGGGCTTCCTTGTATATTCAGATTCTAGAGCTAATAATTTAAACTGTATGGCATTTTTAAGGGAGACCATAGCTTGACTCATGGTTAGCCAGTTGCGACAGTGTGTGATAACAGAAGCAGTCCCCCCTCTCTTTCCTCAAATTATGACTACTGTCTGCTAGGCCCTGAGCCAGGTCCCACACATTTCACCCTCAGACCCCTCTGTGAGGAGGTGCTGTCCCTGAAATGCAAAGTCACTTGCCCAGAGTCACAGGACTTGTCTCTCAGGATTCAAACCCAGGTCTGTTAAGATGTCAACCCTTAAATTCTTTCTCTTGTACTTCTTCTAAGTAGAAGATGCCCGAGTCTAGAGAGTCTGGATTGGTTAAATTATCTCATGTAAAGATACATCATAAATCATCGATTTGCTTTTCCTTACTACTTTGGTGAAAAGTCTGGGTCAGAGCCTAGAGATAGCGGCAGTCACTCCCTGCAACCTGAGAGACTGTGTGGCTGATTTCATGGGGAGTGGGACAGGGGCAGGGGTAGGCCTTGTGGAGGGCATGGTTCTCTGGTACTCTAGGATCCATTTCCATTGCACTCATCTTCCTGACTGAATCAGTTAGCCAGCTCTGTGAAGACTGGATTGTCTTTGCCTTTGGGTGTTCCTTACAGATAATGCCCGACCCCAGCCCACAAGGGCTTGTTCCTTCTTTCGTGCACATTTTATTCTCACTGTTCTTTTTTTTGCCACTTGTTTGCACAGGAAGTCCTCAAAGAATCTCAGACTAAACAGGAAGTGATTTGTTCCCAATATAAATAGAGGTACCAGAAGGAATGAGGATGGGCAGGATAAGGAAAGAGAAATGGTTGACCCTGACCTAGGGTGGTCAGGGTCAGCTGACCTAGGGTGGTCAGGTCAGCTAGGTGGATGTCCCCTTTAGTGGATTTTATACAAAGATCCCCTAAACACTTTTTTTATTTTTTATTTTTTATTTTTATTTTTTCATTTGACAGAGATCACAAGTAGGCAGAGAGAGAGGAGGAAGCAGGCTCCCTGCTGAGCAGAGATTCCCGATGCGGGACTCAATCCCAGGACCCTGGGATCATGACCTGAGGCGAAGGCAGAGGCTTAACCCACTGAGCCACCCAGGCGCCCCTCCCCTAAACACTTTTTTAAAAATTTACTTATTTGCGAGAGAGTGCAGGGGAGGAGTGGGGGGGGGGAGCAGACTCCCTTCTGAGGGAAAAGCCTGCGGTGGGGCTCGATCCCACAGCCCCAGGATCACAGCCCAAGCTGAAGTCAAGAGTCGGATGCCCAACTGACTGAGCCACTCAGGAGCCCCACCCCTAAATGCTTTTAAATTATATAGGTTGTATACATTCGTTAAATCTGCTCTTTTTCTTTTTTTTTTTTTTTAAGATTTTATTTATTGGGGGCACCTGGGTGGCTCAGTCATTAAGCATCTGCCTTCGGCTCTGGTTGTGATCCCAGGATTCTGGATCAAGCACTGCCTTGGGCTTCCTGCTTTGAGGGAGCCCTGCTTCTCCCTCTGCCACTGCCCCTGCTTGTGTTCCCTCTCTCACTGTGTCTCTCTGTCAAATAAATAAATAAAATCTTTTTTTAAAATGTTATTTATTTATATGAGAGAGAGTGTGTGCAAGAGAGAGCACAAGCAGGTGGGGGGCGGCAAGGGGAGTAGCTGAGGACCCTGGGATCATGACCTGAGCAGAAGGCAGGTGCTCAACTGACTGAGCCACCCAGATGCCCCTATACCTGCTCTTCTAATTTGGTCTCATTAACTTGGAGATGAAACTGTATTGCTGGAGCTTCACCTGAGTCCATTTACCTTGATCCTCTTTGGTTACCCTCCTCCTCACATATTTTACCGAAAGATGCTCACCTAGCTATTTTACCGAAAGGCCAAAATTTCAGGTTTATTTCTGTGGCTTTTAGGAAATTGACCATTTGTTTAGAGCATTTTTTCCTCATGTGAGCTTCAAAATAAAAGGATTGATCAGTTTGGGAAGAGTATCTCAGTAGTGTTTATGAGCATGAGCTTTGGAGACAAACCCTCCTGGTTTTGACTCCCAGCACTGGCACTTACTAGTTGTGTCATTTGGGCAGGTGTGTGGGACATTTTTCTCAGTAAAGTGTAATGTCCTGAGGTTTAAAAGAAGTAGTATTTGGGACTTGCTTGGCACCTAGTGAGCCCTCAAATCGTAGTAGGAAGGGACCTGCTGGGCAAGGGACAAAGTATTCTTTTCTTTGTCCTGTTTGATTAGTTGGTTTTACCCTTCCCTCATTCCTAAACGGCTGAGGATTAACCCAGGTCAGTGTAGCAAAGGAGGGTCTCCCTTGCAGCTTTCAGCTCCAGCTGAATGCATGCTCTCTTTTCTGGAATGAGGAAATTACTCATTCTCATTTCTGTCTTTTATCTTTTTAAAGATTTTAGCCATCTTTGAGTATATAACATTCATTATCCATGTGGGATGTTTGGAAAACTTCCTGTTTACTCCAGGGCACCCCTGATAAAGGATATGGATAGTCATCTCATTGTTATTAACTAAACATGGCCTGCTTCTTATAAACACCTTTGTTTTGATAATGCAGTCTCACACCAGAGGTGTGACTGTGTGTCAGCTTGCTGGCATCTTGTGTGATATTCGGAGGCTAGAAATTACAAAATTAGTGAGAAGAACGAGTGGGTCTCTATCCTGTTCAGAGTCTTTCCAGCAGTTTCCATACCACCGTGAGTTCCCTTCTAGAAGCCTTACCAATGTTTGATCTGTTGAGTTGATACTCACTCTGATTTTGTGCTTTCTTTTCTCTTTCCTATACAGAAACCAAAGCCCAAACCCCGGCCATCCATCACAAAGGCAACCTGGGAGAGTAACTACTTTGGGGTGCCCTTGACAACTGTCGTGACTCCAGAGAAGCCCATCCCTGTTTTTATTGAGCGGTGTATTGAGTACATCGAAGCCACAGGTAAGAGTGCCGCTCAGAACTGATGCCGGCTTTCACTGCCTGCGGGATACTTTCTAGGGGCCTGAGCCATTTGGAGACTCTGGGATCATCTCACCTTAAATGTGAGAGGCTTTCTGAGAAGGAGCTAGCCATCTGGACGGCTCTCCATCTGCGCGTGGTTCTGAGGCTGACATATGGGATCTGTTCAACCTTTCAGTGTGCGGAGCCTCTGGTTCTCAGGACTGTGGCTGCAGCTGGTGTGAGGTGCCCCTCTGAGCTCTGTCAGCTCCCTGGCACAGCGGGCAGCCCACTGGTGTGTGTCCTTACAGGTCTGTCAGCTGCTCGAGGGCAGGGGAAGCGTCATATTAGCATTGTGTCCCCAGCGCCACACTGGACACAAGTGCTAGTGTACTTTGGCTTAATACAGTGCAGGAATGGTGGTGACCGTTACAGCCCTTGGCCATTGAGCAGGTGCCTGAGATTTGGTACTGACAGATTTTTTTTCCCCCTGAGGTCAAAAACCGGAGAGGATCCTTGGCTGTCTTCTGGTCAGGCAGCTCTGTTTCAAGTCCACTGACAGCTTGGTGCTAACGTGCCATCCGTCTTCATGTATTCCACATTGTTCCTGCAGTGACGAGATTTTCCCTTTGTTGAAAACATCCATTTTGTTCATTTAGTGGGATCCGGTGATGTGTCTCTTCCGTCTCTCGTTGGAAACCCTTGGAGCTTCCGTTTTCATGCTGTTGTTTCCCTCGGTTTTCTCACGGGTGCTTTCGGAGCTGCTGACTTGGAGAAGCCGGTGTCGCAGGCCCATGGTTCTGTTAGCTGTGAAGCATTGACGGGGGTGCTCAGGAACACAGGCTCACACTAATTCGAAACCAGGGTTGGGGTTAGAGCCTTGCTCTGTGTCTCTCTGATTCCAGTGTTCTCTGTGGCGATGCTCAGTACCGCGTGTGTCCCAGGTTCTGCACGCAGTTTCAGCGGCATCCTGTTAAGCTGCACGACAGCGTTAATATTTACTTAGGATGTGCCAAATCAGGGAAAATAAGCTTCAAGTTGAAGCCTGCTAAAGACTTTGTAGTTCTTTCCAGAGTTTTCTCTGCAACACACCAGGGCTGAGTCACAGTAAGCACTTCACCTAATCGTAGCACATCTGCAGCTTGGTTTAGTTCATTCTGTTCCCAAAGCCTTTCTCCCTGTCCTTCTTTTTATTTTATTTTATTTATTTTTTTTTTTTTTTAAGATTTTATTTATCCATTTGACAGAGATCACAAGTAGGCAGAGAGGCAGGCAGAGAGAGAGAGAGAGGGAAGCAGGCTCCCTGCTGAGCAGAGAGCCTGACACGGGGCTCGATCCCAGGACCCTGAGATCATGACCTGAGCCGAAGGCAGCAGCTTAACCCACTGAGCCACCCAGGTGCCCCCTGTCCTTCTTTTTGACCCTGGTTTTATGTCCATTTCTCTCTGGCACCTCTCCCTTGGGTAAAGAGAAAATCTGCACAGAGATTTGATTCAGGTGACTGAAGCCTGTACTTGTTGACCTAGCACTTCAGAGAGACACTTTGTGTCAGCTCGGGGGCGGGGTGGGGCATTTTTTCCTGAACTTTTTGTTTTAGACTTATTGGAAAGGCATAAAAATTCTAAGTTTAAACAAATTGAAAGTTAGAAAAATTCCCAGGTTCCTTAAAAGGATTTTACCAGTTTCCCCACACTATTCTTTCTGCATATTTATTTGTATCTTTTTTCTGAAATATTTGGAAGTTTGCAAATCTGATGCACCTTTACCTCTAACTGTCTCTGTGTGTATTTTCTAAAAACATTCTCTTCCATAATCACCAAGCAGCTGTCACACTCAGGACATTAGCACCGACCCAGCACTAACCTACCCAGTCTGTGAATGTCTTTATTTCATCAATTGTCCTAGTCATGTCCTTCATAGCAAAACACAAATTTATTTTGGTCCAGGACCTAACCCTGCACCACACGATAGGGTTAGTTGTCAAGCCTCCAGTCTCTTTTAATCTAGAACACTTTAGCCTATCTATTTTTCATGGCCTTGATAATTTATTGTTGTTTTTTGTTTTTTAAAGATTTTATTTCTTTATCAGAGGACAAGCAGGGAAGTGGCGGGGGGCGGAGAAGCAGGCTCCCCGCTGAGCAGGGAGCCGATGTGGGGCTCCATCCCAGGACCCCAGCATCATGACTCAAGCCAAAGGCAGATGCTTCCAACTTAGCCCCCCAGGCGCCACATGGGTTTGATAGTTTTCAAGAATACAGATCATTATTTTGTAGTAGGTTCCTCGTCAGCTTGGTGGTTTGGGGCTGTTTTCTTCATGATTATGTTCGTATTTGCACCTTGGGCAGAAACAGCAGGGAAGCGATGCTGTGTTCTCGATGCATCACACCGTGTGGCGCAGCACGTCAAGTTGTCTGTCACTGGCAGCGTTCGCGCTGATGCCTTGGGGAAGGTGGTGGTGTGCGCTAAGCTACTCTTTCCCCATAGCATTACTCCCTGATTCCTTCAGCATGTATTAGTTGCTTTTCTCCTGTCAGGGGGAGCTTTCCCTTTTCTGGGAGCCTCGTGTGAATGATCTCCTCACGTGGCTCACCTGCCGTAGCCCGAGGTGCAGGGACGTCACCCACCTGTCCTCTAGCTGAGCATGTCAGTGGCCTCGACCTGCCCCACCCACCTTGCTTCTCTCACTCTCAGCCCGTGACTCACGGTTTGCTGTCCACGGATGCACTTGGGCCTCTTCTTGCCCTTTTGCCTGTGAATACTTGTGGGTTTAAGGCTTTACCACCAGCCACTACCAAGCTGTTGCTTTCCTTAAAGCTCTGTGAGACTGGGGCACCTGGGTGGCTCAGTGGGTTAAGGCCTCTGCCTTTGGCTTAGGTCATGGTCCCAGGGTCCTGGGATCGAGCCCCGCATCGGGCTCTCTGCTCTGCAGGGAGCCTGCTTCCCTCTCCCTCTCTCTGCCTGCCTCTCTGCCTACTTGTGATCTCTGTCTGTCAAATAAATAAAAATCTTTAAAAAAATAAAAAACTCTGTGAGACTGTGCCACTGTCCACCCTGTCACCAAGAAACCTGCAGGGTCATCTCCAATCAGTTCCCAAGTCTATGTCTAAGTCACTTTTGCTTTGTCATCTCTGAGCTCTGTCTCCTCCATTTCACTTCCGTTTCCCCACCATCACGCTCTGCAGTCCCTCCTGATTTCACGAAGTTCTCTACCAAAAAGCTCTTCTTTCTTTTTTTTTTTTTTTTTTTTTTTAGATTTTATTTATTTATTTGACAGAGAGAGATCACAAGTAAGGATAGAGACAGGCAAAGAGAGAGGAGGAAGCAGCCTCCCAGCCCAGCAGAGAGCCCGATGTGGGACTCGATCCCAGGACTCTGAGACCATGACCTGAACTGAAGGCAGAGGCTTAACCCACTGAGCCACCCAGGCACCCCACCAAAAAGCTCTTCTTGCTGTCTCTCTGCCTCCCAGATGCAGGCCACAGTCTTGCCCCCTCCTGTGTACAGTACCGTTACGGCGGTCTGCCTGGCCCTCTCCTCTGTCCCTCTCTCCCTTCGTTCTTCCTTTCCTCTCCCCCACGTTCTGTTTTATACTACAACAAGCATTAATTTTTAAATTGTTTTACGAGAATACAAGCTGAATTTCTTTTTTCCCTAATTTTTAAAATTTAAGTTAACATATAATGTATTACTGGTTTCCGAGGTAGAAGTCAGTGATTCAACAGTCTTCTATAACACCCAGCGCTCATCACATTACGTGCCTCCTTAATGCCTGTCCCCCAGTTACCGCATCCCCCCACCCCCACTCCTCCAACAACCCTCCATTTGTTTCCTAGGATTAAGAGTCTCTCATGGTTTGTCTCCCTCCCTGGTTTCTTTGTCTTATTTTTTCCTCTCTTCCCCTATGATCCTCTGTTTTGTTTTTTAAATTCCACATATCAGTGAGATCATATGGTAATTGTCTTTCTCTGACTGAGAAAGTGACTTATTTCACTTAGCATAATACCCTTTAGTTTCATCCATGTCGTTGCAAATGGCTGTCGTTGCAAATGATTGCATTTTTTTGAAGGCTGTATTCCATTCCATAGTATCCCATTGTATATAGATACCACATCTTTATCCACTCATCTGTCTGTCGATGGACATCTGGGCTCTTTCCATAGTTTGGCTATTAGGCACATTGCTGCTGTAAACATTCAGCTGCACGTTGCCCCTTCGGATCACTACCTCTGTAGGGTAAATACCGAGTAGTGCAATTGCTGGGTCGTAGGGAAGCTCTATTTTCAACTTTTTGAGGAGCCTCCATGCTGTTTTCCAGAGTGGCTGCACCAGCTTGCATTCCCACCAGCGGAATTTCTTTGTATTTCTCTGCTTTGCATGTGTTCTTCGTGTGGAATGAAATGTATCCCGCATTCCTCCTTTTCTCTGGAACTTGTCCTCCTTCTTCCAAGACCCCCCACCGCCAGTAGCCCTTTGAATGTGACCTCCCTGGTAGTTCTCAGGCACATTTTAGCTTGCTGGGAGTAGGCTTCTCTGTTCTTCTGAGTGTGGCACACGATATGCATTACTTGTTGATTAAGTAAGTGGTCTTCAACCTGGAATATCTTGATTCCACTGTTTCTTCCATCCCCTCCTGCCTGCGTGTCTGCCCGCTTGCCTTCCTGCCTTTAAATTTTGTTCCATACTTTCCCTCATCCCGCATTAGTTTGTACTTAGTAGAATTTTAGAAGAGAAGTATTTTATTTTTATTTATTTATTTATTTTTTTATTTGACAGAAAGAGATCACAAGTAGGCAGAGAGGCAGGCAGAAAGAGAGAGGAGGAAGCAGGCTCCCCGCTGAGCAGAGAGCCCGATGCAGGACTCGATCCCAAGACCCCGAGATCATGACCTAAGCCGAAGGCAGCGGCTTAACCCACTGAGCCACCCAGGCGCCCCAGGAGAGAAGTATTTTAAATGTGGTATCTATGAATTTAGCATGTGTGGCAGGGGGGTTGTGTGCTCTTTTCCCTAAAAGAATTTTTTTCCTCTTCATAAAATTGAGGCATGTTCATAGAAATTCAACAAGTGCTAAAAACTGTGAGAAAGAATTTAAAGATTCATTGACCTTCCACTTAGTGAATACCACTGTTGATGGTCTGCTGCGTTCATGATAGCCTTATTGCTCTGCGTTTGTTTGTTGGTTTTTACTTTTACGTAAGTCAGAGTATGCAGTATGATAGTTTTTTTTTTTTAAGATTTTATTCATTTATTTGATAGAGAGAGACAGCAAGAGAGGGGACACAAGCAGGGGGAGTGGGAGAGGGAGAAGCAGGCTCCCCATTGAGCAGGGAGCCTGATGCGGGGCTCAATCCCAGGACCCTGGGATCATGACCTGAGCTGAAGGCAGATGGTTAACGACTAAGCCACCCAGGTGCCCCTGCAGTATGATAGTTCTTAAAAATTTTCTAGCATAACTTAGATGAGCCGAAAGAGCCCTGACTTTACCAGCTTATCTACTCCTATTTTCCTGAAGGAAAAGGATTCAGTGACCTAGAGGTGGAATGGAGGACCATTTTTTGAGAATCACTGCTTTTTAAGCCAGACATTGCTTTGTGAGCATGCTCCCTGTCATTAACTACTTCATGAAAATATGACTTTTTTTCTTTTTCTTTTAATTTGAAGAGCAACAGGTTTTAAGTATTCATGAATCGGGCAGCGTCCCATCTAGCAAGCAGAGGGGATCTCCCTCAAAGAACATGACATGTAATTGCTGCATAATGTTCTAGGAAGTACCTGGATCACAGACCATTTAAGCATTCCCCTGTTTGGGGACTCTTGTGGCATTTTCTCCTCCTGGTGGACTTAAAGAAGCAGATTAGCTAGGACAGGCATTTTGGAGTAATGATACTGAGCTTCACATCTGCAGTTAGACCAAGTCTGGGATCATTGCTCTGCCATTTGTTCATCTGTAAACTGGGGGTGATAACAGGCCCTGGCTCCATGGACTCCCCCAGAGGTTTCAGGAGACTTGCCTGAGGCGCTGCGTGTGGCCCGCAGCCCAGGCACGGGCTTCTTGTGCTGCTTGTTGCGGCCGCTTCGCCAGCACAGTTGCTGCTGCTTTCTGCTGCCCATCAGGCTCTGCCAGTGACTGGAGATACCTGTAACTTGGCTTTCTCCCCCGCTTCTAAACGGAATGTAGGAAAACCCATTGAAGAGTTGAGAGACTAGTATGATAATGACTCCGTGTTCCCTGGGGGTTAACATTTTGCCACATCTGCCCTTTCTTCCCCTAATTTTAATTGAATTTGAGAATAAGCCATGGATCCCACATCACTTCACTCCTAAAAATCTCAGCGTATATCCCTTAGCTTAAGGAGTTTCTCCTCTATAATTGTAGTGACATTATCGCTTTCAAGAATGATAGCGTTAGTTCAGTAGTGTTCCACATGCAGTCCGTGTTCAAGTTGACTCAGGTGGCTTAAACTCTCTCTTACAGCTGAGACTTTGCTCTGAGATCCAAGCAGTGTTCACAGCATTTGGCTATTGCTTCCTTTGTCCCTTCAGGTCAGAACAATTCTCTTTGCCTTTTGATGTGTTTTGTTTTGTTCTGTTCTGTTTTGAATGATAACCTTATTTGAGAAGTCTAGACAGTCGTCTGCTAGAATGTCACCTCGCGTGGTGTGCTGTCTGTAGCCCTTCAGCGTCCGTAGCCCCCTTCTGACACCACCCATGGCTGCCTCATCATGCGGCTCCCAGCTGAGCAGAGGCCTGGGACTGATGAGACTTTGTGGAATGATTGAATGAATTATGGATTAGGTGTTTTCCCAGGTCTGACTGACTTACACTGAACTTGCACTTAGGAAGAGCCTCTGCTGACACCTGACCTCTCCATCCCGTCTCCCTCTCTTGCTCATGATAGAAATCATCTTGGGACTCGTTTCCATGTGGCAGTTCAGGCAGTTCATCTGGCTAATTGGAGAGGACACTGCAAATGAAATGTGTTTGCAGGGTCTGTCCTAAGCAGTTCAGTCGAAAGTCATAGTTTTTGTGTCTGTCTCATACACCTGGGCACTTTGCTTGTCCTGGCACATAAAATACTGCATCATCACTTTCAAAGCCGATGCTTGGGAGCTCACACTCCTGCCTACTATGGTGGGTATGAAATCCAGCAAGAAATCCCAAAAGGAGCCCCTCTCCTTGTGTGCCTCAGGGCCTGGGTTGCTGCCCCCGCCCCAGTCTCACAGCAGCCTTGCCAAAAACCTTCCTGCTGAGACCTTGGGTTCAAGAGGCCGGAGCGTGAGCATTGTGAATGGGGACAACTCGAACCATCCTGTCACCTTACTATTTTTTCAAATTACAAGAATCATCAGGTTGCTCACAGTAAAAAATTACTATAAATACAGATATAAAATAGAAAGTGACAGTCCTTTACAATCCCCATCTCTGAAAGTAATCTGAAATAGTTCAGTTATGTTTTCTGCTAATACTACCCCCACAAGACATCATGTGCCTACCATTCTGAAGTTTATATTTTGTTTTACTTTTACATATATATACCCTCGGCATCATCTTTATGATTCCATCTCCAGGCCAAATTCATTTTAAATTTGACCTGAGAAGAGGGTGGCGAGAGATGGACGCCAGGGATGGGGTGGGGGCACCTTGGAGAGTCTATGGAGAGAAGCTTTGTTTGCCGGCAACCCCACATTCCAGGGGTGGCCCGCGGCAGGTGCCTGTGACTGCCTTGTATCCTCCTCATAGTTTGTGAGTAAATTGCCAGCTCCTCCTAGACACAGACCATAAGGAAAGGATCACTGCTTTCTCACCTCAAAATTTGCTGCTGCTGCTGTTAGGACCCTGTTGGACCTCTCCAAAGCGCCACATTCTTAGGTCTTCTCCAGCACTGCAAGTGGGAGGTTCATTTTGGATTGCATCTGCCTCCCCCCCACACCCCGAGCTTTCTGACCAGTTCACTTACCCTTGTTTCATACTTCCTAAAATTGGAATGTGTTCAAGAAATGGCCAGGAGGTAGAACAGCTTTTGGATTGATTTGCAGATGCCTTGAGCCCAGCGCAGGCTCAGAGACCATCTCTGTGCTTGCTGTGCTAATAGGATCACAGCTTTTCACTTTCTGTTCCAGTTACGGGATCAGGCTGGAAGCGAGCTCGGATCTTCTGCAGCTGCTCTGGGGTCACTGCTGGAGGTCAGACTGACTTTGTATTTCCGGCTAGAACACTTTCTTCCCCCAGTTTCCCTCCACATGGAAAACTGTCAGGGCAGTGGAGCCCCTGCTTCCCTTCTACAGCAGTGTGACTCCCGAGTAAAAAGAGAACATTGGCCAAGTTAATCTGTGCTCTCCTTTGCAAAGCAGGAAGTAGGAATATTCAGTCCTGTCCAGAGTTCATCTCTCCAAAGGAGTTACTTTTTAGAACCTACTTACAGTCTTCCTGAGAATATGAGAAAAATTTGTCAGGCTAAGTGTGCCATCTATATACCTCACTGTGGTCGCAGAATGGTTTTAAATCCCAGGTCTCTGGACCAGTTTTGAGCCACAGCGTGGGAAGGGGGAAACATCCACATCCTACAGCAGAGAAACCCCCTGAGGGAGCTTCCAAGTGTCCCTGCCCCTCAGTCCCTGAAGGTCTCGTATCCTGGAGGCTGAATGCCTTGTGCCCTGCTCCTCTGGGCGCTACTGCATGTGTTCCGAGGGCCTGTGGCCTCGCTTGTCAGCCATGAACTAAAATTAGCATTCCCTAGGAATGATTTTTCTGAATAATGTGTAAGACTAAACCTCCTTGGCCCCTCGTTCTATGATCTTTAACCTTTTCCTTTTGGCAGAGTGGGAGGGGGTGGGGCAGCAGTAGCAAAAATGATTTCCCATCTAATAGTCCCTTTCTTTATTGCTTGGCTTATTAAGAGGTGACCAGTTCCTATAGCAAGTGCCACAGAGGGCTGAGAAAAGAAATTGTTCCCAAGGAGAAGCAGTTTCATGTGGGCGGAAGGCCCCTCTTTTACATCTTGAATTATAATGCGGTCAGACCATACGGTATAAACAACTGGTAGGCCATGGTTTTGTTAGTGTATCTTAATTTCAGTTTGTCCCCATTGAATGAGAAAGTCCCTGCAGCCAGGGAAGCCTGGCAGCTGTTTAAAATAATAATGCCAAAGATGGCCTGCCATCATATTAACTCTCCCCACTTTCTGTTTCTTTTTTTTTTTTTTTTTTTTTTTTTTAAAGATTTTATTCATTTATTTGACAGAGAGAAATCACAAGTAGATGGAGAGGCAGGCAGAGAGAGAGAGAGGGAAGCAGGCTCCCTGCTGAGCAGAGAGCCCGATGCGGGACTCGATCCCAGGACCCTGAGATCATGACCTGAGCCGAAGGCAGCAGCCTAAACCACTGAGCCACCCAGGCGCCCCCCACTTTCTGTTTCTGACACATTTATGGAGAGCTTGCTGTGGTCCAGGCATTGTACTGGGCACTTGGCATATGCAACCTCATTTCACAAGAGATTGTTTTGTTGCTCGAAGAACCCAGATGCAGCAGGAAGCGGGCCCTTGGGAGGGGTCAGCATCTTTTATCAGCCGTAGGGAGACCCCAGTGTCAATGAAGTGCAGGGCTAGTCTGGCCAGAGAGAAGGTGGCAGCCTTAATAGTCTCTTCCACTGCTCTTAGACCGACTCTCACCCAGGGACAGGGCTGGGGCATGGCTTTTCAAGGCATCACCTGCCTGGGCACAGTATTGCAGCTGATGCTCATTTTTTTTTTCTTTTCAAATGTTTATTTAAATTCTAGTTAGTTAACATTATATTTCTTTTCAAACCCCTTTCCTTCAGGGCCTGGAGTTGAGCCACACAAGTTTCATTGCCCACATTAAGCAGGCTATGTAATGCAAGAGGGGCCTCTGTATTTGCCTTCTGGGGCACTGCTCCTTGTTGGGCAGCAGAATCAGGTCAAGCTTGACCTCTCTGGTTTAGTAGAATATAGGACACAGCACCAAGGGTTATAGAAAGGTAGAAACTTGGGGTGCTCAGTGGGTTAAAACCTCTGCCTTTGGTTCAGGTCATGATACCAGAGTCCTGGGCTCTCTGCTCAACAGGTAGCCTGCCTCTCTCTCTCTCTAGCCTGCTTCTCTGCCTCCTTGTGATCTCTGTCTGTCAATAAATAAAATCTTAAAAAAAAAAAAAAAAGAATGAAAGAAAGTTAGAAACTTCCTGAGAAGTCACTAGTAGGTCTTAAAAATTTTAGCTTACTGTCTTTTTGTTGGGATTGGGGGGAAGTCTGCAGATTCATTCAACAGATAATTTACTGACTTTATATTAATGAAGCCCCTATTATATGCTAGGAACTGGGTTGAACTAAAGTGTACCCCATGATGTTTGGGGTGGGAGAGTTAGACATAATCACACAAATGCACAATTAATTCAGGCAAGGAACATTATTGGATTTTAAAATCACTGGGGAGGGATGCCTGGGAGGCTCAGCCGGTTAAGCGTCTGCCTTCAGCTCAGGTCATGATCCCAGGGTGCTCAGATCAAATGCTGCATGGGGCCCCTTGCTCGGCAGGGAGCCTGCTTCTCCCTCTGCCTGCGCTCACTCTCTCTTTCTCTCTGACAAAAAAAATAAATAAATAAAATCTTAAAAAAAATAAAATCACTGGAGAATTTAATGAGTGACAGGACCAAGTGAGGATATGGAGCAGTTAGAACCGTCATACGCTGCTGATAAGAATATAAAAGGTAGGGGCGCCTGGGTGGCTCAGCGGGTTAAAGCCTCTGCCTTCGGCTCAGGTCATGATCTCAGGATCCTGGGATCGAGCTCCACATAGGGCTCTCTGCTCAGCAGGGAGCCTGTTTCCTCCTCTCTCTCTGCCTGCCTCTCTGCCTACTTGTGATCTGTCTGTCAAATAAATAAAATCTTTAAAAAAAAAAAAAAAAAAGAATATAAAAGGTAGACTCCCTTTGGAAAACTTTGGCAGTTTATTGGAAGCTAAATGTATACTTAACCATCCTACTCCTAGGTATTTGCCCAAGAGAAAGGAAAACAAAACATATTCACACAAAGACTTGTACTCAGCCGTTTCTAGCAGCTTTGTTTATGAGAGCCCCAAACTGGAAACCACCCAGTGTCTGTCAGCAGGTGAATAAACACTGATCCAGCCATCGACTGGATCACTACTCAGGGGTCAGAAGGAAGAATTACAGTTACGTACAGTAGCATGGTTGGATCTTAGAAGCATTATATGCTGAGAGTGGTTCAGGCCAGACACAAAAGACTGCAAATTCTGATTCCGTTTATATAAAGCTCTGTAAATGCAAACTAATCTATAGCGATAGCAGACAGATCAGTGGTTGCCTGAGAGTAAGAAGTGGCCGGAGGAACTGATGGCCAGAGGCATGGGAAAAACGTGGGGATGATGGAAATATTCTGTATCCTGATTGTAGTGATGATTTCACGCATGTATGCATATTCAAAACTATCAAATTGTACCCCTTAAATGGATATAGTTTATCATATATAAATTATACCTCAGTAGTTAATTTTTAAAACCTTAAAAAAAAAATCACTGGGGAACAGTTCTGAAGGAATTTGGTATTTACATAGTCTCAAAATATCACCCGACATATTAATTACCAAGAGGAAATGTGCCTTTATAATGAAGAGATCTGGGGGTTAACACCTTAACAAAGTGACCAGACCTGGCACCCCTACTGTTAGTTCAACCAAACCTTCTGTGTCTCTTTGCTGAAAATGCATAATCTGAATCTTACCATGAAGAAACAATTAGGCAAGTCCAGAATGTGATAGCTCTTAGAAGACAGCTGGCCTGGACTCAATCAAAAAGGTCAGTGGCATGAAAAAGAAAACAGCTTGAGGGCCTAATGTAACTTCAGCATTTATAACATAAACACGTTTCCCATTCCGATAGCCCAGCGGTAGGACCTTAAGCTTTGGTGTCACCCCCTGGCATCCTGACTTCCGTAGGTAGTAGCCGGCCTTCGGCTTGAACTGGCTAAGCTTTGTTTTTCTGTTCTTCCAAATTGGGAATAAAAATAGTTCATTCAGAGAGTTTTTGAGAAGTAAATGCATTCCTGTTTGTGACGTTCTCTCATGATGCCTGGTCCCCAGGAATCATTCAGTTGGTGGTAGCCGGTATCTTGGCGGCGCCTGTCGCTGACTTGCTGTGGTTGTAGAAACCCAAGCAAGACATCTCCCCAGAACAGTAGGGGATGAGACGGGACAGCGACTAGGGACAGTTTTTTTAAAAATTTCTTACTGTAGTATAGCGTTCGTTAAAGCACAGTACACCCGTCATTAAATTACAGCTCAGTGAATGGCCGCAAACCGAGCACCACTGTGTGGCCGGTTCGGGGGACAGAAGGTGAGTAGTTCCCACAGAACCCTTTTGCCAGGGATTACCATTCTCCTGGCTTCTAACAGCATGGGGTAAGCTTGTCTTTTCGTGTTTTGAAAGTAGGCTCATACCAAATGTGCGGTTTGGTGTGTGGCTTCTGTCTCTCTGCGCTATGTCCGTGAGAGTCACCTGGCCCACGGTCGAATCTGTAAATTCAGCCATGGGATTGGAGACTGTTCTCCTCGTGTGCTTTTCCGTCATAGGAGTAATCGCTATCTGTTTATTCATTCTGCTCTTTGTGGACATTTGGGTGCTTTCCAGTTTGGGGTGGCTGTGAATAGCGCTGCTGGGAACATTCTTGTACATGAATTTTGGTGCGTGTTTGCACACTCTTGTGCTTCAAGTACAAAACCAAGAGTGAGGCAGCTTTTAATAATTGATTTCAGCATGTTGAGCATGACGGTTTAAAAGACCTTTCAGTCCCTGAAGGGATAATCATCTGTGAAGCTGTGAGCTAAAGCACTAAGAGTTCCCTTCACTCCCTATCCGTGCCTTTGTGTTTCGTGTCTTCTAAGGAGCGAGTGTTGGTTCTGGCCAGGGCGGGTGTGGGTCCACAGAGCTGTCTCTCATATTCTTTTAGCAGCTGTATCATTTCTGTTTGCAAAGTGGGTCTGGCTTGAAAGAATCTTGAATTCTTCTGGTACCTTGTGACGTCACTGTTGTCTTTGCTGGGGTTCTGTCTGTGGTTTTGAGTTGAGACTGTGGTTAGCACAGATCGCAATAACCCCATCGCGTTTGCGTGCCGACCCACTGCAGAGCATTGCTCTCTGATTCAGCTTTGGCTATTCTGCCCCGCAGATAAGGAGGTGTTCTTGCTGATACTTACCAGTGAGACTCCAAAATGAAAGGTTCAGCCCTGGGGGCAGTTTGTGAGGGGAGGAAAGGTGAGGCTGCACAAGCTGGGGTGGCTGAGGGCGAGTGCCAAGCCCCAGAGCCACGGCTTGAGGGCTGCGGCTGTAATTCAGCTTGTCTGCATCGTTTGCAGGTCAGAGGTGGCCCTCATCTTCAACGCGCAAATGGAAGCCCTCTCTAAAAATGGTCTTTGACAGATACTTAGAGCTGTGACCTTCCTCCTGATTTAGCTCGTTTGCCTGGATAAATGAGCAGAGTGCTTTCTGCGTGGCAGATTTAAATTTCACCACTAATTGAGGGTAGCATCTTGGGGGAGAAATGCTTGCCATTAGATCAGAGGCCTCTGGGAGACAGCCTGGCAACAAACACATCAGGGCCGATGAAGGCAGGAGGTGGGGATGGGGAGAGTACAGGACGCAACTGCTATTAGTAACTATGGGACAGGCCTCAGAGAAGCCAAGGGAGGACTTCTGTCACACGCCCGGGGGGACCGTGTGCACGTGTGTCATGTACGTGTCATGTAGGTTTGGGCAGCCCTTTTCCCCCACTTTCTCTTGTGCCAGAATAATTCTCTACAGGATGAACCTGGAGCAAAGTGCGTGCATTCCGATCTCCGCTCTGCTCCTTGGGAACAAATATTTAACCTGAGCAGTGACTTCATTTTCCTGAGTGTAAAATGGGGATGGTAATGCTCTGAATCGTGGGGTTGCTTCAGTAGGTTAAAGACCTTAGGACAGTTCCTGGCGGGTCAGCGGGGATAATTAGCCTTCGTGGCTGCTCCCGCTGCTGCGGCTTCTGGTGCTGCTGTTGACCCTGTCCAAGGCACACTCCGGTGCACCTTCCACTCCAGGGAAGCCTCCCTTGAGCCTTGTGGGAGCCCTCGTTTGCCAGGCCCCTCTGCCCACTGGGCCTTGTGCCCTTCACCACTGAGGTCTGGTGGAGGCTTCTCTCTCAGGCAGGGAGGGGGAATAGCCCAGTGACTCACTCTCCCTTCCGAGATCCTGAGGGCCAGAGAGCAGAGCAGGTCACGCGTGGACTTTGAAACGCATCGCACACGGTTTAAAATTCCAGCTCTGCTATTGCTCTTAACTCAACTGCCTTAGCCTCCGAGCTCTGTGCTTCCTGGGTAAAATGGAGCTAATGGTAATACCTCCCTTGCTAGGATTGCCCGGATTGAATGGGATCGTGCATATCAGCTGCTTGGCCTGGCACGTAGGGAACACTCAGCAAGGAGAGCCCTCCTTGTTCTTTTGTGCTGAAATCGACATTGCTGGCTTCTTGCTTATCCTCTGATTCTTTCATGGGCTGCTTTTGAATCCCTGTTTAGGTGTTCACTCCTCATGGGCAGCCTCTTGTTTTAGATCTTCCCCATGCTTATTTGACCTGTGATAAAGGCTTGGGAATCTTTTTTTCCGCAGAGCTGTCCTCTCTCCCGTTTTACCTCACTCTTGAGGGAGGTAGTCCCCTGTGCATTTATTTCTCTGCCTGGTTCCAGAGTTCCAGGGACCCAGAGTACTTAGAATTGTGAGGATCCTGTCCTCATTCACTCAGCACTTAAATACTGTGTGCCACGCAGTGTTTGAGACGCTGAGGATACGGTGTTGGGCAAGACAGTTAAAAATCCCTGCTGTCGGGGGTGCCTGGTGGCTCAGTGGGTTAAGTGTCTGCCTTCGGCTCAGGTCATGATCCCAGGGTCCTGAGATTGAGCCCCGCATTGGGCTCTCTGCTCAGCAGGGAGCCTGCTTCTCCCTCCTCTCTCTCTCCTGCCTCTCTGCCTATCTGTTATCTCTCTATTAAATAAAAAAATAAAATCTTTCAAAAAAAAAAAACAACCCTGCTCTCATGCGGCAGGCATTTTAATCTAGTGGGGGAGACAGACAGTAACAAATAAAATATATATAATGAATTTTGGTGATTAGTGCTTGGGAGGATAAAAATGAAGCAGTAAAGTGAGATGTGAAATGTCTGGAGTAAGTGTTAAAATTTTAGATACGGGGAGCTGGGGGAGAGTGTCTTATGATGAGAGCCTGATGGAAATGAGAGAGGGAACCATGCCATTACCTGGAGAAGAACCTTCCAGACAGAAGAGTCAGAGTGAAATTCCTAAGAGTAGAACATTTCCTGGTAAGGGCCTTGGCCTCTACTGAATGAGGTAAGAAGTCACTGGCACTGGAGGGTTTTAAGTGGAGGAACTGTATTTGGCTTTTGCTTGGTAAAGTAACCCTGGCCACTGCGTAGAGAACAGTCTTGACCCTTGGGGACTTGAAGGCTCTTGATCTTCCTGTGCTTCTGCTGATCTCCCTGCATTCTGCGCTTCCTTTCTCTGGATATATAACTAGTTCTCTGTATTGTTGGCATGGGTTGACCTAGATCCTTAGTTTAGACCTGAAAGGATGGAGGTATAACTCAGTGTGGGTAGGGGGTGGGGGAGAGCCTGGGTTAGAGCCAGAACTGGGAGAAAGCAGATGGGGCAGCTGCTGAGCCCGGCTTGCCTTGCCAACCTCCTCTTTCTTCACATTTTCCAGTTTTATGCCTCCGGTCTTTGCTAACACGTCCTCCCAACGTGCAGGGGCACCTAATAAATCCCCACTGTTTCTAAAGCCTTCGCACCCTAGCTATGCATCTCTTATAGCACATTTTGCCTTGAATTAGGATTAATAAGGCCATGAGGGTGGGACCCTTGATTTGATAGGATTTGTGTTCTTCTAAGAGAGACACAAGAAAGGTCTCCGGAGAAACCAAATCGGCCAGCACATTGATCATCTTGGACTTCCCAGCCTCCAGAATCATGAGAAAATATGCTTCTGTTGTTCAAGCCCTTCAGTCTCTGGTATTTTATCACGGCAGCCTGAGTAGATGAATACAGATGGCCAGGCCTTGACAGAGGCACCAGAGCTCCTAAGATCCTTGAGTTAGGGGCCAGTTCTTTCTTGGTGTGTGCATCCCCATGGGGCCTGGCTCTCCAGCGACTGCAGTCAGGGATCTTTGTGTTCACGTAGCTAGAAGAGAGCAACTAGGTCAGTAAGAATGGGAATTGAGGCATCAGAGAAAGTCAGAAGGCCTAAGACTGGTAGGAGACATGGAAGAGTGCCACTTGAGAATCCTGGTCTGAAAAGATAAGCTCACTCTTTTGTGCAGGGCCTGGCTCTCAGGTGGTTTGTTTGTTTGAAATGGAAGCGGACTTGGGTATCAGGCAATTGAATCCTACTTGTTCAAACAGAGATGGTGTAAAGGCCCCATGATTTCACCCGTTTGCCTTTTTCACTCCTGGCTGGGGTCCTTTGGCTGTTTGAATTTGGTGGCCTCCCAGCAGTTTGAAGAATAACAAACTCACACAATTTATCTTTTCACCTAAGCTGCAATTTGGTTGAAACAAGACCTTTCTAGTACGTAGTCCAGAGCTCCTGATAACTGCGACTACAACCAGTGTTTTTGCTTTGTGATCTTTTTTTTGGTGTTTCAAAAACCACAACAGAAAACTCTTTCTTCTGTTGTGGTTGTCAAGAGCCAGCATTTGGGCTGGTGGCAGCAAGAGAGTGTTTTGTACAAACTTAATCTAGAATGAAGTACTTCGCTTCCTAGGCAGAGAGTGTGTATTCCTCTGTAACCCATAAACTGAGTAGAGGACCCCAAATCTGGTAGATGCAAAATTCTTTGGAGTCTTAAAAATGTAGGTTACATATTGTTGTTGCTGTTTTGTTTTGTTTTGTGTTAATATCACTAAAACTAGATCACTAAGGCAGCTGAAAATACATGAACCGAACTGCACTAAATAAAACAACTGTTGATTCTAAGAAGCCCCTTGGTTCTCAGCTGCCCTAATCCATGCGAACTAGCTTTGGGGAAAGGATCACGGGCGGCACAGTAGGGTATTAAAGAAAAGTCAGCCTAGTTTGGAAAATGTGGAAACAGGCTAAGATGCACATCATCTGATGGCAGGAATGTGATAGTAGCAGTTTTAACAACAATAATGAAGAAGATAATTAACACTGTGGAGGCCCAGTCCGGACTGGGAGCTTGACTTCATTTCATCCTTGCAGAGCCCCCAAGGAGCCGGCCCTTGCCCACGCACAGGTAGCCTTGCCACAGCCTTCCTGGCAGCATTTATGTAAGGTCAACAGTGTTTTCCTAATCTGAACATCTCTATTTCACATTTCCTGTATTTTAGGTAAGGAAGCTTTCTCTTCCGCATGATCTCGGAAGGGAAGATTTATGCATCATTTAAATAATACAAGCAAGATTACAGGGGAGAACCGCTTAAACCACCTGAAAAAGAAAGTGGTTATCTTTTTAATAAAGTGGAAATTGCTGTATTCCTGTCAGACTTTTGTTCTTGAAAGATCTGAAGTTTCAAAAGTAAAAAGGAGCCTTAATGTTGCCCCACCCAGTTACGAGCATCATTTAACAAGAAAGCGAATACAGCAGAACAGTCGAGAATAAGCCGCGGGGACCATTCACTCGGGTGCCAGGCTGGGTTCTGCCACCTCATTAGCTCTGTGATTGCGGGCAGGGCACTGAACTTATCTGAGCCTCAGCTTCCTAGTCTATTAAATGGGGTTGATGATAAAAACAGTAATTTAATATGTCCATATGTCCTTCTAGATTTGAGCAGTTATTTCTGCACATTTGGCAAATAGAGTACTGACTAACGGCATACCACGGAACATACTAACGATAGATTTTTAGCTCTTCTTAAAAGCAGACCTCCTAATACTGTTGTTCAGATGGTACTATCCCTCATCTTTTTTTCTTTTTTTTTTTTTTTTAAGTCTGATTTAAACTATCAAATATATGGCTTAGGTTCATTCATCCAAATAGGCTTTCTCAGTTTCTTCAGATTTGGGAAGTTAGACCTAGTAACCATTTTGGTACAGTGGCAAGGTGACCGGTGCAGGCATCAGAACATCTGACTTTTAGTTCTCATGTGTCATTCACTCATTCAGGCAGTGAGTGAGCACCATCAGTAGTCCGGAAGTTGGGGAATAGCACATGGTCCCTGCGCTGAGGAGTTAAGAAGTGGGAATGGGCGAATAGGTCTAGGAGGAGGGACATGTCTTTGTACAAAAGACTATGAGAACCCAAGGGAGAGAGCTAGAGTCATCTCATCTCTCTTATCCTTAATTCTTCAGTGCAAAGTGGAGCTGCTGTCTGCCTTACCTATGCTCCATGACGGCTGATACCAAAGATCAAAAGGGAGACACATGGAGGGGCACCTGGCTGGCTCCGTAGCTGGAACACGTGACTCCTGATCTCTGGGGGCCGTGAGTTCCAGTCCCGTGTTGGGCGTGGAGACTACTTTAAAAAAAAAAGGGAGAGACACACAAAACACGTTTGTAAATTATAAAACTTTGTGACTGTTCTTGTCTCGAGGTGTGTTGGTCTCCCAGTTTGAGAGGTAAGGTCTTAACCTGTTCTTGAACAGGTATGTGCTGAAGCACTTCTAATCGACGGTCCTGCAGGGTAGACCCTGTCCTGACGCCAAGACAATTAGCAGTGATTGGCAGCCATGCTTTCCTGAGCAAGGAGCCGGATTACTACAGCTTTGGTCTTATTTCTTGCATATCTTGCCTATTAAGAGGTTGGCCATATAATCATTACCTGTGCTGTAGGGGCTCCAGACTTTCTGATGTAGGGGGCCAGTAAGGTCCCCTCAGCATTTGGGTGGTAATTTAGGTTGCCAAGCATTTTCTGTCCTGCCAGACAAAGACATTAAAGTTTATAAACTGTCTATTAGACAGATCAGCTGAAACTAATATTACTCTGTATATTAACTAACCGAAATTTAAATAAAAACGTAAAAAGCTCATCCTACCTATTAGACCGTTATTTCGCAAGAGTGAGGAGACTTTATCAACCCAGAGTAGTAGAAAAGATGATTGTAGAATACGAGCTCATCTCCTGTTAACTGTTTTATCATGTGTTTGTTATGAAATGCAGGACAGTGTGCACTGAAGAAGCAAGTCTCCTTCAGTGTTCTGCCCCCGGCCCCCTAAGCGCATGTGCTCCCTTGCTCTGTGTGTAAGCGACAGGGGTCCTTGTTCCTTGTTGGACTGCAGTGTTTCTTCCCTGCAGAAGATAGTCCTCTGTTTGTTTCACAGCTGGATTTTCCCTTGTTTCTTTTGGCTTCTGGACTTTTGATATATTTAGGAAGGGTTACTCCACTCAGGATTATTTTTGAAAGTCTGCCATAACTTTTTCCTAGTACTTTATGGTTTTCTTTTTACCTAAAATTCATTTTGTGGAAGATGCAGCATTATTTCAGTTGTGACGGCATTGTTGGCTGTGTTGTGCGTCATCTGTCTTCCTGCCACAGATTGAAAAACCCCTTGTAGTATATACAGATTCTTCTATTTCTTGGGGTTTCTCTCTGAACCCTCTCATCTCATTGATCTAGCTAGCTAGTTACCCATCCAATCCATGTGCCAGAACTACATTATTTTATTTATTGTAGTTTTATAGGTAGCCACTTTGGGATTTTCTTGGCTTTTCTTGCTTTTGTTTATTTTTCCATATGAACTTTAGAACCTGTTTGTTTAGTTTTTTTTTTTTTTTAAGATTTTATTTATTTATTTGACAGAGAGAAATCACAAGTAGATGGAGAGACAGGCAGAGAGAGAGAGAGGGAAGCAGGCTCCCTGCTGAGCAGAGAGCCTGATGCGGGACTCGATCCCAGGACTCTGAGATCACGACCTGAACTGAAGGCAGCGGCTTAACCCACTGAGCCACCCAGGCGCCCCCTGTTTGTTTAGTTTTAAAAATAAACCTTTTGTAATCCTACTGGGATCTTCATAGTTCATACATTAACTGGTTTTTTTTTTTCCCCTAAGATTTTATTTATTTGGCAGAGAGAGTGAGCCCGAGTTGGGGAGCAACAGGCAGAGGGAGAGGGAGGAGTAGGCTTCCCGCTGAGCGCGGAGCACCGCACCAGGCTCAGTCCCAGGACCCTGGGATCATGACCTGAGCCAAAGACAGAGGCTTTAGCCCACTGAGCCACCCAGGCGCCCTGTTTATTGTCTTCATATTCAGTGGTAGCCTCAGCGGTTGTGAAGTAATTGGATTCTCCTTTCTTTTGCTGATCACTTCATAGGCACCGCGCTACTCTCTTCTACTGTGCACCACGCATTGGGGAAATATGAGGGCAGCCTGTGTTTTACTTGGACTTTTTTTTAAGTTCAGTAGGTTTATTAGGATATACCTTACTAATTGAACTATAAATCACTTTTTCCTGGAACATAGTGAGCCCTCTTAATCTGTGGATTTGAGTCATCTTAACTTCTATTCTGTGTGTCCTGTACTGGGTTTTCAGCAATGACTTTTCCATGTGTTTTTTATTTCCATAATGGAAAAATATTTCTCTTCTACTTCCCTGACCTCGGCCCTTAAATGTTTTATCTACTTTTTTGTTGTCTCATATCTTTTCCAAGTACTTGTAGCTAGCTCTGTTTTACACACTTTCACGGAGGAGATCGCAGTTTTTGTTTTTTTTGATTCATGGAAATATATTTTATTTACTACATGACAAAATTTTGTGATACATGTTCTTTGCAGTTAGTTTCTCTTAAAACTTCCCTGTTTGCTGGTAGTCTTCTTGGAGATCTTAGGCACTTTTTTTGGTAAATTGTGGTAAAACACATTTAACATAAAATTCGCTATTTTGACCACTTTTAAATGTATCGTTCAATATGTGCTAGATCCTTTCTCAATTGTCATGCATCTTTGAATGAGGCGATTCCTTCCTCATCTAGAGATTTGTAGAAAATCTTTGGGCAGAGGGCTGGCTTAGCTGGAGTTTTCCTTAAATATTCTGGACGTGAACTGCGCAGTAGCCTTTCTTGCCCTCAGACATCTGGACTCTGTGGCTGGGATCCCCCAGGCAGTCCCCCCGTTGCCCTGCCTCCCTGACAGACTGCTTCCTGTAGGTTTGACCCATGTGTGTGCGTGTCTCCATGCCAGATGGGTCTGCCTCTGTCACCTAGTCCCTGAGCCAGTTCCCACTGGTTGAAACAATGGATTGCTGGTTTTGCCCCCTTAGAATGAAGGGGTTACTTCTTCAAAAGTAGGCTTGCGCGCTCTGTCCGGCATCTGGGACAACAGGCTTTCTCTTTCATCGCTTTCCCACACCCTCGTCTGACCTTTGCAGCATTGGGCAGTTCTTGCTCACATGTTGGGGTTTGGGGTCACACATGTCTCTGGTTTTGTCAGAGATGTGATGTTTCTGTTTCTCATTCTCCCGGTTGCTTTGTGTGATTCTCTGGTAGAGAAAGGGGTAAAGTGATCTTTTTTCTGCCGCTTTAAAACAAAATACAGTCTTCTAACCGAAAGCAGTTTAGCCTTCTGAGAAGCTTGTTTTTATGGTTCCTATTCTTTACCTACTGATGAGCACTTCCTCACTGCAGCTCCTTGGGAAATTGCGGCTTTTGGGTCATTGAAAGGTGACCTGATCTTGTGGAGGGAGTGGCTGGGGGTTTTCTGAGAGGGGTGTGTTTAGATCCTTTCCTGACTTCTCTCCATCAACCTGGCTCTTTCTGTCTTCCTCTGATTTTATTAGCATTTCATGTGAATCTTTGTCCTCAAGGACCCATTTCTCCTCACTCTGCTGAGAAGCCTGAGGATGGTGTGTCCTGTAATAGCAGGTGGTGTGTGCTGCGGGCGTAAATGGGAACCGTTCTCATCATTAGAACAGGAGGCTGTAGTGAGCTTGCAGGTGACAGACCTGTAGAGCCCTGGGGCTTTCTCAGGCCTTAGAGTATGGAGAAATTCAGAGATTTTCTTTACTGTTTTTTTTTTTTTAATGCCCCCCTTATTTGTTTGTGTTAAAGATTTATTTATTCATTTGAGAGAGAGTGTACGTGCACAGGAGCATGCATGAGCAGGAGAGGGAGAAGGGAACAGACTCCCCACTGCACATGGAGCCAAAACTTGGGCTCGATCTCATGACACTCAGATCACAACTGGAGCCAAAATCAGGAGTCAGTCACTCAGCAGAGAGCCCGATGCGGGGCTTGATTCCAGGACCTTGGGACCATGACCTGAGCCGAAGGCAGAGGCTTTAACCCACTGAGCCACCCAGGCACCCCATCATTATCATTATTTCTGTCGCTAAACTTCTCTTCTGCTGGTGGCCACAGAATACCAGTCAGGTCAGGCTAGGTTAAAGTATCAGCGTTAAAAAGCAGCAGACTTTTTTCTTATCCATGATGTTTTTCCTGAAGGCTCTGGCCTGCCTCTTCCTCACTCGGGGACCAGATGATAGGGGAGCCACGCTCTTGAATGATGCAGGGAGCAAGAGGGAAAGAAGCTTGTGGAGAGTCTCATTACAGCCATTAAAGCTTCACTCCTGCTCCCTGACTTTGCTTCTTTTCTAAGGCATTGGTCAGAACTGGTCACATGGCTTCCCCCACATGCCTCAGCGTGGCAAGGGTGCTCACTCTTCTGGATCCCAGGAGAAGCACCAGTGACAACCACATCCACCTGTCCGTTGTATCGGCAGAGTTGGCAAGTGTTCCCATTTTTGGGTTTGTATGTTTTGCTTTTAGCACACCAGTAGAGTGGAATGTCTGTGCCCAGTTCTGCATAGAACTTCCTGGGTGATCTTGCAGAGTGAAAATATTCTGAGCTAATCTCTTTGCTCTTTTCTGCATGATCTTACTCTACAGTCCTGTGAGATAGAAACTACTATTTTCCTATTTTAATGATGAGCTGGTATTGAGGAAAATTAAATAATTTGCCCAGAAGTGGCTTAAATAATAAGAAGCAGATTCATCTCAAATGTTTATCTAATTCCAGAGCTCAAGCTCTTAATCTTATTTATTTGTATCTTAAGGCCTGAGTGTCCCCAACTTTAAAATGAGAGAGGTTTATTAGACTAGCTCATCTAGACAAGGGGCTTGCTGGCTTACAGTTTTGCCCACCTTCTGACGGCTGGCGTAGCAGCCTGTTCTTCTGTACTTTGAAATGCTAGCCCTAACAAGGTACGGCCTTTCCTGGAAGCAGAAACCCAGAACCTGCAACTTAATAATTTTAAAATGGAAATCTTGTTATGGCATAGAAACATGATCCACGGCAGCACAACTTACACTTCTCTTGTCCAGTTGTAGCACGGACCTTGACAACCACATGGTCATGGTGGCTTGATTGTTTCTGGCCGAAATGTTCAGAGCTGGCGTTCTTTGTGAGTGGAGGGATACATGCACAGCAATAAATCCGGTGCTGTCTTTGGCCTTCTAAATAAATTCAGCAATTAGGAGAATTGGTTAAACTTAGGGACACCTGGGCGGCTCAGTGGGTTAAGCCTCTGCCTCATGCTTAGATCATGACCCTCATGCTTAGGTCGTGATCTCAGGGTCCTGGGATCGAGCCCCACATCGGGCTCTCTGCTCAGCGGTGAGCCTGCTTCCCCATCTCCCTCTGCCTGGCTCTCTGCCTACTTGTGATCTCTCTCTCTCTCTCTCTCTCTCTCTCTTTCTCTCTGTGTCGAAAAAATAAATAAAGTCTTTAAAAAAATAATAAAATAGGTTAAACTTAAAAAGTGGGGGTTTTGCTAGGTCTTTAGATTTTCATCTCCTTTTTAAAGCTTTTGTTATTTTTGTTGTAAAATGGGTACTCCTTATTAAAAATAATCAAAGGCACAGTGCCTAGAAATTGTTCATTCATGTACTGTTGGTGGGAATTTAAACAGATATGGCCATTAAAAAAGATCATTTGGGGAAAAAAAAAAGATCATTTGGCAGTAACTTCACAATTTCAAAGTCTTACATCCTTGGTCCTAGCCACTGGCCCTTTTGGGAATTTGTCCTATGAAAATGTTTGCCTTTGCCTCTGTCATGTATAAGGATGTCTGTTAACAGAGAAGAAGAGCGCATCCATCTGCCAGAGTCCTTAGCAGCTGTTAAAAATGAGGTTTATCTGTCTGTACCAACATGGAACTATGTCCACAGTTTATTTTTTAAAGTGAGAACAGCAGTTGTAAAATAAGGTGTGTAGTATGATCCCACTCATAAGGTAGAAGAAGCCTGTATGTGTGTGTTTATGACATGATGGGGAGATGTCAGGGTGCTTGGCCGCCTCAGTTGGAAGAGCACGTGACTCTTGATCTCAGGCTTGTGAGTTCAAGCTCCACCTTGGGTGTAGAGATTACTGAAAAAAGAAGAAAGAAAGAAAACTGTTTGAAAATAGCAAAGATTTCAGGAGTGTCTCCCCAAGTGGTGCTGGGAGAAGAGGGAGATTTTAGATAGGGGAGTGATGAAAAATAGGGCTTTCACTATTTATGTATAATTTGTGTAATCACTGCATTGCATGAAAAGGAATTTTTTTTTAAAGGTTTTATTTATTTATTAGACAGAGAGGAATCACAAGTAGATGGAGAGGCAGGTAGAGAGAGAGAGAGAGGGAAGCAGGCTCCCTGCTGAGCAGAGAGCCCGATACAGGACTCGATCCCAGGACCCTGAGATCATGACCTGAGCCGAAGGCAGCGGCTTAACCCACTTATTTTTAACCCCCTTTATTTTTAAAGGTAGTCTCCACCCAGGCGCCCCGTATGAAAAGGAATTTAACAATAAATCTTGTATTACCTTTTTTTAAAAGATTTTATTTATTTCTTTTAGAGAAAGTTTGCACAAGCAGTGGGCGGGGAGGGGCAGAGGGAGAGAAAGAATGTCAAGCAGACTCCACGAGGAGCCCGGAGCCCAGAGCCCAGCTCGGGGGCGGGTCTCACCACCCCGAGACCATGGCCTGAGCAGAAATCAAGAGTCGGATGCTTAACCGACTGCGCTGCCCAGGCACCCCAGTGTTATGCATTACTTCTGAAAAGATCAAACTATGGGTGCGCCTGGGTGGCTCAGTGGGTTAAAGCCTCTGCCTTTGGCTCAGGTCATAATCCAAGGGTCCTGGGATGGAGCCCCACATCCTGCTCTCTGCTCAGCAGGAAGCCTGCTTCCCCCACCCCCTAGCCCCCACCCCCGCCTGCCTCTCTGCCTAATTGTGATCTCTGTCTCTCAAATAAATAATAAAATCTTTAAAAAAAAAAAAAAAAAGATCAAACTGTGCAGAACTGTTTGAAGTAAAAAAGTAAAGTCACTGTTTCATTCCTCACAGTTATCTGCTGTTAGGAGTTTGAATTGCTCCTTCACAGAGACTTTCTCCGTGCGCAAAACACACACACACATGCCTTGCTTTTTTCGCCACCTAAAAATACATTGTGGACAGTTTCCCATATAGGCAGGTGTAAGCTACTACTACTACTTCCTCCTCTTCCTCCCCTTCCTCCCCTTGCTCACTGCATGGTGGTTCTTCGTTTAGACAGACTGTATAATCCATCCACTCAGCCTCCCAGTGAAAGACAGTTTTCAGTCTTGTATCATAAACAGTACTACAGTGGCTGTCTGTCCACAGGTGTGTGCTTATGCACGTACGCACACAGCTGTATGTGCAAATGTGTCCGTAGAATAAATACCTCAGAGTGGACTGGCATGTGTGTACATTTTGTATTTTGATGGGCATTGCCAAAATGCTGTCCAGAGTGCTGGCCATCTGCAGCATATAAAGGCAACACCATAGTGTTAAATGGTAACAGGTTAGAATGAGACAGTACCTTAAAAATCACCTGGTTCAAGGGCTTGTGACCTGGGTGGTTCAGGTCCTGATTCCAAGGTCTTGGGACTGGGTTCCCTGTTTAGCAGAGAGTCTGCTTGCCCCTCCCTCCCTGCATTTCCCCTTACCCCCACTCGTGCTTGCTCTCTCTTAAATAAATAAAATCTTTTTCAAAATCATCTAGTTCAGCTCTGCAAGGGGAATGATGACTCTGCAAGTCATCACGGTGACTCTTGTGAATATGTTGAACCAGAGGAACGGAAAAGTAGCTATGCTCTTAAAAATCAGAATAGTGGTTATCCTCAGTGGGCAGTAGAGACTGGAAGGGGTCTTCTGGAATGCTGGGAATGCTCTGATTCTTTACCTAGGTGCTATTTATGTGGGTGTGTTTGGTGTGTGAGAATTCATCACTCTACACTTCTCCTTAAACTCACAAATTTGGGGGCACCTGGCTGGCTCAGGTGGTAGAGCATACAATCTTTATTATTATTATTATTTTTAAAGGTAGTCTCCACACCCAACCTGGCGCCCACTGTGGGGCTTGAACTTGAACTCACATCCCCCAAGATCAAGACTTGAGCTGAGATCAGGAGCTGGACCTTTAACCGACTGAGACACTCAGGTGCCCATAGAATACATGACCCTTAATCTCAGGGTAGTAATTTAGAGCCCCATGTTGAGTGTAGAGATAACTTAAAAAAATAAAATCTTCTTTAAAAAATTAACAAATGTTGGGGTGCCTGGGTGGCTCAGTGGGTTAAGTTTCTGCCTTCGGCTCAGGTCATGATCTCAGGGTCCTGAGATCGAGGCCCGCATTCTCAGGGTCCTGGGATCGAGGCCCACATCGGGCTCTCTGCTCAGCGGAGAGCCTGCTTCCTCCTCTCTCTCTGCCTGCCTCTCTGCCTACTTGTGATCTCTGTCTGTCAAATAAAACAAATAAAATCTTTTTTTTTTTTTAATTTACACATTTACACTTCAGTAAAACACTTTTTAAAGCATCTAGTCCAGCTCTTTCATTTTACAGATAAAATCCGAAGAGTTGAAAGGTTCCCTCTCTCTCCTACCGTATGTAGCTGAGGTTTCCTGAGAGCCTTATCCTTGACACCAGAGCCCTTGCCTGTCTTGCCAAGACTGGACTGGTGATGCTCTTGGCACCCAAAAGTGCTGTGAATGTGTGACTGTGTCTCTCACCTTGAGGCCCCTAAAGAACAGCCATGTGTCTGGGACGCAGCTGAGGTGCCAAATGGAGTTTCTGGTTCGATAGCTCACACCAGTGTTTGGGGAGAGTCCCAGCCCGGGGCTGTGGATAGACAGACATGCTTGGGAAGGTTTGCTGCCTGCCGAGGAAGTCCAGTTGTCCGTTATGCCAACCTGCCTCTCACTCGGGATTTCTCTCGCTCATTCCATCGTCTCACTGTGTCCTAATCTGTACTCTCCTCTGCTGCTTCCTGATCGTTTTTAGGCCGGTGTCTGTTTCACATAATTGTATCCTCTTCAGGAAAATTATTGGCTCAAAGTAAAAAGGAAACCTATTTCTGTTTTATCCTTCCTGGCCTCCTGTAGGAGGATAGTAGAGTGGAGGACTCCAGGGAATTGTTTGCATGGTGTGTGGCTACGGGGTGGGAGACTTCAGCATCCACAATTCCTTTATTTTGCTGTGGAGATTGTGTCTGGAAACCTTCTGGGAGTCAAAACATAGTTGGATGTTTGAACACTTCCCGTGGTCAAAAATTGTTGCCTTTGACCGAAGATTAAGGTCTGTTCTGAGTATTGCATACACACACTGTTGACTTGGCTAGCACTGGTGGCCCGTCTTTGTGGAAGCCCTGTTTGATCATGAGTTAGAAATAACGGCTAAATTACAAGAGCCAGCCAGCCGTCTTCACGTAAGACAGCCTTGTGAGCATGGTGTGTTCCGTGCCCTGATAATACCAAGAGATTTGTGCAAACTTCAAGTAAGCGTGTGAAGTCCAGACTGGCCTCCTCTTAAATCCTAAACATCCTTGAAAACATTGAGGAAGTGTTAAAGAAAGCTCCTGATTTATTCGAAAGGGGCACTAGTAAATACAGAGGTGGGGGGTAGGACATTGTAGATATAATGGTGAAGTGCTTATTTTGAACCAGGCAGGGCCTTCTCTAGGTGGGCTTTCTCACTAGAGAATTCCCTTGTGAAACCTACTGCAGCCCCTCGCCCACCTCACCGCTTCCTCCCCCTTTTGTTTCCCTTACTTCCTCCCTGCCTTCCTCCCTTCTGGCCCAGCATATCCATCTGTTCCCAGAGGCCCAGCATGAGTCCTGCCTTCTTGCTGACTGACCCTCCTTATTATCTTTAAGCATGATTTCACTTTTCCCATCTTTACCTTGTCTCCCTAAATTCTAAAAGACAGAACAGTGCTGTGTATTTTTGTGTCCCCCTGTACATGGAATTCTGTATCGTGTCACCGGTAGTATGCTTTTGGTAATGACCAATTGCTATGATTCTCCATCGCCCAGACATCCCCGGATGTCAGACCATATCATCAGACACGAGATTACTTTGTTGGAAATTCAATTTCTGAGTTATTTTGTGAACTTGAGCAAGTGACACCTTTGACTTCCTTTATATCATAGGTCAATTTCCAGTGAAAAACTGTGACAAATAATTTGCCGGATCTGACTGACTCAGCTGGCTGCCTTTGGGATCGTACTTGCCTGACAGGGCAGTTCGGTTCAGTAGAGGCTTGATGTGGCTTGTTAGAGCTTAGAGGAAGAAGCTTTTACCTTGGGTTCTAAGGTCAGTATGGGAATTCTTTAGGAAGAAACAATAGGCGCAAGCCAGTGTGGACCCATTGTGAGACTAAAAGTCTCAAAAGCTCGCAGAAATGCACAGTCCCAGTGCGTCTCTGGTGGCCTGTCACAACATAAAGCGTGGATTTAAAGGGATTTCTTTCCCCTTCATGTTTTTATCCAGTGATCATAATACCATTTTTTGATATCCTTCCCCTATATTTTGTGTCAATCACTTTACCAACTATTAAATCCTAAAAATTGGGGCTTTTTAAAGATTTTTTTTTCACAGATTATTTTTTTACACCAAAATCATGTTTCTAAGTTGTTAGTTTATAATGTGTATAGTCTTTTTTCAGTTCCATTTCCTATCCACCCAGTTGCTCTTTTTACTAGTAAATTCTATAGCCTCATAATGTTTAGGTTTTACTACCCTAAGAGAATAATCAAGGCCTGTTATATACCAGTTCCCTTAGGTGCTAGAGGTTCAGAGATGAATAGGACAGTTCAGATTGTCCTAGAAGGTCTCTCAGTCTAGCAAAGATTGTAGTCAAGGCCAAGTCAGTAAAGGGAGTAGTTGGTTGGAAACCTTCCATCTTCTCCAGCCCCAGTCCTAGCTTCATTTACATACCAAGTAGCCACCACCCCCACCCCTCCCAGGCCCACCAGGCAACCTTCCAATCTGACCCTATGTGATGTTTGCTTCTGGATCTTCCAAGGATATTTTTACTTTTTTTTTTTTTTGCAAAATATCTATGTGGATTTTTTTTTTATTATTTTGTCTAGTGTATTTTAGCCATTCTGTTGAAGTTTTTATTTGGTTTATGTTTAAAATGCAATTGAACATTTTGTAACATATGGTCTTTCAATCTAAGATCATGCTGGTTTTTTCCTCTTCCTGTTTTTATATTTAGTCCTTGCAGTTGTTTGTCTTTCTAGGGTTGATGGGGTGGGGTCCACACAATAAATTCATTTATCAGTCTATAAACGCAGGCACCTGGGTGGCTCAGTGGGTTAAGCCTCTGCCTTCAGCTCAGGTCATGATCTCAGGGTCCTGGGATGGAGCCCCGCATTGGGCTCTCTGCTCAGCAGGGAGCCTGCTTCCCCCTCTATCTGCCTGCCTCTCTGCCTGCTTGTGATCTCTGTCAAAAAAATAAATCAGTCTGTAAATGCTTTGGGGCCTGTCGAGTACAAGGCGATTTTAATGCTGAGGAGAACCTGAGGATTCCAAAGGCCAGGTTCCGTTGGAGCTATAGATGCATGGAAGAGAACGTTAACAGTGAATATAGTTCACTGTGAGGGCAAAACTGTGAGTTTGCCCAGTGTCAGTGAGGCTGAGGCATCAGATGGAAACAAAATGATGAGGGAGATCAGTTCCTTGAGCTGGCTTGGTACATGTCAGTGGTGGTGGCTAGGCCTGAAAGATAACTGGGATTTTTTTTTTTTTTTAAGATTTTATTTATTTGAGAGAGGGAGTACCAGCAGAGGGAAAGGGAGAAGCAGACTCCCTGTTGCATAGGGAGTCCAGCACAGGTCTTCATCCCAGGACCCTGGGATCATGACCTGAGCCCAAGGCAGACACTTAACCAACTGAGCCCCCCAGATGCTCTAGAACCTGGGTTGTGTAGCAGACACTGGGCGGGGAAGAATCTTCCAGGTAGGGCAAGTGGACTGCACAAAATTCGGGTGCTAGAGGGGAGAGGTGCTGCTCACCACAAAGCTGTGTTGCCCTAGAGTCCTTTGAATGTCAGGCTTCAGCATTTGGACTTGGCCAAGCCCTTTCAGACTCTGTCTTGGATCCCTAGGACTCCAAAGAGGTGCATCTACGTGGGGTTGGGGAAGGCAGGCCACCAGGACCAAGGGTTAGTACAAGATTTCAGTTGGAAAATGGATTCTGTTGTTCCTGAGAAAGCTTGTCAGCCCTCACAGTCATCAGTGGGAAGGCAGGGTTTGAAGGTTTCCGTCTGAGAGAAGTTGCTGAACTTTATCAGCATGAAGCGCTCGGAGTCCTCTCTGTCTCAGTCAGTCTGATCCATCGGTCCTGAGGGTCCCGAATATGGCCCCGCTTTTGCATTTCATCTGCCTTCCCAGTTTACCAGCATGACCTCTTGGTACCTGGACTTTACACTCCTTGGCTTGTGTCCTTCTTGGTCCCTTATCCACATGGCTGCAAATGTCTGTCAGTAATAGATGAGATAGCGTCACCTTCCCTGTTTAAAATTCTTCAGTTGTTCTCCATCACCTCCACGGTTAAGTTTTAATGTTGTTGCCAGCAGGATCCAGCCCTTCCCCATCATCTCGCCTCACCTCTGGCCATTTCTTTCATCCGCAAAGATAACATTCAGCCACACACATTAGAACTGTATGCAGCTCCTTAAACTTCTGTGATACTTCTCACCCGCAGGGCCTTCACTTGCATTTCCATTTCAGAAGTCCCCTCCTGGAGTCCTTCTCTTGAGTCAGGACGCCCCAGCCCATCCCATATTCTGTAGGGCTCTGTGCAGCCCTCTGTGACCACTCACTCACACTGAACTCCAATTGTTTTCTTTCCTCAAGATCCTACGTTCCTTGAGGGAAGGGATTGGGTCTTCATCATTGTATCCTGCAAACCAAGGACACAGGGCTCTAATAAATGGGTATGAATGACCAACTAGTATAGAGACATTCAAAAGACCTCCTTCCTCAAAACTCCCATTCAGTGGGGAAATGGAATTGTATGCACAGAAAAGGAGAAGTAAAGGGGTGCCTTGGTGGCTCAGTTAAGCATCTGCTTTCAGCTCAGGTCATGATGCCGGCGTCCTGGGATTGAGCCCTGCGTCGAGCTCCTTGCGCAGCAGGGAGCCTGCTGCTCCCTCTCCCTCTGCCTGCTGCTCCCCTTGCTTATGTTCTGTCTTTCTCTCTCTGTCAAATACATAAAATCTTAAAAAGAAAGAAAGAGGGTACCTGGGTGGCTCAGTGGGTTAAGCCGCTGCCTTCGGCTCAGGTCATGATCCCACTGTCCTGGGATCGAGTCCCACATGGGCTCCTTGCTCAGTGGGGAGTCTGCTTCTCTCTCTGCCTCTCCCTGCCACTTCGCCTGCTTGTACACTCTCTCTCTCTGACAAATACATAAATAAAATCTTAAAAAAAGAAAGAAAGAAAGAAAAGGAGAAGTAAAAACATACATAGAATAAAAACCTTGAGTGAGGTTCTAACATCGGAGTAGAAACCGATTTCCCTGTGTTCTTAATGTGAGGTCTAGAGAGTATACTTCTAACAGTCCAAGGAACCTCTGAAACTTCACAGGGTAGGGTGTTTAAGTAGGCAGGCTTGGAAGGAAAGGGGCTGCAAGTTAGATCAGGGCAAGACAGCAGGTGAATCAGGCTGCCGGGACTAATGGGAGACGTGGTGTCCTGAGTGGGGGTGCTGGCCTTGAAGACTCAAACGCATCTTTCCTGGGTTTGAAGAAATGTCTGAAAATCATTTTAGAATTTAGGGTTTAAAATAACACAGAGAAGGCAGCATTACTCTTTATGGGCAAAGAGTGCTAACCACCCGAATGTCCAGTTGACGAATGGATAAAGAAAAGGCAGGCGCCTGTGTGACTCAGTCGTAAGCATCTGCCTTTGGCACAGGTCATGATCTCGGGGTCCTGGGATAGAGCCTCACATATCGGGCTCCCTGCTCGGCGGGAAGCCTGTTTCCACCTCTCCCACTTCCTCTGCTTGTGTGCTCTCTCTCTCTCTGTCTGTCTCTGTGCCAAATGAATAAAATCTTTAAAAAAAAAAAAAAGAAAGAAAGAATGAAAGAAATAGAGGAATATTACTCAACCATAAAAAAGCATCTGTACGGGGTGCCTGGGTGGCTCAGTGGGTTAAGCCTCTGCCTTCAGCTCAGGTCATGATCTCAATGTCCTGGGATCAAAACTTACATCAGGCTCTCTCTGCTCCGCAGGGAGTCTGCTTCCCTCTCTCTCTGCCTACTTGTGATCTATCAAATAAATAAAATAAAAATCTTATTTTTAAAAAAAAGGGCATCTGTACATACTACAGCAGGGGTGGACCTTGAAAACAATATGCTAAATCAAGAAGCCAGTCACATATCTAAGGGAGCACATATCTAAGAATTTCGTGTATATGAAATGTTCAAAATAGGCAACTCTATAAAGACAGAAGATAGAATGATGGTTACCAGGGCCTTGAAGGGTATGGAAGTTTGGGGTGGGGGGGATGTTAATGAAAATGTTCTTAAATTGATTGTGATGATGCTTACAAAACTCTGTAAATTTACTTAAAAACCACTGATTTATATGCTTTCAGCAGGGCCGTCATATGGCATGTGAATCGTATCTTCATAAATCTGCCATATGACGGCAGACAGCAGGATGTGGAGGATGGCTGGGTGGGTGTTCCACTCTGGGTTTGTGCTTGACAGTCTCAGGCCCCAGCAGCTGGGCTGGTACTAGAAGGTGGGTCCTTCCAGAAGAGGCCTGCCTAAAGAGGATTACTCACTGCCTGCTGATCTCTCCCACGCCCTGGGGCTGCTGCTCCCTAGTCACTTTTTGGGCCAGCCCAACCAGCAGGGGGCTGCGTAGTCGCTGTTGAGTCCCAGACGCCCAGAGTGAATGACTGAACAGCAGCAGGCGGGCCTTCGAAGAGCACGCTTCCTTCACGGGTGCAAAGACGCAGAGTTGGACCCGCCCACTGGATAACTGCCGGGTAAACTGCTTCTGTAGGTGTCATGTGCCTGAGACAGGCAGTGGGTTTTCTGTCCTAGCCCTGGGTCTCTGAACTCATGCCCTTGATCGAGCTCTCTGCTACATGTGCCTGGCTTGGAGCCAGCTTCTGAGATTACCTCCATCTTTGTTTCTCCTTTTCCCTCTCCATTGTCAGGAGTCCTTCCCTGAATACCCCCAGCGGAGGTGTTCCTGCCTGGAAGCAGTAGGTTCTCGGCTTTTGTTTTTCCTTGCGCAGGCTCTTGCAGCGCATACAGTTTTGTTTCACCTCTGAAGGCAGTGGGATGCTCCTGCCACGTGGAGTTTGCTGAAGCATTTGTGGGTGGAGGGACTTAGTGGTGTTAGAGCAGATAACCTGGGGGAAAGCAGATTCTTGGACCCCTGGAGTCTATAACTTGAAGGACTGTGCGGACCAGGTGTATTTTTCACTTAGAGGTACTTAACCTAGGGCCTGTGGATGGGCTTCTGGAGATCTGTGAGCCCCCAAAAATCAGTGCAGAGATCGTGTGTGCGTGTGTCTGCCCACACGTGCGCACCGTGGAAAGACCAGAACCCACAGCCTTATTAGCTTAGTGGCATGAGGGCCGTCTCCTCCCAAGAGGTTAGACAAGCATGCAGCCAAATGTGCGGAGTACCTGCCGTGTGACCCAGTGTAAGCAAGGATGACGCACACCCTCGTCCTCAAGGAGTTGATGGTCCAGTAAAAAAGATTTGGCCCTAAACCACTCAAAGCTGACAAAAGAGAGCTCTGTGAGGGCTGGGGTGGTAGAGCTCGGGGACTTAAAGGGTGAGTAGGAGTGAAGTGATTGAGCCTAGACCAAACAGTATTCTCTTTACGGGGCTCCAGGACAGGAGACCTCATAACTTTGCAGTGATTCCGTGCACCGTGGTGGCCACCGCGGGTATAGTCCACCTCCAGCTTTACTATGCACCTGTCCCCTCCCACTAGATCCTTTCCAAGTGGAGAGTCACTCACTGATCATGCTTGTTCCTGACAAGCAGCAGTAATGGCAGCTAGCAGAAGTGTTTTTATGAGGTAAGTGTAGCTCCTGGCTTTATTTCTGGTATCTCACCTCCACGTTGTAGATTGAAAATAGACGCCGGCCAGGGGTTTCATCCCTCCCCACAGAGAGACAGCCTAGCATGTATCTGTCTCAGGTCTTCACAGTGATGGTGGGAAAGTCTCCCCATGTTTGGGAGCGCTTTGATACTTGCTTGCCAATTCTTCAGAACGTACCAACCCCTTCTTGCCTGGAACTGCCCTCCAAAAAACCCCACCAAACTCACACATGGAAAATGGCTGCTAAGTGTTTGGAATAAGTAATATGCATATAATTCCCAGTTTTATGACTGAGAGCAAATTATGAAGTTGCCCTGATGGGAGACAGCAAGACAAAAGGCCAGACTATTACTTGAGCTGATTTCTTACAGCTGTTGGTAAATTCCAGCTTCTTTAATCTAATTGGGAAATGCTCTCCACACAGTCCTCGCAGGCAGCCTGAGCCTTTCACAGAGAGGGGCCATCTGTGGGCAGGGTGGCAGCTAGGACCCTGTGTGAGTTCCTTAACTTCTAAGGCTGTTTCCTTGACTATAAAATGAAGACGGAAGCCACGCCCTTGCAGAGGGTTGTGAGTATTAAGGGAGATATTGAGCACTGAGCACTCCGGCCCAGAGCTCACATCACCAGGCTCAGGACTATAAGTGCTTCCGTGAGTCTTGTTTCATTCTCATGGTGATCCTCTGAGATGGATGGGATTTCCAATTTTCGGATGAGGTTCTAACCCAGAGCTGCTACCCTCTTGGCCCCACTGCCCCACTTTACTGGGATAATTTGAAGCCCAAAAAAGACAGTGCCCTAGCAACTCCTGGAGCCGTGGAGTCAGGCCAGCTAATCCTGGACTCTGCTGCCCGCATCACGTGTCCTCCTTCCTCTCTGACTGCACGAGAGCTGTTGTGCTCCTCCTGACGCCAGATCTGGGAGGACTTCTCCAGCTCTCTACACTGACTGCCCGGAGTTAGTCACTGGCAGACTCCAGAGGTTTAAAGACTCACTTTCCCAAGACTCTCCTCACTTCAGACACCAGTTGCAAGTATTGGATCCCCAAGTTACCCACATTTCTCTCTGATTTGGCCACAAAGGCAGGGATTCCCTCAGCCTCCCCTCCAGATTTAATGGCTCTGTGGAACGACTCGCAGAACTCTGGACAGTGCTGTACTTACTCTCACAATTGGTTATTCGGGATGGGACTCCAAAAGAGACAAATGGAAGAGATGCTGGGACAGGGGACAGGGGAAGGTGGCATGTGCCCTCTCCGAGCATGCCACCTTCCCCTCAGCTGGATGTGTTCTCCAACCCAGAAGCTCTCCAGATCCTGTTGTTAGGGTGTTACGGAGGTTTCATTAGGCATAGTTGATTAAATCATTGACTGTGGGTGATTGGGCTCGACCGCCAGCCCCTCTCTAAGGGAGGGGGTCTGAAAGTTCTAACCCTTTAACCAAGACTTGGTCTTTGTGGTGACCAGCACCCACGCTGAAGCTCTCTGGCCCCCACCCCCCTCTAAGAGTCCCCTCATTATCATAAGCTCTGGCAGGTATGGTTGGAGGGGCTTGCTAGGAATAACAAGACATTCTTATCTTTAATTTAAGGAAATTCCAAGGATTTTAGGAGCTCTGTGCCAGGAACTGGGGACAAAGACCAACTATATTTGCTGTGATACCACACTGCCCCTGCCCTTCCCGTGGGGTTCCTAAGGTTAAGATCTTGCCAACAGGCTTCCTCTGTCCCTCTGTGGGCACCTAGGGTTGAGGTGGCAGCTCTCCTCCAAGGCTGGGAAGGAGCAGCAGGAAGAGCTCACCCCGGGCCTGCTTGCCTCTCATCAGCGTGGGGAGAGCCATCTGCCCATGCTCTTTCTTCCCAGATCACCGTACATTCTTTATACGGTATTAATCTCAAAGTACCACTAATCTGTCTTTACAAGAGAGGAAACAAATCCTGGAGCCCCTGGGCAGAGCCACTCACATCTGGTCCGGATGGGAAGGACCCACATTACAGCTCTTTTTTCTTCGTTTTGTTGTTGTTGTTGTTGTTGTTGTTTGTTTGTTTTTTTTAAATATTTTATACTTGGAAGGAGGCAGCTACCCTCAAAAGCCTCCACAGTTCTGTGCATACTCGTCATAGCCACTTTCTGGAGCTGTTGTGGAGATTTGAGGGGCTGGAGCTGTTCGAGCCAATCAGCTGTTTCCCTGAGGTGGGCACAGGCCTCTGGGACTCTGTCTCGGGCAACAGGCAGCTGGTTTCAAGGAGACGCTCCCATCCGTCACTGTAATAGTTCAACAGGCGTGGCTGCAGCAGGAGCACACTTTGCGGGAGTAATCGGCGTGCTCATCCCGCTTTGAGCCTATGGCGAAGTGCTAGAATAGAAGTGCGGTTCCGTCTGCAGGGCTTTATGGGGGGGTTCTTTGTTACTTAATCTCTCCCTCCCCCTGTAGTTTGGGTTCGTTAGCGAGTTGCTGTCCCATAATCTAAACAGTTGTCAAACAAAGGTCTCTCCACTTTTTTTGATGACTTCCAGTTGCCCGTTTCCCACCACCCTCCGATCTTCTCACTTGTAAGTCAGACGCAAGCCACTTGCACCCTAAAAATGCCCGCCCACCATAAGTCTGTGCAGCTTGGGCCTCGGCGCTGCTCGCGGGCTTCTTCAGGACCCAGTGCCCTGAGCAGAACAGCGGGCCCTGGCCAGCTGCCGGGAGCGCCCAGCAGCCAAAGAGAAAGAAAGCTTGTTTCGCAGAGTAATCCTACCCTTCCATCCAAGACATAAATAGTCTGGGTGGAAGCCCAAATCCCTGAGACAGTTCCGACAGGCCTGCCTGGCCCGGCTGTTCCGGTCAGGCTTTCCCTCTCAGCACGGAGCTTAGTTAGCCATGCTGCTCGGTCCTCAGCTCACTGAGGAGGGGCAGTGTTTGCACTTCCAGTCAGTTGGGCAGCTTGTTGGGGAGAGGGGCCGGGCCCACGGTGCCCACTCCGCGCCTCCGCAGAGCCCCATCTGCCTGTGCCGTTGAACATGACCCAAGGGGAGCTCCTTCAGCCCTCGATCCCACCCTCTCTTTCATGTGCGCGTGTGCGGGTGGCTTTCTGTCCAGCATGTGGGAAGGGGTGCAGCCCCCTGGTGGGGGACCCCAACCAAAGCCAGACTCTGGCCCTCCCCTATAAAAGTAAACAGCCCAGATCGGGAAGCCGCACACACAACAGCACATGACTAACCTCGGTGAGATAATGCATTTATCACTAAGTTCCCAGGAACTGCGCGGGGAATAGTGGAGGCAGGGAATAAAGGAAGTACATAAAGGAAGGTAGAAGTTGGGCACGCTTGTTTATGAAACCCCTTCTCTGTGCCAGCCAGGCCTAAGGCTTTCCGTTTCCCACATTCCAGGGGCTGAGAAGTCCTGCCAGGATGCCAGGAGGCACGAGGCTTGTTGAGAACACACTTCAGTCCACTTCCTCTTCCTCCCTTTCTTCAACCAGAGAAACCGCACTTTTATTTTCAGGAATTTATTTCTCCTTCCCTCCTTTCTGGGGGTAGTTGCTGAATGCCTTCTTTGGATATGAGCTACTGGGCCAAATCCAGATCCCTGGAAGGGTCGTCAGCAAACCCTACGTGCTCCCATGGCCTCCTCGGAAGCAAGGGCACAGCAGCTGGCCTTACAGCTGCACGGGGACTGGCCAGTTTGTTGGTGCCACGTGAGAAAGTGCAGGGCGAGTGGGATTTGGGGATTTAAGCACAGGCTCTGGGTTCAAGGGCAGCCCTGCAGTTTGTTTGCCGTGTGGCTCAGTCTCTCCCTCTGGAAAATGGTACTCCTAATAGTGGTATACCATTCACAGGTGGTTGTGAGGCTGTGCCCAGAAGGTGCACGTCAAGTGCGTGTCCCTGAGCCTGGCCCGTGGTGGAAGCATCGCGTAAATGGCAGGCGAGAATTCTACCACTGAACCACCCATGCGCCGATAGCATCACGTAAATGGAAGCTGTTACCATAACACATTTCACTTAGATCCAGGGTCAAGGAAGCCCTCTTTGTGGGAGCGAGGTTTAGCCAGCCAAAAAAAAAAAAAAAAATGGAGGTAAAAGTAGAAGTAACAACCTGTAGGAAGGCCGGGAAGCAGGCTCAGGCCACGACACAGGCCACGTGTGGTAGAGTTTGTATTTAATCCTGGATGCAGAGCAGAGGATTGCTACGCAGTGGGGACTACAACCCCCTTTTCTGCCTGAAGATTTGAGGCTTTTAACCTATGAAAATTACTCTTCTTAGCAAGGAAAGGGAAGCAAGGAAAGGAAGGACACTGGGCTGTGATTGGTGACATCTTTGTTCCTTTTATGGTTCATTGGGAATCAGGAACCTGAAAAAAGTTAACCTCTGCCCTCATTAACACTTGGGAAGAATCTGCCTTGACCTCAGGGGCCTTTCTACTTGGGGGCCTGTTGGAAAGGGACTTGGCATTATACGCATGGGGCTGGTGGTGACATGTGGTACCTGTGTGCTAGCTCGGGTTGTTTCTTTGTTGGTACCTTTTTGTTTAGCCAGTGAGACCCCTCATTGTGATGGTACCAGCTTGCCTCAGAGTCACACAGCTATCACCCCTGTGCCATGGGGCTTGTGTGACTGCCGACAGTCACACCCAGAGCCTCAAGGATGCTCAAATTCTTGGCAGAAGGGTCTCCCAGCTGCTCCTGGCTTGAAGCATTGATTGCTGCTTTGCTGGGTATAGTCTGCTCACCTCGATCATGGGTCACACTCTCCTCTTCCCTCCATCGTGGGCTACCTGAAACAGGCAGCATCAACTCTAAGCTGACCTAAAGCTCACTTTGTCAGTGTTTCTTAAACACATCTGTTGGGATATGCGTTTTCTTGAAAATCGGGAAAAATACAGAGCCCCTTGTTTGGCTCAGAGCAGGGTCCAGAAGCCCTCTTTCACAGTTAATGGCAGTAAATACATGGGTGGCTTACAAAGGATCAGCCAGATGCTAGAGCCATATGATGCCCCAGACCTGGTGTGATATTTTCATCTCTTCTCTCCAGATCTCTCTCTCCTTTCCTCCTCAGCCTTGAGATTTATGGCATGACTGTGTGTATGTACAATAGCATTGGAAATTTATAAAGCCACAGTGCCTACTTGTGGGGCTAACACCCGGTCAAGCAGTCATAATAGAGTGTTAGTGGCATTCTGTCACGGGGAGAAAGGAGGTCTGGCATTGCCAGAAACAGAACTTGATTGACGAGGGAATTACCAAGGGAAGACAGCTAACAAAGGGGCACTGGCGGGGCCAGAGTGACCCTAGTGTTTGAGTAATAGAAGAGCCAGAAAATCATTCCAGGCACATCCAAAACAGGAAGGCAACAGGGAGATCTGGTAGGGATTCTTTCAGGTCGTCAATAGTAGAATTGCATCGCAGGAATGAAACAAGGACACTTGCCATTGGCTGGCTTTTTTCTCCAGCGAGGAGGCAGCATTTTTTTCTGAAGCTCTTCCTCCTCACCCTCAGAACACTGAGTGGGGTGTGAATGAGAGATGAATGCATAGGCTGCACAAGGGGATCGTTCTCAGAGCCCATGATGGATCTGGCATTTACAGGACATAAGCACAGAGGCAAGGACAAGGGACCGGGAGGTAGCGTCCCAGGCGGTAGAGGTGTGCCGTCCTGACGCGGAGCCCGAGTGAGCCAGTGCCGGGCCTGCCCCCGTTGCTCACCCAGCCCGTGGCCTCAGGCAGATGCCTTAGCCTCGCTGAGCCTCCTTTCGTTACCTGTAAAATGGTAATAAAACCACTATTTACCTCAGAGAGTTATTGGGCGGATTCATGGTCCTCGGGAAGAACTGAGAAGAGTGTCCAGCCCAGAGCCAGGCCTCAGCCAGAGTCGCCTCCCATCACTACTATCTCAGCCTCGCGCACTCGGTGTGCCACCGCCGGCATGACTCACGGTGACACGCGCAGCCTCACTCTTCACCATGTCCTGGCAAGAGTTGTGAATACGCAACCCGTCTGTGATGAGGAACCAAGGCTCCAAGAGGTGGGGTGATCTGTCCTCAGTCACCCAGCCAGCTGTGAGACAGAGCCAGGAGAAGAATTGAGGTCACTTTAGTGTGAAAACCCATGCATGTTTTAAAGTATTTTTCCTGCCGACTGGCTGGCTTGTTTTGGCTGAGCCCTCCGTGCCTCCAGGCGGGCGCTGCTGTTGAGGCTTGTTGAGAGTGGAGCAAGAGGCGAAAAAAAGCGCAGGCATTAAGCTGTGGGCTCCTTCTGCTGAGGTTTCCCAGCTGTCCCTCGAAGCAGCCTGAGAAGGGAGGCGTTCATCTGTTCTGCGGTCAGGTGCACCCAAGTCAGGGGCAGAATTCGAACCCGTGTCTCCCGGACAACAAAACTCAGGGGTTCCTCCACTTGCCAGCTTGCTCTCCACTCTGATCATGCGGGCGATAGCTGCTCTCTTATCCCTGTGCTCGGGCCTGCCCCTCGGCCGTGGGCTGGGACCACAGAGGGAAGCGCAGCTGCTCAGGGTGGTCCAACAAGCACGTAGCTTCTGCTTTTGACCTCAGGGCCACCCGCCCCTGCACCTACCCCCTCGCTGACATCCTTCATGCAGGTGGGGGGGCTGCAGTTCGGTGCTCAGTGCTCTGGAGGAGAGCCTACACCCGCTGCTGGCCTTTCACCCAAAAGGAGGGGATCTCACTCCCCCCAGAGGTCAGCCCTCTTCCAGACAGTTTAGATTTTATGGTCAAGGGAGTTGCCTTCTCTCCCTGAGTTCTCAGCACCCCTATGGCCTTGAAATTTAGCCCCCCTGAGCCTTCTGAGACGCATGAAAGAGAAGAATGCTCCCTTAGATTTCAGCCCCCAGAAAAGTGAACAAAAGTTGTTTCGTAGTTCAGGCCTGTCTGGTGTGGGCCATTATAGAGTGGCGGCAGCACCAAGTAAGGGTTTTTTATTTTTGTTTTTGTTTTTTTAAGATTTTATTTATTTATTTGACAGAGATCACAAGTAGGCAGAGAGGCAGGCAGAGAGAGAGGAGGAAGCAGGCTCCCCACTGAGCAGAGAGCCCGATGCGGGGCTCGGTCCCAGGACCCTGGAATCCTGACCTGAGGTGAAGGCAGAGGCTTTAACTGAGCCACCCAGGCGCCCCAAGTAGGGGTTTTTTTTAAAGGACGAAAGTGCTGAGTTTTTAATATCTAAATATAGAATGTAAAAACTAAACAAGGAGTTTGTCTTGGAAGAGGTTATCGATTTGTTGTTAGAAAGGAAACTGAGGAGGGATGAGTCCTGGTGTGAACGAGCAGAGGCCAAGCCTTACCCAGGCCGGCTGCGGAAAGACTCCTGGCCACAGACGCTGGTGTGAGAAGTGGTGCTTGGGATCCAGGAATAAAAACCTGTTTGGACATTTCAGAAAATCAGACACATGCCCGGGCAGGTGATTCTCCCTCTTGGTTTCCAAATTCCTGGTGCCCCTTGTGTGCCAAGTGCCAGGGAGGAGCCGGGCTCAGGGCTCAAATGTGCCAGTTCTTGCATGGGGAGCACCTCAGGGCCAGTGGTGCTGAGCCATCTAGCCTTCTTAGGTCATCAAGAGGGGTTTGAGGAAGACCACAACTAAAGGGCTCTGGAAGGGCACATAACTGCCATGTAGGGGCTCAGTGAACATTCAGTGAAAGAAAGAATAAGGCCCCTTTGCCTTTCTCTTTACCCTTATTTTTTAAGATATTTATGTATTGAAAGAGCACAAGCTGGGGGAGCAGCAGAAGGAGGAGGAGAATCAGGCTCTCCACTGAGTGTGGAGCCCGATATGGGGCTCGATCCCAGGACCCCGGGATCATGATGGGAGCTGTAGGCAGACTCTTAACTGACTGAGCCACCCAGGTGTCCCAGTCATTTCTATTTTTTAACATTTAATGAAAATCATATGTGGCCATGGATAAAGTTTAAATAATGCATTGAGGGAGGGCCTGCTTATATTACAAAAAAGCACCAATTATAATACTTTTTGAAAATGCTTTGTTTCTAAAGTAGCCGCTGTTTCTCCTAATATGTATTCCCCACACCACCACCCCACTCCAGTTTTATTAAACATACAATTTAAGAGTCAGAAATCTTAGAAGTCTGGGCCGTCTTCTAAAATAGCAGTTTTAGGGGCGCCTGGGTGGCTCAGTGGGTTAAAACCTCTGCCTTCGGCTCAGGTCGTGATCTCAGGGTCTGGGATCGAGCCCTGAATCGGGCTCTCTGCTTGGTGGGGAGCCTGCTTCTTCCCCTCTCTCTGCCTGCCTCTCTGCCTACTTGTGATCTCTGTCCGTCAAATAAATAAATAAAATATTTTTTAAAAACTAAAAAAAAAAATAAAATAGCCGTTATCAGAAAGTATGATTGGTTCCCTGGCCAGCGGCCTCTGGGGATGTGCCAGGAATGCACATTCCTGGGCCCCGGCGCCTGCGTCCCAGCAGCAGGCCTCCGGGGAGTCCAGTGCAGGGTCAGTTTGGAGAACTGATGATTTCGACCACAGTTGGAGAACACAGACTAAAGTCAGACGGGGTTCAGGTCACCACTCTGCAGCTCTCTGACCTTTGCCTCTCAGTCTCTGCATCCCCGTCCATAGCGTGGGTGAGTAGTGTCCTCTCTGAAGACGCTGTGGGGAGAACTCATGTAAGAACACACAGCGAGCACCAGCAGTATGCGCCTCTCGTGTGGGCAGTGTTCAGGAAGGGACTTAGGATGCTCGTTAGCGATCTTCCTAGATCACGTATTATGGTTTTTAAACAGCAACCCTTGACAAATGACTCTCCGGCGGAGAGGGAGTTCAGAAGCTCTGACCGATGCCAGCGAGTGACAGCCAGAGCTACTGACGCTTCCCTTGCTGCAGTTTCCGTTGCGAGTCGTGGTTCTGTTCCCTAGAGCCATTGGAAGGAGACTGTTCTACAAGGCCGTTGTTCAGGTGTTTGAAGACAGTGACCTTGGCCTTGCTGAACATTCTCTTTTACTATTCCCAAGATTAACTTTAACACAGAAGATATTTGAAGGGCTTTTTCCAGTAGGGCTTTTTGAAGAAAGGAAAGCAAAAAAAGGCCTAGAGCTGAGACTCTGCTTTGGTAGTAGGTCTTTGGAGATTTCTGGTGCATAGAGATGCCTCAGAGTTTAGGCTGAAACTTCTCGAGTGGACTTGTGGATCTGGAAGGGATGTACAGTGGGGGGCAGGGGGGTGCCTTTGCTTTATGCTGGCAGGCAGGAGCCAGAATTGGCACGGGAGTGCGCTTCTGGGAGGGCCCTGGGGTGCGGGGCCCTTGGAGGCCAGGCTGGCTGTGTCCGGCACCCTCGTTCCCAGCCGTGCCCCTTGCCCTCTGCCCTGCTTCAGCAGCAGCCGCCTCCGTGGTGAGCGAAATCTGCTGTAAGGTCTTCATTAGTATCTGTGAGAAAGGGTACCGGCCTAGCAAATGATACCTTTCCTAAATTATGTTGTGGTGTTGTGTAGGGCAGGGGAAGAATTGCTATTTTAAAACAAGATTTCGTAAAATAAACACGTGTCCCAATTATAGGAAGTACTAAGTTGATGATTAATTGACGCCATGGAGCTGGCCTTGTGCTTTTAAATGCTTCTGCTCTTGTGGTCATCCGTCTAGTGAGGCTTCAGCAGGCCCCTGCCGCCGAGCCTTTCCAGAGAGCTGATACGCAGCTTGTCTTCTGCCCTCTGGTGCTGCGGGGGCAGCTGGCCACGAGGAGACCCTGTGGAGGACTCCTCTCCAAGCTGCAGGTCCGAAGTTGCCAAAGGCCGGTGAATGGTGAAAGGAGGCTGTCGGGGTCTTTGGTCTGCGGTCCACACGGGTGGTCTCCACACTGGAGCTCAGGTGCTGTGGCCACATTCTCGAGGACTTCTTAAGCTCCTGCCATTTGTGTCTTTGTTGTCTTTGTGCTGGAGGGACGGATACTTGGTAAAGGGAAGGCTGTGTAGAACACAGATGTATTTCCGCCCTAGGGGGTGAAGCCTGGCACCTGCTCACACGTACTTGTCAAAATGGGGATGATGTTGTGTGTGTGATATGTGTTACCTGGGATGGGAACTAGGTAGAAAATTTAAATATGTCTAAGACAGTTTGGGAAAGTCACTGAGAAAAGAGACCATCGTAAAACTTCTAGGCCCATCCCTTCTGGCCTTTGAGTACTGACAGCAGCAGCAGAAGTGCCATCTCAGAAGCCACCCAGAATCCCACGGGCCTGCGGGCTTCACTCGGGTGCATCGTGTCTTCTCGGGGGTGCCTGTTTCTGGACCCCAGCCTGTTGGGTAGATGTCACACGTCTTCTAGAGCGTGGCAGAGGGCCTGGACCTAGACTTCAGTGTCCATGCGGTTTGGGGCAGGGGTTTCACCTCTCGGATCCTTGCTTTTCTCACGTGTGTCCTCTCTGTCCCGGAGCTCCTCCCAGGTGGGGCTGAAGATTCAGTGAGTGAGTGGTTGGTGGATGTGGGAAAGCACCTAGCTCCATGCACGGCATAGAGACACTCTGGAAGGGTGGCCTCCAAAGAGAGACCGGCTACATCCGGGCCTTGGGGCTGGCAAGTGTACATCTCCCTCCCTCCAGATGCAGTGAGGGCAGCTCCTTGGTAGCTAGGCAGGGCACAGTAAGATGTCCTCAGGGCTGGCCTATTGTAATACCCCTTTGTGAGGGGGAGGAGGCCTGTGTGCAGTTAACAACTTTTAAGCCAGAGAATTGATGACTTTGGGTTTAATGTTCTTTAAAGGTCCACCTGCCAGTATTCTGGGGCCCCAGAAATAGGCCATCTGCATCTTCGATCTTGCCTGATGAGTGCCTCTGAGAGGCGCTAATCACAGTGACAACTGACGTTGAGACCCTTGGCTCTCTAGAGCTTACTGATCGCCTTGCGGCCAGGTCCTCACTCTGCTGCCCATGCTGCCGTGGATGTTAGGTGAGGACATGCCCTCTCCTGGGCACGTCCTCAGTGCCCTTTCAGCTAAGCAGAATTGCTCGAAACTGCAGTCTCAGAAGGGGCCAGGTTTGGGTTAGCCATGGGATCCCACTCTGGTCTTCACTGTGACTTCATCATGCTTTAGAATTGTGATCTTAGGAGTGCAGCAGTGGGCTCTCCTTCCTCCAGATGGGGGTGAGGGGGTAGGGAGGGCTCTGTAGCCAGGCTGAGCAGTGCTTCCTGGGGTGTGGGGTGAAAGGGCAGGGCAGTCTCTCACTTGATACTTCTTCTGTGTTACTTAACTACATTTTAGTATTGTTTTTAAGTATTGTTTTTTTTTTTTCTTACCTGATTCTGTATACTAAATCAGAGAAGGACCACAGAGCTAATGGGGGGGGTGGGGATAGAGTATCTGCTCTAAGAATAGGAAAATCTGTTCAAAGATAAAAAGAAAGGGAGACCTCATAAAGAAATTGGTCTTGAAAGCCTGAAATTTTGGGGGGCACCTGTGTGGCTCAGTGGTTTAAATAAAGCCTTTGCCTTCGGCTCAGGTCATGGTCTCCGGGTCCTGGGATCGAGCCCCGGTCAGGGTCTCTGCTCAGCGGGAAGCCTGCTTCCCTTCCTCTTTCTTTGCCTGCCTTTCTGCCTACTTGTGATCTCTGTCAAATAAATAAATAAAATCTTCAAAAAAAAAAAAAAGGCTGAAATTTTTAAGTTATGTACTTTAAAATATCCAATATACAAAATGAGAAGACAGATAACCAAAAGAAGGAAAATGTAAAAGTATGTAATGTTAACATAGTCAGTTCCTTACTCTTCAGAGGCCTCTTTTAAGTACACAGTGAGAGGGACCACTCATAGGGAAATGAACAAAAATGACAAGAACACAAATAGGAAATTCACAAAGTAAGAAACACAGTGCCAAGAATCTGTTAAACTCACTCTAGCTATCCTGAAAACATAAGGAACGTGATTGTGGGGTATTTTAACAGGGAAAACCTAAATAGACTAACAATAGGATTATTTTTAAAATTATTGTATGCTTCGATGTCTTTTAAAAAAGAGTAATGATTAGAATAAACTCACAGCATACTCTGTAAGTGAAAAGGGCAGGTTAAAATACAGTATTATCTCCATTTTTTAAAAAAATTAAAATTCAAGGGGCACCTGGCTGGCTCCGTGGTAGAACATGTGACTCTTGATCTTGGGGTTGTGAGTTCAAGCCCCATATTGGAGCTACTTTAAAAAAAAAATAAAATTCAAATTCAGAAGTGCATCAAAATGTGGACAGAAATTAGCTGAGGTACTTACATACAGTTTTACTTTTTACAAAAAGTATTTTTAAATATTGAAGTGGGAAAGAAAATGGGGGAGAGTGGGTTGAGGCACATGGGAAAGTTGAGAGTGTTTCACCCTGTTCCTCTGGCGGGTGGGTGCCTTGTGGACTCGCCCCATCTTCACTCAAGTCCAGTCCTCCTCCTTCTCTGCTTCTAAGAAACCTGCTTGTTTCTCCTCAGGACTGAGCACCGAAGGCATCTACCGGGTCAGCGGGAATAAGTCTGAGATGGAGAGTCTGCAGAGACAGTTCGACCAAGGTAAGGCCACAGCCTGGCCAAGCCTTGGAGACTGGAGTCGGTCAAGGCACATGGTTTCAGCCAGTCTTGGTGACTGAGAAAGAGAAAACATTTGGCGCCGGCTAGCCTTGCCCCCGTGCGCACACTGCCATGTGGAGGCAGGGGAACGGGCCCTGTCAACAAGCAGAGGCAGCGTCCCTGCCAGACCCACGTCAGCCGCCCCCCACACCCTGTCACCATCCACTGACACTGTTCCAGGTCGCCCCAGGCTGCACCTGGGTCACCTCTGGGGGCCTTGCTTCCCTTGCAGTGGGCCCGACAAAGGGAATTCCAGACATCTAATACTAAGTGGGGTTGCAGTCATGGTCCTATTTTGCCGGGGCCCCAGGAATACACATGACTCTCCTCCTCGCAAAATCCCTGCACGAGAAACAGCACAAGGGCACATGTAAGATCAGCTGAGCACTGGGACCCGGTCTCCCCAAGCTGAAATCTCCTGAGTTAGACTGGCTCTTGGCAGGGACTGCTGTCTCCTAAGCTAGGTCTCAGAGGTCTAGAGCCAGAGAGCCAAACTCTTAAGTCCTAGAACTGAGCACACTACAGGATGAGAAGTCGCGCCCACTGCTGCCAGAAGCAAACGAGCCAAAGCAATAGAAGTTCTCAGATGTCACCAGCCAGAGAGGAAAGAAAGCTGAGGATCCAACTAGGGTCCAACTCAGCATGTGGCAGGGCCCGAGGAAACCAACCCAGACTCTGAAGCCAGGCAGCCTGTGGGGGCCTACAGGACAGGGCAGCACCCAGGAACAGGCATCCTGCCCCCGAGCTCCTGGGGAGCCACAGCACTTGGATGCGCCATGGCCAGTCTCTGTTAGCTGGCAGTGGGGGGTGGGCATGCACTAGGGAAGGGAAACACCTGTGTATCTTGCAGGATCGGAAGCATGAGGTCGAAATGAGGGTGTAGCCACACAGTTGGGTATGTACTTGTGTATATGCAAGAATCTGTTAACAGATCATACCCCCTCAAAATGGAAACAGCTCATGTCTAACAGTAGGTGATTTCTTGTAAACCAGGAATGCAGTGAAGTATTCAAAAAAAAGTGAAGACCGCAGAGGTCAGTAGTGCCATAGGCTGAGAGGGGCCAGAGAGAGAAAGATGAGTCTACTCAGCCGCTTTAAGGAACCAAGGATAGAGGCAGTGGTCAAAAGTGTTGGTAATGTTCTGTAACCTGCCATGAAAAGTGAGCCAACCTTTCAGGGAAGTCCTTTGTTTTTTCCAGAGGGGAGGGTGTGAGGAAAATGTAGCATCACATCCCAGCTAGACAAGGGGAGTTGGGTGGCACGGAATGACGGGGTGCAGTTACTCTATACAGAGTATGACCCGGACGGAGGTATGGGGTGTCAGCCTTTATCTGCAGGTCTCACAGTTTTCCTTTTTTTAGCAGTGCCCAGGGATGGCACCTCCTGTTCGGTCTGTGATAATCCCTAGTCCCTGCCCTGGCCCCAGGCCCGCCCTCGGCAGCATCCCAGGGTTTTCAAGGTTTCTCTGACTTGCCCCAAGCACTGGGTTTTCCTTTGGCTTCTGTCCAGCTTATAATGCCCTCACTCTCCCAACTTCCTTTCAGACCACAACCTGGACTTGGCAGAGAAGGACTTTACGGTGAATACCGTGGCTGGGGCCATGAAGAGCTTTTTCTCAGAGCTGCCGGACCCTCTGGTCCCGTACAGCATGCAGATCGATCTGGTGGAGGCGCACAGTGAGTACCGGCAGCCCGGGCTGGCCGTGGGGTGCACTGAGGCCGCGCGGCTGCAACAGCATCAGACTGCGTTCTGTGCTCTGGGAGCAGACGCTCTGGCTCTCCAGCTGGGGTCGGAAGGACGGAAGGGCAGGGAACTCAGGATGACACCAGAGGGGCTTTCTAAGGGTTCTGTCAAGAGAGTTTCAGGTTTCCCCAAAACCTCATGAGTTAAGAGCCTGGGTTTATATCAGCCTTGAGTCACATCCCTGCTCCTTTGCTTGTCCCCAGTGGAGGCGTGGCAAGCACAGCCTTCCCTGACCCTTAGCTTCCTCCCACACAGCCCCTCCTCCTATGTGTGGACAATTAGGAGAGATCTAGAGGCAGGACTGTAACAGGCCTTTCTTCTCCCCTCAGAGGAAACCAGACTCTGGAGGGAAAGGGGTGGCTTAAGTTGCCCCTACCAGATGATCCCTGGGGGCTCCAGCAGGTTAGCCCCTCTGGCTTACTGGCGACCTTTGCGTGCCATCCTGCCAGCCCTGACAGCTATTTCCGCCCTGGCCTGCCGCTCTCGGGAGATGTTTGTCCTCAGTATCCGGAGCCTTCCCAGCAGGCAGTTTTTCCCGGACTTGGTGCTGTGCTGCAGCTTCCCACCTTGTGGCACTTTTTCCCTTTTTCCTGCTTTGCAAGCCTGGTGGGCCAAGACCCCCAGAAGGAGCCATTACTGTGCAGCTGCAGAAGGGAGGGTCTTGGCCAGTGACCAGGTGGGGGCGGGGGTGGGTGGTGAGGGGAGCTGCGTTCCTTAGACCACAGGACCTTAGTCTCGTCTCATCACTGCCCACCTCAAAAGAGGGAGTTTTAAGCCAGCATGATTTACTCACAAGGCTGATGGTGTGGGCAGCAGTTTGGGGAAAGTCACAAACCAGGATTTTAAGTCTTGGATCACAGGCTTTTTAGTGACTTTGGGAAATGGGGGTGCTAACAGCAGCCCAGCCCCAACTGCAGAGGCGCCCCTATCGGAACCTGGCTGCTGCCAGGACTGCAGCACCCCCACACACACACCGCGCCACCTTTCCCTGGTCTGCACTCCTGCGACGTCTGGTCCTGCAAGCTGGGCACTGCCTTGGCCGTACTTGATCCCATGGTCTCGGCAGATCAGAATCTCTCGAGGCTCCGGAACTCATCTGAGCCCGTGAGGGCTGGAGCAGAAGTGCAGAGTTCTGGCACAGTCATGGTCATTGATGTTCTGGCCTTCTTTCCTAGCAGGAGTCCGGCTTTCTCTAGACCAGTTGGGTGGGGCTCCCGCTCTGCTCCTGCTGGTCAGAGACAGAGCCCTCCCAGCAATCCCTCCTCCCGCAGGCTCCAGGCTGGCCCAAGATGTGAAATGCATGGGCACTCTCCCTCTGGAGCCAGCTTGCTTTCCACCTGAGCTCCCTGGGCGGAAGTTAGGAAGAAAAGGTGCAGGCGCCCAAGCAGGAGGATTCCTGTCAGCATTTGTCTTGACTTGGCGCCATCTAGAGGCTCATAGAGTCCTGGTTCCTGACAGTCCCATTGTTTCTGCAGGAGCTGCTGACATAGCATCCTTTTGGGTTTTGGAGGGGCCTGGGGGGGCAGGGGAGGGAGGTGTTACTGATAGGGAATCAGCTGCACTTCCTAGCGCCGTCCCTGGCTTCCACTGCTGAGGAAGGGAGCTTCTTGCTGCTCCTGCAGCCTGGAAAAGGGTGGAGATTTCTGCTTCCTCTTCCCATTGTGTGTTTCCTGTGCCCTAAGCTAGTCAGCTGGAGCTCCTCAGCTGGGGCTGCACTGTCTTGAACCTGGGTTGAGTGGAAGGTGGGGGGTAGGGGGAGGATCTCGCTGACTGGGCACCTTCCAAGGCCACTGGTGCTGTGCGTGTCCTGGAGGGGGCGGTTCATTGAGCCAGGGACACCAACCAGGCAGGACCAGCATTAGTATTAAGGGACGTTATGAAACGGAGATTCTCAAGCCCAAAAGTAGGTATTCCCAGCCTGACTGGGTTTCCATGGCAACATCAACTTGACCAGCTCTTCCCACTTAATACCTGAGAGCTGTTGTGTCTGTGTGTTCTGGGCTTGGAAATGGTTTCAGATCCTATCACAACAAATATCAAGGTCACTATCAAATTGTTTTGTTAGCTCCAGAATTTCACAATATTGAATATTGCTGAAAATATGCCCACCAGTAGATACTTGGGATTGTTCGCCAGTGATCTTCCTACCGTACTCAAGGTGACGTGTGGGTGATTCGGAGCTGAGTGACAGCAGCAGCCGCCCTCCGACCCATACCGCTTAGGGAGTGGCATGCTGGGTCTTGACCTTCTGTGCATGAACATCGTTTCTGCTCTCCCAGTGTGCAGGCTTCAGTCACCTGCCAGACAGCAGGAAGCTAACTGAGCTAGAAGCGCAGAAAATGCAGTGAGAGGGAACTAGGGGCAAGGGCTTCATGGAAGAGGTGGCATCTGGGCTGTGGCTTCAGGGAGAACTAGGATTTCAGGAGGCAGAGAAAAGGGCTTTGCATTCCCTGTTCCATCTCACCCGGGCCTTCAGCATCTCTTACCATTTATTCTTGCCCCACGTCTTCCCCTTCTCCCATGACACCGCCAACCCCAACACCACCGAGGGGACTCTCTCTAGTCTGGCCAGCCCCTCCGAGGCCTCTCCGCTGTCTTCTATGCCTGAAGGCATCCTAGAGCTAATGCTGTCCCAGACATCCTGAGCCCGAGGACCTTTGGCTCTAGGGCCTCATTAGCCCCATTACCGCTTCTGAAGCTCTGTGCACAGTTTAGTCTCTGGAGAAGAGCGGTAGCTTTCAATAGCTTGTTGGGGTGCCCCAGGTGGTTCAGGATACTGGCTCACCGTCTCACCATCCCATCGAGAGGTGGCACGGCTCACAGCTAGAGATGATAAACTAGTTCTGAGATCCTGCTTCCTCTTGTCTATCGAGATGACCACGTCAGTTCACGGGGTGTTCCTCGCTCACAGCCTGGCACCTGCCAGACCCTGTGTAGGACCTGGCAGATGGCATGGACGGATGAGTGTGTGGTCCCTGCCACCTCGGTCTGATGGGGTAGGAGGCACAGAACAGGTGACGGCAAGGTCCTGCCTCCTGCAGAAAGACACCCAGAATCTTCCATTCCAGGCCCAACAGAGTGAAATCTTGGCCTCAGACTTGTTTCACATGTGAGGGAGAGGTGGGGGTTCCATGCTATACGGGCCTTTGTGCGCCCCCAAGAAAGTGAGAGGGCCTTGAGGCAGGCTTTTCCTTTTCTGCTGATGCAGGTGTGTAAGATGGTCAAAGGCCATCTGAGATTTTCCTCCAGGCCCTGAGTTTTGTGGCAGCACATCGCAGCCTAGAGCCTGGACTAAAGGTGGCAGCAGAGTGCCCCAGCCAGGGTGAGAACAGTGTCTGGGATCATGAACCCTGACAGCAGCTTGTGAGACCTTGGACCAGCGCTCTTACTCCTCAGGGCCTTGGTTGATCTGTGTGCCATGAGGAGTAGCCAGCTTACCTCTAAGCCGTGGCCTCTGCTTCCTCCTGAGTTCTGGGGGTGTTGCTAGTTCTGGATGTGTTCTCAGTCACCTGGTCTGTGTCCGGATTTTGCTGGCTTGGAAATGCCTCTCCAGAACCTGTCTTGCTCTCTCGGTGGAGACCTCATTTCACAAGCACAGGTTGTGAGCTAGGGAGGCCCTGGCCCTCTGGAGGTGCCCTCGCCATCCCACGTCTTCCCTCGGAGAGGGTTCCTGAAGTTGGAGCGCCCCACAGCATGGTGGAAGGCCAGGGACCCCAAGCAGGCCTGCTAGACTGGGAGATGGCCTGTGCCCGCCCGCCATGCCTCTCCCTAGTCTTCCCGTCGGCATCACGGCCTCTTGGCATTTTCTCAGCCAGCGTATAGGGGGAGCCCAGTGTGGTGAGGGCTGGAACGACTCTGAAGTTGTCCCTTAGCACTCTGGCACTGTCCAGAGGTAAGAACCTGGTGTCCCGAGTACCTGAGGGAAGGCTCCCTTGCTTGAGGGAGGAGGTGAGGTCAGTAGGATGGGCCATGAGGTTCACGAGACAGAGGCAGGGCTGGGTTCTGCTCTGAGAGGCTTCCTGTTCTTCTTGACGTCCTCCCTCCACCTCCTCCTGCCAGACTCAGTGGTCCTCCTCACTCGTGAGCACCTGCCTCTCGAAGCCAGCTGAAGAAAAGGAGGGGGGAAGCACAAGGCGGGGGACCCTCTAGGGCCTTGCTGGGCACCTTGCTGCCACGCTACGTAAGGAGGGAGGCTGGCATTCCCGGGGACAGCACGCGAGTTATTGTCACAACAGGCCCGACACTCCCTCCTCTGCTTCTTCCTCCTCCCAGGGAAGACAGCAGCAGCAAACATCCCTGTGGCTCGGTGGGGCCCAGGGCCCTGTCACTGCCAGCCCTGCTTCCGGCCTCTAGCCAGGAGGACGAGTGAGGCCCACTCTTGGACGCAGGTGCCCCAGGGGTCAACTGCGTAACGAAAACACACAGCCTCGGCCCATCGAGACCTGGGCCGAACTCGCAGCTGGAAGGGGGTGTGATGGTTCTGTTGAAGGAGGTTCTGAGCCCCACACATGCTTCTCGGGTGTCAGGACAGTCACTCCTCCTGATGAGGGCAGTGAACTTACTGTAAGTAAATTTTGTGCTGAAGTTTAACAGGAAAGAGTTTTGAAATTCACAGCCAGTGAGAAAGTAAACTCTCGAGGTTGAACCCTTAAAATAAAGTTTGGGTGCAGAGCACTACAGGTGATAATGGCCCCCCATAATTAGTTCCTGTGGCTTTTTGGTCATTTTCTACCAGACAGCTGTAGCTGTTAGCAAAACATGATTTTTATCAAGTCCCACTCTTGAGTTGAAAGATTCACCAGTTCCAGGCCCGTGAGCCTGTCAGCCAAAACTCGGGGTCACTCCAGCCCTGCCCATCTTTGCAGCCTCCCTTTCCCTCGCATCCTGCCCCTTAGACTGCCTCTAGGTGCTGAGTGTGTGTCTGTGTGTCTGGCTCTCAGCATGTGGCCACACCGTCATCAGCCGCTTGTACAGACAAGGAGTGCACATGCAGAATGTCACACAGCCACAGTCACACACTGGTCCGCGTCAGAGACAGGATTTGAACCAAGGACTGCCTGTCTAGGGTTTGGGCTTTGACCCGCTGTGCAGCCTCTCCACCTTGCACTTCGCCGTCCCCTCCAGCCGTGCATCCTCCACCTGTCACTCCTGGCCTGGCTCTAGCCAGGCTCCTCCCGCGCTTCCCCAGACTCTGACTCTGGGCCCACATCGCGTACTGCAGAGGTTCTTAGCTTGGAGGCCATAGGTTTCCTAAGGAACATGATGAGTTTGGGGGAGTCCATGAACCTCCAGAAGTTGGAGGCAGAGTTGCACACAGCATGTTTGAGGACAGGCTCCAGAGCTTACATCCATCACGATGGAGTCTGTACCCCAGACCAGTCAGGAACTATCATATTTTTTTAGCAACCCGCCCACTCCCCCACCCCTACCCCCGTCAGGGTGGGATAGCTGTTGTCTTTTCCTGGGCTCAACTGTGGTTTCTCTGGGTCCTAGGTGTCACCTTCAGTTCTGAGAAGTCGGTATAGGGAGGTCTTTCATGCTCCAGATTTTCAGAGAAATCTGGGCTGGCCCTCCCAGCCCAGGCAAGCCAGGCATGTTCGAGAAGGGCCAGGCAGGACCCCAGGGAGCAGGCATGACCGGCCCCACCGAGGCTCCGCAGCCTGTCAGTGGGGTCTGGTTCCCAAGCCCTGCAGTCTCTCTGGGCCTCACCTTCCTTACCCCCTCAGTGGGCACCGACGACCCCCGGCCTGGTGTGGATGAGCACCAACTTGAGTTAGCCTGTTTTTGTGTTCCCACTACATTAGGATTCCGTGATGGGCAGAGAGTGGGCGGTAGTGGGGGAAGGGGGTATGTAGACCCTTTGATGAACTGCATGAGAATTCCCCCACTGTTTGCATCAGCTCCTCCAATAGGGAGATGTGTAGAGGGTCCTTGTGTCTCTAGGAAAAGGACAGAGCCCTGGTCTTGTGACAGACTCCCTCCCTAGACAGTCTGTTGGCGTGGGTGGGTGTCGGCGCTCACCCGTCTGGTCAGGAAGCACACAGGCTTTCTGCATTGGGATGCCTGTCTCCAGGGGCAACCGGATGAGCAAAGAATGGTGTTCTTTATGGCGGGTTCTGTGTGGTCCTTGAGTCTCTTGTAGTGGGGGCCAGGAAGCCCCAGGCACACAGTGCTCCCCTTCAGCAGGAGCCTGGGACCCAGAGGTAGGCCTGGCTGCTGGGTCAGTGCCCATTGCCAGGTGTGCCTGCCTTGGGCAGAGGCTTTCGGGGGAAAGACTGGGATTGACCTTGTCTGAAACCCCTGGTCTGTGTGTACCCCGAGGCGGCCCGCAGCCCATTAGCCTCACCACCTGCCCAGGAGCAGTATCTTACTGTCTTGAGCCCATAACACCCACCAGCCATGGCCACGAAAGTCTTTGGTTTTCTCTTTCCTCAGAAATCAATGACCGGGAACAGAAGTTACATGCCCTTAAGGAGGTACTCAAGAAATTTCCAAAGGAAAACCACGAAGTCTTCAAATATGTCATCTCTCACCTAAACAAGTATGTCCCGGAGCTTGCTCTTTGGTCTTCCTCCAGAAATTGCCAAGCGGGGCCCCCTAGCCACAGAATGAGGTGGGGCCGGGCCGTGTTTTCAGCCTGGCCCGTCAGGGACTGCCACACCTCCTCCTCGGGGGCATGTCTGGCTCCCCAGGGAGTACCCTGGCCTCTAGCCGCCACCTCCCATTTCCGTCCTGGTCCTGTCCGAGGGTCCCACGCAGCTCTGAGTGTGCCCCAAGTCCTCTATGTATGTGACACAACCCTGGGCATGATGGCAACGCTGGGAAGAACCTCAAGCCTGGCGAGTAAGTGCAGGACCTGCGGGCAGGCAGCCTGTCCATGGACTGTGTCCCACATTCCTTCACAGACAGAAAAGGTGGGTTTTCCAGGCAAACCTGTTCCTCTCTTGGCAGAGTGGTATTGTACGGAGTTCGAGCTCCGGATGTACACACTCCCTCTCTCATCAGCCAGAGCGGCGTGATGCACTTTGGTGTCTGGATGAGAGTCATTTGTGGATGGAGGGCATCACATGAGCCAAGACCTCAAGAGCCACTACTCAGGGGATGGCCTCGTGGTGACACGGGAGCAGATGACCGGCCACAGAAGGTCTCAGACCTCAACGTCCAGGCCAGGCCACAGAGACCTGTGCTTGGGCCTTTTCTGTTTTCAGGTTGTGGCTGGGCAGGCAGGGGGAGCAGTTGAGATAAGGGTGACCAGGAGCACACAGGGGACAGGGCAGGGGCCCTCTGCACTGCTGACCTCTGACCATGAGTCTGGTGTCTCCCACAGAGTCAGCCACAACAACAAGGTGAATCTCATGACCAGTGAGAACCTCTCCATCTGCTTCTGGCCCACCTTGATGAGACCCGACTTCAGCACCATGGACGCCCTCACGGCCACAAGGACCTACCAGACAATCATCGAGCTCTTCATCCAGCAGTGTCCCTTCTTCTTCCACAATCGGCCCATCAGTGAGCCTCCTGGTGCCACGCCCAGCTCCCCCTCTGCCGTGGCTTCCACTGTCCCCTTCCTCACCTCCACACCTGTCACAAGTCAGCCATCACCCCCCCAGTCCCCTCCACCCACCCCCCAGTCCCCCATGCAGGCCCTGCTCCCTTCCCAGCTTCAAGCCGAACACACGCTGTGAGCCACCAAGGCCTGGAGCAAAAGGACACCTTCTCTCTTCCACGGGGTGGCATTTGGCCTTGAACAAAACCAGGTCCACTGGGGTGGGGAGAGTGTCCCCTCTTCCCCCTTACCTTCTGAAGAAGTCAGCAGGAGCACCAGCCCCAGTCTCCCGAGGGCAAGGCTGTCAGGCCCCCTGAGCCCAGCGCTGCAGACCTGGAGCTGTTCACAGGCAGCAGCCAGGGGGCGCCCCTGTCCTTTGACTTGGACCCTTTTGAGGACTGAACTGGCCAGGCAGTAGCCCCCGTGGCCCTCCACACGCTCACTGCTCCCCAGACCACCCCCTCCACCTGTCCCCACGTACCAGCCCTGGGGCACCCACCCACTGCTTGGACAGAGCCCCAGCCTCCGCCAACAGGAGGAGGCTCCGAGATTTGGGCCGCCCCGGGGCAGGGCCGGCAGCCCCCGCAGAGAACAATTCCCGTCCATTTCATCTGTCTGTTTCTACCTTCATGTCTGCACCCCTGCCCCTGTTAGGGGAGCCTCTGTCCAACAGCCTCGGGAACACACAGGCCACAGCTTTGTCAGCCCAAGGTACAGTGCTGCGAGTGCTGGCCCGCCAGGTCAGGACAGGGAGGGCAGCTCTGCGCCTGGACCACAAGTGTGTGGCTTCCCCTCCACTTCCCACACGGCCGTCCCTCATCACAGGTTTTGGGATACATTCCCTTTAAAAAAACACTGGAAGAAATGTGGAAAAACCCCTACAATAACTTACAAAAGAAAGAGGAAAACACTACAGACCTCAAGATTGACCCTCCCCCCACGTCTCGGAGAGGCAAGCAGATGGTCACAGCGAAACAAGGATGCCGGAGGGTGGTGGCCAGAGGAGCTGTGGGGGTCCCACTTTCGCCCTGTCACCAGGTCCCCTTTCCCCAAGAAGACAGTTAAAGCCCTTGGTGGGAAGCGCTTGGGAGACCCACAGACTGGCCTGAATCCTGGTTTGCCTTGGAACACACTACAGTGCTATGGAAACACTACTCTGTGTGGGGGTGGGCACGTGGGGGGGTGTATGCCTGTTGGAGAGGGCACACCTTGGGGCACTCGGTGCACCTGGGGTTCAGTTTCGTGTGTTTGGTGTTGGAATGGAGTCATCATCCCGGGCCGCAGGACATCCCCAGCCCAGGGGAATTGGTGGGAGGTGGGCGATGTGTGAAGAGTGGTCACCTGTGCCTATGCAGGGACATCCTTTGTGTTCCCAGGACCAGGAGGGCCTGGAGGAGCAAAATTCACAGAAGCTATCAGAGTCACGGGGAGGGTGCTGGGCCTGCCTGTCACACAGCCTTCCCTAGCCCTTCCCCTCAGCTTCCAGGCCCTCCCACTGACCGCTGGGGAACTCTTTGCGTGCCCCACCTTCTTTCCCCAGACGCAGCGATCGTGCTAAGGCTGCTACAGCTGCTGGCTGCCCCCACTCCTCATGGCCAGGCTGTGGCCTCTGCCCCTGGAAAGCCTGCCACGGAGGCGCCCTGACCATGGGCTTCGGGGTCCTATAGGCCATGCAGCCTCCAGGTCTCTCCGCACTTTAAGCAACGCCTGTGGCAGGTTTGATGATGCCCTGGGTCCCCTCGGCTGGGTGACAGCTGCCTCAGAAGCCCCTCTCGTTCCACTCTCACGCTCGGCCATGGGAGGGAAGGGAGGCCCTGCGCTCGCTGACTTCTCCGAATAAGCTGGATACCTTACTGCTTGTGGCTCCTGTAAGCCAGAGCAAGGTGCTTGGGAAACTGTCCCTGCAACTTCTACCGCCTCTTTTTAAGAACACTAGTCAAAACACAAACCTAAGGTACCTGAATGGTGATGGGAGTGCTGGGTGGGGGGTCTCCGTGGCTCAGCGCCCCAATGCGCTCGGTCGAGGTCGGCAGGAAGGTGATGGGTCATTTGTGACTGCGCTTGGCCCCACGGTCCTGGTGTTCCAGCCCCCTCTGCTCTGAGCCCCAGACCGGTGAGGAAATCACTCTGCTGAATGGATTGCCGCCTTCCTCTAGATCATGCTCATCTACCCGCCCCGAGGCAGCCTCTCAGGGTACCGGGTGGGGGTGCTCCGGGACCACCACCCCTTGTGTGAACCGAAATAGAAGTAGCCAGTCCCCTGCCCACCCGCCGTCTCCGTGGGGCCACCCCCCACGCCATTGCCTGCATGCCTGGGCTGTGCCCCAGCAACTGGACAAGCCCCCCAGCTCCCCACACCCTTTAGACTGCAGATGCAGGTGGTGACTCCCGAGTGTGTGAGTGACAGCGGGACACCGGCTGCGGGCCATTGCCCTCACGAAGTAGTGGGAGCCCGGCTTCCCCGGGATAGCCTCTGGGCCAGCTTTACCCCATGCCAGCCAGCTTGGGAGCCGCAGGACCCATTCCCCTGGCTGGGTTCGGCATCCTGCCAGAGGCTTAAGAGTGCCCAGGGGGGAGCTGCTGGTTCATGCCCCAAAGAGCTGCTGAAGACAGGAAGCACCAGGGGTTCCTCTTGTTTCCATTTCCTCTGTCAAGTCTAGCTTCTAGTTTTCTGCTCCAGACTGACTTGAACTGGGGGATGTTTCTCTGTCATTCTGGGTTGGCGCTGCCATTCGTGGTCATTGTAGGCCCTGGCCTTCAGTCCCCAGCCAGGGGTTAGCACCCGGACCGAAGCGGGCGCCTGGTCCCTGGGGCTGTGCTGGGACAGGCTGCCCTAAATGGGACGCTCCCACTCCTCAAGGCCATCCAGCATGCGAAGCTCTAAAGAATGCGCTCCCCCACAATTCTCACTGAGCTAGTGGCCCCTGCAGCTCTGGAATTGAGGGAAGGGCAGGCAGGAATCAGCCTTGGCCAGAGTGGGAGAGCAGGTCGGCAGAGGTAATAGGTTTCCACAGGAGCTCTCTCCCCGGCCAGTGTTTGACATCCACAGATAGGATTGGCCGTATTCGGTGGAAATGAACAGCCCTTGGTTGGGAGCAGAGGGCTGATGCCGGCTCTGACCCGGGCACTTCCGCCGTGGAAGGGGTCCAGGATCGAGTGGCGTGGGCTTGCGAATCAGCTCTGAATTCTTGGCTGTGTTGCCTACTGGGGATCACACACGGCACATTTATTCCTGCTCTCCGTCGCGTCATTCTTGCCATCACTTGACATTCTGGAGTGCTGGGAAACACTTGGTACTGTTTCCTGTGTTCTCCACCGGGCTGCCACCTTGGTCTTCTGCTGCAAGGTGGGAACGTGCTGCTGGCTGTGATTCTTCTGGCAGAATTTGTTGGTCTTTGCCAGGTGGACAGAGGGTGACATCATAGGAGCAGCGTGCTGTCCACGAGGGGCCCAGAGCGTGTGCCTTCCCCTGGCCTTGTGCCTAGGGCCCTGGTCCCCTGGTCTCAGGGTGGGGAGGAAGGCCTGGAGGGCGGTCCATCCCCAGCCCTGAAACTTGAAAACCACGCTGCATTGGTAAAAACCCTGTCCCTCTGTGCCCCCTTCCCACTCCCACAAGGACAGCTACGCTGCTTTGGGGTTTCTGAGAAAGGAGTGGTTACCATCTCGCTGCCACTGGGGCCTCTGCCCTGCTGCTGTGTCTCCAAGAGAAGGAAGCCCCAGGGACTTGGGCGACTTTCTAGGGGCTGGTCTCCACAGTCCTTTGCAGTGGGCACAGTGTGCCCCGGGGACAGGGACAGCTGGCACTGCACTCGCTCCGAGGCCCCCTGACTCCGCAGACGGTGGAGGAGTCGCTCTCCTGTTGCTTGGCAGGTTCAAGCCACTCGTTTGCGCCTAGGTGGAAGGAAGGACGGAGTCGCTTTGGGACTGCTGGCCAAGGGGGGCGTTGTGAGGGCAAAGGCCCTTCTCCCCTCCGCAGGTTCTGACTTGTGGCCAGGAGGGATCCTGCCCTCCCGGGGAGCCAGGTCTGGGCCCACCACAGTGAGGTTACATTTTCATGTAGAGACAGGGCCTAAGTTATTGTTTCCATAAAAATATCCTGTCCCCTGTGTACATTAAATAAAAAAAAAAAAAAACAACAACAATGTATGAGAATAAAAATTGTTTGAAAATTTGGAATAGTGCTGCTGCCAGCTTATTTTTCTGGTACTTGTATTTTCACATGTTAAATGATCTTTATATATGTTGAATTAACAAATATTTTGAGTTTCCTGAGAAAAAAGCGTATTAATGGTATTGAAATGTGTTAGTAGTCTGGCCGTGTGCCTAAATTTGTTTTGCAGCAAAAGTGGAGAACTGTATGTAAAGAAAGTATAACAATTATTTCTTTGTATTTTAGGGGCTTTAACCAGGACATCTTCTAGTTGGTGTTAGGAATGTTTGCTTCATTTCCAGACTTTTTTTTTTTTTTTTAAACACGTCGTGGATTTTTTGAGGCTCCAAACTGATTAGTGCATGGTCAGCTGTCAAGGCTGAGGCATCTCTGACTGAGGTGGTTCTGTTTGGTTTTGTTTTTTAAAATCATGTATTTGCTACAAAGTATTGTACTCGTCTCAATGGGAATGGTGTAAAAAACTGAAAAGGCCTTATGTGATATGTATCATAGTTAATAAATCAATCTTGTAAAAAACCAAACCTGAGAGAGATGAAGGTGCCCCCCCCCCCAGGGCCCTGAGCGTCCTTCCCGCAACGGGCACAGCCTCAGGCCCCGCGGGTCCCCCAGCTCCTCCTCAGAAGCCCAGCAGGCGGGAGGAGTCTGTTCTCTGGCCACAGGGCACCAGACTCCCCAAGCACCCCCAGGAGGAGGTATTGGGGGGGGCGTTGCTGCTCAGGTTCTTTTAGCCAAAGCCCAATGCACAGACCCCTGTGGCCACAGGCACCCAGCAGGCGACACCAAAGTCAGCAGCTCCTGCCCTGCTGTCCAACCCCATGCCAAACTGGTGTCTGAGGCCACAGGGGTGGTGCCAGGGGTTTACTTCCTGGGGGGCTGTGGAAGGTTAACTTCTCTTAACCACCTTCATTCAGGACTGCGCCTCCAGGGGCCGCTGGCTCCTCGGGTCCATGACCTTCCTGTCCCTAGTACCTCCTTCTGGCCCAAGCCCCAGTTCCACTGATGGGCAGCCCCACAGCCCCCCTGCCCTCAGTCTTTCCCCTTCCCATCCAACTGCTCCATACCCCAAAGTTATTCCAGAAGGAAGACCTGGCTCTGCATTAGCTATGGCAGAAGTGGGCAGTAGTCCACGTACAAGACACCTCCCCCTTCCTGTGCCCGCGGCAGTCGTGGCTTGATCAGGACGCCAGGGAGCTCGGGCCCAGCACCCCTCCCGCCAGGCAGCTGCTGCCAATCAGCAGGGCACCGGGGAGGCCACCTGCTCGCATAGGCTTCTGGTTGGGGGCAGGGGGGAGTCCCTCAAAGAGATGCCCACAGGGAAGCAGGCACTCTGACAGCCATGCTGGGACCCTTCGCTCTGGATCCAACCGGTCTCCCACGCTCCTCCCGGCAGATCCCCGGCGTCAGTCACAGTCACTCACGTTCTCTGAATGCACGTGGTTGCTTGCTACATCCAGGCCTTTCCTTGGGCTGTTCCCCCCACCCCCGCCTGGAATTCCTTCTGTCCTCATGCCCCCAAATGTGAGCTCTATCCATCAGACCCTCTCCACCCCTCCAAGCTAGCCTTCGTCTAGAAATTCTTCTAACATCCCACAATGATTCGCCCAACATCTATCATTTGCTTGCCCTGAGTATTCATGTGACTCCCCATAAATGCTTCTACAGTGTAGAATTCTCTACAGTGTACAGCTGGTACTAAGTATCTGTGCTGGCGTAAACCTATCTTTTTTTTCTCTAACTCTCCGTGTTTAGGTTGTGTGTGGAAGTATACTTGCAGGTCTTGGCCTCCATCCCTCCAAGTGGAGCGCTTCTGGGGGCAGGCTCTGTGACTCCCCCCCACCCCCCACCACCATGTCCTCCCAAGCTGCCTTGAACTTGCAGGTCCTCGGTTTGTAGATCACAGTGGTCTCAGCCTCACCCTTGATTTGCTTCCCCATCTGTAAGCCGACCTCTTCAGTGTGCGTCTGCAGCCCAGACCTCTGCTCCGAAGCCCATGCTGCTCCACCTGCCTGTGGCCCGCCCACAGCCAAAATCCTGACCATCTGTCCCCTGCTGTCCCCTACAAGCCAGAAACCCTGGAACCCTCCGCCTGTCACTCTCCCTTTCACATCAACCCAGACCAACTCCAAGGTCTGCTTTACCTTCCACATAGCTCTCAAGTCTGGCCACTCTCCGCCACATTCCCTGCCACCATCCTGTTTGAACCTCGCCTAGATGTCTGTCCCAGCCTTGTCCCTGGCCTTCAGCCTCCCACCCACCCCTCTCCCATCTCCTCAGGCAGCCAGAGGGAGCTTTTCAAAACAGATCTGGCCCTGCCTCCCCTCCCTTTACACCTTCCAGGGCTCCCCAAATCTCTTAGAGGAAAGCCCCAACATTTCAGTTTGCCCACCCTCCCGGGGAGCCTCCCCCACCCTGCACTCCCAGCCTTTCTACTCCTCAGGGCCCCCCCCCACCTCAGGCCTTCTGCAGGGCTGTCCCCTCCTGGAACACTGTCCTCTATTTCAGCCCACCTCTTTCCTCAGCACAGCCCTCCCCAACCAACATGGACCCATTTGCTTTCCATTTGCTTTCAAGGAAAGACACATTGTCTCCTCTAAGAGCACCATCTCGGTTTGCCACTTAACATGTATTTCCTGAGCATTTACTCTGTGCCAAGTTTGGGGACAAAACTGGGAACTGACTGACGTCTAGCGAAAGAAACACAGCAAACAAGCAAAAGAATGTGTGCCGTATTGTCAATCAAGCAGGGATAAGGAGTTAAGGATGTGGATTTGGGGGAGCAGGAATGCCATTTAGGGTGGGCAGGAAGACTTCCCTCTGGGACCAAGGTGAGGTGAGTGAGTAGGCACTGGCTTCAGGTGCAAAACTTAAGGGGCTCCTAAAAAAAAAAAAAAAAAACCTTGGTGCTCACAATTTTAGATAAAAACAATCCGTAACAGTGCTGAGCCGTACTGAAGCCTGAGGCAAAAGGAGAAAGCGGTAAGACCCAGGCTGTAGCCGGGAGCGGGACCGTGGGAGGGCAGAGAGGAGGTCTGACACAGCCGGGCATCCGGTCTCCCTCTGTCCCGCCCCCATTCCCACCCCACCACCCCGCGAAACCCAGCGGTCAGAGCCAGCTCCCCAAGCGAGGCCGGCACCCCGCACAGACTAGGCGCTCACGAGCCCCGCGACGGAGAATGCGGCCTTGCTGCACGCGGCCACCAGGGGTCAGCAGAGCGCTGCCTGCCCAGCCCTGGCCGAGCCGGGCCGCGAGGGCCCCCGGGTTGGTAGCGGCTTCAGGGAGGGGGCGGTCAGGAAACCAGGGTTAGAGGGACCCACGGGGACTGGGGAGGAGGCAGGTTCTGAGAAATGCAGTTGGAAGCGACCCGAAAAGCAGGGGGACGAGCTACTGCCCGTTACTCCATCCACCCACGGATCCGTTTAGTCATTCCGCCGCAGCGGTGGGGGCCAGGCAACACAGGGCCTCGGAGAGCAGGTTAGTGAGCCCCAAGTGTGTCCCCAGGGTGCTGGAGAGCCAGAGACGCGGTTTGAAAAGGGAGAGACTGGGTTGGAGTTGCAGGAGCGCAGGGGATTGGAGAGATACAGGCTCACAGGCCCCCTGGCCGGTGTTGATGTAACTGCTGGCAAGGCAAATCATAAAAGCTAAGATTGGGGGACACTTACAAGGCAGCAGGCCTGGTTTTAATCATCTTTTATCATTGCAACTCAGTTTTTACACAAAGACGCAGTCGTTATCATTAGCCCCATTTTCCAGAGGAGGAAACTGAGGCATAGAAGAGCCAAGTGGTTTATCTGGACTCACCGGCGAGGGAGGGGTGGTCAAGATTTGAAGGCCAGCTCTCGGACCCGGAAGCCCTCGGTTCTTTCCATGGCTGCCCTTGCCAGTGACCAGCAACAGGAATGGCTTCTCCCACGTTTCTGCAGCCGGGAGCCCCAAATCGAGGTGTTGGCGGGGTCGTGCGTACCCCTCCGAAGGCCCTGGGATGGTCTAGATCCCTTGCGGCTGCAAGCTCGCTGTGGCTGGAGGTGGCAGCTCTCCAGCCTGTACCTCTGCCCCTTGTGAGGACACTTGTCGCTGGGGTTAGGGCCCACCCGGATGACCCAGGATGATCTCACGTCGAGGTCCTTCATTTGATTACATCTTCAGAGACCCTTTTGTCAGTCAAGTCCAGTAAGATCGCTTTCACCGGTTCCAGGGTTAGGATACAGTCAGATCTCTGGGGCGGGGGGCCACTACACACCCCCTGGCGCTCTTCTCCACGATACCTTCTCCCTCACCCTGCTGTCTCCCCAGCTAGTGCTCAGGCTCTTGCCCTCCCTCCGGGGGGGAATCTACAGGGTCACGGAGAGAAAGTTCCTCTCTCTCTGGAAGGGGTGCCCTCTGGTTGGGAGAGGCAGTCGGCCAGGCGCCCTGAGCATCCCCACACATGCTTGCTGGCTGTGCCTGACCATCCCGGACCCTGCGCCATCTCTGTGGCTGGTCCTCTAGGCAAGTGGGTCAGGGTGACCACCATGGGCTGCTCCCAACCCAAGGGGCGCACTGGCGTGTTTGCTGCTTGCTACCGAAAGTAGTGGGGGCCCCCATGGTCTTGCCTAGTGTCCCCTGGGGGCAGAGGACCCACCCAGCAATGCATCTTGTGCCGTTCCATCGAGGCTTGTTGTCTTTCTGCACCTGTGGATAGGTGACAGGTGACAGGTTGGCCCCTGCCATCCTCTTTGAGTTTTTCCCTGACACTTTGGGTGGCCTGAAGCGGCCAACACAAGGGGCCAGGAGATGGGAGGCCACCTGGGCAGCAAAGGGGTTGAGGCAGAAGCAGACACACAGGAGACATCCAGATCTCCAGCCAGGGACACTTCGATGGGGGGCATTTATGGAGTTGGTGGGTGGGGCTTTTCTTTCATCCCCAATTTATTCTTCCTAGTAATTGTCAGTACTTGACCAGCCGACCTAAACTTGTGTGTGCTCGTGCGCACGCGCGTGCACACACACACGCACGCATGCCTGCTTTCTTTGTTTTCTCTAGCACTTAGCTCCATCTGACATTTTTTTCTTGTGTTCTCTATTGTCCGACACCCCCACTGGGACAGGCACTCAAGTGACAGGACTCCCTGCCTGTCTCTTCCCTGCTGGGGCCTTAGAGCATCTGGTACACACTAGGCACTCCATAAATGTCTGTGGACAGATGGAACAAAAGTAGGACAACTCTGGGGCCAGACTGGGCTGCCCAGGTCCCAAACGACCGCCCATCACCGTTAATGTGTGTTAAATTATTACATTCCCTCTCTCATAACCACCTATGACCTTGTCCCCTTGAGGAGCACATTCCTGGGGCATAGCACCCCCCTTAGCACCCCTGGGCCAGGGGACACATCTCCTTCAGGGCGTCTGCACTTTCCAGCAACTCCAGCCCAAACCACCGCCTCCTCTCGTCTCCTCCTCTCTTACCTCCGGTCCTCAGGCAATCCCAGCAGCTCCGCCTTTTAGAACTTGACCACTTCTCCCCACTCTGCTGCCTCCTGGCCTTGCCACTGTCACCTCCTGTCTGGACTTTTCCATCCAGTCACCTCAACATGGCCCCCTTTGGTTTGCCTCCCCCAATCCCATAAAGACCTGGTCTGTCTGGTTCGCCATGTTTCCCCAGCCCCTGGCACATGGTAGGTATCCATACCTTTTTTAGGATGGAAGAATTGGATGATGTTTACTTATATACTCTCATGAAATGCATCCATGGTCCAATTAAAAGAATTCTGAAAGCCATACGATGACATGAAAAATAAATCTTCCCTTGCAACCGAGTTGCCTCAAAAAAAAAAAAAAAAAAAAGAACCCATTTCCTGAAATCTCCCTAAATCTGGAGATTATCCGTGTTTTGTTTTGTTTTGAAGTCCACCCACAGGCAAAGAAGGATGACTTGTTGGCTTTTTAATTTCAGTTTCTCAGATGACTGTTCTAGTTTTGCATCTTCTCATGTGTTTGTCATGGACATTTCTTTATGACTTGCTTTTGTGTGTATTGACCTTTTTTTCTGTTGAGTTATCAGTATTGGGTCATCTCCCTTTTGTTATTGATTGGTAGGAACTCTTTATTTATGATAAATCTCAATCTATTGTCTCTTAAATAGTTTGCATCTTTTTTCCCCCCATCCTGGCACTAGTGTTTTATTTAACATTGTTTACAGCCCCTTGGTAGTCCAAGGTTGTTTATTTTCCCTTTTATTGTACTTGTTCATTCATTAATGTTTGTTGAAAGAATAAGTGAATGAGCACCTTTGGAGAAATGAGGCTGAGGAACACCACGATTTATAGCAGCCCCTTTCTGACATGTCAGGAGAGAAGGCGGGACCCGCCCACACAATGACAAATGCTCAGCTTTGTTAGTCACTTGTCGTGTGCTATGCACACGTCACATGCATGTGTGCTGGCCCCAGAAGGTCTGGGATTTCTGTCTGGATTACAGAGCTCAGCATATAATGCTGATAGATGCTCATGAAATATTTGTTGGAATAATTCATTGAGTGTTGACAGCACCCCAAAAGGAATGCCTTGTCGTTTTTTTTTTCCTGTTTAGCTTTTGATAAGAGCGTAACTGAGATATTTCACATATCATACATTTTTGCCCTTGTACTTATTTTTTTAAATTTTTATTTATTTTTTAGTAATTGCTACACCCAGCATGGGGCTCAAACTCACGACCCCAAGATCAAGAGTCACAAACTCTTCCATCTGAGCCAGCCAGGCGCCCCCATATTACCCTTTGAAAAATGGTTTCTGGCATGTTGCAGAGTTGTGGGACCATCACTACGGTCAATTTTAGAATATTGTGATCACCCCACCCCCCAAAAATCCTATACAACTAGTAGTTGTTCCCCATTCCCCCTATATTACTTTGCTACAGCTGCTTTAACAAAGCATCACATATCTAGGGGCTTAACCTACAGAACCTGTCTCCCGGTTCTGGAGCCCAGAAATCCGAGATCAAGGTATCGGTAGGGATGGCTCCTTCCGGGGCTGAGCCAGGATCTTCTAGGCCCTCCTCTAACCTCCGGTGGCCTGCTGGCCATCTTCCTTGTCCCTCGCTTTTGCATACATGTCACCCTGATCTCTGCCTCTGTTCACAGGGCGATCTCCCTGTGTGCACGTCTGTGTTCCCCTCTCCCTGCTTCCTACGGACACCAGTGCTACTGGTTTGAGACCCGTGGCATGACGGTATTTTAACTTGATTACCTCTGCGAAGACTTTGCCTCAAAATCAGGTCACTTCCCCAGGTACTGGGGATTATACTCCAAATGTATCTTATTGGGGGAGGAATGCAAGCCGACCCATAATACTTCCCTTCCCCACTTCCTAATTGTTATCGTAAACTAGATCGTACAAACGAGAGATTACACAAAACGCAGCTGCCTTGTTGTAGTAATAGTAACTATTGCTATTCTCGCCGTCTCCCATCGGCAGGGAGACTCGTTCTACTGCCCCCCACCCCCGGGCCAACGGTGTCCTCTTCCTCCAGAGTCTTTGGAGAGACTGGGATACCTCCCAGAACGTCACATTCATCGTTTGGATGTATTACTTGCTATTCTCATAGGGCCCGGGATCACGTCCCTAAGTAATAGGTTGTGTCTTTTGCTTGTGTGTGGACCTTCTAAAAATGGATTCATTCTGCTTTCGTTCTTCTAGTACTTATTTCTTTCACTAGTATTCTAGTTTTGAGATTCATATCAATGTAGCAAGGAGGGTTCGTGTGGTTCATTTATTTGGTAAGGACTGTTAGATTATCCCCATTTTACAGATGAGGATAGTGAGACACAGGGAGGAAAGAAGCTGCCCAAGCTACACAAGTGGAGCCAGAATTAGAACTTAAGCCCACTGAGTCACCTCCTTAAAACTACGCTCTTTGGGCGCCTGGAGGCACTCAGTTGGTTAAGGGTCTGCCTTGGGCTCAGGTCTGCTCAGCGGGGAGCCTGCTTCTCCCTCTCCCTTTGACCCTCCCCCTGCTCATGCTCTCTCTCTCTCTTTCAAATACGTAAATGAAATCTTTTTATTTTTCTAATTCTTTAAAATTTTTTATTATTTTCTTTAAGATTTTATTTATTTGATAGAAGACACAGTGAGAGAGGGAACACCAGCAGGGGGAGTGGGAGAGGGGGAAGCAGGCTCCCTGCCGAACAGAGAGCCTGAAGTGGGGCTGGATCCCAGGACCCTAGGATCATGACCTGAGCCTAAAGCAGTGGCTTAACCAACTGAGCCACCCAGACACTCCCTAAAATCTTTTTTTTTTTTTTTTTTTTTTTTTTTTTAAGATTAAACCTATGCTCTCCACTTTTCCACCTCCCACCTGGAAAGAATAAGAATGTTTAAGTAGAAGTCATTAGAACACACACACTTGGGATGCCTGGGTGGCTCAGTCAGTTGGGAAACTGCCTTCAGCTCGGGCCATGATCTCGGGGTCCTGGGATCAAGTCCCAAATCGGGCTCCTTGCTCATCAGGGAACCTGCTTCTCCCTCTGCCTGCTGCTCCCGCTGCTTGTACGTGCTCTTTCTCTTCTCAAGTAAATGAACAAAATCTTAAAAAAAAAAAAAAAAAGAACACACACACTACACTCTCAGTGCCCACCAAAATCCTTGTTCCTCTCCTTGATTTTCCCTGGGGACAGGGCGCTCACTATCTCCCAAAGGGGCATACTATCCTTCCCATCTCTTCTACCCAGCTGCTTTGAGAAGTGTCTTTAAAGTGGAGTTGAGGCCATGGAGAGCCATACAGATCCAACTAAGTGGTGGGGAGGCCAGGTTAGCAGAGGTGTTGGGTAGGAGACCATGAGGGTCTCAGCCACTGCAGTCTTGGGATCCCCTACCATCTTTTCTCTCCCCTCCCTCTTTAGGCCCCAGGTGCTAACTGCTCACTGCTTTGCCTACCCTGGATGCTGCACCAGCCCTCTTGGTTTTCCCAAACCTTTGCCAAGAGCCTTTCATGAAATGTTCAGTTCCCAGTTGGAGGGCCCCCGCCTGAAACACACAGCCTGGCCCAGAAGCTGTCCTGTTTCTTCCCACACGTGTCATCAGAGCCGCCGAAGGGTGCAGATACTCCAGGGCCACTCACCCATTTCACAGATGGGAAGCAGAGGCCCTTAGGGGTGTGCATGGGAGTCTATCAGTGACTCTGTGAGTGGTACAGATTTTTGGTCTCAGGGCTTCTCGACATTCTTAGGGAAGACCAAAGAGCTTTTATTTTTGATTGATAAGCCTTATCAGATGTTAAGACAGAGAATTCTTTTTGAAGATGACATTTATTTTTAAACAGAAATCATAAACCTATTACCAGTTAACATTAATCACATTTTATGAAAAATATATTTTCAAAAAAAGTCTTTTCCAATCCACAACGATTTAGTGGGAAGGGGCCATTATTTTACACTTTCACTAATGTCCATCAGGTCTGGTATTCTAGAAGACAGCCAGATCCTCAAGGCTGCTCCTGCATTGAGTCTGTTGTAATACCCTATGCTATGCGCCTTCTAGAAAACTCCACCAGACGCTAGTGCGAGAATGCAGTGAAAAAAGACAGAAAATATCTCCATAAGAAAATCTGACCTAGCGGACCCCCTGAGAGGGTCTCGGGAACCAGTCCCCAGGTCATGCTTCGAGAACTTCTGTATAAACTTATTTAATGCTTACACCGTGCTATGAGGTATATACTAGGTAGGAATCAACTTCATTTAAAAAAAAAAAAAATACTGAGGCCCAGAGAGGGGACGTTCTTTGCTCTGAGTCACACAGGAGCACGTGGCAGACCTGCAGCTTGAACCTCAGCAGTCAGGCCCTTCCCCTTGACAAAATCTGTGTGTGTGTGTTCTTAATTCAATTGGGTCGCATGAGTGTACCTCTCACGGCCTGGGAGAGCACCAGTCCAGACCATAGAGCCGGGAAGTGAGGTCAGGAGACAGAAGCTGCTAATCTGATCTGGAATCCCCACCCTGACACCCCATCCAGTCTCTCTGGGGATAAACAGGAAAATATTATTGGCTGAAGAGACCAACAATAACCAAGCTATGTATCTCTCCAGGCCTCAGTCTCCCTAGATGTAAAATGGGCTTCATAATAGAACCTTGCTATGGAGAAAAGAATGAGGAAAACAAAAGGGATTCCTGAGCTGTTGGCTGTGGTTGTCATGAGTGGGTTGAAGAATGTTCCTATCGGGGCACCAGGCAGGCTCAGCTGGTAGCTCACGGAACTCTTTTTCCTGTGAGATTTTATTTGTTTATTTGTCAGACAGAGAGAGAGTACAAGCAGGGGAAGCGGCAGGCAGAGGGAGAAGCAGGCTCCCTGCTGAGCAAGGAGCGGGATGCCAGACTAGATCCCAGGACCCTGGGATCATGACCTGAACCAAAGGCAAGTGCTCAATCTACTGAGCCACTGTGACCACACTTGCAGTTGCCATCCCGAGTATAGAGCTTACTTTAAAAAAAAAAAAAAAAAATTAGTTTCTATCGGCCAGTGCACAGGACTGTTCAGAAGTGTGTGCCTCAGTTGCCCAGGCCTCTCTGCCTTCCTGGCTCTCCTAAGAACCCATCTTCATGCACTGCACTGGGGTCTCCTAGGAGGAGCTCAGAGGTTGGGGTTCCCGTCCCTGTGGTGGGATGAGGGGAAGGAGATAAAGTCAGCAGTGAGCTGGACAGTGCGGGAGTCAGGGCCAGGGTCCCCAGCAAGAAAATACGGAAGTCGGGACAGCTAAGACGAAACAGCTCCGACATCCTGTTTTGTAGTTTGGAGAGAGGACCACTCTACCATTGTGCTTTGCAGCCTTTGCAGAAACTGCTTCTGCAAAACGCCCTATATTAAACAACCACAAAGCGTTTGCTATTATCACCAGCAAGGGGCAGTTATGAGATAAGCCCCCAGATGTCAGCCCCCAAATACCGTCCCCACCTAAGCATTAAGCTCGGAGGTAGACCGATAGCCATCAAAACCCTGATTGGCCCCACTGAGCACACCCGGTTGCTTAAGATAGTTCCGCGAAAGAGCTCATAAAACCCCCTACACACAGAAACTCCAAGGGCAACCCTCTCGGGCCCCCTCCCTCTCTGGGAGCTTTGTACTATACTGCCTTTGCTTTGCTCCCCATCACTCTTCGTCTGGTCTACCTCTCCTTTTTTGGAAGCTGCGTGACCAAGAACCGCGGGCACTAGAGGAATAGAAATCCTGTAGCAGTAGCCAGGATCCTGATCTCCGGAGGTCTGGGTTTCAGTCCTAGGGAGGATAGGTCCGGACGCCAAAGCCTGGCCTTATAAGGGGAAGGGGTCTTGGGTGCGGGGCTTCCCTTCTTGTCGAGGGCATGTTCACACCCCGAAATTCTCTCCTGGGAAAGGAGGGTCTCGAACGCCTGGATTCGCATCCCTAGCGCGGGTACTGAAGGCTAAGTGTCCGCCCCTACAGGGAGCTTGGGTGCGTGGCTGCGCGCCTTGTCCCGAGGGGCCGCTGGAGCACGGGGTTATCTTGGGGGACTAAGGTGCTAGTTCCTCCGGATGGAGTATGGAGACTCCGGTGTTCCCCTCTCGAGATGCGGAAGCTGCGGCTCCGAGGCTCATTCTGGTGAGGGGTGGGACCCCCCGAAGCTGTCGCCAGGGGAGAGGACTCGGACCGCGGGGCAGCTCCGGAGTCCCTCGCTGGGAACCGGCAAAGGCCGGAGAGGCGGGCGCGGGGCTGGCCCGAGGGGGCGGAGACTGGGTGGGCGGGGCTCCGCAGACACCGCCCCCGCCTGCCGGCGCGGTCCGCGCGTCTACCAAGTCTGCGAGGCCGCGGTGGGCGCGGAGAACCTGCCGCCACAGCCCGCGCGCCCCGCGGAGCCCGGCCTGCCCCGGGGTCTATGGGGCCACCCCTCTGCGCCGCCCGGCCGGCCCCACGCCGCGCCCGGAGCCTGCCCCGCGGCCAGGTAAGAGCGCTGTGGGTCCTGCGGGGAGGGGACGCCGGGAGGCAGGCAGGAAGGATCCTGGAACTACTGGGTCCTGAAGAAACAGGGGGCCGAACTCCAGTGTGCGGGGGGGCTAGGGTAGCGGGACACGGGTAGCCTGAGGTTGGGGGAAGGGGGACACGGATGTTTGGATCCCGGAGATATAGGGGGCTGGGTACCTGGGCACCAAGGTCTAGGGCATCTGGACACCTGGTTGGAGAGGCTTGGGGGCGGCCTGGTTAAAGGGGGCGGGCGGGGGGAGAGGGTATCTTTAACGCCTAGTCCCGGAGGGATGAAGACCTAACTGAACACGTTCCTGCTTCTGGAGGATCTGAATACCAGAACACCTGGGCCCCGAGTGTTGGGTCCATCCTGCGGGCGTCCTCTGGCTGATGCTCTGGCCACTGCGTCGGGGGCTGTGGCTCGCACGCCCGGGTCTTCGCGAAGGAAGTTGTGATTGCGGATATTTGGCGGCCGGGACACATGGCCACACCCCAAGGGCAGGAGGTGGTGGTCCCTGGGCAGGGCACGGGGTGGGGTCCCTGCCCTTTGCCCCCTTACCTCCTTAGCCTAGCCAGGGAAATGGGCGCACCGCGGATGCGGGCACACGGACTCCTGGGATGGACTAGGGGAGCGGATCCCAGGGACAGAGGGCTCTGGGGGCAGGAGCCGGGCGCGCCTGGGCCCCGGCGAGGCGCCTGCCCCCCGCCCGCCTGGCTTGGGCATGCTTGGCACGCAGAGCGCGGGCCGGTCGGATCCGTATGCGCGCCGCGTGCGCCTATTGGTATGCGGGAGCCGGCCCGGCGCGGGCGTGAGGCGGCCGCGCTGGCGGGCGGCGCGGGGGAGGCGGCGGCGGCGGCAGCGGCGGGGCACGTCTTCGCCCCGAGCTTCGCCTGGGGCCGGGCAGGGTGAGAACAGCGGGATCCGTCCTGGGGCCTCCGGGGAGGCGAAACTGAGGCACCATCCAGCCCCAGCTCCTTGCTGGGACCCCGAACCCCGCACGGACCTCAGTTTCCCTAGCAGGTCTCCTGGGGGCCCCCCTCGGGCACCGAGCGCTGCCTCTGGCTCCTTTCCGCGGCAGGAGACGCGGGTCTCGAGTCCCGCAGGCTGCTCTGGGCCCGCCTGAGCCCGCCCCCGCGGAGATGGCGGCCCCCTACCCCAGCAGTGGCAGCGGAGGCGAGGTCAAGTGCGGGGGAGGTCGCGGCCGCAGCGTCCCGTGGGACTTTCTGCCTGGGCTGGTGGTCAAGGCCCCTCCGGGACCCTGGTGAGCAAAGCCCCGCCCCCTCGGACCGTGGCCCCGCCCCCAAGGGCGTCCTGGGAGAATTCACACTCAGCTTGCAGCCCCGCCCTCTGGAGCTCGAATTTCTTACCCAGAGCAGCTCAACCTTTGTTCTACAAACAGCCCCCACCGCGTTCCGTTCCCACCGCCCTTCCTCTGAGTTCATACCCAACATTTAATTTCTCCACTCTTCCAGCTCCTTCCCTCCAGAATTTATTTACACCCCAGGTTCTGTCCCCACGGCCCGGTGCAGAATTCACACTCAGGTTCTGCCCCCATCTCCAATGTCGAATCCACTTCTCACGTCCAGCCCGGTTCCGAGGCCCTGAGGGCGGGGCTCCCCGAGGCCGCGGCCCCCTGAGCTGTGCGGTCCGGCTGACGCCCCCTCCGCGCCGCCCGCCCAGCCTGCAGGCGCAGCGCAAGGAAAAGTCCCGGAACGCGGCGCGCTCGCGGCGCGGAAAGGAGAACCTGGAGTTCTTCGAGCTGGCCAAGCTGCTCCCGCTGCCCGGAGCCATCTCGAGCCAGCTGGACAAGGCGTCCATCGTACGCCTCAGCGTCACCTACCTCCGCCTGCGCCGCTTCGCCGCCCTCGGGGCGCCGCCCTGGGGACTGCGGGCGGCAGGGCCCCCGGCCGGCCTCGGTGAGTGCGCATGCGCGGGGGGCGGGGGTCCCAGGGCCCTAGCTAAGGCCAGACAGCGGGACTGTGAGGTGCCCGCCCGCCCTTGCCTAGTTTCTTGGCTGAGAGGGAGCACCGGGTTGGGAGTCAGCCAGACATTTTGTGTGCCCGAACCCGGAGACTTGATAGTCTCCAAGCCTCAGTCTGTTCATCTGTAAAGCGGGCACACGAGGTAGGGGTGATTTCATGCATTCTGGCCCAACTAAGCAACTCCCCCCTCAATCCCCCGCCCCAGGAACACCAGGGATCCGACCACTAGCCAATACGGTTATGTTTATTAGGGGAGATAAATCGTTATTATCACAAAGAAGGTCCGCAACTCCATGGGCCGGACGGGGTTGGGGGGCCGCCTGGGCCTCCCCATCCACTCATGGACAAGAAACCCCCTCACTCAAACTTGAGGGGCCCCAGGAGGGAGCCCAAGGACCCTGAAGTTTGAATTCCCAGTTTGGGAAAGCAGGAGGGAGACAGTATAAGGGGGCAGGTAAGATGGAGAACTTCAGAAAGACTCCTGGGTCCCTGTCCCTACTCGGCCACACACACACCCCCACCACCAAGCGTTGTGACCCCGGGGCAGGCCGCCTGACCTCTCTGTGCCTCCTGAAATGGGAATCCTGATGAAAGTCCACAAGCATACCCAGAGGGCTGAGATGAAAATCAACGAGGTAATGCGTATAAAGATCCAGGTGCAGTCAATACTTAGTGACTTCTTAGGGTCAGGGGTGACCTTGCAGAATTGCTGGGGCCTGTGGTTTATTAAACAGCTACTGTGTGCCCGCTGCTGCTCTGAGCAGTCAGGATCCAGCAGAAAACAGACCTGATTCAAACACACACACACACACACACACACACACCCGAAAGGCTGACACCCTAGTAGCCAAGACCCCGTAATGAGATAAACTGAGAACAGAAATAGACATTATGTAAAAATACAGGATAGGTAAAACACAGACACAGAGAGCTAGCTCCTTTTATTATAATTCAACTTTATCGTTGATAGATGCACAGGAGTGTTATTTTACTGTTATTACTTCTTTTTGACTATTATTGCTTCTCTCAACGATGAGAAGACTGTGAATTGTGTTAATCCGAGGTCGCAGGTGAGGGGGCGGGGGCACCGCAGGCTACAGTCCCCCCAGAGGGGACCGGTGTCCTTAGGGTGAGGTTGGAGGGGCTCCAATTCCCCTCCTGCCCCAGTCCCAGGGGAGGAGGTGGGGGGAGAGAAAATAGCATTGATTAAGCTCGCAATAAATCACCATTTAAATTTAAATAATCCGGCTTCCCAGGCGGTAATTAGGCGAATTGACTGGCGCCGAGAGAATGCGGCATTAGGGCCGCTGATTACTGTCATTACCGCGAACAACACGTGCGCCGGCGGGGGATAAACATCTTGTCTATTGTCCCGAACGCGGGGAGAGAAAGGAAGGGAGGGGGTGCCGAGGGAGCCCCTCTGGCAGCGGCCAGCTCCCCCCACCACCACTGCCTGGCTGGGCCCTTGAAGGGGACCGGAGCCTGCTGAGGACACTGCCCTGAGGGGCCAGACCGTGGACTTCCTGGGGGCCCCCAGCCCCTACTCCCTGGAGGGCCCCCCTACCCAGGGGGTACCAACACATACTGTCCAGGACAGTATGTATTGGAGGTACTGTATGGACTCCCTCCTGTAGCCCCCAAAGTAGGAATTTGGAGGCGTCTCCTGCTTTGCAGGGTCTCCAGCAAGAGGTCAAGTGCCTGCTTCCTTAGTCGTCCCTGGGGGGGAAACTGAGGACAGCATCTTAGCTAGTCAGAGCAAAGCAGGATGCCTCCCACACTCTGAAGGGCCACGTGCTGCCCTCTCCTCCTCATTTATACCAAAATAGCCAATCCATGTCAGACTGTGTTGAGCAGTATATACAAATAATGTGGAAAAAAACAAACAAACCACAAAACGTACTTAAGCCTCTCAAAAAAAAACATCAGGAGGAAAAAGCAGTGTTGATTCCCATTTTACAGAAGTGGAAAACTGAGCCCCAGGAGCTGAAGCTCTTTGCCCAGGGTCTCGTCAACCAAGCTGGGCCCAGCTGAGATTCAGACTGGCTTCAGAGAGCACCCTCTCAGCCTCCAGACTTGGCCTTTTCATAGGTCTCTGGGGAGCTTGAAGGTCCCAGTCTCTGGGCCTCAGTCGGCTGTGGGTGAAACAGCACAATGATGTTGAAGGCTAGCCAGGGACCTCCAAGTGCAGGGAGGAGATAGCCTGGATCTTGTGTCAGTGGTCAGGATTCATTCATTCAACACCCACAGAGCACCTTCCCCCTGCCAGGCCCTGTTCTAGTGACACCCTCGGGGACAGGACAAAGTCCCTGACCTCAGGGGTGGGCCTACAGATCCTTCATGGGAGGCCCACTGCCCCCCACCTCTCTGATCTCATTTTTCTACCCCTCTCAGCTCTTCCACTCCCTCCCACCTCTGGACAGACACACACACATACACACACACACACACACACACACACACACACACAGGCTTCCTTGCTGTTCTTCAGAAAGACATTCCTACCTCAGGGCCTTTGCACTTGCTGTGCTCTCTTGCAGGAACTCCCTTCCCTCCAAACATCAGCTCTTCAGGAAGGCCTCCCCCCACCCCACCAGCGCTCCCTGTCTCCCTTTCCTGCCTTATTTCTTTCCAGAGCACCTATTGTCATCTGACACTATTTCTTCTTTCTCTTGTTCATTGTGTCTCTTTCCCTTGACACCTTGTTCCCTGAGCCTAGAACACTGTCTGGGGGCACAGTAAGAGCTTAGGAAGTATTTGTTGGGTGTCTATGGAACAGAGTGAGGGGAAGAGGGTTGACATTTTCATTCTCAGATCAGGCACAGCTATCTAAGGAAGGGAACTTTGAGCTAGAAGGAGGTGAGGAAGCAATCCTTGAGAAAAGCTGGAAGAAAAGCAGTCTTGGTTAAGGGAATAAGTGCAAAGGCCCTGAGACAGGCAGAATCAGGTTGCTGGGTGCAGGCCACAATAAGGCAGAGAAGAATAGGTGAGGCAGGAGGTAGACAGCAGGGACCAGGTCCTGCAGGGTCTCATGGACCTTGGTGGGGACTTGGCTGTTACTCCAAGTGGAATGGGAGCTGGAGGTGACAGAGGTGGCAGGTGTGAAGGTCGAAGCAGGGAGGTGCAAGCAGAGGCCTGCCCCCAGGGAGCCAAGTTTACCCCTCCCCAGAGAGCAAAACTCTCTCTCCGGCCAGTTGAGAGTAGGAGGTGACTGGATCCCCAAGACCTGGGTGCAGCCTTCTCCCCATGTCCCCTCAGTCCCCGCTCTGTGATGACAACTGCAACAATTTTCTTCTCCAGCAGTTAGGCTGCAGTGAGAAAGGCAGGAAATGTTTGTTGAATGAGTGAGTGATGGTTGGGGCTTTGGATGTGAGGAGGGGACAGATCTGGGAGCAGTAGAGACACACGTGGGGAATTTGGGGGACAGAGGAGTTGAGGCATTTGCTGGGAGAGGCGGGAATGCAGGGGGAGGAGTCTGGGGAGTTGGGTTTGGGGAGGGGGAGGCTGGGGGATGATAAGATGCATCAGCCGGTGATGGGGACCGACCCCAAAGCTCCCGTCCCAACGGGGGAACAGCAAGCCCTCCGCCTGCGCACCCCCGTCCGACGTGCCCATTAAGGCTGTTAATTGCAGCCGTTCAGTCTGACCTGGGCTGATCCTGTGAGCGGGAAAATGAAGGAATTAGCAGAAATGACAGGGGAAAATTGCGACAATTAGCAGGCGGCATTGTTCCTGCCTGTCACCCGGCTGGTTCGCTGGTTCGCGCTGCATCTCGGGGGAGGGGTCCCCATCAACACCCCCCCCCCCCATTTATTGTTCCTGAAGCTCCAGCCAGGGGTGGGAAAAGGGTGCAAACAGCGGGAGGTGCTCCTGGGAGAAGGAGGCGTGGCCAAGCCGGGGGGCGGGGCTGGGGCGGGGCTGGGGGGCCGAGTCCCAAGGGGCCCGCGGGGGGCAGGCTTTGACCGCCTGGTGTTTTGATGGTCTGGAAATAACAATAGTAATCACACTATTAATACTAATCCCGGCTCTGCCTCTGGGAGCACCTGCCGCGTGCCAGGAGGGGGCGGGGCCCCTTTCTGTTCCTTAAACTGACTGAATGCTCATCCACCCATGAGGTTAGCGCTCTTTGCAAAGCCACTTGACAGAGGAGGAAACTGAGGCACAGAGAGGCAAAGGGACTGGTCCCAGGGCACACAGCCAGCGAGGGCCAGCCCTGGGGCTTGGTCCCAGACCTGGACCCTTGGCACCAGACCTGGTGACCTTCAAGGTCACTGAGTCCCCTGGCTCCCCAGTCTGGACATAGGGCCCCTTGGAAGGTGGTTCTCTGCAGGGTCAGGGAGAGGCTCCCCAGTGGGAACGGGCGGTCTCATTTTCCATGTCCCCTGTCACTCTCTTTCTCTGTATGTCTCTCTGGGCATCTCCTTTCTGTTCTCTCCATCTCTTTGTGTGTCTCAGTCTTCTTCTGTCTCTGTCTGAATTTCTCTGTGACCACATGTCCGTCCCTATCTCTTTTAAAATATTTATTAATTTGAGGGGCGCCTGGGTGGCTCAGTGGGTTAAGCCTCTGCCTTCGGCTCAGGTCATGATCTCAGGGTCCTGGGATCGAGCCCTGCATCCGGCTCTGCTCAGTGGGGAGCCTGCTTCCCCCATTCTCTCTGCCTGCCTGTGATCTCTCAATCTCTATCTGTGTGTGTGTGTGTGTGTGTGCCAAATAAATAAATAAAGATCTTTTTTAAAAAAGATTTTTTTATTTGAGAGAGAGCAGGGGGTAGGAGCAGAGGAAGAGGGAAAGAGAGAATCTCAAGCAGATTGCCCTCTGAGCTCAGAGCCCTACGCAGGACTCAATCTCATGACCCTGAGATCATGACCTGAGCCAAAATCAACAGTTGGATGTAGGGCACCCGGGTGGCTCAGTCAGTTAAGCGCCTACCTTCTGCTCAGGTCATGATCCTGGGGTCCTGAGATCAAGTCCCCGATTGGGCTCCTTGCTCAACAGAGAGCCGTCTTCTCTCCCTGCCTGCTGCTCCCTGTGCTTGTATTCTCTCTCTCTCTCTCACACACACACACACAAATAAATACTAGAAAAAAAAAATTGAAGTAAAGTTTATATAACATGGAATTCACCATTTAAAAGTGGGGGGGGGCTGGGTGGCTCAGTGGGTTAAAGCCTCTGCCTTCAGCTCAGGTCATGATCCCAGAGTCCTGGGATCAAGCCCTGCATGAGGCTCTCTGCTCAGTGGGAAGCCTGCTTCTCCATCTCTCTCTGCCTCCCTCTCCACCTACTTGTGATCTCTGTTAAATAAATAAATAAAATCTTTTTAAAAAATAAATTTTTAAAAAAGTGTACAGGGGGTGCCTGGGTGGCTCAGTAGGTTATGCGTTTGACTCTTGCTCAGGTCTTCTTCTTAGGGATGTGAGATCAAGGCTTCCAGTGTGGAGCGTACTTAAATTAAAATTAAAGTACACAATTCAGCAGTACTCAGTACAGTCACAGGGCTGTGCAGCCCCCATTCGATCTGGTTCCAAAACATTTTCATTCCCCCTCCAAACCCCCCCCCCCACATTAGCAGATTCTCCCCATCCCCACTCCCTCCTGCCACCATGACCCCTGCCCCCAACCACCAGTCTGCTTTCTGTCCCTGTGGATTTGCCTGTTCCGGACAATTCATAGATACGGTATCACACAGTGTGTGGCCTCTTGTGTAATGTTTTCACATTTTTTAAAAGTAGGCGCCAAAGGGGCACCTGGGTGGCTCAGTCGTGATCTCAGGGTCCTGGGATCGAGCCCCGTGTTGGGCTCTCTGCTCAGCAGGGAGCCTGCTTCCTCCTCTCTCTCTGCTGCTTGCCTCTCTGCCTGCTTGTGATCTCTCTGTCAAATAAATAAATAAAATCTTTTTTAAAAAAAAAAGTAGGTGCCAAAAAAAATAAATAATTTTAAAAAAATAAAGTAGGTTCCATACCCGATGTGGAGCTCAAACTCATGCCCCGAGATCAAGAGTCCCACACTCCACCGACTGAGCCCGGCGGGTACCCCCATCATGACGTTGTAAGAGTCCATCCGTATTAGAGCCTGCATTTCCCGCTTCCTTCATTTTCCTGGCTGAGAATAATATTCCACTGTATGAATACAGCACATTTTATCTATCTGTCCAGCCATCAATGGACTGTTGAGGTATTTCCACCTTTTGGCTGTTAGGAATGGTGCCCCTGTGAACATCTGGGAAGGAATATTTGTTACAACACTTGTTCCCAGTTCTTTGGGAGTCTATACCTAGGAGTGGAATTGCTGGGTTGTGTGGCAGGGGACTGTGTGTGTGACTTTTTTTTTTTTTTTTAGATTTTATTCATTTATTTGAGAGCAAGCACTAGAAAGAGAGAGAGAGAGCAAGAATGGGCAAGGGGCAGAGGGAAAGGGAGAAGCTGACTCCCTACTGAGCAAGGAGCCCGATGAAGAACTCAAACCCAGGACCCTGAGATCATGACCTGAACCAAAGGCAGACGCTTCACTGACTGAGCCCCCGCAGGTTCCACCCATGTGTGGCTTATTGAGGAACCTCCATCCTGTTTCCCAGAGCGTCTGCCTTATTTTCCACTCTCACCAGCAACGCACAGGGATTCTGATCTCTCCACATCCCACCATTTCTTTTTGAATTCTAGCCTTCCTAGTGGGGTGTGAAATGACATCTCATTGGGGTTTAGGGTTTTGTTTTTTTTTTTTTTTTGAAGATTTTATTCTTGGGACACCTGGGTGGCTTAGTCAGTTGGGCATCTACATTCAGCTCAGGTCATGGTCTCAGGGTCCTGGGATCGAGCTCCAAATCAGGCTTCCCTGATCAGTGGGGAGTCTGCTTCTCCCTCTCCCTCTGCTGCTCCTAAATAAAATTTTTACCAAAAAATTATTCTTAGGTAATCTCTGCACGCTATGCAGTGCTCAAACTCATGATCCCAAAATCAAGAGCCACCTGGTCCACTAGCTAAGCCAGCCGGGCACCCAAACCTGCTTGTCCTTTTTCTGCTGAGTTGCAATGTCCTTTTCTCGTTCTGTATTCCTTTATATTCCTGTATGTCTCTCTGTCCATCTGCTTGTCTGTCTGGTGTCTTTGTCTCTCAATATCTGTTTCTTTTTCTCTGGCTCTCTGGACGAATGTCTCTGTCTTTCTGTCGTCTCTAGTCTCTACTCTCTACCCCCTCCCTCAACAGCCCTCACTTCACACCACCTTCTGAATCCTTCAAGGCACCGGCACGGATGATAATTCTTTATTTGTTAGTTTCTTGCATGTTGCGTGTTGTGTGCTCTTCATGAGGGGAGGGGCAGGCCCTCCTGGACGCCTCCGTGTCACCAGCACAGGGGCGGCTGCACAGCTGGGGCTCAGGGAGACTTTCCGAATGAATGGGCGGATGGACGGCTCCCTGCTTCCTCTGGCCTCTCTCTGCCTCTGGCTCTCAGCCTGCTTCCAGCCCTTCCACCCATCCCCACAAGCCCAAGTTTCTCCCCGACCTGCCCCCAAGACAGCTCCAGGACTGGGGAGAAGCAGATCTGTAGACTGGCTCGAATACCAACGGCCCCGGCCTCACCCCTCCCTCTGTCCTCAGCCCCAGGCCACAGGGGCCGCGTGGCGCTGGTCTCGGAAGTCTTCGAGCAGCACCTGGGAGGACACATCTTGCAGGTGAGGCCCCGCCCTGCCTGCTGCTCCTTGCTGCCACCTGGTGGCCACCTCCGGAGAGCAGCACGGTTTTCTCCAGCATCCATGGGGGCGGGGGCTCCCACCGCCACGGAAGCCCTCCCGCCCTAGGATTAATCCATCCTAGGTGGAGATCCAGATTTCAGAATGTCTTACCACCTACCCTCTGGACAGACAGATGCCCAGCCCTCCTCTCCCCTCTCCCTGTTTCTCCCCACTCTAGTCCCTGGATGGCTTCGTGTTTGCCTTGAACCAAGAAGGGAAGTTCCTCTACATCTCTGAGACCGTCTCCATTTATCTAGGTCTCTCACAGGTAAGGGGCCTGTGGAAGGCTGCCCGGATGGGCTCAGCTACCCCCTGCCTTGCTGTACATGCATGCCCTTTCTCCTGGCCTCACCATCCCCGCCTGAAAAGTGAACTGGATCCACGGTTCTCAAAGTGCACCCCGTGGGAACCCCAGGAGGTGGTGGTTATGTTAAAGTAACAAGTCAGTTTGAAGAAAACCGATCAGCAGAAAGATCAGTTTGTCAATGAGCTTTTGCCAAATGCACCGTTTTCCCCCAAACTTGCTTAACAATTATAGAGACTTGCAGCCATTGTATTGGAGGGCTTGGTTTTTGGCAACTGTGGGAGATTTTCTGTGGTGTTTTAGTGCACTGGCTTGTGTTTTGTCTTTATTTCCGCCAGCTGTTTCTGCCCCGGCTCCCGCAGCTGGCACTGAGAGCTAAAAGCAGAAACCGCACATCGCCACCCCTGGGGGGCCTGGCTCTTCCTGGTGGCATCTTAGGCCTCCCCAGTCCATTCAGCACAATTTGCTACCCTCCCATCGCTTTGACCAAGGTTTTACCAAATGGTAAATTTAGAAAAGTCCGTGCTCGGTGTTTGGCCTTTGTGAGCACTTTTTCAGTGAATTATTGGAGATGCCTGGAGGAGGAATACGGACAAGAGGAAGGGTTTGGTGGGGGGAATGGAGTAAAGGCTTGCACCTGGTGCAGGGAAGGGTTTGATAAGCAGGAGTTCGGAGGGATGAGGGACAGAGGGAAGCATGTGAGCCCAAACCCAGGGGCAGTGGGAGTTCTGGGAGGTTTCTCAGGTTGGGGGAGGGAGGCATAGTCAGCTGAGTAACTTAGTAGGCGTATTTGAGTGGAGACTGAAAGCCAGAAGAGCAGGGAGGACGCTGGGGCAGGAATACCGGGGGTGGGGGGGTGGGGACCTGGACTGGACTGGACTGGACTGGGGGAGGTGTGGAGCAAAGGGAGACTGCTTTGGGAGACTTGGGGGTGAACTGGATGGTAGTCTGTCTGATTGAGAAGTTCTAACTCTAAGAGTTAGAAAGCCATTCCACTGCCGTGTATCCTCGTCGCCCCCGCTGCTGGATATCGTGTGATTCATTTCGGGGCACCATTGCTCACTGTGTGGGGTGGCAAAGGGAGGCTGTGAGAAGCAGGCTCACGGCTTCTAGAGAGGAAGCAGGTGCAGAAGATCCTTAATGACCACCAGCCTTGAAGTGAGAAGGCATAAGAGCCCAAGTTTGTATCTCCTTTAAAAAAGGTGAAAAAGGAAAAAAGAAAAAGGTGGAGGGTAAAGGTTAAAAGATTCTAATAAAAACACAAAACTGGCTTGGGGCGCCTGGATGGCTCAGTGGGTTAAAGCCTCTGCCTTCAGCTCAGGACATAATCTCAGGGTCCTGGGATTGAGCCCCATCGGGCTCTCTGCTCAGCGGGGAGCCTGCTTCCTCCTTTCTGTCTGCCTGCCTCTCTGCCTACTTGTGATATCTGTCTGTCAAATAAATGAATAAAATCTTATTAAAAAATAAAAATAAAACACAAAACTGGCTCGAAGCGCGCCTGCCACACAGGCGAGAGAGCGCAAGGCTGAAGCCCGGGCGAATGACTGCGCGCCCATCTTACGCGCTCCCTGCGGTCCCCTCTTCCGCCGACAGGTGGAGCTGACGGGTAGCAGCGTCTTTGACTACATCCATCCCGGAGACCACTCCGAGGTGCTGGAGCAACTGGGGCTCCGGGCTCCGACTCCGGGGCCTCCCACCCCGCCCTCCGTTCCCTCCTCTTCCTCCTCTTCGTCTTCCTCCTCGCTTGCGGACACCCCTGAGATCGGTAATTCCAAGGGCCCCCAAGAATGCGGCTGAGGGTAGGTCAAGGGACACCTGGTACACGGTAACCAGCCATCTCTTCTTTAAACAAAACCCGCTCTCCTTTGAGCTGTGCAAAGCAAATTTTTGTAAAATGATCAGAAGCCAAACCAAGGCAACAGGTCTTGGCTCCCTAAAATTTGCCTAAGCTGCCTATGTTTGCCTGGCTCCCCATGACTTGAGTTTTAGAAAGACCCCCTCTGGCCGCCAAGTGGAGATGGGTGCCTGTAGGTGACCCCTGGAGCCCGGCTTTGGTAATAATAAAACAGCGCACACTCCCTGGCCTTTACAGGTGCTGTGTCTTTAAGGGCATAGTTTCACTGACTTCTAATCACAGCCCCTCCTGCAGGAACTATCACAGTCTTCATTTTGCACAGGTGGAAACTGAGGCACAGCACAGAGAGGTTAAGTTCATTGCCCCAGGGTCCCACAGCTGTCAGTGGTGAATCTGGACTCCAGCCCAGGTTCTTCTGGCTGCAGCATCTGCGCTCCCAGGCCTTTCCTCCAGTGGAAAATTCCACTCCATGTTGGTGAGGGAGAGTGTTGGGAGAGTACCCTGAAAGTTCCTTTTTAAGTGTTGGGGGACTGGGATGTTGGGGGACTAGAAGTGAACTTTCTGGTTAAGTAGGATTCGCTTATATTGGGTTTGCTTAACACTAAAAGCCTCCGAGCTATCAGCAGCGTGTGCAAACTTGGGAGATGTTTGTGATACACGGGAGTCCACTGGAGAGTGGGGTTAGGTTTGCACCCAAGATCCAGGCACAGGTTCGTCTGGGTGTGAGCAGTTATAAGACTATCACTGGATTTATAATCTGTATTTGTGGGTCTTGTTTCTATACCCTGAGCCCCTGCTCTGTGCTGGGGAGGGCTGGGGACACATCGATGACAGTAGCCCCAGCCCTACCCTCTGGGCTCACAGTCCAGGTGGGGAAGATTGACCAGTCCCTTGAAAATGATGGTCCAGAGTGGTCAGGGCTGGGGTGGAAGACCCCAGAGGCACGCATGACCCAGCCTGGGGGTCAGGGAGGGCTTCCTGGAGGAGGAGCTATCCCACTTGAGACCTGGAGTTTGTAGCTAGAGATGTTGTCAGCGGGAGGCGGTTCTTGCCCTAGTTTTAGGCTGAGAGGTGAGGAGCTGGGCTTAACCCCTAGGGGGCTGTGGCAGCTTCAGGGCAGGGAGGGAAAGGGTTATATTTGAGCTTTAGAGAGACCCAGCTGGCTGTAGCTCAGAGGGGAGGTTGGTATAGACTTCAGTGAGGTCATGTACCCATTAGGCTGTGGGCATGACCCTGTCTGGCTAGGTGTATGGGGGGCAGGAGGGGCCCATGTCTCTTCCTCAGACCCCCTAACCTTCCTTCACTCCCCATCCTAGAGGCCAGCGCCGCCGAGGTGCCTCCCTTCTCCCGGGTCCAGGAGCGCTCCTTCTTCATCCGCATGAAGTCTACCCTCACCAAGAGGGGGCTGCACGTCAAGGCCTCGGGGTACAAGGTGAGTGTGAGCTCTGCCGCCCCAGCTTCTGACGCCGGAGTCCCCCCAACCACCTGGGGAGACCTCCCCGCGCATTCCCGCCAGCCATGTCCTTGTGTCCCAGCACCTGTAGTGACAGCCACAGCCAGGCCCGGTGGCCGCGTTGTGGTCCTCCTGCCCGTGCCCCCGCCCGCCCCCACCGGGCCTCGCCAGGCCTCTGCTCCAACCCTGCCTGCCACCTGCAGGTCATCCACGTCACGGGGCGCCTTCGGGCCCGCTCCCTGGGCCTCGTGGCTCTGGGTCACACGCTGCCCCCCGCCCCACTGGCTGAGCTGCCACTACACGGACATATGATCGTCTTCCGTCTCAGCCTGGGTCTCACCATCCTTGCTTGTGAGAGCAGGTACCGGGGTTGGGGGCCGAGGCGGGCGGATGGGGCCACGCGGGAGAGCTGGGGCTGCAGCAGTCAAAGCCGAGCTGGGGCGCTTGGGGGGCAGTGGGGGGGGGGCACGGAAGAGCAACTGAGGGCGGAGGTACCGGAAGGAGGAGGCTGGGGCGGGGCCGGCGGCGAGGGGGGGCGGGGCGTACCCGAGGCCCCCTTCGCGGAGCCCCACCCCTCCCCGACCCACATTGTCTCTCTGCCTCTCCTCTCCTCCACTGTCTTGTGCGCCACGCAGAGGGGAAAATGAAACGGGGCCGTCGTCCCCACGCCCGGAGTATTATGCCCATTTGACCCAGGGTTAAACTGAGGCCCAAAGCACTCCAGAGCCTGGTTTTGTACGAGGGTGATTCGAGAGCCAGTCCCGCCTCTTGTCCTTGACCTCCGTGATCTCAACCCCTTCTCACCTCTCTCTGTCACCCGCTGTCCTCAGAGTCAGCGACCACATGGACCTGGGGCCGTCGGAGCTCGTGGGTCGCAGCTGCTACCAGTTTGTCCATGGACAGGACGCAGCAAGGATCCGCCAGAGCCACCTGGACCGTAAGAACCCCTGCCCTTCAGCACCCCTGGCCTGAGTGCCCCGATCCCTGCACCCTGAGCCACAGTTCAGAGGTGGGGCACGTAGAAAGGGGCTGTGTTGTCTCTCTAAGCCGCTCCTCCCCCCCCTTAAAAATCCAGAAGGCCCTGTGCCCAGCTAATGCTCAGTCCTCCTGACTCGGTCTTTTTCCATCTCCCCCTCTGGACTGTTGCCCTTGTCTCCTCCCTACTGTCCCCCTCCCTGGTCCTGCCGCCTTCTTCCGCCCCATGTTCCTGTCCATCTGTCTCTGACTGCCTCCGCCGGCCCCGGGGCTGGGCCCAGTGCTGGACAAGGGGCAGGTGATGACCGGTTACTACCGTTGGCTGCAGCGGGCTGGAGGCTTCGTGTGGCTTCAGTCTGTGGCCACCGTGGCCGTGAGCGGCAAGAGCCCCGGGGAGCGCCACGTGCTCTGGGTCAGCTACGTGCTCAGGTGAGGGCCCCACAGGGGACTCAGGACCCCTCCACATACTCTGCCATCTCTCCCCAACTTGGGGGGTGCTCCTCTTTGAGGGGGCAGGGCTTCTCAAAGAGGACAAGCCCAGAAGGCTTTGAAAACAGGAAGGAGACAGGGGGACAGTAAGAGGAAAGGCCCAGAGGTGGGGTGACCTTGCTTTCAGGGGGCAGAGAGGAGTGAGGCAGCAGCTTTGAAGTGGCCTCAGCCCCAGGCAGAAGATAGGGACTGGATTCTGGGGCATTGGGGAGCCATGGCAGGGTGTAAGGCTAGAGAATGTCACAGTCCCATCCGGTTTGTGACAAGACCTCCTTGGCTGCTGTGGGGGACTTCACGGGACACGACAGGGGCTGGGAGCCCAGGGCAGAGGCTGGGGCAGGTCTGGGAAATGCCAGGCAGTGCGGTGGAGGAGGGGACATGGCTTCCGCTCACACCCCCTATCTCTGGCTTTGATGGCCTGGACTGGGGCTCCTGAGAGAAGCGCCGTCTGAAAGGAAGACGCTGAGAGGAAATGGGCACGCAGTACCCAGGGGACACCCAGGTGGTGGTATTCGAGGGGCAGGGGGCATAGGCTGCCCAGGTCTGGCCTCACCAGACAGGGCTAACGGGCTAGAACCCAGCTTGGAGTCTGAGGTTCCAATGATGAGCCCTAAGTACCATGGGGTGGGGACTCTACCCCACCTGTCTTGTCCCCAGCCAAGCCGAGGGCGGCCAGACCCCTCTGGATGCCTTCCAGCTTCCGGCCAGCGTGGCCTGTGAGGACACCTCCAGCCCTGAGCCGGAGCCCACAGGTGAGCCCCACCTCCCTCCTCACCCCGGGGACCTCCCGGGGAAGGGGTCTCGGGGACCTGAGCTTTCCAGTCTGGAAGCCACTAGCCACATGTGGTGACTTACGTTTAATTAAAGACGAAAGCCTGAGTTTCTTGGTCACCCTTACCACGTTCCAAGGGCTCAGCAGTCTCCCGCAGCCAGTGGCTACTGCATTGGAGCACACAGAAAGGGAATAGCATCGAGGAAAGTTCTGTCGGGCAATGCGGGTCTAGGCTAGCACTTGTCCATCTCCCCTCTGCTGCTATCAAGGGCCAGATCCTTCTCGGCTCTGGGGGCTTGTCCTGGGAACTGTAGGGTACTTAGCAGGACTCCCAATCTCTAGCTGTGGCAACCACACATGTCTCCAGACTGCCACGTGTCCCCCTGGGGGACAGAATGGCCCCAGCTGAGACCCCCAGCTCTAGACCACTGAGCTCAGCTCATTCCACAGATGGGAAGACTGAGGGCTGGGGGCACGCACACACCGCTCCCTCGTATCTTCCTCTTCCAGAGCCAGAGCCTCCAGGGGAAGGGAAGCAGGCTGCCCCCCTAGACAAGGACGAGGCCCCCCGGAGCCGGGGCAAACGCATCAAAGTGGAGCCTGGCCCAGGGCAGGCTAAAGACCTAGAGGACAGTGGGGACGAGGAGTCGTCTGGCCACCTGGCCCTGCCACGACCCGAGTTTACTTCTGTCATCCGGGCAGGGGCTCTGAAGCAGGACCTGGTGCGGCCTTGGGGCCTGGGGCCTCCCGGGGACCCCTCACCTTCCCTCCTCCATGCGGGCTTCCTGCCACCCGTCGTGCGGGGCCTCTGCACACCGGGCACCATCCGCTACGGCCCCGCAGAGCTGGGCCTTGTGTACCCGCACCTGCAGAGGTTGGCCCCGGGCCCCACCCTCCCCGAGGCCTTCTACCCCACCCTGGGCCTGTCCTACCCGGGGACCACCGGGACCCGGGTGCAGCGGAAGGGGGACTGAGGACTGGAGGGCTGCGTACAGAGCCGGACCCTGAGGGACAGATGGGGCCTGGAGGGCACCGCCAGAAGGCTGAGCTCAGTCCAGTTGGTGGGCCTGGAAAATTAAACACCTTCTCCCTCTCTGTGGCTCTGTCTCCGGGGCCTCGGGGCTCCTCTCTCCTTTTCTTTCTCCTCCTTGGTTCCCTCCGCCTGCCTCCGCTGGTTCCCACGCCCGCCCCTCCCCACCTCCCGCCCCATCCTAGGAACCACCACGCGGAACCACCACGCGGAACATGGAGCCGGCGAAGGGTCAGGTTTTAATGTCTCGGTCCTCAGGCCCCCCGGCCGTCCAGCGCCTGGCCATTCCCCGTGGCCCAGCCACTCACTCTGGCGGTGGGCGGCCTGCTTCATCGGGGCCTTCAGCAGCCGCTGTCCCGTCGTCCTCGGGCACCAGTTCCACGTCCAGCTCCAGCTGACCCATGTAGAGGCCGACGGCACAAGCCCAGAGCAGGCCTACAGCCAGCACGGCCCCCACGCTCGCTGCTGCACCACCCAGCGACAGCTGCATGGGTCCCCGCAGCGCAGCCAGGCCCACCACGTAGGAGGAGCCTCCCCACACCACACACAGGCCGCCCAGCAGGAAGAAGCCTGTGCAGGGGGAGAGGGTGGGGGGAGGGGCACAGTCAGCAGGAGGGAGGGCCTGAGCTCCCAGGCGGGTGCTGCCTGCTGTGGGGCCGCTGGGGGCCTGGGTGTGGGAACCTGATTACCCAGGGGCGGAGCTGGGTCAGGAGACTGAGGTGGGGTTAGTGGATGGGACAAAGTCAAGGTCAGGGTAGGGGTCAGTACAGAGCCAAGCTCAGGGGCTTGAGAAGGTGTCAAGAGGGGGTGTCTAGGATGTGGAGGTGGGCTTCAGGACCAGAGGAGGAGTGGGGAGCTGGGCTGAGAGCAAAAACAGAGCTGTGGGGCGGCGGTGGGACTGGGCTGGGGTTGAGCCAGCATGAGGGGCTCAGTCAGGACTCCGTTGAGAAGTCAGATAGGAGGGGCAAGGACCCAAAGCCCTCCCTGGGGGCACCCATGCCGGTGATCCAGTGTCCTCGAAGTACGGGTGGGTGAGTGGAAAGTCAACACAAGTGTGGGGGAGGTGGCTTCTGGCAGGGGAAAGAATGAGGGGTTCTACACTTAACTATGGGCAGGCTGGGATGGGGCAGGGAGGGATCTACCTCCCCAGTGGGGGGTCAGGGTGGGGGTCTGCACTCACCATAAGCAGCCTCCCGACCCATGTCACTCTGCATGAAGGAGATGACCCCGATGCCGGATGCCAGGAGGCCATTGCGGAACCAGGAGAGGAAGGCTACAGGAGGGGGAATGGTGGGGTGGGGGGAAGAAGTCAGCATTAGCTCAAACCCTGCCCCCACCCCCATTCTGCCCAATGTTATCCCACCGTGCCATCCCACCCCGGATCCCCGCCTAGTCCTGGCAGCCCTCCACCTAACTTTATCCCCCTCCTCCAAACTGTCGGCTCCTGTCCACTCTGAGCCCTCTCCCCCAAAGTCCGCAGCACCAAAGAGCCAAGACAGTCTTTAGAATCTGGAGGAGCATCTAGGAACCAAAAATGCAGGACCTAAATCTGAGGGCAGGCAGATCCCAAGAGGTCACCCTGGTCCATGTCCCACCCCCATACACGTGCATCTCCCTCCAGGACAAACTGTTCCCTCACTTAAGGGCGCTCTCCACCACCCTCTTCAGTGTCCCTCCAACATCAACTATCTGCGTTGTCCTTCCTTGTTATTTACATCCATTCAAGACCCTTGTGGGGCCCTAACCGGCTGGTGGGAGTTACAAACCCCACACCCTTACCCCAGCGTCTTATCTACCCTCTCTGCACCGGAGGCCCCGCCCGCTGCAGCCTGGATCACCCGGCCCTCCAATCAGCACAGAGCTTTGCTTTTATTGGTTGTTCCTCCCTCCAATTGGGAACTCGCCCCCTCTTCGTGGGGATCCCCGCTCCTGCCTAATGCAGAGTGGTCACCTCCAAGCTGAACTGGCTCTTCCAACACGGACCCCTCTAGTAGGCAACTCCCCACCCCTTAACGCTCTCTGGACACCTCTCTCCCCCAGGCAGTGCAATCTTATAAGGCTGCCTGTCCTAGCCCGACTAACCTCTTGGATCCCTACTGCACCGGACATACAGTCCCATCTGCAAGCCCGTCTTTGCGGACACACTGCGCTCTTGCAGCAAGCACTTCCCTGCGCTTACACGGAAGCCCTTCTCGCTCCGGAGCCCCAGCCCAGTTTCCAGCAGGAGCCCTGCCCCCACCCCCCACTCGCGCCCCCACAGCTCGGCTATCCTGAACCCCGTCTCCCACCGTGACCGACCCCAGCCTCAGACCTGTCTCGTGTGCTTTCCGGAGGAGCCAGGCGTCCGCACGATCCAGCTCGGACACGGGGGGCGGCGAAGCCCCGGCGCGGGGGCCATGGCCGGGGGCGAAAGACCCCCGGGCACCCCCGCTCCGGGGCCGTGGAGGCGGCAGCAGCGCCCCCCGGAAGCGGAGCCGGGCCAGTCGGGCGGCCCGAGCCCACCACCAGCCGCCTCCCATGGTTCGCACTACGGCTGCCGCTCACCACCCCGCCCCCATAGGCCATCCGTAGGCTGAAGAACACGTCACTCAGGCATATTGGCTCACCATTTGGGTTTGTGAACATCACTCAGGCTGGCCCCCACTGTCCATTGGTCAACACCGTGGTGATTCCTCCTCTGTCATCTGTGCCGGTACTGCGCGTCCCTCCTAGCTTCTGCTACTGGACTACGAATCCCAGCGAACATTGCGCCATTAAGAGGCAGGTCTTCAGAAGCTGGGGACACGATGTCTGCTGGGAGTTGTAGTTTTTGTTAAGAACTTTAATTCTCATGGCCAATAAACAAAAACAAACCAAAACTCTGCTTAATGTAGAATTTTAGAAAAATCTGTAAGAGTCTAGAAGTGAAAGTAAAACTTAAAATTAATCCTACTGATGAAGTAAGTGCTAATACTTAGTTGTATTCCTGCCCTTTTTATCTAGGTAAATGTAAAACGAGATGTCATTTGACTTTTTTCGCATAACAATAAGTCGTGAACATTGGTGGCATTGAATACTTTTCACAGCATACTTTCTTACATTAAAAATACTGCTTATTTTGAACACAGTCCAAGATGCAAAAGATAGAAAAGGGTCTAATGAAAAGTAATTTTCACCCCACGCCCCAGCCAACCATCCCCATCTTCCCTTCCATGGCACTAAGTTTAATGGTTCATACAGATGCATTATACGTAGGTACCACAGGGGATCCTCGTTCCTAAGTTGTTTCCGATTTTCCCTATGATAAACAAGTGCTGTTTCCTTTCTAGTTGAAACTTATGTCTGAGGCAGGAGGGACCTGATCCCACTGCAAATTTCAGCAGTCAGCTTCTGTCTCTGGGTCCACACATAGCTTTATATATCTCCCTACTACACTGTGTGGTAATGATCTCTATACTTACCTGTCTCTGCCAATAGGCTTTCAGTGGACTGGGTCCTTGACTGAAACATCTCCATGGCCCCCAACCCAATATAAGTAGGGGACTTGGTAAACAATAAAAACAAATAGATACCACTGGCTTTCCCAGTGCCAAAAATTCTGCTATGCATAGTCTGTGCATGATATCCTTTAATTCTCATTGTAACCCTGGGAGTTACGAACTAGAATGTTCCCTCTTTTATAGGGAAGGAAAAGTGAGGTAATACAAGTTGATGTTTGTTGGGCACGAACCATGTAACAGACGCTGTGCTCTTGCTTTACATGGATATAAATCTTCAAAATAGGGGTGCCTGGGTAACTCAGTCTTGATTTCAGCAGAGGTCTTGATCTCAGGATCATAGGTTCAAGCCCTGCTTTGGGCTCTACACACAGCATAAAGCCTACTTGAAAAACAAACAAACAAACAAACAAAAAACCACATCAATTTTATGTTTACATACTAGCAGGAAACAGTCGCAAAATGAGATTGAAAATAAGTTCCTTTACAATAGTATCAAACCCAGAAATACTTAAGAAATGTTTTAACAAAAGATATGCAAGATTTTGGGGCGCCTGGGTGGCTCAGTGGGTTAAAGCCTCTGCCTTCGGCTTGGGTCATGATCCCAGGGTCCTGGGATCAAGCCCCGCGTCGGGCTCTCTGCTCAGCAGGGAGCCTGTTTCCTCCTTTCTCTCTGCCTGCTTCTCTGCCTACTTGTGATCTCTGTCTGTCAAATAAATAAATAAAATCTTTAAAAAAAAGATATGTAAGATTTCTACACTGAAAACTACAAAACACTGCTGAGTCACATTAAAGAAGATCTAAATAAGTGAAGAGATATACCATGTTCATGGATTAGAAAACTCCCTGCTCTCAAGGAGCTTCCTTTCTAGAGGGATAGGCAGAAAATAAGCAATAAACATGCTAAATAAGTAAATCCTTAGGAAAGTCCAAGAGACTAGAGGAGCCCAGAGAGGCTACCTAACCCAGCCTCGGTATGGAGTCAGTAAGGGAGTGCCTGATTTGAAACCTGAACTCCAAGTAGGCATGGACCAGATAAAGCATGATCAGAGGCTTACAGAAAGAATCTGGAGCCCAGCAAAGCTTACAGTGAGTGCAGAAGACTGAACATAAACAATTATTTACCATCATGAAATGGTTTCCTTTCCTTTTTTTTTTTTAAGATTTTATTTATTTACTTGATAGAGAGACACAGTGAGAGAGAGAACAGGAGCAGGGGGAGTGGAAGAGGGAGAAGCAGACTCCCCACCAAGCAGGGAGCCCGATGCAGGGCTTGATCCTAGACCCTGGGATCATGACCTGAGCTGAAAGCAGACACTTAACTTCTGAGCCACCCAGGTGCCCCAATATATAAAATCTTAAAAAAAAAAAAAAAAAAAAAGGATCACACCACCTCCCTACAAAGGTTGGACTGTATCAGGAAGAGATCAGAAACTTGCAAGAGGAGAAGTGACCCCATCAATAGCTATCTCTCTCTCTCCCTTCCTTCCTGAGTTCAAACCTTGCTATCTTTCACCTGGACAGCTGAAACCAGCCCACTTATTGGTCTCCAGAACCCCCTAAGGGGAGATTCTCCACTTATTACTTCAGCAAATATTTATTACCTACTATGTACTGAGCTCTGTTTAAGAAACTGAGGATATGGGAGCACCTGGGTGGCTCAGTCTGTTAAGTGTCTGACTCTTGATTTTAGCTCAGTCATGATCTCAGATTTGTGAGATCAAGCCCCCTGTCAGGCTCCACGTCCAGCATGGAGCCTGCTTAAGATTCTCTTTCCTTCTCCTTCTGCCTTCCCCCATCTCTCTCTAAACTAAAGCAAAACAAAACAAAACAAACACTGAGGATATAACTGTGAACTAGACAGAAAAATGACGTGTCCCGGCCCCTATGGGCATGACAACACTGGGCAAGGGAGACAAAGGAATAATTAATATAATTCCAGGAAATGTCAAATCCATGCAGAAAATTAATCAAGGTGACGAGGGAGAGAATGACAAAAGTCTATGACAGCCAGCCTCTAGGAGGATGTCAGCCATCTTTACATTTTGTGTGGTTTCCTTTCACATCCAATCAGGACTGCTCTGTGTGGCCAAGGGAATTCTGTGTAAATGACCGACTGTAACTTCCAAGGCTGAGTCATAAAAGACATTGCCACTTCCGCCATGCTCTCTTGGATCGCCTTCTCTGTGGGAAGCCAGCTGCCATGTTGTGGAACACCCAAGCAGCCTTGTGGAGAAGCCAATGGCCAGCACTAGCTTGCCATCCACATGAGTGAACCTCCTTGGAAGATTCCTCTAGGCCCTGTCAGGTCCTTGGACGACCATAGCCCTGGCCTGAACCTCATGAGAAGTCCCAGCTAAGCTACTCCTGTGGGTACTCCCTGATCCAAAGAAACTATGGGCAATAATACATGTTTCTTTTCTTAAGCTGCTGAGTTTTGAGGATGTGACATTGGAGTAGCCATTAGAGTGACAAGGAGTCCTCTATGAGGTGAAGAGGAGGAGGAGGGCTTTAGCATGTGCAAAGGCCCTGCGGCTGCAGTGTGTTTAACATGCTGGAGGAAGTGCTGTGTGGCTGGAGCAAAGTGAGCAAGGGGAGAGGGGACCAAACAGTAAGAGACAGATGAGGTGGATGCTTGGTATCTCAGGGGCCATGTTGAAGGCTTCCTATTTTATGCTAAGTGTGATGAGAGCCACTCAGACATTCTGACCTGGGTGGTAGCATAGCCTAACGTTTGTCTGTAGAATGTGGTGCTGACTACTCAGTGGAAAAAAAGACTTAGAAGCCAGAGGATTGGGACGCCTGGGTGGCTCAGTTGGTTAAGCAGCTGCCTTCGGCTCAGGTCATGATCCCAGCGTCCTGGGATCAAGTTCCACATCAGGCTCCTTGCTCCGCAGGGAGCCTGCTTCTCCATCTGACTCTGCCTTCCACTCTGTCTGCCTGTGCTCGCTCTCGCTCGCTCTGACAAATAAATAAAATCTTAAAAAAAAAAAAAAAAAGAAGAAGCCAGAGAATTTTTTTTTTTTTAAAGATTTGTTTGAGAGAGAAAGAGAGAGAGACAGTGTGCAGGACTGGGGGAGGGGCAGAGGGAGAGAATTTCCAACAGATTTCCCCACTGAGCATGGAGCCCGACGTAGGGCTTGATCCCACGACCCTGAGATCATGACCTGAGCCAAAAATCAAGAGTCGGACACTTAACCCACTGAGCCCCACCAGAGGCTATTTTAAATGAACATCTAAAGATGTCTCTCCCCAGCTGAAACCCTTCCATAGCTTTCCATCACCCTCTGGAATCTTGGCTCCGAGACCTGCTGGGCCAGGCTGCTCCTCACCTGCTCCTTCAACTCCCACTGAGAAGAGCCTGGACTTTATGGAGAGGGAGGCCAGCTGGGAACTCTGGAGGGGGTTAAACTTGGGAGGGAGTTTAAATGGGCTGGAACAGCCTGGCTACTGGCAGTGAACCCTAAGCATTAAAGGGGATTAAGTGGAACTGAAAATACTTGAGACACATTTCTCACATTCTTGGCTCCTGGAATGGTTTAGGCTGATGAGAAGGGAGAGAAAAATGAATGACAGCAAGGGGTCAAGGCAGAGAAAACAAATCCTCCTTAAAGAGACAGATCAGAGGGTTGGCCGGCTGCCTCTGCACTTGGGATTTGATCAGTCGTTCTCATACATGACTGTCCAGGAGCCTTAGACGTTAACGCTCCAGCCTCACCCCAGACCAATGCAGGTGTATCTGCAGATGGGAGGTGACCAGGCATTGGGATCCTTTTACAGAATATATGGGGACTCACCACAAAAAATAAATGGCAATTATGTGGCATGATGGAGGTGTTAGCTAAGGCTCCAGGGGTAATCCTATTACAACATTGTATATAATTGTGTGTATGTATGTATACATACACACAATTATGTACCAAATCAAATTGTTCTACCTTCCTTACACAATGCTAGATGTCAATTACATCTCAATAAAGAAAATTTTGGGGGGCGCCTGGGTGGCTCAGTGGGTTAAAGCCTTTGCCTTCGGCTCACGTCATGGTCTCCGGGTCCTGGGATCGAGCCCCGCATCAGGCTCTCTGCTCGGCGGGGAGCCTGCTTCCCTCTCTCTCTGCCTGCCTCTCTGCCTACTTGCGATCTCGTCTATCAAATAAATAAATAATTAAAAAAATTTTTTTAAAGAACATATTTTTATGAAGAGCTGACCCCAGATATCAGACACTGTTCCAACTGGGGCCACAACAATGAAGTCGGGGGTGGGGGGAGCTGGATCAAGCCTTAGGTTTTTGTTTTTTTTTTAAGATTTTATTTATTTATTTGACAGAGAGAGATCACAAGTAGGCAGAGAGGCAGTCAGAGAGAGGAGGAAGCAGGCTCCCTGCTGAGCAGAGAGCCCGATGCGGACTCGATCCCAGGACCCTGAGATCATGACCCGAAGGCAGCGGCTTAACCCACTGAGCCACCCAGGCGCCCCCAAGCCTTAGGTTTTGTGGCAGGACATTTTACGTCTGGAGAGGAAGGATAAGGCAGGTCACATGACCCAACCATCCAGCATTTATTCGGGTTCCCTTTAAGCCCTGACACACAACTCTAGCATTTCCTCTCTGCGCCCGTGTGCACGGGTCACCCGTCTGTCTTGCCCTGACCAACCCTGAGTCAGGCTGCCCCCTCCCACCTCTCCCTACCCCAGGCCCCAAACAGCCCATCGTCTGTCTTGCCCTGACCAACCCTGAGTCAGGCTGCCCCCTCCCACCTCTCCCTACCCCAGGCCCCAAACAGCCCATCCTCCCAACTGAAATGCTGATCAGCTTCTCCTGAGAGCGGCTGACCACAGGAGGACACATTTCCTGTCAAACCCCGTTGCTTACTACTTCCCCTCACATACGCAGCTTCATCTACTACAAACCCCACTTGCCAGAGGAAAGCAATGCCCTTTTCTCTTTGATTTGGACATACTTGCAGACCTCAGAGGACAGAGCAGCCTCCCCACGGTGGTGCTATGTCTGTCTGTCTTTCTTTCTTTCTCTATTTATTTTTACAGATTTTATCTTTAAGTAACCTCCACTCTCTGCATGGGGCTCGGACTTCCACCCCAAGATCAAAAGTCACATGCTCTAATATGGTCTTTTTGATTAAAATTTGAATAAAACTTCTCCTCGACTCAGATTCTTCTTTTTTTTTTAATTTGACATCTCCAGAAAGTTCTTGTGCCTTCTTCATTAGATTAACTCCTAGATACCTTATAGTTCTTATCACTGCCTACTTGTAATCTCTGTCAAATAAATAAACAAAATCTTTAAAAAAAAAAAAGATTTCATTTATTTGACAGAGATCACAAGTAGGCAGAGAGGCAGGCAGAGAGAGAAAGGAAGGGAAGCAGGCTCCCCGCTGAGCAGAGAGCCAGATGAGTGGCTCCATCCCAGGACCCTGAGATCATGACCTGAGCCAAAGGCAGAGGCTTAACCCACTGAGCCACCCAGGTGCCCCTAAATGAAATCTTTTAAAAAAAGAAAAGAAAACTCCCTACAACCACCTCCCCCTACCCCCTCCTCCCGGTAAATACTAATCTTTTTCTGTCTCTGTGAATTTGTTCTAGACACTTCATAGGGAGATGCAATTCTACAAAATGCAGCCTTCTGTGACTGGCTTATTTCAGTTAGCTTAATGTTTTCAAGTTTTAATGTTGCAGCACAGGTCCAGGCTTCATTCCTTGTTTCAGCAGAATGATATTCCCTTCTAGGAATATAGTACATTGTTTGTCCATTTATCAGTAGATGGCCCTGTGGGTTGTTTCCATTCTTTGACTCTTATAAATAATGCTGCTGGCCGCTGGTATGGCTCAGTCAGTTAAGCATCTATCTTTGGCTTGGGTCATGATCCCAGGGTTCCAGGATCGAGTCCCACATTGGACTCCTTGCTCAGCAGGGAGCCTGCTTCTCCTTCTGCCTCTGCCCACTGCTCCCCCTGCTTGTACTCTGACAAATAAATAAATAAAACCTTTAAAAAAAATAATGCTGCTATGAACACACATGTAGAAATTACCTGCTTTCCGTTCTTTGGGGTTTCAGTGGGCCGAAGGCTGGCTGCTTTCCTTGGCTTGCGGTCTCTTTCTAGAGGCTGGAACTCCCAGCCTACCACTCTGATCTCCTGCCTCCTTCTTTTCTTTTCTTTTCTTTTTTAAAGATTGTATTTATTTATTTGACAGAGAGAGACACAGCAAGAGAGGGAACACAAGTAGGAGGGTGGGAAAGGGAGAAGCAGGTTTCCAGGTGAGCAGAGAGCCTGATGTGGGACTCGATCCCAGGACCCCAGGATCATGACCTGAGCTGAAGGCAGATGCTTAACAACTGAGCCACCCAGGCGCCCCACTTCTGCCTTTCTTATGAGCAGCCCTGTGGCGACCTCCGGCCCACCCAGAAAATGCAGGATCATCTCCCCATCTCACAACCCTTAACCACGCTGGCAAATTTCCTTTTGCAAAGCAATATAGCATTCTTGGATTCCAGGAATTAGGGTGTGCGCTATAGAGACTTTCAGAAGAGGGAGGCAGGAGAATCAGTAAATAGCAGATGTGAGTACAGGAGCCAGTGGTTAGAGGATCGTAAGGAATGGACCTGGAGCCAAGCACTGCAGAAGGATTCTCAAAGCTGGAGGAGAAGGCAAAGAAATGAATTCTCCCCCCGAACCCTCCAGGAAGAGCACAACCTGCTGACACTTTGATTTCAGATTTCTGATCTTCAGAATTATTTTTTAAAAGATTTTATTTATTTGGCAGAGACCACAAGTAGGCAGAGAAGCAGGCAGAGAGAGAGGGAAGCAGGCTCCCCACCAAGCAGAGAGCCCAATGCGGGGCTCGATCCCAGGACCTGGGACCATGACCTGAGCTGAAGGCAGAGGCTTCACCCACTGAGCCACCCAGGCGCCCCTGATCTTCAGAATTATAAGAGAATGCATTTGCATTCTTTTTAAGCCCCTAAGTTTGTGCGAATTTGTTATAGCAGCAAACACAGTTACCAAGCCTGAGCATGAATACGGGTGACAGCAGATGGGAGGTCTGGAGAGGAAAGGAAAGGCAGTGATTTGTAACTGATCCTTTTAACAAGTGGAAAGTCCTGGGCTGTATCTAGGGTTTAGGGCAGCACTGTCCACCATGGCAGCCGCTGGGCGCATGTGCCTTCACTTAAATTTAAACTTACATTAGTGAAAAAGTAAAATCCAGGGCGGGGTGTAGGTGTTTAGTGGTTATATGTGCCCAGAGGCTGCCCTGTAAGACAACAAGGAGAGAAACCATTTCCATCCCTGCAGAACATTCTAGTGGGTGGGGTTTGTTGAGAGAATGAGCAACAGGGTGTGTCACCGCAGGTAAAATTACAAGACCAACCTGAAGAAAGTAAGGAAGAGGGAAGGGAGAAGTTGGCCGAAAACACCTAAAGCTGACATATTTTAAGAGAAACAGGGGCACCTGGGAGGCTCAGTGGGGCTGAGGCTCTGGTCATGACACCAGGTTCCTGGGATCTGATTTAGGCCCGGGCCTGGGCTCCCTGCTGAGCCTGCTTCTCCTTCCCCCTGCTTGCACCCTCTCTCAAACAATAATAAATTCTTTTTAAAATGTCAACATTAATTTTTTAAAAAGAGAGGGAAACGAAGTAACCGCCAGAAGAAATAAGAAAGACTGTGTAAGAGATTTTACCTTTCACATCATCCGTTGGGTGCGGGGGGCCTGGGTGGCTCAGTCGGTTGGGTGTCTGCCTTGTGCTCTGGTCATGACCCCTGGGGGTCCTGGAATCGAGCCCCCGCGTGGGGCTCTGTGCTCAGTGACGAGCCTGGTTCTCCCTCGGCCTCTGCCCCTCCGCACCGGCTTGTGCTCTCTCACTGGCGCTCTATCTCAAATAAATAAATAAAATCTTTAAAAACGAAACGAGGGGGGCGCCTGGGGGGCTCAGTGGGTTAAAGCCTCTGCCTTCGGCTCAGGTCATGATCCCAGGGTCCTGGGATCGAGCCCCGCATCGGGCTCTCTGCTCTGCAGGGAGCCTGCTTCTCCCTCTCTGCCTGCCTCTCTGCCTACTTGTGCTCTCTCTCTCTCTCTGTCAAATAAACAAAAATCTTAAAAAAAAAAAAAAAAAAGAAAGAAAGAAAAAGAAAAACAACAGAGGTGAAATCCATGGCCTTGGAGAAGAAGCATTTAAGGACTGGGGCAAACCTCCATCTTCTCTCCCCACTGTAGAGTGGTCCCAGGGGCAGAGCCTCAGGGAGCTTGGGTCCCTTCCTTAGTCTTGCTACTAGCGGAGTTTCTGGCTGCTCCAGGAATGAGCCACTGAGATTTGCAAGTTTGAATTTCCGCAGCAGAACCTTGTCCATCCTCACTAACACAACAAATAAACTCCAAATCTTAACCAAAAAAAAAGGTTTCATAGTATTAAGAGTTCCTCACCAGACTCACAACATGGGAAACACCAGTGAGAGAGAAAGCAGCTCATCTACCCGCAGCGGGTGCGTCTCTTGCAAACATTCAGTAAAGCGTTCCTATGGATATTATTTGATGTTTGCGTCTCATCTCTGGTGGAACCTTGTTTATGAGTAAGGGATGATCCTGCGATGGTCAGGAAAAGGACTTTTTTTTTTTTTTAAGATTTTTAATTTATTTATTTGACAAAGAGAGAATCACAAGTAGGCAGAGAGGCAGGCAGAGAGAGAGGGGGAAGCAGGTTCCCCGCTGAGCAGAGAGCCTGATGTGGGCTTGATCCGAGGACGCTGAGATCATGACCTGAGCCGAAGGCAGAGGCTTAACCCACTGAGCCACCCAGGCGCCCCGGAAAAGGACTTTTTAAAAGATTTTATTTTTTGGACAGGGAGAGAGGGAACACAAGCAGGGCGAGTGGGAGAGATAGAAGCAGACTTCCGGCCAGGCAGGGAGCCCAACGTGGGGCTCGATCCTAGAACCCCCGGATCTTCACCTGAGCTGAAGGCAGTTGCTTAACGACTGGGCGATCCAGGCGTCCTATCAACTCAGGTCTTGATCTCAGGGTTGTGAGTTTAAGCCCTGCATTGGGCTCCATGCTGGGCGCAGAGCCTACTTCAAAAAAAATCTTTTTAGCGGTGCCTGGGTGGCTCAGTTGGTTCAGCAACTACCTTTGGCTCAGGTCATGATCCTGGAGTCCCAGGATTGAGTCCCGCATCCGGCTCCCAGCTCCATGGGGAGTTTGCTTCTCCCTTTGACCTTCTCCTGTCTCATGCTTTCTCTCTCTCTCTTTCTCTCAAGTAAAATGAAATCTTAAAAAAAATAATAAAATAAAAAGGTTAGGCTTTACAAAGTTTTTAAAAAATGTTTAATTTTATGTTATGTGAATTTCACCTCAATTAAATAGATAAATACTAGAAATCTATATGGGAAGGATTGGCAAGGATATAGAGCAACCAGAACTCATTCACCGCTGGTGAGAATAAAAAATGGTACAACTGATTTGGAAGTCTGGCAGTTTCTTATAAAACTAAACATTGATTCCTCACTCCTAAGTATTTACCTGAGAAATGAACACCTATGGTCACACCGGGGCCTCCCGCAAACGTGTTCAGCAGCTGTATCCAGAGCAGCCCCAAAGGTCCCTCAACAGGGGGAGCAAGTAAATAATTGCAGTCTCCCGTCCTGGGGCTTGGTGCTGGGACTGACCAGGAGGGAATGTGAGGGAACTTTCTCTGTATTCATTGGGGTTTGGGGGACACAGTTGAATGCATTTCTCAAAGCTCCACGAGTGTACATGGAAGTTCTATGCATTTCATGATATGGGAATTGCACCTTAAAAAAAAAAAAAAAAAAAAGGAATGTGAATTCTGAACTCTGGTTGATGACACACACACTGTAGGATTTTGCGGGGCTGTGTTCTGTGGGTGGAGACAGATGAGCAGATGGCCAAGCCTCTGACAAAGCAAGTATAGGCCCACGTGCACACCTATAGAGCCTGGGCGGTGGGTCGGGTCAGGTGCCCGAGGGCACTGGCACAGGTGCCAATCCCGAAGCCCCAGTCATCTTGAAGTAGAAGGTTCTCAACATGGCTCTTGGCCTCACTCACCGGCCGATGCTCACAGGCCCCTTCTGTTCTCAGGCTCTGTTTTTCTTTCCAACAGTGACACTCAGGGCTCTACCCTTGAGTTGTCAACCAACTCTATGCAGGGGCCCCCCCCACAGCCTTGACCCAGAACACCTCGTCCTCCCCAGCGCCATCTCAGTGAGGGAGCTGCCCTCCACTGGGCTGCTCAGACCTGCTCTCTGACCCCCCATCTCTGTCATCCTTCATGTGTCACTGTACCAATTCCTACCTACACCCTGAGTCTCGGGTCCTCTGGTTTCCCAGCCCCCTACTCCTCTTGCTTTGTCTTCCCACCAGGCTCCCTGCACCCCCATCTCGTCCCAGCCAATCCATTTCCCACACCCCTGTTGGAAGGAAGGTTCTAGCCTCCAGTCTGGTCCTTACTCGACTGTGTACTCTCCACGCTCTTCCCTGCCCATGTCTGTAGCAACGCCTTCGAGGCTCTTCAGGACCTGCCAGCCTCCTGGGTGCAGGTCCCTGCCCCAGCCAGCACGTTGCCTCTGCTGGAGCCCAGGGCCGCCCACCACACGGCTGCTGGCTGCGTCACCACTGCGGCTCTCAACCCCCGTGCCTTCCCGGCACTGCAAGCCACGCGGGTGTTCATGTGCTTGGCCTCAGGATGCCGGATCTTTGATCAAGCACAGAATGTGAGACTCCAGTGTCCCCCTTGCTGGCAACCAACCAGGGAGGGCGGACGAGACCAGACAAGAAGTGTGCTGAGGGGTTTCCAGAAGTGCTCCCTTGCTCACGAGGAAGCCGGGAGAGTTCCTTCCTGGCTTCTGCACTTGGCAGGGTGAGGCAGAGGTGCCCTCGCCAAATCGCAACCAGGAGGGCACGACCAGCAGTATGAACATCAGCCCAAACCTGTGTGACTGGAGTTCCCTCCAAAGTGACCCACCCCGGAACTGCCCTGTTGACCTTCTCGCTAAGGTGCCAAACTCCCGGCTGTTTAAGCCAGCGGAGTCGGGAGTTTTGAGTTGCAGGTGAAAATCACCAACTCACTCAATACGGATGAATGGGGAGAAACTCAAAGATCGCATCCTGAAATGTGGACATGAACTTAAGAGCTTACCAGCTTATACTGGCGACCAGCGGAAGGGCTCCAACCCCCCGACCTCACCACCTCCCAGAGGCCTCACCTCCTAACACGGTGGCACGGGGTGCGATGGGGGCATCGGTGTGTTAACGTCTGAATTTTGAGGAGACACACACGTCTGGTCTGTAGGGGTCAGGGCTCCCTGGCAGCCGGCCCAGTTGCCCTGCTTGTTCGCCACCGACCCCTTCCGTGGCGCTCACCATTATGACTCTGAGTGCTGACACTGGCCCAGAGTGGGAGCTTGGAAACTCTGGGAGGCAGGTTCCAATCCTAAGTGCAAGCTGTTTGGACGCCCCGATCCCCTGGTGTCATCATGAATGTCACCCAGGGGCTGGCCACCAAGAGAGTAGATCCAGGGTTTTTCATCCTGGGGGCGAGGGATGGGGCGGGCAGCATGGAGAGGCAAGACCGCGGGAATTTTTAAAATAACTGCATCCTTTAATGGCAGTAATACAATTATTGGATTAAGAGACCACAGGAGAAAGGGCAGGTGACATTTCTGGAAGACAGATAAGGAGTACAAAAAGGGAGCTGGGACAGTCATGCGATGATCATTGTAAAAATACAGTACGCTATATACATATTTGCACCATCAACTCTCAACTCTGAAGTAGTATTTACACTTTTGTTACAATCCTGGTTAGAGAACATTTTGTTTTTAAAAGCTTGGCCTGATGGCAAATGGAAATTTCGGGGGAATTCATAGTCCCATGAGGTTCTTAGGCTGAATATTCCGACAGGAGGGCTCCAGCGTCTATTTCATCCACAGATTTCGGTTTTAAAAAAGTATTTAATTTTGCTTTTACAAAAGAAAATTTTCAAAGGAGGGAGGGGGGAAAAAAAAACCCACAGCCACACTGTGTATTCTCATTTTTACAAACATCCAGGGCTACAGCCCTTTGCTTCAAGGCCAACACGGGTGGCTGAAGAAAAATCTCACTAATGATTGTTTAAAAACAACAAAAACCAAAAAGACAGAGACAAACCAAACCAACCTGATCACGGCGCACTGACCTTGTGGGCTGCCTTCTCTGGCCCTAGCTTCCGGCCCCAAACTCAACGACTGTTTTTTTCTTTTTCCGGGGAGAGGGGTTTGGTCTAAGAACCTGACTCACCTCCCACCGCAATGAGGTGGGAAGGGAAACCCTTCAGCTGGGTCATCAGGTTTCCTCCTTATTAACAAGGAATAGGCGGGGCCTTAAGCAAGGCGGGTGCGGTGATGGGATGAGAAAAAGGCAAGAGACAGCCGGCCCTGCTTCTACTCAAGTGGCCTCAGCCAGGGTCCTGGGGCAGGTGGGAGAACCCAGTGCTGACGTGTCTGCTCCCACCCCGGCTCAGCCAGAGGAGGGAAGCAGGATGCAGGTTTCTGGTTCCACACCCTCCACCTGCAAGCAGGGGTCCTGCTGCGCTCACTCCCGGAGAGAGCCCGGCAAGACCCCCCACTGCCCTGGCTAGTCTCCTGCCCTTTCCTCAAACCCTCAAAATCCAACACCGTGACACGCCTCTGAACCCACGTACTTGTCAGCTGGGAAGAAAACCAAACACGCCAAAACCACGGACTCTAAGTTAAACACGGTGTAAGGAGGTTCAAAACAAGCAGGGAGCGGAAACACTTTGCCAAGAACGAACCACCTGGGGCTCCCTGTCGGCAGCCTTGGGGGAGCGGCCACGCCACGGATCCGTGAGCTATCCGAGGGGCTGGGGCCAGCACACTGGGTGCTCTGGCTCCTGAGGACCAAGAAAGACCCCCAGCCTGAGGGGAGGAGGCGTGACCGCAACGGGACGGGACAAGACAGGAGGCTAATACTGACAGAAAACACGCAGTCTGCGGAGCCTGCCCCCCTGGAGGCAGCTTTGCGGGCAGGCCGCCCCGCACCAGCCCTGCCACCTCCAGGTCCATCTCTCACCCTGGAGTCTTCTGATGCGGGTGGGGGGTGCGGATCTGAGGACGAACTCTGGACGGACGGCAGCGGGGAGGCCGGAGTGCGGATCCGCAGCAGACAGGAGCAGGCACCTCTGCTTCTCCCGGCCCAGGCAGCTTCCAAGGGCTCTGCCTTTCTCTCACATCGTCTCCTTCCTTCGGTCCCTGAAGCAGGTGGTCAGGACCTGCGCCCTGTACAAGGGATGGGGTTCTAGAAGCGCCCGGACCTGCTTCCACGCCAGGCCTGCTCGCTGTCTCGGCTTCATCTCTCCTCGCTGGCGGGGGCGAGCCGCGTTCAGTGCCTCTGACACCTACAGTTCCCTTTGTCCTCAGGGGCGGGCAGGGGCCAAGCTTTGCCCAGAAAATCCACTGGACGCCCAGCCACCAGACTGGGGCTCCAGCCTTCACAGAGTCCCTGAGAACTGAGCCAGGCCAGAGGACGTGCCAGCTGGGGCCGGGGCTCAGGGGACTCACACCTGTTTACATGCAGGAGCTTGTTTTCTTGGTGGGAGCCCGGGTGCCCCGCAGCACTGACCAGAACGGACTGAAAATGGTTATATACAATTTATACGTTGTAAAGAAAGTACTATTAAGAAAAAGAGAGAAAAAGAGAGAAAGCGAGAGAGACATGGAGAGAGAAAAAAAATAAGAAAAAAAAAAAAAAACACCCGAGCCCCCCAAGTTCTCAACTCCGGTTGCTGCCCTTCAATATTGCCCTGGGCAGGGTGGGGTGCAGGGAGCACTTGACTCCAGCTTAACACTACTGGCAAAAGGGGGAGGCAGTGGGGTCAAAGCCTTTAAAAACATCTTTCAGGGACCCCGCGTCCTGCTCGCCCTCACGGGCTGGGCTGTTGCCGGCAAATGGGCTCCCAGAGCCCGTCTTGGGCGTCTGTTTCACAGTCCCAAAGAGGGTGGGCACAGGCAGGTTGTGCACGCCGGGCTGGGGCGAGGCGCCCTCTGGTGGCGGGGCGCCCGGGGTGGCGGTGGGGGCCGCAGCGGCCTTGGGCCGGGGCCGGTTGTAGCTGTTGTATCTGTCCGTGGCCGTGGCAGCGCCCCCATCCGCAGTGGGCTTCGCGGACTCTGGCTGTTCCAGGGCGGACTTGCGGACGAATGGGGGCTCCTTGGCCTTGGCGGCAGAGCTCCTGCCATTGCCCTCGGGGCCCTTGGGCTGGGCGCCCGCATCGGCAGCCGGCTCTGCAGTTTTGCCCCCGGCATTGGGAGTCCTGGGGTCGTAGAGGCTGATGCCACTCAGCACACTGCTCTGCCCACTCCCGCTGCCCTGGCCCAGCCCACCGGCAGCCAGCACTCGGGGGTCGTAGGGGGCGGTGGCTGGTGGGGAGGACTCCCCACTGGGGCTGCCGGCAGGAGACGAAGCTTCGGTGGGACCAGACTTAGCAGCCCGGGAGGAGGCAGCAGAGTCTGCTGGTTTCTGGAGCCGAGGGTCAGTGGGTACCTTCCGGACTCGGGGGTCACTGGGCTTATCGCTGGAGCCCGCGGCCGCTGAGGGGCCCGTGGCATTGACTGTCTTAAGGATGCGAGAGAGGAGCTCAAAGTCAGGCAGGTTGGAGCCGGGTGCGCCGGAATCTGTGGAGGTGCCCAGGCGCTGTCGGGGGTTGGGGGGGCCCGTGGCAGTGGCACGGTGCAGCCTGGGATCCAGGGTGGGCATGGACTGCAGGGCCGCAGGGACAGGGGGCACCGCGTCCTGCTTGGGGATGGGCAGAGGGATCAGGTCCTCGGGGTTCCAGAGCACGGTGCGAGCAAAGCTCGGCTTGCTCAGGGTCACATCTTTCTTGATGTGGCTGAACTGCTGCAGCTGTGACCTCGGGTCCCGCAGCGGGTGCCCCGGGAGAGGGTCCAGGGGAATGGTCATGGCCTTCTCCCGCAGGGCCCGCTCCCCTTCTTCCTCTTCCGTAGGGGGTGGTCCAGACCCCTTGGTGCCGCTGGGGCCTGCAGGGCTGGAATGAAGGCCGCCTTCGGGTTTTGGGGGGGGCAGGGAGCGAGCCAGCCGAGGGTCGGAGGGCCCTGTGTCTCCTGGGCCAGACCCAGTGGAAGCCTCGGCATGGCGGGTGAGTCTGGGGTCCCGGCTGAGGCGAGGGTCAGCTAGCCGGCCTCCTGTGGGGTGTCCTTTCTGGAGGCGGGGATCCCCCAGCCCACTGTTGCTCAGGTCCCCAACGGAAGCCTGGGGTCTGCTAGATGTCTGCTGCCTTAGGGTCTTCAGGATGGAAGTGACACTGCTCCCGCCCTCGTCCTCGTCACTGGAGTACCAGTTCCCAGTGTCACCTAAGAAAGAACAGAGAGAAGGAGAAAGATGAGTGACCAGCGGCAACCACTCCTGGACCCCACAGCAGCCCTCTGGGTGAGTGGCTCCTCTGCCTCTTACCTCTGAGAACCTCAGTTTCCCCTCCCTCCGCGGGCCACCACAAACAGCGGAGCACCGGGACTGGCAGGTCCCTGGCTAATGTTTCTAGACCTTTCACCACGTGCCAGCAGTGCTCTAAGTGCTGTCTTAGTAATCCTCACGACCACCCGGGAGGTGATGTTATTATCATGCCCATTTGACAGACCAGAAAGCAGAAGTGTGGACAGTGCCACGAGATGGGGGGCAGAGCAGGGACTGGGCTCAGAATCCTAGCCCAGGGCTCTGCCACCTCATCCTCACCCACTGTGGACTGAGGTCCCCAGCATGGCAGGCCCAGCCTTGGGTACCTGGGAGCAGCTACCACTGACTCCGCTCTCACTGCACTCAGGGCCCACGGACACTGGCCCCCAGGCCCCTCAAAACGTTAACCACGTCCCGGGGAAGGGCAGTCACCGGCTGGGAAGAGACAGGGCCCTGGTGGGCCCACTCAGAAACCTTCCAAGTAGGTGAAGCCGGAGCCACCAAGGGAGGGCACTGTCCGCTCTTCCCACTGTCCCCACCTGCTCCCAGGCTCCTACAAAAGCCATATGCAGCCTCCGGCTCCTGGTTCTAGACACCATTTGTCAGCCCCATTTCCTACTGGGCTGGATGCCACCAGTTCCGCGGTGTGGCACCGAGCAACCTGCCAGCTGTGACGGCTAATTATCACTGGTCTATGTCAGCGACTTGCTGTCATCTGCGGACTTCCTGAGAACGTGGTCTAGGGCAAGGGGAGCTGTGAGCATCAACTCTGAGTCTCTTCTGAAAGGGCGCAGAAGGGAAATCCTAGCAGAAATCCTGCTGTCTCCTCCAGGGACCAGCCCACCTCCCTCCTCTACGGGATCAGTGTCTCTCCTGACCCCCAAGACACAAAGGGCAGCCCTGACTTCCAATTTTCTTGGGCACAGGCAATGCAGAAGCCCCAGCTTGGCTTCACGGCCCTGGGCAGGGGTCCTCCCTGACCACAGGCTCCTTTCCGACACAAAACCCCACCTAGGCATCCCCCACCTCTCCAGTGCACAGTGGCCCGGGGGGGCCTGTGCCTGTCAGGGGACGCCCCTGCCCCTGGGGAGGACACATGCCTTCCTCATTCTCCCGGTCCTGCTTGCTGCTCTCAGCCAGCCTCCTCGCTCTCTCCTCCTCCTCCTGCTGCTTCTGCTGGATCCTCAGGTACAGGGCCCTCTGGGCTGAGGGCAGGAAGTCGGGGACACCGGCGCCCGGCTTCGGCCGGCCTGGGGGCCCTCCCTCAGAGAAGCTGTCGGGCTCCAGAGGGTGCTCGGGGAAGAGGTGCTCCCCAGGCTCCCCCGGCAGCTCTTCGTAGTGCCCGTAGTCTTCTGTGGCAGGGAAGAACCGAGGGTTCATGTCGGGAAGGGCCTCGCGGCACCAACGCCAACCCCCTCTGCGCCCCTCATTGGTGAACCACCCCCAATGGTGATGGGTGATGATGTGTAGCCCGTCCCTCCCCCCCCCCACCCCAGGATGGTCCCCACAGAAAGCCCAACAGCAAGGAACGGAGTGGGCAACGAGGGTGTCCCCACCCAGGATGCAGCCCCTGAAGATGGGGTTCACAGCCTAATTTAGTAATGCGGGCAAATGCTCATGAAGTGAAAACAGGACAGAACGTTAGACAGATGTTTACAAAACGCAAAGAACAGGCTGTGAAGACAGACAGGAAACAGTCCCTCTGGGGGGGAGATTTGGGAGAGAGGGCGGATGGATTCTTCACTTTTGACCCCACGCATTTCTGACCTCTTCTAATTACTGGCAACGAGCATTCATTTTGTGGTTTCTTTGTAACAATCAGGAAAAAAACAAACCACATCTCATAGTGAGCTCATCTTACAAGCTCAACCACGGCAAACAAGGACTTATAAACAAAAGGCAATAACCAAACTCTGGCTACGGCCACAGGTCAAGCCAGAGGCTCCTGGCAGATTCCTCCTCCTCTCTCCTTCCTTTCTGGGTCCCCGAGCTCCGCACACTGTTCCTAAGTGCGCTGCTCCCACACAGCGTCTAGGAAGCACAAGGCAGAAGGGTCTGCCTTCACTCCTGAGAGCGGGTAGGTGCCTGGCCTCAGCCACTGACCTCCACAAACTCCAGCCACAAGAGAGCCCAGGAAGGGTAGCTGTGCGCAGAGACTGTGTGTGTGTGCGCTCTCGCTGAGACAGACTGAGACAGATGAGGTCTGCTCAGCACGGCCCCCTCCCAGGATGCTCTGCAGTGAGGAAGTGTTCTGTACTTGCACTGCATGACTCGCCCACCACTGTCCTATCCCCCCGAGAGTCTGAATGTGGCCAGTGCCGTAATTTAGGTTAAACTTAAAGGGTTCAAAGGATTTGTGAATATTTCATCCACAAAGCATATAAAGCGGAAAGTGAAAGGTCACCTCCTTTTAGCCCCTGAACTTCGGGACACATGAACTTGGTGGCAAGCCTATGCTGGGCGGCCCCCCAGCGCAGAGCTTGGCACGCCCTAAGAACAAAGGCCCCAGGTCCCCCTGCACACAGCATGCGGCCCTGAGGAATTCCTCGAAAGCTACACGACTGCGAACACAGGAGACACCACCGAGTGACATGCTTTAAAAGGGTGGATTTCCTGATACGGGAATTAGAGCGAGTTACTCTAGAGACACCTGCTGTCACCAGCTTGCGCACGTGCTTGCCCTCCACAGCCAGACCCTTTTCCACATACATTATTACATGGATTTAAGAACAGCTCTGAAGCTCCAGCTCCTGGCGCTGACGCCCCCGCAGCTGCCGCAGCTTGCAGACCTCCCCGATGCCCTTCCGGATCTCCACCCGGCGGTCAGATGGGCGCCTCTTGCTTCACAAGGCAGCCAAAGTGGGGTGCTCCCCATCCACCACAGCTTGGCTCTCTCCAGCAGACTCCTGGCACCGGGATGGCCTAAGCCTCCAGCCAGGACCCAGCCACACCAGCTCCTTCCCACCCTATAGTGCGTGTCCAAGGAGGCCCACTGGCCCCCCCCAGGCACTATCTGCACACCATGAAGCCCAGCCCTGCCACTTCCTGCCCCATTGCCACCACCTTTGCCCAGAAGATTCCACAGCAGCCCAGAAGCTTCCCTGACTCCACTGCAGCTCCTACCCACCACCCTTGAATGCCTCTGCCTGCTCCCTAGCGTTCTCCCCATGAGGCCACCTCGTCTGAGTCTCATGCAGGGACCTGGATCCCCCAACTTCCCTCGCCGAGCTATGTGGCTGCTCTGCACTTGGGCCTCCTCCCCTCTTCAGAGGCCTTTGCCGACTGTCCCCACACTGTTCCCATCTACTAACGCTCCTGACCTGTCTGGCCCCACCCTCTAACACAAACACCTGTCAGGCTTTCTCGAGGAACGATCGATGCTGAAATGAGCTTCCACGTTGCGGTCTGGTTCCCTCAACTATAGTGTGGCTGAGGCAAGGACCACGGCCGCCCTGTGGCAGCAGCAGGCACACCCCTGCCCCCTAAAGGCCACGGCACAGCCGGCCAACCCCTCGTCTGGCAGGCACGAGTCGTTACCAACACATGCTCTTGTTTAAGTAAGGAAGGAAAGATGGAAGAAAGATGGTGAGTCACGGGGACAGAACAAGCAGAGGCACAGGGCCAACACCAGCAGCCCCAAGCCCAGAACTGTCTGGAAAGAGGCCACTCTGGAGAGAGTGCCTCCGCCTCAGAGCCCAAAGCCCTCCATACCCACCCCTCTGATTTCCCATGGTCCCAATTCCAGGCACACCCATCAAAATGTGTAAAACGTTAAATAAATTATAGCGATAAGATCACAAGACTCCATTCAACCTCAACAGGTAGTGAATCCCCCATCACTGAAAACGTGCAAGCACTCATGGGACAGAGATGGAGTTGGATTCATGCTCTGAAAGACTCGGACGGAAGCAAAAACCCAGGTCTTCCCGACTACGTCCCCAATGCCCACTGCAGCGGCCCCCAGGCCCTCAGCCCGGCCCACGCACCTGCATCCCCGAGGAGTCCTGGCTCCATCTCCATGCCCTCCTGCTGCTGGTAGAAGTTCTCATAGAAGTTCTGGGATGGCGGGATGGGGGGCATCATTCCAGAATGTGGAGAGTCTCCAGGACCATAGGGCATCATTGGGGGACCACCAGGTCCCATGGGCGGGCCAGGGTTCATGCCAGGGCCCATCGGCATGTCGGGGTGCATGTCGGGGTGCATGTCGGGGTGCATGTCCGGATGCATGTCGGGATGCATGTCGGGATGCATTGGGCCCCCCATGGGCCCCGGGGGGCCCATATTGGGCCCAGGGCCCATTGGCCCTGGGGGTCCTCCAGGTCCAGGGAACCTAGGGAGAAGAAATGACGCTTATGAGAGGGACTGTGGAGCAAGAACGGTGGCCACACTAGTAGGAGACACAGAGACATCCACGCAGCTGGTCACAAAGGGCTCCAGACCAGGCTCATGGTGACAGGCCTCCAGCATAAGAGCCTGGCTGAGGCCAGAGCCGCCCCCAAGCCTAACTCAGGGGGTGGGGGGACCTAGGGCACTCACCTCACACCAAGCTTCTCAGCCAGCTGGCCCGTGGGCCGCACCACGATCTCAAACAAGGAGGGGATCTTCTTGTTGTACATGTCCTGCTGCAGCTGCTGGGGGGACAGCGGCTCGTGCACCGGCATGGGCATCTGAGGGGGCCCAGGGGGTGGGGGCGGGGGCGGAGGCGGGGGTGGGGGACCGCCCTGCATGGGCCTGCCATTGGGAGAGGTTGGGGCTGGGGGGCCGGGGGGCCGAGGTGGGGTGGGCAGGAGCCCCACACCCGGGGGCGGCTTGGGCAGGGGGTTGATGCCCTGCTTCTTCAGTTCCTCCACTTCCTTCTCATCCTCAGCGCCTGCTTCTGCATCGTCAGCCAACATCTGCATGTGAGAACAAAGGGAGACGTAGGACACGTGCCTCCCACGTAGGGAGCCAAAATTTCTCAGAACACAAAACCTCAAAACATGAGGACCCTGTAGCCCTCACAAGCATAAAGACAAGGAGCACAAAGCCTCTTTGGCGTAAGAATCATCGTCCCACGCCGCTGTCCCACCTGCTCTGTGACCCCTGGCGGCTGGGGTGGGGGGTGGGGGGGGGACGCCGCTCCTATTCACAGCAAAACATGCGGAACACAAAAGGTACTAGTTTTCCCTTCTGAAAAATTCAGTGGCATTAAGTACAGACATAAGGTTATACAACCACCACCTGTACCAGTTCCAGAACCTTCCCAGAAGGCCCCGTACCTGTTAGCCGTCACTTCCTCTCCCCACCTCCAGCCCCCCGCAACCTCTCATCTGCTTGTCATCTCCGTGACCTGCCTGCTCCGGACAGGTCACACAACCAGACTCTTGACCTGTGGCCTTGGTGACTGGCTTCTTTCACTGGGCACGCCTGCTGGGTTTATCCACGCTGTAGTATGCTACAAGGGCTAACATGCCATTGTCCTGTTGGAATCCTATGGGCCTCTCACCACACTTGTAATTAGACCCCGAATCCCTACCCTGAGCCACAGGGCCTGAGAGCAGGGCTGGGTGTCTGGGAGGACAGGGCCACACCCCTCGGCTTCACTTGCTTCCACGGCGCCTGGGGCTCCTTGACCCTGAGGACCCGGCCTCATGCCAATCCCGGGGACAGCTGAGTTCTTTCCTCTGCGGTACCCAGGCTGGAACCAGCTTTCTTCCTGAGTGTCTGTCTTTCCCTCTATTCTTTTTTTTTTTTTTTAAGATTTTAATTATTTATTTGACAGAGACACACACAGCGAGAGAGGGAACTTAAGAGGGGGAGTGAGAAAAAAAAAAGGGGGAGGGAGTGAGAGAGGGAGAAGCAGGCTTCTAGCTGAGCCGGGAGCCTGATGTGGGGCTCAATCCTGGGATCATGACCCGAGGCCAAGCAGATGCACAATGACTGCGCCACCAGGAGCCCCTTTCCCTCTATTCTTTTTTTTTTTTTTTTTTTAAGATTTTATTTATTTATCAGAGAGAGAGACGGAGAGAGAGTGAGCACAGGCAGACAGAATGGCAGGAAGAGGCAGAGGAAGAAACAGGCTCCCTGCTGAGCAAAGAGCCTGATGTGGGACTCGATCCAAGGACGCTGGGATCGTGACCTGAGCCGAAGGCAGCTGCTGAACCAACTGAGCCACCCAAGCGTCCCCCTCTATTCTTAACGGTAGCTTGTGTCCCCCAATGGTGGGGTCTCTTACTAAAGGTCAACTCAATGTGACTGTCCTGATGTTCTGCGTTCACTGCTGGACCACCATCAGCACCCTTCACAGCACTGCCTGAGCTCTGTAAGCCTGTATGTGTAGCTGTCCCTCACTGACCCCGGGCAGAGGACAGAGGAGATGAGCTATTGGAGCAGAACGTCTCACCAATTAGGACCCTGCGCAGAAAGTTAACACAGCAGTCTTGGCTGCTTTCCTTGGAAGGCCTGGGGCTGGTGTCTGGGCACCTAGATTTCAGGGAGAGGGATCCCCTAACATTCCCTAACTAATAAGAGGTGCTCAGTGTGCCTAAAGTCTTCACATGGACAACGTGCTTGCCGCTGAAACATACCATGTCCTCTGGGATTCTGGGATTTTGGTGCACGCCAGGCAGAGGCAACACCCTGGGCATTGACCAAGCCCTGACCATGCACCCCCATTCGAGAACATTCCTCAAGTGCTGTCACAACCTGAGGGTTAAAAGCATGGCCCTCGTGACTACACGGGGTGAGGACTCTTGGAAGACGGTGCCTGATTTTTCCAGCCTCTGACTGTGGTGGCTACCTGCTTGGTCCTGCGTCATCTTGGGGACCTGAGCACAGACACCTCAGTGCATCCTAACATGGGGCTTAGAGATGGCCCATCCCTAGCTAGTGTCTCAGGGTCGGCCCTACCCCAAGACCACCCCCTGCTCCTGCACCCGAGGCCAGCGGGAGTGTGGGCAGTGGCAGCAGGGCTTCCAGGAGGCCGTCAGGTGCTCCCAGCTTCTCTCTCTCCTCAATGTCAGAAGCAGTACCTGTGCCCAGAGACAGCAGGGTCCAGGGGTGCTAGGATACTCCGACAACCAATCAACAGGAACCTTTTGTCCCTTGGAACCCTGCTGATTCTAGGTGCGGTCCAAGTGGGAACCGGAACCACATTTAACAAACGCCTAGAGCAGTGCGAAGACAGTGTGTCGCTCTCAGCGGGCAGCCAGGCCGGCGCAGACCCCGCAGGCCTCAAGGCCCCCACATTCTGCCTGCTTCCTGCCCAGCGAGGTGGCCCCTCTGGGTCCTGACCTGGGCGGGCAGCTGCTGCTGGCTCAGTGTCCCTTGCTCCGCAAATGCCCCTCCTTTCTCTTCCTGTCACTTGGCCAGGGGTCACCTGCTCACTGAGCCTTCGTAAGTCAGTTTGTTGGAGCACCTCTGGGCTCCCTGCACATTCCTACCAGCGCCCCAATCCTAGTGTGTAATCAGAATCCGCCCTAGGACTGGATTCATCTCCTAGCTGCTGTGTCCCTAGCGCCCAGGCCAGAGTCCGGCAGGAGCCTGGCACCGCCTCACCCCTGCTGGACCAGTGAGCAAGGAAAGCTAAGAGCCGCATCTCCCTCTGCATTCCCAGGACTTCAGAGCAGAGGATGGCAGAGGTGAGGGGGTTGGGCCGTCTGGGGGCACAAAGTCAAAGCTTCAAAGCTTCAGCTGGCCTGGCTCCGCTATTTGGTGTGATTTTGAAGGGGAAGGGGTCTCCCCTGCACTATCACCTCACCTCGGCAGTATGCAGGGGAGACCCCAGCCCCGAGGTCCCGCCTACCCTCAAGCTTCAGTCAGACCCATCTACCTGCAGGGCTGCAGGTGTCCGCTCTGCCCCATGGCGCTTCAGTCCCTGAGCCTTCTCCCCCTCTACCGGCCACGAGTGGGGTTCTTATGAAGGATGGCCCCTCTACCTCCCGAGCCCCAAGACAGGATCAGGGTTCATCTCCCACACGTTGTTCCTGAGCTATTGCCTGGACCTCCCAAACGGCCCACCTGCCCTTTGGCCAAGACTCCACCCCTGCCCCCAACTCCTGTGGTCTCTAGTTTCCCCACACCACTCTGCTCACCAACAGCGCAAACCACCACCAACATGGCCACACGTCTGTCCCTCGAGATCCTTCCTTCAATGGCAACTCAATGCCCTCAAACAGCAGGCAAAACCTGACAAGGTTACACCTCATTCAACAGGAACAACTTTGACCACAACTTCCTCCCCTGCTGTGGACGGGAAGGGGCCACAGGCTCTGGCCACTGAAAGGGCCACACTGCCTGGCCTCCCAAACTCGCACCCAGCAGGCCCCGCTCCATCCCTCCTCCCAGCGCTGCCTCGATGCTGTTCTCTTCCTCAGGGCCCTCCCGACCCCTGCCTCTGGAGACCAGGCTTCTCTGCACCACCTATCAGCTGGAACGTCCCTTTCTGCTCTCGACCAACAGCTCTGGGGAGCGAGGCTACGGTGGTATCTGTGCCACTCTTTGCCACCACATACTGGGCGTTTAATGAATTCGCGATTAACACCAGGAACTGGAGCTCTGGCCCGATGGCTGGTCTCGGTAGGGGCACTGCTGCTCCCCAGTGAGCGGGCCTCCCCCGAGCTCTTACACCTCCTTGGGCCCTGTACACTCGGGACTTGAGCTTCTCGGCAAACAGGGCTTCAGCTCTCCCCGCACAGCCTGCGGACCACACAACCCCAACCCCAGGACTCCGCTTCCCTCATCCCTCACTCAGGCCTCAGCCCAGGACCCAACTGGCTCCCGATGCTCATCTCCTTACCCAGCATCTCCCAGCCTGGGCCATGCGCGTTGCTGCGAAAGCAAGGACTGACCCGCAATTGAGGCCAAGACAGTGACACGTGAAACATATTAAAACAACATTCCTGCCAGAAAAGCTGAACCCAAACTGTCTGCGCAGCCCCTGCCCAGAGACGCAGAGAGAGGCACGTCTGTTCCAGACCTCCGGTGCATCTGTTTCCAGGCCTCTCCGCCAGGAAGACAGGGGTACCCAGGACCCTCTCACCAGACGAGACAACCAGGGCCCACCTCCACCAGGAAGGATCCTGACTGATGCCAAAACTTTCTAAAAGTCAACAGCAACCTCTCAGCAGAAAAGGACAGTCATGCCTGCAGACACGCAAAGGCACGCATGAGCCAAGGCTCATCAGGCCAAAATAATCCTCTCGTATTAGTTGGCTAAAAATCCCAAGTTTCTGCCCTAAACTGGAAACCTGACAAATCTGCTCCACTAGTAACCAGACAAACTTAGATCATCCGGTGGCCCCGGGCAGCTCAGTCGGGTAAGCGTCAGCTTTCGGCTCAGGTCATGATCCCAGGGTCAGGGAATCGAGCCCCACACCCAGCTCACTGCTCAGCGGGGAGCCTGCTTCTCCCTCTGCCCCTCCCCCTGCTCATACTCTCTCTCTCTCAAATAAATTAATAAGTCTTCAAAAACAAAACAAAACAAAATCTTAGATCATCCATACGATAGAGTACTACTCAGCAACAAACAGCTATGAACTATTCTCAACAATGTGAATTCCACACGCATTACGGCAAGTGAAACCAGATTCAGAAGATTACACACACATGTGTTTTTAAAAGCTACATACTATATAAACCTACTCGCAGAACATTTTTTTAAAAGATTTTATTTATTTATTTGATAGAGATCACAAGTAGATGGAGAGGCAGGCAGAGAGAGAGGGGGAAGCAGGCTCCCCGCTGAGCAGAGAGCCTGATTCGGGGCTCGATCCCAGGACCCTGGGATCATGACCTGAGCCAAAGGCAGAGGCTTTACCCACTGAGCCACTCAGGCGCCCCACTCAAAGAACATTCTTAAAAATGCAAATTATAGGGACAGAAAATGGGTTAGTGGTTACCAGAGGCTGGAGAATGGGGATGCTCTATAGGGGCACAGAGTTTTGGGGGTGATGGCGTGAATTTCCTCTCTCTAGATGCCAGGGTGGCTGTGTTTGTCAGAACTCACAGACCTTCACACTAAATGGGGAATTTTACCAGGTACAAACCATACCCTGACAAACCGAACTATAAAAAAGTGAAGCAAAAGGAAAGATTTAAGAGTAAAGAACCAAAGAGCATCTGGGTGGTTCAGGGGTTAAGCGTCTGGCTTTGGCTCAGGTCAGGATCCCAGGGTTCTGAGATCAAGTCCTACATCGGGGTTCCAAGGAAGCCTGCTTCTTCCTCTGCCTCCATCTCTGTTTCTCATGAATAAATAAAATCTTTAAAAAAAAAAAAAAAAAAGAGGAAAGAACCAAAATGTGTACAACTTACTCTCAAGGTTCAAAGATGCACAGGCGTATATAAAATAAAATGGAATCAAGTGACAAAGCAAATGAGGCAAAATATTGCTAACAAAGGACTCCGGGTGGGGAAGCAAGCACGTTTCCAAACCTGGAATGGATGGCTGGAAACCCATGTGTTGCACAGACAGAAATGTCTCTGCGAAGTGGGAAAATAGAGCTGAAGAAAGGCAGGAAGGAAGAAGAACACAGACTTTCCGGGAGAGGGTGGCCGAGGCCCAAGTGCGAGGGGCACCACAGCCTGCACCCAGGGGCCACCCTGGAGCCCCAGACCCCAGCCCTGGCTGACGAGCTGCAGCATGAGGGCTGACCGAATGCCTTCATTGGGGTGAACCTAGGTCCTTCTCAGACTGTGCCCTCCGTCTCACTTTCTGACCCCTGAGATGCAGTTCTGGTATGGTTTTTTTCAGGTTCAACAACGCTTTTTCACCTATTGAGACGTACTTTTAGATCAGGGAGGATACTGATGCTTCCAAAAGGTTTGCAATTGGAAGCTGAAATGTGCGATCCTGGCTTTCTTTGGGTTTTTTCTGAGGGCAGTTAAAGCCGGACTGTCAAAGTGGTGGTCACTGGCCACGTGTGCCTACTGACACTCGAAACATAGCCAGTCCAAACCGACACGGGCTCTAAGTAGAAAATAAGCACCAAATTCCAAAACCATGGTAGCAAAAATAATAGTAATAATAATAATACAAAATGTTTTACTAACTTTTCATTATTACTTGCTGAAACAATGCTTTGAACATGGAGATAAGATACCTTGCCTGAATTCAACTTCGCTGGTTTCTTCCTACTTTAACAAAGCTTAAATCACATGGCTTGGTTGTGGTCGAGTTCCTACTTGGACAGCACTGGCCTGGAGCACCAACTCTGAACGTCCAGCAGGGGGCAGTGCTGAGCCAGTGACTGTTAGGCTCTCCACGTGAGACGGGAAACCATGACCTTCCCCACTCCTTACCCTGTCAGATCAGCAGGCTCCTGAGATCTACTGGATAGAAACCCCATTCCTAGGGTACCAAGCTCTCCAGAGGGCCTGGTAAGAGGAGAATTTTTCCCACTGCACTGCCCATGAGCAGTGTGCCTTCTTTTGCTCTGCCTCTCCAAGGCTTCTCCCTGAACCCCGCACCGCCTCAGCCACCACTGAAACAGAACAGTCACCGATGGACTGCCTCGCGTGCCCCTCAAAGCCTCCATCCTTGTCATTCTCAAAAGCCCAGCCAATCCCCTCAAATCTTCTGTGCACTGGAAGGCAGAAAGCCTTCATCTGGAAGAACCCATGTTCTCTTTCTCTCTCTCCCTGCGTGTACATTAGGAACCCGAGGACAAGAACTTGGGGCCCCTGGAGACCACACGACTCTTCAGGGAGAACCACCAATACCAGGAGGGGTTTCCAGCTGACTGGGGAGGAAGGCCTCACACCAGATCACAGAGGCCTCTCTCTCCTGAGAACCTCTAATCTCCCTGAAATAGAATCCTTAAGCACCGGGAGGAAACATTTGACATTTCCATCAAAATACAACCCACCTTCCTGGGCATCAAGGGCTCTCTAAAAGATAACTTACAGTCCATGTCTGCAGGCAACACTCCTTTTATGTAGAACCCCACTCCCCCATCCCCCCCACCCAGCAAACTGCCCTGGGTGGAGTGAAGACACGTGCGCAAGGACCTCAATTCTCCCCACAGAAAAAAATGCAGCCCCGAACCCTCCGTAAACAGCCTAGCTCCCAATCAAGGCAGGTGGGGCATCTGGTCGCGGCACAGAAGCCAGGGGGACAGACAGGCAGGCCGGTCAGGTCAGTGGCAGGTGCGCCCCCCGGGCTCCCTTGGAGGCAGCTATATGGCCCTAGGCTCCCTGCCAACCTCTGACATTACCTTGTCCAAGAGCTCTCTGGTCTCCTCCGTCAGGGGGTCATGGGAGAACATGCAGTCATCACCATTAATGCAGTTCCCGGTCGTGTGGTACAACTTACAGGGAAAATCACGTTCACAGCGTGTTAAGGCAAAAAGCACTGGCTCCCGGAACCCACCCGAGGGTAGAATCCAACCCCCTTTGTTTTGGAGATGAAGAAAGGAAACCCAGAGAGTTAAAGTGACCATCTCAGGGTTGCACAGCTGGTTGGCAGCAGACTGGAGTTGAGACCCTGGTTCTCGAGATTCCTGCTCCGGAGAGCTTCCCGCCCCACCACACCAGCCTTGGGGCCTGTTGTCTACAGATCCTCACTGGGCAGGAATAATGAAGGTCAATGATTTGCCTAAACTTGCACAGCCTATTGGAAAAACCTCCGGAAGATAACAGACAAGGGTATGGCCAGTCTTGAGAGTCTGTGTACAGAAACCAGGAAACGTGTGTGTATCCGCTTCCTCATCTGCAGGATGTGGACAGCGGCTCCGCCACAAGACAGATGTGGAGGTTCAATGAGACCGAGACATACCGGAAGCTTGGCCCAGCGCTGGCACAAGGAGCCGGCACGCGCGGCGAAGGTGAGCTGCCATCAGCAGTGAGGAGGGAAGAGGTATGAGCCCTGCATCCCGTGAGAGGTGAGTACCAAAGGATATCGTGCATGTAGGGGCAGTTCTCAGCCCTGGCACAGAACCCGGTGATGTAAAACTTGCACAGTTCTCGCTTCTTTGGTAGCTCGATGTCGTGGCTGAAATTACAGTGATCTCCCTGGAAGAGAAGAAAGGGAAAGGTAAGTACAATAGCTCTTGCCAAAGCCCACCTGCAGCCTGGCAGGGACCAACGACACGAATCCCCACACAGGGAAGGGCAGGGCTCACTGATATGGCTTCCCACCAACTGGAAAGTTCTGACACGGCGTATGCTCCCTTCTCTTGTGCCCACGACCCCATTCCTCCGGGCTCTATTCCACTGGCCCTTAGCACTTCTTTCTTATTCTCCCCCTTCTCCCTCTTCGCACCTATTCACTATTTTTCCTGATTTGCTGCGTGGCGGCAGGTATCCAGCACTACGCTTCTTCCTTCCTAACACGACCTTCATTTTGTTGGGGAAGAACGCATCCAGCCAAAAAAGTACATCCCCCAGCCTCCCTGGAAGTGCTGGCCAATAAAATGCAGGCCAAAATCCCCAAGGGAGGACAGTGCTCCCTCAATTAAAATAAATCCCTCTAGCCATCTTTCCTCTTAGCCCTCGGATGGGACAGCCAGAGGCACAGCAGCCACTGTGGAACCATGAGGACAAAAGCCACATGCTCAAAGATGGCGGACACTCTTAAAGTATGAAGCCCCCCAGAGTGCCAGTGACCAGGGCACCAACCTCCTTCAGCGGGATAACGTCTGAGTGTTTACACTAGTGGAGCTCAGTCTGCCATTATGCACAGTCAGACACACTCAGGACACACACCCGGGCGGACAAAATACGGAAACCATTCTGTATAGTGGGTTCCCCTTACTCCCCAGAGTAGCTACTTGTCTTTCTGCAGATCTACTGCAAGCTTCTAGAACACCAACTGAAACCATAACGAGGAGCATCTTATAGACACATACATTTGTCTCAAATGTGTAATTTTTTCTACGGCCTACACCTGGGTGCAGTGGTCCGTGGGCATGTGTGTGCCCGGATCTGCCCATCGCCATCATCCGTGAACAAAAAGCTGGCTGGCTGAACTCATACCCAGTTACAGCCTCAGAACTCTGGTCATCGGCCCAGCTTCTAGTGCTGAACTCTGCTGTGAAACTCGAGGCTGGCCTGATTCCCCCACTTCCTCTTCTATCTTAATAATTCCCTTTCTGACGTTAAAGTTCAGTAATTAACCGAGATAGATTTTGTCTTCGGTATCAGTATCGACCTTAATACATTTGAGGCCATTTGGACTGGCTTAAAATTCTGACCTCCCAAACCAACCAGAAACAAAAACATCAAAAAACTATCCAGAGAACGGAGTCTCACTAGTCCGTCACTTCCACCCTTACCCGACTGCTGCCTCCCGTTATGGTGGCCTGGAGAACATTCCCAGAGGCGTGAGCATCCTCTATGGGGCTGCTGCCCTGCCCCAGCACACAGGTACTTTAACTGGCCCCTTACCCACGTACACCGCCCCTCCACGAAGTATTTGCAGATGACTTTGCCTTTCTTGTCAGACTGCTGGTGAGGCTTGTCATGGTCACTTCTCCGGTAGCTCCCACCACCATCCTGTTAGGGACACAGAGTGTGAGCGTAAAGGAGGCTGAGAAGGAGGGGTTGGGGGGTGGGGGACAGCGACGCAGACTGGGAGAGACGGGGTCTGAGGGACTGACAGGAAGAGAAGCTGGCCAGCAGGGACGAGCACTCCCTCGACAGAAGCGTCTTCATGGAAGAGGAGCAGTGACCAGCAGGTCACGTCCAACACCAAGGCGGAGCGGGGTCTGAGCCCGTGGCATGGAGCACCGGCACTCAGACAGGAAAAGCTCTCGCACCTGGTACAACACCACTCACCCCTGCGGGAACGTCCCCCAGAGGCAGTGTGCACACCTTCCTATAAAACCACCAGGCTCGCCGGACGGGTCACCAGCAATGTGGCCCCCTGCAGCCCCGTGAGATGAATAGTACTCATCAGTCAGCGGGGAACAGTTGTTGGAAGCAGGACAGGATCGGCCTCAGAGGCCGACTCATCAGAGACCAAAAAAAAAAAAAAAAAAATCCAAGAAGGGGCTTTGGCTAAACACACTAGATCCGGGTGAAGGGTCAACTCACGCCCATGTCCTCGTCATAGAAATCGTCGTCATCGTTCATTCCGCCCTTGTTCATTCCTCCTCGGCTGCCACCTCGACCACGACCCCGGCCCATCCCTTTCCCTCGACCTCGGGAACCCCGGCCACGGCCTCGACTTAAGCCTGCAGAGGACAGAGATGGCATTCACCGACTGCTTCTCTCCAGGACCCAAATCCAGCAGCCGCCGGAAGGTGCCCCTCGGGTCGGCGCCACTTGGGCCCCTGCCCACCTCGTCCTCGGCCATCCTTGGACCGGCGGTACTGGTTCAGCTCCTTGGAGTACTCGTCATAGTCCTCCTCTCCCATCGGCTCCTCACTTTCTGCATACTGGATTCCCGGAAGGAGAGAAGGCAAATGTCATGCGGGGACCAATTAGCCCTGTCCCTAACTGTACTCTCTGCCCACACACGCCTTTTGGTTCATGCAGGTCAACAGGAGACTCAGATGGGTGAGCGACCCGGGGCCACAGCCACAGGGGGGCTGGGGGGTTCTAATGCTCTCCATCTCGGTCTTCGCTCCTAAGGACTCTCAGTTCCTGGGGCAAACCCACCAGGGCGCCTCCTACACAAGGGACAGCTGTGCGGCTGTAACAAAGGGCAGGCTCACTGGGGACTGGCACGGAAAGGTCTCAGGCGGGGACAGACGATGAAAGTGGAAGTTGTACGCGTGCGCATGTGTATGTCGGGGGCGTGCATAAGCAAGCACCCGACTGCAAAGGACTAAAACTTTTCTAGAAGACACTTGGGAAACTTGTTTCTGGGAATGGGAGATGTCTTCATAGCTTTGGTACCTTCTCAATTTGGAACCGTATGATTTCCTTTATCCAAAATAAGAAACAAACGTCGAAACACACAACCCTGGCGTGAAACACTCTCCTTCCGCCACAGTCACAGTCTTACAGGCTCTCCCCACCAGCCCTCCCATCTTCCCCCGGGGGCTGGAGGAAAGCTTACTTCCATCTCCTCTTCATAGAAATCTTCTTCGTCCTCCGGGTGGTCTCCCACGGAGCCTCTGCCCCTTCCGCGGCTGCCTCTGCCCATGCCTCGGCATCGAGACCCTCCGCGGCTGCCTCGACCCCGGTACCCCCTGCCACGGCCTCGGCTGCCTGCGGGAGGATTCAGTTGGTGAGCGCCCTGAGTGGGAGCAGATGCCGCCAGCAAGAGAGAAGTCAGCCCGTTTTCTGACCGAGGTCAGTCATCTCCTCCTCGAGTCTTCCTAGCAGCTCAAGGCAGCTGGTCCCATCGCCCCCCTGACTTTCCCACATGCCCTCAGTGGGGGGCCTCAGGCCTCAGCATCCTGGGTGCGCGCCTGCCACACTGTCACAGGGGCACCTGTCCAATGAGAGCTGCACTCACTGTCCAGTACTGTGGCCCAAGGCACACATGGCTACGGAGCCCCTGAAACATAACCAGACTAAGACATGCTGTAAGGGGGGACCACACATTGGATCTACAGCACTTTGTTGAAAAAGAAAAAGAGAGGGGGTGCCTAGGTGGCTCAGTGGGTTAAAGCCTCTGCCTTCAGCTCAGGTCATGATCCCAGGATCCCAGGATCAAGCCCCGCATCGGGCTCTCTGCTCAGCGAGGAGCCTGCTTTCCTTCCTCTCTCTGCCTGCCTCTCTGTTTCCTTGTGATCTATCAAATAAATAAATAAAATCTTTAAAAAAAAGAACAAGAAAAAGAGAGGGCGCCTGGGTGGCTCCATCATCAGTTAAGCATCTGCCTTCAGCTCAGGTCATGATCCCAGGGTCCTGGGATCCAGCTCTATATCAGGCTCCCTGTTCAGTGGGAAGCCTGCTTCTCCCTCCTCTTAAGCACGCGTGCTCTCTCTCTCTTTTTTCTGTCAAATAAATAAAATCTTTAAAAAAGCGAAAAGAAAAAAAGAGGCAGCTCTTTCTGCCCACAGGTCCTGGCCCCGTCCTTTAATAAAACCAACTCTTTGCGATAACAACAAAAAAGATAACAAAGAGTGAGAAAATATGAAATACCATATCTGTTTGGCTAATGAGTTAAAATAAGATTTTGAATGTATTAGACATATAAAATATACTGTTAAAATTAACGTTTCCTTTTACTTTTTCAATTTTTTTCCCCTTTTTACATGTTTAACTTAACTACTAGAAAATTCTAAATTATGTGGAGACTTGCATTAAGTTTTCTATTGAACTCTGGTCTAGAATCTCCCCAAAGAACAGGGCTTGTCCAGGTAGGTGTCCAGGAAAGACTGCCCAAGAAAGATTAAATGAACAGCCACTCGACAATGAGCGGGACCTTAGGCAGGGCTAAGAACCGCTGAGCTAGAAGATCCTGTGAGCCCTCCTCCCTCATGGGTTGCAAAACCTTGAGGGCAGGAGATGGTTCTAAGAGGCCCTCTCCCGCCATCCTCCTAACTGCCACAGGTTCAAGGTTCAGAGGTGTGGCAGTTCCACCTAGCAGTGCAAAAGGAGTTGGGAAGCTGGGGGAGGAGGCTGGGGCAGCCAGCTGTCAGTTATCCTCTCAGCACTGAATGACGCCAGTCTCTCCTCCCACACACCAGGCCTGGCCGAACAGGTCCAACCTGCTCCACGATGCAGATGCATCGCCCCAGCACCCCCCCCCCATCTGCTCCCACGCCCCCCCCCCCCCCCCCCCCGCAATGGCCACAGGGCCTCACCTCGGCCCCGGCTGCTGCCTTCCTTGGAGCGCCGGTATTGGTTCAGTTCTTTGGTGAAGTCGTCATAGTCCTCCTTGCCCAGGTCCTCCTCCTCGTCGCCCTCGTACTCCCCGTACTGCTCGTTCTCGTAGTCCTCGTACAGGCCGTAGCCTTTGCTGTCCAGCTTAGAGTAGGCCTTCTTGGGCAGGGACGTGCTGTGCGACGGGGGGTACTGCTGGTGGGACTGACGGGGAGAGGGGGTGAGCTGGCCCCAGGGCCCTGAGTCCAAACTGCCAAGGTCCCCGCTGTCCCCTAAACTGACCCATCTGTCTGGGTGTTTCTGCCACGGGCAAGACCTGGCTCCCAGCCACTTGGGGGGTACTAGGTCCCACCTGAATGAGAGCTGGGCATTGGACCCACATGTTTCTGTGCTTCAGAAAAGGCCATGGCTTGTAAGAAAATAGACATGCATAGACCCCACGATAAGAACTGACAAGGGAAGAGAAGGGGGTATTTCCTAAGGATATAGAGCAATCTTATTTGGGGAGGAGGCCTAGTAGGCAACAGGGGCGTCTTTTTTTTTCTTTTAAAGTAATCTCTTCACCCAACATGGGGCTCGAACTTAATCCTGAGATCAAGAGTTCCATGCTCCGGGGTGCCTGGGTGGCTCAGTCAGTTAAGTGTCTGCCTTTGGCTCAGATCGTGATCTCAGGGTCCGAGGACGCAGCCCCGCACCCGTTCCCTGCCCAGCAGGGAACCTGCTTCTCCTTCTCCCTCTGCCCCCTCCCTCCTCATGGTTGAGCTCGCTCTCTCTGATAAATAAATAAAATTTAAAAAAAAAAAAAAAAAGTTGCATGCGCCACCAACTGAGGAAGCCAGGCCCTCCAAGAGGGGTGCTTCTTGGTCAAAATTTTCTTGGGGCAGGGGCACCTGGGTGGCTCAGTGGGTTAAAGCCTCTGCCTTCAGCTCAGGTCATGATCACAGGGTCCTGGGATCCAGCCCCGCATCGGGCTCTCTGCCTGCTTCCTCCTCTCTCTCTCTGACTGCCTCTCTGCCTACCTGTGATCTCTGTGTGTCAAATAAATAAATAAAATCTTTAAAAAAAAATTTTTTTTCTTGGGGCCTTAGAATTCAAGTAATGACCTACTTGGCACCCAAACTAGAAAGCCATTCTGAATGATGCTTTCCAAACTGTGCTAGTGCCAAGCGATACGGATGAAGTTAGATACGCAGACACACACGCAGACACACACGCAGACACACACACAGACACACACACACAAAGGAAAGGCACCAAGACCACCTTCAGTAGGTAAATGGATAAAACCAGCTGTGGTCCATCCACAGTGGAGGATTATTCAGCAGTTAAAAGAAACAAGCCCATGAGCCATGGGGCTATGAAAAGACCTGGGCAAACCATGAACCCATACTGGTAAGAGAAACTGGTCTGAAGAAATTAAATGCTGTGACAAGTCTGGCTATCTAACATTCTGGAAAAAGCAAAACCACAGAGACAGAAAAAGGTTTCTGGTTGCTTAGAGGCTCGGGGAGGAGAGGGGAGATAAAGCACAGAGGATTTTTAGAGAATTGAAACTCTTATATGATGATCTATACAAATGCATAATGTCAAGACTTTGTCAAAAACTGAAGAACTGGGGCACCTGGGTGGCTCAGTGGGTTGAGCCTCTGCCTTTGGCTCGGGTCATGATCTCAGGGTCCTGGGATCAAGCCCCGCATCGGGCTCTCTGCTCAGCAGGGAGCCTGCTTTCTCCTCTCTCTCTCTCTGCTTGCCTCTCTACCTACTTGTGATCTCTGTCAAATAAATAAAATCTTAAAAAAAAAAAATAAATAAAATAAAAAAACTGAAGAACTGCAAAACACAGAGAGGAAACCTTAATGTAAGCCGCAGGCTCTGATTCCTAACAACACGTGGCAACTGTCTCAGCAATTTCAACAAAGGTACCACACTAACAGAGCAGAAACCAGCTGGGGTGGGTAGGGCACTATCCACTCAGGGTTCTAGAAACCTGAAACTGCTCTTCGGGTGCGTGGGTGGCTCAGTAGGTTAAGCACCAGACCCTTGCTTTCAGCTCAGGTCATCGTCTCAGGGTTGTGGGATCAAGACCCCACTGGGCTCCACACGGAGTCTGAATGAGGGACTCTCTCTCAATTTAAGTTGGAAAAAAAGAAACAAAACTATTCTAAAAAAAGGGGGGGGGGATTAATTTCTAAAACTCCACACTCATTACGAAGAAAACGAGAAAATACAAAACATAGATATGCAGACACTGGTGACTACGTTAGCAAACCTTAAAAACACCTCAACCCCAGGGTGCCTAGCCGGCCCAGTCGGCAGCACATGACACTTTTGATCTCGGGGTTATGAGATCAAGCCCCACAATGGATATAGAGGGGACTTAAAATCTTAAAAAAAAAAAAAACAAAAAACACGCCTCAGGGGTGCCTGGGTGGCTCAGTGGGTTAAAGCCTCTGCCTTCAAATCAGATCAGGTCCTGGGATTGAGACCCGCATCAGGCTCTCTGCTCGGCAGGGAGCCTGCGTCCCCCTCTCTCTCTGCCTGCCTCTCTGCCTACTTGTGATCTCTCTCGCTGTGTCAAATAAATAAATAAAATTAAAAACAAACAAACAAACAAAAAACGCCTCAGCCCCTAGTTATCAATCAAAGCTGTGCTGTGCCCTGCATTCCTTGTCTTGGTCAGGTTTAATGTCTGAGTCCCTGTTAGCAGATCAAGGTCAACGACAGCACTGTACAGTAATCACCTGTTAGGATGGACAATGGGATACTTAGGATATGTTTTAGAGCTACTAGCTTTAAAAGCATTTTTCATGAAAACTTGAAAAACTATGTTGATTTCTCTTCTCAGAGATTTTGCTGGGGTGGGGGCAAACAGCCCACAAACCAAATACTTCAGCCGCGTGTCTAAGTTCAGGGTTACGACAGCATAAACGTCTGACTTCTGCCTCCGCAGCATTTGAGATCATTTACTCCTGTAAAACCATTCCATTCTCTAGCTGATTTTCCAGGAAAGGTCATTTCTGAATAGGGGCAGACAGCCGTACCAGGGATAAACCAGCAGGTTTCTTGGGACGGGGACATCCTCAGTCCCGCCCGGGCCATGGGAGGAAGGGTCTTAAGAGCATGGCCAATGGAAATCGGCCACTGCCTGGGCTCGAACCCCTGCTCCTGAGCTATAGGGCTGGGACCTGGCTGGTTTCCTAGCTCTGTTTCCTCACCTGTACAGTGGGGATAAAAACAGGATGTCATCTTGCAGGCTTAAAATTCATATAAAGTGCCGTGCAAGAGTGCTCGGCACACAGCAAATGCTCGGCAAACACAGGCCTGCCCCCACTCCCAGCTCTGCGGGGCCCCCGAGCAGCAGTTACTCACCGGCGCGTACGGGGGGCTGTACTCTCGGTACTTGCGGTGCCCCTTCTCGCTAGGACTGAAATCCGAGTCATCTGAGAAGTCCGAGAAGTCATCGCTGGAAGAAGCGTGGCGCTGTGGTGACAGGGGAAGTGAGCTCAGTGACTGCCGCGGGCTGGCCCGCTGGCAGAGTCAGCCTGGGGACAAACCCTGCTCGAAAGTGCCGAAGGGCTCTGCGCTCTAGAGAAACGCCTCACCTGGGGGCATTGAGTGGCAGTAGAGCGTGAGCTACCAACTCTTTAAGGGGAAAAAAAAAGCTCTTTATCTAATTTGGGGAAGGAATAAATGGCACTATTAAGAGTGGCCTCTGGCCTATGAGACCAGCGTGGCCCGGGGGCTCTCAGGCCAGGCCCCGTGCCATGTAGCCTGGTCCCAGCGTGCCCTCCTGAACCTACTTTGTGCTTGGATTTCCTCCTCTTCTTCGACCTCCTCTTCTCCTTCTCCCGCTCTTTCTTCCGCTTCCGCTTCAGTCTCCTGTGCGACTTCTCCTCATCGGAGTCGCTATGGTGCTTCTCCCCCTTTTCCTTCCGGCTCCTCTCAGGCCCTCCGGAGGTGTCCTGGGTCTCCTCGGCCCCATCATCTTCCAATTCACCTTCTTCCAACTCACCATCTTCCCTATAAACCAACCCCAAAGAAATATGAACCCAGGGTAAACCCAGGGTGTGAGAGGAGATGTCCGCAGGCCCCAGGCTGCCCGCCGCTGACAGGCACACGGAGCCTGGCTGCTGTGAGGGAGGCCTTCCTCAGGAGGACATAAGGGCCACTGCCTCTCGTCCCAGCCCGCACCCTCCCCCCTCAAAAAAGGGCTGCGTCCGCTTTCATATCACCTGGCTGGGGGTGGGGGGAGGGAGCAACACATTGGAATTTAAAGGTACTGACACTGAGACCAGCACAACTCTAAGCCACGATTTCTCAAAGTGCTCCAAAGGACTAGGGTTCTAAGAAGAAAGGTGACAAGGTTCCATGGTCAAATGAGGTGAGGAAAGTCCCATCCTGGGGCTTCACAGTGCTTAATGCTCTAACAGAAGTTCCCAGATGTCTTACCATCAAGAAACCTGTAAAACCCTGTGTTCGAGCATTTCCAAAGCTTACTCGCCACAGAGGCTGCTTATCTCAGGGGACAAGGACCAGCCACGGTCCCCAAGTGCCGGGGAGCACGGTGGCCTGAGGTCACTGGTAAGCCCTGGAAGCTGAGGCCCAGTGGAGACAGGGCCGTGATTCTGAACCAGGTGTGGCCCCCACGCTCCAGGGTCCTACCCATGGTCAGGCCTGGACTGCGCCTGAGGATGTGAAATGTATTTTACCAAAGCCCCATAAAGAAGTGCAAGTGATCAGCTCTGGTTTCAAGTCTGAGCCACACCCTTAGCTGCACAGCTCTATGCTGTGGAGTGGGGGGCAACCAAGCAGCTAGAGAAGGGGAAGGGGTAAGGGAAGGGTCCCAGACCCCTCCTGAGGTCCTCTCCTAACAGCTGTGAGAGTACCCACAGAAGGGGTCCCCCCGCCCCACGGCTCTGAACCCAGGGATCCCTTCTGGCTCCCCTTCCTACAGATTTCCCAATTTTGTCACTTCCCCCGTGACCCGCATCCCTACCCTAGTACTTGAAAAAATAAGAGCACTCTCCAGACGCTGCCAACAGGACATTCTAAATGTCTAACTATCTGCAGGGTGGGGTGAAAGTGAGGGGATACATTGGGTTAAGGAGAAAAGCAACTGGAAAAAGAATCCAGTTTTTAGCCAAACCCACGGACACATTCTCATACACAAGTACAGGAGTTGGTTGAAAAAAAAATAAAGTAAGTTTTCAAATCTTTTAAAACCTCCCAGAGTTCCTGCTGTATGACCAGGGAAGGGTATGTATGAGAATATGAAAGATCCTTCCTTCTCTATTAATTAAGACCGCAAATGAAGATGGAGAAAACATAAATAGTGGCGTAACGAATCTGGGACCCAAATGGCTACCCACAACGGAACGAATCCAGGCAGCAAAGACCTCACTGCTCAGACGAGACCGGGGCCAGTGTGAGAACAAGCCCACCACGTGAGTGGGCGCCCAGTACCCCTGCAGGGGGCACACTGAAGAAACACCACACTGGTGATTCTCCCAGAGGCCCTCGCGCCATCCCCTCTGTCCAGATGTCAAGGATGCAGACAAGAGGAGGCTCTCTTTATTCTCATTCCCAATTCAACAGGGTCGGGTCAGCTTATAAACCAAGTGGTCCCAAACTCACAGATACCCCAGCAGAGGTCAAGGGCAGCTCCCACAGACACAGTGCAGGACACAAAATTTGCTCTGATGTTTCAAAGGAAAACAAGACAGGAAGGTGACCAATGGATGCATTGCGTGGCTTCCTTGCAAACTGCCAAGTTGGGGGGTGGGGGAGTCAGTCCCACAGGAAGATGTGGAGCAAAGCTGGGAGGAGCCAGCATTCCTCACAAGTGAGGCACCTTCTGGCAGGGGCTTGGGTGCAGCCCACGGAACAGGGTGTGGGACAGAGCTGCCTGGGCTGCAGTGGCCTTGCCCTTAGTCAAAGTACGACCAACTGGGGAAACTGGTTTCTGTGAGCCAGCCAGCCAGAGGGAGTGGCTGTTAAAGGGCAGCCTGGCACACTCCCCGCTGCCTAGAGCTGTGGACACCCCGGGGAGGGTGGTATTATTACTGGAGCAAACATGATGCATGTTCCTGCTGGAACACCGTGGGCAGGCCCAGTCGCCACACCCCAGGAGAAAACACAGGGAGATGTGGCCAGACCACACATACGGACATTACGGAGCAGAGGAAGGCCCAGAGACAAACCAGAAACATAGGCAGACCTTCCATGAAGAAAAGCTAAAAAGAGCATCACTCTTGACAATAGTCTGGACAGGAAAAAGGGCAGAGGGACATGGTGAAAATTACCCAGAAGCCCAGGGCAAGCAGGGGTGGAGGGAACACGGGAAGACAAAAATGGCCCCCAGAAGCCCCGGTTCCAGAAAACAAGGTTCCAATAGCAAGACCCCTTCAACCCTCTTGTTTCCAGAAAGGAGGATTTCAAAGGGAGAGGAGGTGAAGGGACTTGTCAGAAGCAGACAGCCCAGACACTCCCTCACCCCCGCCCACTCGGGGGGAGGACACCAGGACAGGGCAGAGAAAGGTCCTGCCCAAAGTCAGTGGGGGCCACCACCCCTGTCCTCCTGCCACACACCAGCTTGCTGGACAGCGCAGGCCAGTCTCTGTCTAACACCTGGGGAAAGGACACAAAGACCATCCAAGCAACTCCAAAGCCTTGATGGTGGCCAAGGATGATCCCAGAAGGCGGCCTTTTCATTCCAAAGCACTTCCCAAAGCAGGGAAGGACAGCACTCAAATCCGCCCTATGAAGACCCTGGGCCAAGGAGTGAGTCTCTTCATTCCAACACCTCCAGGACACCTGGGCTCAGTGACAATCTAGCACACAACTGTTTATAAAATGGGGGTGAATACTCAGAACTTTGTTTCCTGAGACGGACCTGGGAGAAACTGAGAAATACACAGTATAAAAACCAACAGGTGGTGACTTACGAAGGGAAACGGGAGACTGGAGGGGACAGAGACGGGGACACTCCAGTGACCAGTGTGCATTCTCGGCACCATCCGGCCATGCTGTGCTCTCAAGCTTCTCAGAGCCCTGGGCTGACCTCTGGTCACCCGCAGGGTCACCCCTCTGCTACCACGAAACTCCAGGGAAACAACTCGCCGCCCAATGTCCTGCATGAATACGGGATCTGTTTCAAGAGGAGAAAGAGGACAAAAAAAGACAAGACTACCAAACCCGCTGGGACCGGGGCAGAAATCCTGGGGGGCACAGACACGCCCTGCACGAAAGCAGTCTCCAAACAGCAGCCTGGCTTCAGTGGTGCCACTTCCCAGACAGCCAGCAAAACCCATGTCGGAGTGGGATTAAACACTGAGGGAGCGCGCCTAATAGAGTGTGACATAATCCCTCAAGAAAAGTGGGGGAAGCCCCGTCGCGCTAATCATTTCAATCTAGACCTGCCAAACCCTCTTGAGACCAGCATGCAGGAGAAAGCCTGCGGCGTCAGCCGGAGCCGGGATGACCTTATTCCCAGAGCCTGGACTGGCAACTTCCCAGCATGGCTGCCCTGGGGTTGGCCTGCCAGGGCCATTAGGGACAGGAAGCCAACCAAGCCAGGGGACTGCCTTGGAACCGGCACCCAGGAGGGAATGGGCAGAGGCCAACGACTTGCCGAGGGTCAGAGCAGTCTCGTGCCTCCTGGACCAAAGCTTCCAGGGCATTTAAATTTCCATTCACAGAGCTGGTGACAGCCAGCTCCTCCTCTCAGGTCAAAGACCAGATCTGGACGCCCATTCTAAGGACTGCCCATTTGGCCACTCCATGGGGCACGTTAGAGTGCTGAATTCATCATACACCATGGGCTTGGCCAAAACAGAACTGGGTAAAGAAACCTCAGGATTCAAAGTAGGCGGGCCCTAGCCACCAGCCTACAGATTCGGGCACGGGGCTCTGTCCTGCCAGCCGAGTGACAACCAGCTCTGCTTGTTCCCTAGCAGTGCTCTTGGCACGATTAACTTAGCCTTGGTTTTCCCATCTGTGGAATGGGATAACTGTGGTACCTACAAGGATTTTTCGGGTTAAATGAAATAACATGGGTAAAGCCCTTGACACGAGAAAAGTACCAACTACCAAATGAAAAGCAGCTACTGATTTCAAGAACCAGCTACCATGAGCGTGCCTCTGCATGGATAACCCTGAACTGGCCCAGATGCTCACTGGAAAGCGTCTCCCCCCCCACCTTGGGGGCCACCGCTAACTGCTGGCCAGCTAGTCCCCACTTCACTTGGCCCCACCGCGCATGCACAGTCATCTCCCGACAAATCCCACTGCTGAAACTGACAAACCAACATCTCCTTCCTCAGCTCTGATCTAGCTGGAAAGAGAAAGTAACCAAGTGGCTGACCCTAAAGTATCCAAGTGGTCCCCTAAAAAAAAGGGCGCCTGGGTGGCTCAGTGGGTTAAGCCTCCGCCTTCAGCTCGGGTCAAGGTCTGGGGGTCCTGGAATCGAGTCCCACATCGGGCTCTCTGCTCAGTGGGGAGCCTGCTTCTCCCTCTCTCTCTCTGCCTGCTTGTAATCGCTCTCCCTCTCTCTCTCTCTGTCAAATAAATAAATAAATAATATATTAAAAAAACAAAAACAAACGAAGCTGCCCAACATGGAAATTCTCTAGACAAGAGATCTGGATGGAAGCTGCAAGGCGCCCGGGTTTGTGGCTCAATCTGGTTTACGCAATAAAAGAGGGGAGGGGAGTGCGCCCAAAAAAAAAAAAAAGAAAAGAAAAGGTGGAAACTCATGGGAACAGTGGCTGTTACCTGAAGATCATGAGAGCCCTTGACAAGAGACGGCTAGGTTAATGTGAAGGTCAGGGTTATGATCATTAACTGCCCAAGCGCTCAACAAATTGCCTGGGTAGGCTCTGAATGACCTATTAACTAGGGACAAAATTATAAAATTACAAGGAGGCTCTGCCTCTTCAAATGTCTAACGACAGGCCTAAACGCAAAAGTCCCCAAAGTCCCCAAATTGACGTGTGGGGTAGTTGTTTACTAGGAAGGAGTGAAGGCACAGAGCCTTTCCCTCCACTGACAAGGAGGTGGGACAGCCCCGGGGGTGGGGAGGAACCTCACTGAGGGATTTTCAGAGGCAGGAAATTCTTGAAATAAGCCTCTGGGTCTTGCACATGTTTTTCAGTGTCCTTACTACCTAGGTTCATCAACCAGAAATCGAGAACAAATGGGCTGTCTCCGTTTCCCTCAAATTCTCAGGTGGGGTCGCAGGAGACTGTGACATCACACCATGGTAACATGGTAACATGCCCACATCACAGACACCACCTCACCCGAGCAGACAAGCACAAACCAAGCAGGGGAAAAGAGAAGCCTGACGACCACCAGCACCCCGAGTCCCCCACTTCAACAACGTGAGTGGAAGAGCCTGCCCGGGGTTGGGATTCAGCCAGGAACACACCTACCGCCATAACCGAGAAATGTGAACCAGGTCTGGGTATTTCAGATACTGAGTAATTACTGTTAATCTTGTTAGAGAGAATCACGGTTTTGTGGTTCTATTTTTAAAAAGATCTTTAAGCTAGAAATATGCGCTGAAGACTCTGCAGGTGGGATGAGGTGAAATCTGGGATCTGCTTTAAAATACCCAGGGCCGATGGAGGATGTAGGGAGACGAAGCAGAACTGGCAAAATGTACGTACTGTTGAAACTGGGTGGGTGATGGTCCTTCTCCTCTCATGAAAATGCCAGAAAACTTCCACAGTAAGTTATAAAAAAAAAAAAAAAGAAAGAAAGAAAGAAAGAAAAACAATGGCCTAGGTGGGGAAAACCTCAGCAAGGTGAGGAGAGGTTGTCAAGGAAAGCAGAGAGCTAGAGTCTGGGGTCAGGGAAAAGGGGTTGGGGGGAGGCTTCTTCATTCCTCATCAAGTCCTTACCTCTTGCCCTGATTTCCACAATGACAAAACCTGCCTGAATACATGAGGGTCTTAGACACCAAAAGCAGTAGGAAGTATTCATTACAAACATTCTGTATTAGCAACCTCCAAGCCAGGTCCCATACTACTGAGCTCCCGTCTACTTGTCTCACACCAAGGCTTAGTAACAAACCTACATGGGTCGTGGGTCCTCAGCATGCCGTTTTACAGAGAGGCTGGAAGAGAAGAAATCTGCCTGTAGGGTCAAGACAGGAAGAAACGAAACTGGACCAAGTCCTGGGCTCTCCGGCTCCAGGCCCAACTCAGAACCTCTACCTTTGAGATAATTAGAAATTATCTGAAAGAGAATTAATTCAACAGGCCAACCAACAAAATTTCTGCCCTGAAATTCGTAATTAGGCTGGCAAAAATAAGACTGATGCACAGAAAATGGATTAAATGAAACAGTATCCCAAGAAAGGCCAAAATGAAATATTAAGACTGGGCGAGGTCCTTAACACTCTTGCATGGGGGGGGGGGTTCAACTGCAAAGTGAGAGGCGCCCAGGTGGCTCAGTTGGTTGGGCAGCTGCCCTCTGCCCGGGTCACGACCCCGGGATTGAGCCCCGGGTCAGGCTCCCTGTACAGCAGGGAGTCTGCTTCTCCCTCTCCCTCTCTCATGTAAATAAAGACAATATTTTATAAATAAATAAATAAATAAACCTGCCAAGTGAAGGCAAAGACAGAACCTCTGAAACAGATGAATCCTCACGGGAAAAATTCCCTGAGACCATGTGACTCAAGTGCTTAGCACTACCCTGGCCCAGAATAAGTCTTTAGGAGGAAAAACTATTAGGAGAAAAACCTCTATTTTCCCTCTATTAGGAGGAAAAACTGTTATGTGAAGACACGAGGCAAATACAGTCCTTCCAACATCAAATACAGGGAACTGGGACATTCAGAACTCTGACCAAAGCCTTTGGATAGTTCAGGGAATGAGGACACAGAAAGGTCCAAAGAATCCTAGCCAAAACCCAAGTAAAGGGGCTTCTCTCCAGAAGGACAGAAAGCAAGGGGAATCCCAGAGAAGGAAATTCCCGAATCATCCAACACCAGAAGGAATGCTTCATCCCAAAGGGTGCAGCGTCGTACTGGGGTCAGTCCAAGCACACAAACTCTTTTGGAGCATTTCTGCAAAGCTTCAAACCCATTAAGAAAAAACCTGGCCTGCCGGAGGAGTCTTACGGAACCAAGGGGCATTTCCTTTGCCTGAGCGGCTCCACTCCACTCCCACTCTTAACACGGCTCCTGTTCCTGATAAAGATCTCTCTCTGATCCAAGTTCCTCCTGTCAGATAAATCTCTGAAACTGGCTTCTCGGCAACAGTTTCCTTTTTTCTTTTTTTAAGATTTTATTTATTTATTTGACAGAGAGAGACACAGTGAGAGAGGGAACACAAGTAGGGGGAGTGGGAGGAGAAGCAGGCTCCCCGCTGAGCAGGGATGATGGAGGGCTCCATCCCAGGATCCTGGGATCATGACCTGAGCTGAAGGCAGAGACTTAAATGACTGAGCCACCAAGGCTCCCCACAACAGTTTCCTAATCACCTTCTCACACCAGCCATACTTTAGACTGCTTACAGCTGGAAAGATGCTGGTTCTCATCCAAAGAGGCCTGATTTTTTTTTTTAAAGGAGGTCTGATTTCTATTATTCCCGAAAGGAAAATCAAATCACTGAACTTGGGAACCAAGACTCTTCTTGTCTGTAACTTTTTCTGGAGAAATGTTTGGTTCCACTCAACGTACGTTCAACTAAGACAAAGGATGTATTTTCAACTCAAAAGAAGCTGGGCCTCGGATAACTAAGATTCCGTGTTCACACACCGCTCAAGAGCTGAAGGAGAACTGCAATTACCCATACGCAATGCTTTGTGAACTTCCAGGCAACTGTGGGCTCCCGGAGGGCACAGCAGAGGCTGGCAGTCACCTGACTTTCCAAGGGCGCAGCACAGGGCCAGGCTCAGACTGGCTGGGCCCCTGTGATGTATTCCACACAAACGCAGCAGCAACCTCAGCACTGCACACCCTCGTGGCCAGCTGCATCAACACGGACACTGGACAGTAACCTGGATCACCGTAAAACTCTAAGGAGGTGGTGGAGGTCTTGTCTTTAATGGAAAACTCATTTGCTGAGTGTTTCTCGAGGGCCCCAAGAGGCCAGAGGGGGACAAAAGCCTACACGTGAAAGTGACCAGCTGTCAAGCACTTCCCAGGGAGGGGGCCCACCTCTGTTGCCAAGAAGCTAAGGTCCCTGGGGCTGCTCTGGTGTGCCCCGCAATGGCAGGGAGGGCCTGGAATCCCAAGGAAACCTAAACCCTCGTGTCTGTTAGGAAAATGAGGAGAGCAATAACCCAAGCCACCTGCAAAGGACATCGAGCCAATGTCACTCAAGTCTGCCCCGGCTCCCCGGGGCAGTGTCAGGGATGTGTCAGCTGTGATCGGCTTCCACACTAGCTTCAAGAAGTTTCCGGCTACTTCTAATAAATGAAAATCCCTTAATTTTAATTCGGAAGGCCAGGCTCGGGGCCTCTACGGGCAGTGGAAGGAGTGGAACACAGGGCAGACAGAGCTACAGGGTCATGGAGGGACAACACAACTCTCTCTCTGAGGCATGCTTTTTTGTTTGTTTGTTTTTAAATAACTTAAAGTAAGCTCTACACCCAAGGTGGGGCTCGAACTGACCACCCCAAGAGCAAGAGATGCATGCTCTACTGACTGGGCCAGCAAGTCGGGACCAACTTTAAAGGAGTACCTGTATTCCCTGCATGCCTTCCCACCACCTCTGCCACCACGACAGAAATCACGGCAGCTGCTGGGTAGGTAGTAGGTGCATCACAGCAGAGGGTGGGAGCAACCTTCTCTTTAAAGGGCCGAAGAGGGGCGCCTGGGTGGCTCAGTGGGTTAAGCCGCTGCCTTCGGCTCAGGTCATGATCTCAGGGTCCTGGGATCGAGTCCCGCATCGGGCTCTCTGATCAGAAGGGAGCCTGCTTCCTCCTCTCTCTCTCTGCCTGCCTCTCTGCCTACTTGTAATCTCTTTCTGTCAAATAAATAAATAAAATCTTAAAAAAAAAAATAAAAAATAAAATAAAATAAAGGGCCGAAGAGTACATACTGTAGGCTTTGAGGGCCACAAAGTCTCTGTCCCAACAACTCAACACTGCTGTTCAACACAAAGGCAACCACAGACCATATAAATCAATGGGCGTGGCTATGTTCCAATAAAACTTTACTCCGAATTAAAAAAAAAAAAAAAAGCCAGGTGGGCAGGCTTTGATGGGAGAGCCACATTCTCTCCACCCCTGTCCTATCAGAAGTGACTTTTAAACTTTGACCTTGACCTGCATCTCCTCCTTTACATTCCTCTCAAACTAGTCTTCAGAACGTTTCAGGGTTTAAAACTCCACCGCACTCTGCTTTTTTCGATCCTCTCTCATTTCTTTGTGTTTCAAATGCAGGAGACAAATCAATACATGGGACTTTGTAACCTACTAATGACTGCACACCGCAGTTTGAAAATGTCAGCTCCAAGACGCATTTGGGTAGAGAGCTGGGGTCTGGGTACAGGCTGCCCAGGGTTCTAATTCTAACTCTGTCTCCACACCCCCCAGCTCTGTGACCTTGGACAAGTGACTTCATTTCTGTTTCCAATTCTCATTCTCAGCGTAGGGCTGAGGATGAGCTATCACACTGGAAGCACTTTGAAGGTCCCTGGCAGGTCATCTCTGCCCTTCTTATGACAAGAGACCCTGTCACATCTTTGGGAAGACTAAGTCAATGACTCACGAGTATCACATCCACGCTGTCTACTGCTCCCCATCCTCTCTTCCAGAAGGGGACCGACCCCAGCTTAGAGGAAACAAATGGAAACCCATGCCCTTCTAGGCTTTATGCTTCCGGAGTTCATGGCTTCCAGGACCACTCGACAAGGACGACAGGGACAAGGGAATCTGGTGCTCAGCGAACTGGTGGATCAGCCTGTGACCCAGCCACTCAGCCTCACCCTGCAGTTCATTTTTAAGGCACTTTCTTCTCAGGTGGGTACCGAGAGCTGCCACAGGGGCAGCAAACCCTTGACCCTGACCGTGGCCAGAAGTTGCAGGCGTCAGACATGGGAAGGAAATCCGAGGCCTGCTACAGGCAGTAACAACCTTTGCCCAAATCTAAATAAAGTCCGCAGGAGAGAAGAGCATGCTGCACACTCTGAAAACTTTTCTGCTCCAAGAAAAGCACGGGACAAGCTTGACTGCTGAATGAACAAAACCTTGACTGACTCAGCCCAATTACGGAGGGGCAGGGGAATTGTGGAGCTGGGACAGGCCTTGCTGCCTTCTGGAGACTCTAAAGAGCGATGGTCAAGGACTAAGATTAAGGGGATGAGACCAGTGAGCAGTGGGTTAGGTGCTACAGCCCTGTGCGCTCAGCTCTCAGGAAGCCTACCACAGTCGAAGCACAACTACGGATCCTAACTGCCACAGACGAACACGGGAAGGTCATCAGCATAAAGCTCAAGATACCAGGCTGTTCCAGCATCTGTAATAAGGGCGTTGAGAAAGCAAGACATGCCTTAAGATGGTTTCCACAAAGTTTCCACCCCGATCTGCTCCCTGCAATGAAATAAACTGGCCAGAAACCTGAGCTGGAAGATAAACCGACTTCCCTCAAAAACACAGATGTTAGGCTTGCTTCTGTTTACACACCAGACAATAAATTCTCAGGTTTTTTTTTTTTTCCTTTAGTAGGGACAGCAAAAAGCTAAAGAAACCAAGATTTGCTGAATGCCAGACATTGTGCGGGTGTCCATGTATGCCCACTTGACTGCAGTGACCCTGAGAAACGGCCGTTATCCTTAGTGCCCACTGTAGGGAGAGCCAGGCCTGAACACAACCTTATCTGTCTCCAAAGGCCACACTGTTCCTTCCTATCCTGTTGCCACCTCCCGCGTTCAGATGTCACCACTTGCCTTACAAATAGGAGCTGAGTCACCAATTCACACAGATATGAATGCACCAAAATAAGTAAATAAAATACACATGGAGGGAAAAAAAAAGTACGAGACAGATTCTCTATTCTGAGCAATTTCGCCAAGAGACACAAACTACGCTCCCAGCAAATGTCCTGTACTGGAATAAAAAATTATTCCAACAGCAGGATGTGACTGGGTTTACATGAACTGAGGGCCCGTGTCTTCAACTGACAGTTCTTTACATGAACTGAGGGCCCTCAATCAACTGATTGAGGCAGAAATGTGAAAACTGCCCACGTAGGCTCCTACCATTGCTAAGAAACCCTGCACCCTTTTTCCAGGACCGCTGTCTTCGGCAACCATCAGAGCAAAATCATTGCATCGCAAAGATGTGGCTGATAAATTTGGAAAGCCCAATCCGGGAAAATCTCGCTCCCCGCCGACAGTCCCGGTTTTACTTTGGACTTAACCAAATGAACTTTAGAGGCCCACCCAAACAGGCAGCTTTTTCACTCTTTCCAGTTGGTTTTAATCATGAAACCAGCTTCAAATCATTGATTCTGACAAGACTCCCATTACCAATGAGCAGACGGCTCCTGCAGAGGCTTGAATCAACTTCCTAAATGCCAACTACCAGGAACCCCAGAAATCAGCCTTTTGTCTCCCACTGTGGCAGAAGCTTTGTTGCCAAGGTACAGGCAAGAACCTTGCTTGCTTAGAAACGCAGCCACTCACTCACTGTTTGCTCTGACTCTGTCACTCAACTTCCTACCCCAGGGTCAGAAGCCCCTGTTCTGGTACTAGACAATTTCGTCCACAGGGACCAAAAAGCAGGTTCTCCGGAATATAGTTTGACTAGAGCTTTCCACAGAGGTGGGAAATTAGTAATTTTCACCAGGCAAGTATTTGCCGTAACTGGACCTGGCTTCTAGAAGATGGTTCTAGGGACTTAAAAGCCACAAAAACCTAGCGGAGGGGAACAGCAAATAAGGCCACCCTGAGACATCCATCCCTCCCCTACTGGGGCAGGGGAAAGATCTAAGAGAAAGGAGCAGAAGTGGAGGCATTATTTAAGGATAAACTACTAAGTCAGCCCAATACGGAATTGTCTACATTCAAGGGATGGAAACAAACTCAGAGACAACCATTCAGCTCTAATGGGCCAGGTAGGCCAATGGCTGGGAAAGCCTTCATTTCCACAGGTGCAGAAGTTCCCCCTTGGGATCAACCTTCCTGGCCAAGCAAAAGCCACAGGGTTGTCCTTCTAGAATAGCTCACTATACTTAAAAATCTTGACTTGTCAAGAATCAAAAACTTAACCTTCCAAGCAAATAGAAACCCAATCTGGAAGATAGAGGACAATCTGTGAATCAGAAAGCCCTGTTGGGGGGGATTCCTCATTCCCTTTTGAAGAACAAATTTGAGGAGTAAAAAATGAAGGGGTTTTAGGACCAGAATATCCCTCTTTTCAGGGTTACAATTGGTTGTATTTCTACCAGGATATTTTAATTTGCTTTCCCATTAAGCCTCTCCCCAGAGAATATAACAATTTTAAAGATTTCAAGTGTCTAAGAGGTGCTGTTAAATCAGGGATTCTGAGTGACACCCTTTTTTTTTCTCTTTCTTTGCAACATCCATTAATTTGAATTTTAACTAGTACTGGTACATCAGTTTAGGGGGAAAAAAAAGGCAGTACTGTGACATTTCAAAAACAAAGACTATCGAAGTACAGTTTGACATAATTACTGGGGCTTCTTGGTTTTCAGGAGAGGAGAGTCCTTTGAAAACGGAAGAAAACAATAAACCCTTGTGTTGATATGCCTGAGTACTCTCTAAATGTTTGGGATAATACTTTTAAGTTCAATGAATGACTGCTAAAATTTTCACTTACAAAAGAAGTAAAGTTAAACAAGCATCCTCCGACAACTTAGTCGCCCTCGAAACTTGGAAGGTTCCTCTGTTAGCATCCAGTTTCTGCACTTGGCTCCTGGAGGAGGAATTTCACCAAGGAGGGAAAACTTCAGATAAATGCAGTCCGTTTTCGGCTGACCCTGTGCACTTGATCGTGTGTTCAGTTTGTGCTTCAGACATTATTTTTTTTTGCAGGATACTGTACTGTGTGGACACTTCTTCCTCCCACAACTTGTTTTACATACCTAAGATCACCACTTCATAGCAGTTAGGTTGTGAGGATATGGAGAGAAAAGAATAAAACCAGTGGCCCCACTTAATTGCAGTTTACGGTTCCTCATCCCAACGTAAGTGAACTTTTTTTTTTTCTCCTAAGAATGGGGGGGGAAAAAAGGAAACAGGATATTTCGGAGGGAAAAACTGGGCTGTGTGTTAATAAAAAGTTTTCACTACCAAAGTACATCAGGGACCCAAAGTGGGCAAGATGGAAAATGGAACTTCAACGTGTTTTGTTTTTTAACGGAAGAACTTATGCTTGTAAAACACATCAGAAGTAGTATTTGGTTCTGCAAGTCATTTCTGTTGCTGTTTTTATCTTGTATGTGTTGGTGGGGGGGCAGGGGGCTGGAGGAAGTGTTCTCTCCACCATGACTGGGCGTGTTTGCATCAACTTTTCACGGTCAGGCATGTGCTTTCGAACAAAGGAACAGTGGAGACAGAGAGAGGAGATTGGGGCTTGACACGCGTTACAGATTTGGTGCTTAAACAGTACTTACAAATGACTTGCTTAATTTAAACGTCCATCACCATAAGAGACATTGGAGTAAAAGGAGCAAATTGGATCTACTTGAACCACAATCTTTTTTTTGGGGGGGGGGAGTAGGAGGGAGGGAGGACCTTAACTCGAATGCAAGTATCATAAACCAAATTTAGTTAACCTCGTTTCCTACAAATGGACCTGAAGTATCCACTTTCTTCAAAGATGAAGGCTGGAGACAAAGCAATGGACAGAAATGGAGAGAGGGATACCAAGAGCTTGAAAACATGGGCCTTTTACGTAAGTTTTTGTCACGTTACAGTAACGCTTTTTTTTTTCCTTTGAGAAAACTGTGTACGACAAATTAAAAAAACTAAAGATCAAAAGGATGTGCAAGTCTTAAAGGGTTCAACTGGGTTTAGAATCCTGATTTGAACATATAAATTCACTCAAGCATCACTTTGGTCTAAAGGCAGGAGGAAGGCAGGCAGGAAAGGGACAAAAAGAGGGAGATAATTGAATTACTCAATAAAAGAGGCTACTTACCATCCCAACCCATTGTAAGACATACACTTCTGACATAAGAGAACTCCTTAGAGGTCGAATAAAGCGTGTAAGCACCTTTGAGTAATGCACCTGCCCCCAAGAGAGGGCCCGGAAGCCCAACGTGGGCTTAGCGCACAGACCTTTGCTAATCTGTTTATTTCCTTGAACTGGAAGCAGGCTGCGATGGGCTGCGATTCCCAGGACGATACATTTAATTAGAACAAAACAGAAAACAAAAAAAAAAATTTTTGTAAAAGCTCACCAAACTGCTGCACTTGTGTCTCTGAATGTGGGTGGCATTTCTTTTAAAAGGCAAAGTATGGTCTGTGAAGGAGAAAGGGAAAAGGGGAGGTGGAAGTGGGGAGAAGGGGCCGTGGTACCTGGCAAGGAAGCCCTAGCTAAGACCCCTATCTAGGGAAGGTCCTGAAAGCGATTCCCCAGCCCGGGCTGCTGTGGGGCAGCCATCTGTCCAGCGCGATCTCTTCCCCTCCCCACCCCCACTCCTCCTCAGACTGCCTTTCCTGCCCGTGGAAAACCTCCTTCCATTTCCAAATCCACTCTCTAGACACCTCTTCCCCTACCCCACCAGGAAAGGGAGGGCAAACCCTGCGCCCCAAACCCCTGGAGCAAGGGAGACCGAGGCCCCAATCTTGCCCTGAAATGCGCCGGGCTGGCGCCTTTATCACCCTCCAGAACAGGGCGTGGGGCAAACCCATTTCGCACTTAATAAAGGGGAAGGGGGGGCGCTCCCTTTCACCCCCTGCCAAAGCACAAAAAAACCTCGTTTTCTCTCCCGGAAGGGATGGCGCCCCATTTTAGCCCGAAAGAGGAGGGAACCCCATGAGAAAGAAGAGACCAACTTCCTCTCCCCTCTAAGGCAGGGAAACCAAACCTCCATCCCCCCGACCAACCCCGCCAAAAACGCAGCACCTACCTACGAAAAACGAGAGGACCCCTGCCTTTAAGAAAAACACGGGGAAGGGGCTTCTCCCCCCAAAGAGGGCAGGGGCTTCCATCAAGGGGGCTTGAGATCCGGCCCCCCCACCAATTTTGCTCTCTAGGGTAGAGCTAGGAAACACCTCCCGCCAAAAAGTGCGAGTGCCCCCACCCAAAGCACCCCCCCAAAAGGATGGAGAGAAAACTGAACGAACCCCCACTTTCTGCCTAAGAAAACTAGGGTACCTCTCCAAGTAGGGCAGGGCACACCTCCCGCAAAAGAAAGGATACTGCCAGGGACTGGGAGACCCCAACTCCAAACCCCTAAGAGCGGGGCTACTGCTCGAGATCTCCCCCCCCCCCCCGCCAAAAGGGTCCGGGAGCCCCTCCCCCATCCCCTTCCCCGAAGCCAGGCGACGGGCAGGCTGGCCGATGGCTGCCAGCTCCGGGCGCTGGGGCAGCCAGGACCCCCGTGAGCCTTCGCAGCCCCCCCCAGCGCCCCCTCCCCAGGGCGGGCGGGCGGGCGCGGGGGTCCGGGGGGCGCCTCCTCACCTTCCCCTCAGCATGGCGCCCAAAAAAGACAGAGCGAGAGCGAGGGAGAGCGGGCGAGCGCCGCGAGGGGGGGGAAACGCATGAGGCCAGGAGAGAAAGCAAGCGAGAAAGAGCGAGCGAGCGAGAGACACCCACCGACCCCGCCCTTCCTCCTCCTCCTCCTCCTCCGCTGCCCGGCCCAACATGGCGGCCGCCCCCCTTCCTCCTCCTCCTCTTCCTCCCCCCGGGGACGCTGCCCCGGCCGGGCCGGGGGCCTGACCTGTCGTCAGGGAGCGGGAGGCGGTGGTGGAGGAGGTGCGGGGTGGCCGGGCAGGCGTCGGGGGAACACGGAGGAGGCGAAGGCGTTGATGGCGGCGGCGGCGATGGCGGCTGCGGCGACTCTGATGGTGGCGGCGGGGGGGTCCCGGGCGCGGCCTCCATAGTTCCTTTGGGGGGGAGGGGATGTTAATGCACGAAAAAGGACTGCTTGGGCGTGGCGGGAGGGGCACACTTCAGCTCTGAGGGCTCCTGATAGGAATGGGTATATATTTTTTCGGTTTCGGAATCACCTCTGCGCCGACCTCCGCGTAGGCCGCGCGGCCTAGGCCTTGGCGGGCCGCTCGCCGCCTTTCTCCGCAGCCCGCCCCTGGGGTCACTCGCTCACGGGCGCGGGGCCCTCATCGGGGCGAGAGCCCCCACACACACCTCCCCCGCGGGCCCGGAGGTGGGGGACCCGGGAGACACGGACACTGGTGGGTGGTTGGGTGTAATTAGCGCGGGCCGCGCGCGATGGAGCAAGCGAGGGGGGAGGGGAGAAGAGGAGAGCGAGCGAGGGGGTTAAAAAAAAAGGATTTTAAGGAGAGAGGAAACGGGCCGCGGAGACGGGCCGACTGTCTGTCTGCCCGCCCTAGGTGCCCCGGCTGCTCGGCCCCCGCCGCAGTCAGAAATTCACACAAAATGGCGGCTCAGCCCAGAGGAGCCTAAAGGCTGAGGCGGGAGGAAGGGCGAGGTGGGAGGGGGAACTGGGAGGCGGAGGCGGCGTCACGTGGAGGAGAGGGGCAGAGGCCCTCTCCCGACCGCCGGCGGAAAGAGCCGAAAGCCGCTGAGCGGGAGACTGGGGGTAAGCGGAAAGAGCCGAAGTGGCGATGGGGGTGTGGCTAAAGGATGTATGGAAAGTCGTGGGGGCCGGAGATAGCCGAAGTGGACGAGGACCGGGTTTGGGCGGGGGAGAAAAACAAGGAACTGAGACGATCCGGAAGGAGCCGAAGGCGGCGTCCGAGGTGGGTGGCAGGAGGCGGAACTAGCCGAAAGAGGGATTTAGACGGAAAAGGCCGAAGGGCCGGGCTCGGGAGGCGATTCGGAGTAAAAGAGTGGGAAATTCGCCCGAGAGCAAGCGAACCGAAAATCGCCAGCTTGAGGGAAGGCTCCCGCCGAAAGTTTTAGGTGGGAGGAAAAGGATTCGGGCTACGAAGAGAAAAAAAATAACCGAAAGCTGGAGGCCAAGTGCCCTAGTTGTAGGTTTCCGGAGTAGGGGAGGATGGAGCCAGGCCGGCCCGGAGCTGACATCATTAGAGACCTCGGTCGGTGACGTCACTCTGGGGCGGTGCGAAAGGGGCGGACCTCGGTACTGCCTCCAGGAAGTTTCAGAACTTGGAGCGCGGTACCGGGAAGGCTCACAATAAATGCTCCACAAGAAAGCTATTGACCGGGTTCAACCAGTGTGCAGACGTAAAGTCCTTTGACCCTCACAGTTATGCAGTGAGGAACTGATACTCCCATTCTGGCGATGCAAACTGATTCCTAGTGTTTAAATAATTGTCTCAAAATCAAAGTATTAGACATAAAGAGAGTCTCAGGAATTTTAATCAGTGCCGGCATTCCATTGCCTCCTCCAAAAATTCGTTCAGTCCTATTTACATCCAAGGCTCTTTGTTTAGTGCTTTTATGAGCTTCTTGAAAAGTGCCAAGCTCCGCGATAGGAACATTCTATCTCCCTGGAGCTGAAAAACCCATAACGCCCCGGGTGGCCAGGGAGGCTGGGAGGGACTGGTGATTAGAAGGGAGACTCTATTATTTGGAGGGTGGTGGCGCCCTGGGCAGAGTTGTTCAAGTTGAGATAGGAAGGAGAAGAGAAAGTTCCAGAGGGCGGAAATAGTTTATTTCAGACCTGGCCAAGTGAAGGAGCATTTAGGTTCCAGGAAAAGGAAAAATAAATATTAAAAAATGCCTCCGGGCCCCTGGATGGCTCAGTGGGTTAAAGCCTCTGCCTTTGGCGCAGGTCATGATCCCAGTGTGCTGGAACTGAGCCCCAAATCCAGGTCTCTGCTTAAGCAGGGAGCCTGCTTCCCCCACTCTCTGCCTGCCTCTCTGCCTACTTGTGATCTGTCAAATAAGTAAATAAAATCTTAAAAAAAAAAAATGCCTCAAGCGGTGTGAAAGATAAACCTGGAGGTGAAGGCACCAAGTCACTTCCTGGTATATTAACCCTACCAAGCAGAAGAAATTGTCCCAAACGTGGTCTGCAACTTAAGCTTTTTGTAAGAGTAATTTACAAGCTCTTTCAGTGAGGTAATTTTCTTTTCTTTTTTTTTTTTTTAAGATTTTATTTATTTTATTTGACAGACAGAGATCACAAGTAGGCAGAGAGGCAGGCAGAGAGAGAGAGAGAGAGAGAGAGAGGAGGAAGCAGGCTCCCCGCTAAGCAGAGAGCCTGATGCGGGACTCGATCCCAGGACCCTGAGATCGTGACCTGAGCCGAAGGCAGCGGCTTAACCCACTGAGCCACCCAGGCGCCCCGGTAATTTGCTTTTCTAATAAAAATATTGAAGCCGTTTGTGAATGAATTTTGATGGTATGAAATTTGTCCTGAGAAACCAGTGGTCCACCCGCTTAAGAGCAGACTGCCTGCCAGTCAAGACTCACAACCTTCAATCTTTTTCTTTTCTTCTGGATCTAGTCTATAATCTCATGATGATTAATTAGCCATTCTCTTCTCCCATCAAGTGTCCTTACTGTGAATAAATTTTCTAATTCAGCCACAAGAGATCTTTTTTCCCCCTTTAACGCATGGTTGTAATAAAATGTTGGCACATGCTTTTAACTAAGTTGTCCAGAAGTTTTCTTTAACACAAGATTAGTAAAGCAGGGCTGTAAGAATGGAAAAGAAAATGCTGCAAATCCTCTTTCCTCGTCCGTGCCTTGATTTCTGAATGCCCTATGTTCTAGTTATGGATGAAACAACACTGGGTGAGAACTTAGACCACATGGAGGACAGGACCCCGTCCTTTCAAGCTGTGGTCTCCAGCTGGTGCCATCTCTGAAGCTTCTGCAGGCCATTCCAGAATTCTAGACGGCCATCTGCTTTTAGGTAATGAAGAAAATGAGGGGCGCCTGGGTGACTCAATGGGTTAAGCATCTGCCTTGGGCTCAAGTCATGATCTCAGGGTTCTGGAATCTAGCCCCCCCCCCCCCATGGGGCTCTCTGCTCAGTGGGAAGCCTGCTTCCCCCTCTCTGCCTGCTTCTCTGCCTACTTATGATCTCTGTCCAATAAAAGAAAGAGAAAGACAGACAGACATTAAAAAAAAAAAAAAAAAAGGAAAGAAAATGAGAACATCAGCAAATCCCGTGAGGCAAAAAGACTTCTCCACGCTTTTTCAGTGTTCCACTAGAATACTGTCTAATACTGTCTGTCAAACCCTTCTGACATTCTAGATATCACTTTTTTTTTTTAAAGATTTTATTTATTTATTTGACAGAGATCACAAGTTGGCAGAGGGAGTTGGGGGAAGCGGGCTCCCTGCCAAGCAGAGAGCCGGATGTGGGGCTCGATCCCAGGACCCTGAGATCCTGACCTGAGCTGAAGGCAGAGGCTTAACCCACTGAGCCACCCAGGTGCCCCTAGATATCATCTTTTTTAAAAAATTATTTATCAGAGAGAGAGCACAAGGTGGGGTGGGGGGAGAGGGAGAGAGGGCAGAGGGAGAGGCAAAGGCAGACACCATGCTGATCCCAAGAGCCTGGTATCATGACCTGAGCAGACAAAGCAGACTGAGCCACTAAGCGCCGCAGCCTTAGAACTTTCTTGGCTGATGAGTAAGAGCAAGAAGATTGCAAGTTTTAGCAACTTGACCTTTGTTTTAGTAAAGAAACTATCCCCCAAATTCCAAAATTCTTCCTCTGGACCTCCAAAATGTCTCTAAGCTTGGCAGACACTTCTATTTTTTCCTAGACAAAATCTGTAATGGCCCTGCATCTGACCAATGCTTCCCTGGTGCCTCTTTCTACTCTGGGAACATCATGTTTCTGGCAAAAGATTTTATTTTTCTACTTACGGGGGTGGCTCTCGGATGTGTTCCTTTCACCGTAAATGAGGGGAGCTTTACACAGAAGTCATTACACCATGTGGAAGAAACACCAGAAGTTGGCTCCAGCCTCTGGAAATCACTAAGGAAGAAAGGAGGAGACTGTTGGCCAAAGAGCAGCATTATGGTATGTGGGATCTTGCTGACTGCCAACGCAATAGCTATTTCCTTTCTTTCTTACTAATCCAACCTTGGGTGAGGGGTAATGAAGTCCAGGCTTGATCATTGCGTCTGCTCTGTTCTCAAGGAAATGATGTTGCCCCCTGGAGGACAGTTTGGGAATTATTGTGGGAAATTTGTTTATTTCGAGGTTGTCAAATGGTTCCAATGCGGGCAGTATTGCTCCCTCCAGAGCGTTTTGGAAGTTTGCAGGGACTTTTTTGGACATCACAATAATGAAGGCTTGTTACTGGTGCTGGAAAACAGGGATCTGCAACATGACCTTGGTAATGAATGATCCTCTAATGAACAAAATTAGTGATAGTTTTTAAATACTGGAAAGAGGGGTGCTTCGGTGGCTCAGTGGGTTAAATCCTTTGCCTTCAGCTCAGGTCATGATCCCAGGATCCTGGGATGGAGCCCCGCATCAGGCTCTCTGCTCAGCGGGGAGCCTACTTCCTCCTGTCTGCCTCTCTGCCTACTTGTGATTTCTGACTGTCAAATAAATAAATAAAACTCTTAAATAAATAAATAAATAAATTCTGGAAAGAGCTGGTATTTCTTTTAAAGATTTTATTTATTTATTTATTTATTTATTTGATAGACAGAGATCACAAGTAGGCAGAGAAAGAGGAAGGGAAGCAGGCTCCCTGCCAAGCAGAGAGCCCGGTATGGGGCTCCATCCCAGAAAGCTGGGATCATAACCTGAGCCAAAGGCAGAGGCATTAACCCACTGAGCCACGCAGGCACCTCTGGAAAGAACTGTTTTACTAACTTCTACTAAACTGTAATGCTGGACTTTTCCAGTTGTGGAATTGTGTGCATAGCAAGTTCATGTCAGATCTGGGAATTTATGAGATGTGTACTACCACCTTTGGGGTAATGAAAATGTTTTGGGACTAGAAAGAGGTGGTGGTTGCACAATCTGGTAAGTGTACTGAACACCACCAAACTGTTCACTTTAATTTTTTTTTTTTTTTTTAAGGGAGAGAGAGCAAGGGAGGAGCAGAGGGAAAGGGAGAGAGAGAATCCCAAGCAGGCTCCATGCCCCTGGAGGACTGGATGCAGGAAATAGTGACCTCAGGTAAAAGCAAGAGTCGGAAGTTTAACTCACTGAGCCACCCAGTGCCCCTGTTCACTTTATTTTTTTTTTAAGATTTTATTTATTTATTTGAGAGAGAGACAATGAGACAGAGATGAGAGAGGAGAAGGTCAGAGGGAGAAGCAGACTCCCCGTGGAGCTGGAAGCCTGATGCAGGACTCAATACCGGTACTCAGGGATCATGACCTGAGCCAAAGGCTTAACCAACTGAGCCACCCAGGCGCCCCTGTTCACTTTTTGTTTGTTTGTTTGTTTGTTTTTTGGTCACAGATTTTTTTTTTCCTGTGATGAGAACTTTTTTTTTTTAAGATTTATTTGACAGAGAGAGATCACAAGTAGGCAGAGAGGCAGGCAGAGAGAGAGGGGGAAGCAGGCTCCCCACTGAGCAGAGAGCCCAATGGGGCTCAATCCCACGACCCTGAGATTATGTCCTGAGCTGAAGGCAGAGGCTTTAACCCACTGAGCCACCCAGGCACCCCAATTTATTTATTTTTAAAGATTTTATTCATTAATTTGTCAGCACGTGCGCACGCTCCCGCCCAGGCACATGCCCAGAAGCAGCAGGAGAGATAGACAGAGGGAGAAGCAGGTTCCCCACTGAGCAGGGAGCCCAATGCTGGACTCCATCCCAGGACCCTGGGATCATGACCTGAGCTGAAGGCAGATGCTTAACTCCCCAGGCATCCCGACTTAAGCATTTTTTTTTTTTAAGTTTATTTATTTTTAAGTAAACTCTACACACAATGTGAGGCTCAAACTCACAACCCTGAGGTCAAGAGTCAGGGGCTCCATTGAGCTAGCCAGGTGCCTGCATATATGTGTGTGTGTGTGTGTGTGTGTATACGTGTATATATATATATTTTTTTAAAAGATTTTATTTATTTATTTGACAGAGGGAGATCACAAGTAAGCAGAGAGAGAGAGAGAGAGAGAGAGAGAGGAGGAAGCAAGCTCCCTGCCGAGCAGAGAGCCTGATGCGGACGTGATCCCAGGACTCTGGAATCATGACCTGAGCTGAAGGCAGAGGCTTAACCCACTGAGCCACCCAGGCACCCCATGTGTGTGTATATATATATATATTTACATATATATATATATATTTTAATATTTTATTTATTTATTTGTCAGAGACAGAGGGAGAGAGAGCGAGCGAGCACAGGCAGACAGGCAGGCAGAGGCAGAGGGAGAAGCAGGCTCCCTGCCGAGCAAGGAGCCCGATGTGGGACTCGATCCCAGGACCCTGGGATCATGACCCAAGCCGAAGGCAGCTGCCCAACCAACTGAGCCACCCAGGTGTCCCAATATTTTTTAAAGATTTTATTTGACAGACAGAGATCACAAGTAGGCAGAGAGGCAGGCAGAGAGAGAGGGAGGGGGAAGCAGGCTCCCTGCTGAGCAGAGAGCCGGACATGGGGCTCGATCCCAGGACCCTGGGATCATGACCTGAGCTGAAGGCAGAGGCTTAACCCACTGAGCCACCCAGGCACCCCATGTGTGTATATATATATATATATATATATATATATATATATATATATATATTTTAAGTAAGCCCTACACCCAATGTCGGGCTTGAATTCACAACTCTGAAATCAAGAGTCGTATGTCCCACTGAGCCAGCCAGGCACCCCTAATTGATGCTTTATTTTTTTAAATATTTTATTTACTTATTTGACAGAGAGAGAGATCACAAGTAGGAAGAGAGACGGGAAGCAGGTGCCCTGCTGAGCAGAGAGCCCGATGTGGTGCTCGATCCCAGGACCCTGAGATCATGACCAGAGCCAAAGGCAGAGGCTTAACCTGCTGAGCCACCCAGGTGCCCCTTAACTGATATCTTTTAAACAACCCTATGAGGTCTTTGGTTCTAGCAGGAAGGGCAGGAAAAGAATTGAAAAACACCACATGGATCTTTGCTCCAGGGTTCTCCGCTCTGACTGTATTTTAGAATCATCTGGGGAGCATTTTGTAAAAATCCCAATGTCTCAGCTCCACCCCAGACCAATTAATCAGTCTCTGAAGGTGGGATCTGGGCACTATATTTGCTGCAAACCTCCCCAGATAATCCTAATATGCAGGTGGGACTGGGAACCACTGCCTTGGTTAATGGTTAGCAGTCACCTCGGTGGAAGTAATTATGTAATTCTGAAACCCAGGGGCCTGATCTATGGAATCACTGCTTTCCACCCCCTTGAAGTGAACAAAAATCTCAGTTTGGGCAGCTTCTCTGATTAGCTGTTGCTGAAAAACAAGCTGCCCCATGGGTATATATGCCATGGTCTCCACAGGGTTTCTGAGAGATATTTGTAGACATTTGTTTATAGCAACATTATTCACAACAGTTGAGAGGTTAGAAGCAACCCAAATGTCTACTGAATGGATGGATGGGTAAACAGAACGTGGTGTTTACTTCCAATGGAATATTTTCATATTCAGCCTTGTAAAAGAAGATGGAGGGTTAGCCTGGGTGGCTCAGATGATTAAGCATTCTGCTTTCAGCTCAGGTCATGATCCCAGGGTTGTGGGTTCGAGCCGCTCATCGGGCTCCCTGCTCAGTGGAGAATCTGCTTCTCCCTCTGCCTCTCCCTCTCCCCCAGCTCATGCTCTCGCTTGCTCTGTTTTTTTCTCTCAAATAAATAAATAAAATCTTTAAAAAAAAAAAAACTGGGGTGCCTGGGTGGCTCAGTGGGTTAAAGCCTCTGCCTTCGGCTCAGGTCATGATCCCAGCGTCCTGGGATGGAGCCCTGCATCGGGCTCTCTGCTCTGCGGGGAGCCTGCTTCCTCCTCTCTCTCTGCCTGCCTCTCTGCCTAATTGTGATCTCTGTCTGTCAAATAAATAAAATCTTAAAAAAAAAAAAAAACTATCTCTAAGAATGGGAGATACTGCTGTAGCCAACTGTGCAAAATGCAATGGGACTTAGTGAACCCCCCTTTGTTGCCATAATTATTTCTTTAGTTGGCATTATTTAACCCTGGAAATATTTGGAGTTAAATGTAGAAATTGTGAAGTGGCTCCGACCTCTGGAATTAATGTTTTGGTTTAAAAGGAATTTGTGCATATTTGGATTTTTATATGCAGGAAGTGTTTAAGAGAACCTGGCCTACTGATGCTCAATATATTTCCCTGCACTGATTCTTTTTAAGACTAGAAAGAGAGCTCCTGCTCAAGAGAGATCATAAGCTGGGGGAGAGGCAGATGGAGAGGGAGAGGCAGACTCCCCACTGAGCAGGGAGCCTGACTCAGATGGATCCCAGGCTGGATCCCAGAACCCTGGGATCGTGACCAGAGCCAAAGGCAGACGCTTAACTGACTGAGCCATCCAGGCGCCCCGGTTTTTCCCTGCATTGATTTAAATACCTGGAGTGACTGAAGTTGTTTAGTCAAAAAATGTGTGTGTGTGTGTGTGTGTGTGTGTGAGAGAGAGAGAGACAGACAGACAGACAGACAGAGAGGATGTGCCAAAACTTCAAGTTAATGAATCTAGACAAAGGATGTATGAATATTCATTGGGCTGTTTTTCTGTAAGCTTAAAAATCTTCAAAATAAAAATCTATGGGACACCCGGGTGGGTCAGTTGGTAGAGCCTGCAACTCTTGATCTCAGGGCCCCGTGTTTCCTGTAGAATTTACTTAAAAAAATATATATATATATTTTTTAATTTTTTTTAAGATTTTATTTATTTATTTGACAGAGAGAAATCACAAGCAGATGGAGAGGCAGGCAGAGAGAGAGAGATAGAGGGAAGCAGGCTCCCCGCTGAGCAGAGAGCCCGACGCGGGACTCGATCCCAGGACCCCGAGATCATGACCCGAGCCGAAGGCAGTGGCTTAACCCACTGAGCCACCCAGGCGCCCCAAAAAATATATATATTTTTAAAATGTTATAGGGGCAGCTGGGTGGCTCAGTCAAGTGGCTCCCTTCGGGCTCCCTGCTGGGCAGGAAGCCTGCTTCCCGGCCTCCCGCTCCCCCTGCTTGTGTTCTCTCTCTCTCTCTCTGTCTGTCAAATAAATAAATAAAATATTTTTTAAAAATTAAGATAAATAAATAAAATAATAAAAAGTTAGGGACGCCTGGGTGGCTCAGTCTAGTTAAGTGTCTGCCTTTGGCTCTGGTCATGGTCCCAGGGGGTCCTGGGATGGAGCCCCACATTGGGCTCCCTGCTCAGCGAGAAGGCTGCTTCTCCTTCTGCCTGCTCCTCCCATGTGTGTGCGATCTCTCTCTCTCTCTGACAAATAAATAAAAATAAAATCTAAATAAATACATAAAGTTATCAAATAGTGTCAACTATTCTCATTGTGTTCCTGAACTTCAAGGCATCTGGACCCTTATCTCCTCCTATAGATGAGGTCAGGGGTGCCTGGAAGGCTCAGTCCTTAAGCACCTGCCTTCGGGTCAGGTCATGATCCCAGAGTCCTGGGATCGAGCCCCCGCACCAGACTCCTTGCTCTGCAGGGAGCCTGCTTCTCCTTCTCCCACTCCCCCTGCTTGTGTTCTCTCTCTCATTGAGTCTCTCCCTGTCAAAAAAATAAAATCTTAAAAAAAAAAAAAAACAACAGTAAGGGGTAAGGTTGTGGTTGGAGGCTGGATTGGAGATCAGGAAAGGAGTTAGGAACGGGCCTTTGCTGGGGACCAAGAAATATTTGGAAGAAACAATACGGACTTGAAGAGGCATGTGCCTCCCAGACATGATCATTTCAAAGAGAACCTCAAATCATTCTAAGCAAAGTGATGTTTACTCTGGACTTGTTCCTTTAGCTGACAGGATCCTGATTTTTTATGTTCTCTATTTGCCTCAAAGTACAACGGTCATATACTGTAATTAACAAATAGATTACCAGTGGCTCCTGCGTGGCTCAGTGGGTTGAGCCTCTGCCTTAGGTTCAGGTCCTGGAATCAGGGTGCTGGGATCAAGCCCTGCACCGGGCTCTCTGCTCAGCAGGGAGCCTGCTTTCTCCTCTCCCTCTGCCTGCCTCTCTGCCTACTTGTGATCTCTGTCAAATAAATAAAATCTTTATAGATTCTCAGTTTTATTTATTTATATATTTTTAAAGATTTTATTTATTTATTTGACGGGCAGAGATCACAAGTAGGCATAGAGGCAGTCATAGAGAGGAGGAAGCAGGCACTCCTCTCATCCCAGGACCCTGGGATCATGACCCGAGCCAAAGGCAGAGGCTTTAACCCACTGAGCCACCAGGAGCCCCAAATTCTCTGTATTTAAAAAAAATCATTCATGATCTCGTTTCTTTCTTTTCTTTTTTTAAAAGATGTTATTTATTTATTTGTCAGAGAGAAAGAACCAGGGGAGGGAGAGGCAGGCAGAAGGAGAAGCAAGGAGCCCAATGAGGGACACAGTCCCAGGACCCTGGGATCATGACCCAAGCCAAAGGCAGATGCTTAATTGACTGAACCACCCAGGCGCCCCAAGCTGCGTGTTTCTTAAGGCCTAGATGGAGAAATTGGTTCAGCGTTTATTCCTTCTAAGCCGTCATAGAGTACAGATTCAAGGACGGGGATTTTGATTCCCCCCACTCAATATCGTTGAAGAATACCAAAGGATTGAAGAATATCAAAGGATTTGTGGGCGTGTTTTATTTTTTATTTTTTCAGTAAGCTTGAGGCACAACGTGGGGCTTGAACTCAAGACCTCCAGATCAAGAGCCGCATGCTCTACCAACAGAGCCAGCCAGGTGCCCCAGATTTGTGGGCCTGTTTTAAACTTCCCACAGAGTGTGTGGGGTGGAGGAGTAAGGGTCAAGGAGATATCCTCAGGGAGGCAGAGTCAGAAAGAATGAGGGGTGCCTAGGTGGCTTAGTTGGTTAAGCAGTTAAGTGTCCACCTTTGGCTCAGGTCATGATCACAGGATCCTGGGATTGAGCCCTTCTATGGGCTCCCTGCCCAGAGGTCAGCCTTCTTCTCCCTTTCTGTCTGGGTCCCCTCCTTGTCTGTCTCTATCAGATAAATAAATAAAATCTTTAGAAAAAGAGAGAGAGAGAGAGAATGCGCTTAAATTCTGGGTCACAGCAGGTGCAGCCATCCTTCCCACCTGGGGTTCTTCCCATGTTTTGTTATTTGAACTTTATTGACTCTGTAAAGCTCAGCAGAAAGTTTACATTCTCAGAATATCCTTTTTCTGACTCCAGCATGAAGTCAAACACTGTCATAGCTCTTTCTTCTTTTCCTTCACAGCACTTCACAAAGTTTCTATTTATATTTATGTGGCTGTTTTATCTCTCCCACTGGATTATGACTGTCCTTAAAGCAGAGGTATGTCCATTTTTATCATTATTGTATCCCTGGGGCCTGGCACAAAGTCAAAAACATGGTAGGGATATGGTAGATATTTTTCAAGACTGTTTAGTGAATAATTCCTTTGCTGGTAAAATACTTCCTGTCTTCCTTATTAGCTGGTCAGCACAACACAGGGCAGATCCATGTTTCTTCTGTTCACCATTTTCATGTCCTTGTATTGTCCTCTCCTATAATGAATACAGCTGTGTATGATCCATGGGATTTTACAGAAGTGGCAGTGTGTGACTTCCAAGGCTGAGTTATAAAAGACATTGATGGGGTGCCTCATTTGGTAAGTGTCTGCTATCGGCTCAGGTCATGATCCGGGATCCTGGGGTCCAGTCCAGCACTGGGCTCCCTGCTCCGCAGAGAGTCGGCTTCTTCCTCTGCTGCTCCCCCTGCTCATGCTCTCTCCCAAATAAATATGTTAAAAAAAAATAAAAGACATTGCTGCTTTCACGTTGCTCTCATGGATCACTCAGTTTGGGGGAAGCCAGCCCCATGTCATGAGGACACTCACAAAGCCTGGCGGTTGTGCCCACGTGGAGTGGAACTGAGGCTCCCAGCCATCAGCCCATGTCAACTTGCCAGCCATAAGGAGTGAGTCACCTTGGAAAGGGATCTTTCATCACAAGCCATCAGATGACTGTAGCCCCAGCTGACATCCGACCCCATGCTCATGAAAGACCTTGTGCCAGAACAGCCCAGATAAGCTTCTCTGAATCCCAGACCCACAGAAACTATAAGAGATAATAATTATTTATTGTTAAGTCTCTAATTTTTTACATGATTTGTTCACATCTATAACCAAGAGTAAGCATTGGCCAAACATTTTTTTTTTTTTGAGTGATATTGTGATCTTGGATGAATTCCTACCCCTTTCTGAGCCCCAGAGTTGTGGTCTGTAAAAGGGGATGAAATATCCATCTCTGAGGTTCATAGAGTATGTACCTCAGGGGCAAGATCGGAGCACATGGTAGAAGCTTAATATATCTACAGAAGTATACCTCCAATGAAGCATGTGAGCCACACCACCTGGGTTTGAATCCCAGTTTCACTACTTCTAAGGTAAGACTTCGTTCAGGCTACTAATACTTAACTTTCCTGGACCTTAGACCCCTCAGCTGTGAAATAATAGTAACAAAAAAACCAAGGGGCTGGGAGGGGGCACCTGTGTAGTTCAGTGGGTTAGAGCCTCTGTCTTCAGTTCAGGTCATGATCCCAGGGTCCTGGAATGGAGTCCCCCATCGGACTCTCTGCTCAGCAGGGAGCCTGCTTCACCCCCCCTGCTTGCCTCTCTGCCTATTTGTGATCTCTGTCAAATAAATAAATAAAATCTTTAAAAAAAATTAAAAAATCAAAACAAAAAAATTCTAGGGGCACCTGGGTGGCTCAGTGGGTTAAAGCTCTGCCTTCTGCTCAGGTCATGGTCCCAGAGGCCCTTGTCAGGCTCTCTCTGCTAGGTGGGGAGCCTGCTTCCTCCTATCTCTCTCCTCTGGCTGCCTCTGCACCTACTTGAGATCTCTGTCTGTTAAATAAATAAAATCTTAAAAAAAAAAAAACCTAAGTAATCTCATAATCTCATAGAGAAAGAACTTGGGCAAAGCCCATTTTAACTCTGTGGGAAAGCAGTTACTTCTTTTTTACAGGGCTCTACCGAGCCTAGCACTGAGATCAATCGTTGACACATAAATGCTCAGTAAGTATTTGTTAAATGGATAATAAAAAGACTGCCTGAGGAAAATAGGTATAAGCTAATACTAGCCTACAAGACCCTACTGGATGTACCACTTGCTTCATCTACGATTTCACCTCTTACAACCTGTCCTTCTCTCTCTGCTCCAGACACCTTGCCCTCTCCATAGTTCCTCGACTATGCTAGCACATTCCAGCTTCAGGGCCTTTGCACGTGCTCTTTGCCCTGACTGGAAATGCTCCACCTCCTAGTTATTCTTGTTTATTCGATCCCTTCAGATCTCTATTCAGTATCACTTTCTCTGAGAGACCTTCTCTCTGGCCACTCCTGCAACCCTGAGGGTCTGTATCTGCCTTTATTTTTCTCCGCAGCATTTATCACGGCCTGATTTCCATTCTTCTTTGGGCTCCCCTCAACAGAACGTAAGCTCCATGAGGACAGGGCTTTGTCTATTTTATTCGCTGCTCAAAACACCCCCAATGCTGGGTTTTCAGCAGGTGTTAGATAAATATTTGCTGAATTAATAGCCCTATAAAGCTACATTTGCGTATCTGCCGTCTCGGGTTGCTAAACCGCGCCATTTTGGGGCCAGAATTGGCTGAAGCCCCATCACGTGACGAACAGTCCCGCTGGCCCGCCTTTGAGGCTAGGGAGGTCCACGTGGTCCTGGGCTCTAGGGGCGGGGCGGGCCGTGGAGGAGGTCCTGCGCCGGCGCGGTCCCTGGCGCAGGCGCAGAGGCGGCCCGGGCGCGCGGCCGGCGGCGGTTGGCGGCGTGTGGGGCCGGCGGGTGGTTGCCGTGGGCAGGACCCGAGTGCAGGCAGCTAGAGCCGGCGCCATGGTGGAGAAGGAGGAAGCTGGCGGCGGCATCAGCGAGGAGGAGGCGGCGCAGTATGACCGGCAAATCCGTCTGTGGGGATTGGAGGCCCAGAAACGGTCAGGGCCAGAGCGGCTTGTGGGGCTGAGGGTCTGGAGGGGGCGTCTGGCCTGAGGCGTTCGCGGCCCTCATGGAGCCGGAGGATCTGATTTGAGGCGAGGAGGCGGGAATTACGTGCCCTGGGAGGGCGGCCTTCTTGAGAGAACTGGAGGGGTTGGTTAGGGGTGTTTCTGGAAGATGTGGAAAGCGGGGGCCTCTCAGGGTGGTGGGGAGGGTCGTTCCGAGGGAAGCCTCTGGAAGCGGCGGTGGGGGAGTCCTGAGGGATCAGGAAGACTCAAACTCAGGGACGCAGACGCCCGAAGGGAGTGGTGGTGGTGAGCGCTTGGCGAGTAGGAGGGTGCAAGGGAAGGATGAAGTGGGGGCGTAGTTCATTCATTCGGAGATTGTGGGAACCTATTCTCTGCTGGACGCTGGGGAGACTACCCACCGAACAGGGGCGAGCTTACATTCTTGTGGCTTCGAAAGGATGGGCCAACTGGAAAGAAGGAATGTTTTTTGAGGAGTTTTGGAGCCAGTTATTTCTACTGAGAATCTTTTTTTTTTTTTTTTTAAGATTTTATTTATTTATTTGACAGACAGAGATCACAAGCAGGCAGAGAGGCAGGCAGAGTGAGAGGAGGAAGCAGGCTCCCTGCTGAGCAGAGAGCCGGATGGGGGGCTCGATCCTAGGACCCTGGGATCATGACCTAAACCGAAGGCTTCAACCCACTGAGCCAGCCAGGCGCCCTCTACTGAGAATCTTTTTTTTTTTTTAAGATTTATTTATTTATTTAATTTGACAGACAGAGATCACAAGTAGGCAGTCAGGCAGGCAGAGAGAGAGGAGGAAGCAGGCTCCCTGCTGAGCAGAGAGCCTGATGCGGGACTCCATCCCAGGACCCTGAGATCATAACCCACTGAGTCACCCAGGCGCCCTCTACTGAGAATCTTGAGAGGCCCGGAGAGACTAGGGGCTGGAGCTATCCGAAGAGGTTGCTTATTCCTAGGAACGGGGGTGTGTCTTGAGAGGACTGGACACTAGGGTTGGGTATACCTGGGGTACTTAATAGTTATTGCGGGACATGAGGTCAGATATTCATTGGGCACCTGCCAGAAGCACTTTTCTAGGCACTGAACATATATTAGTGAACTGGATGGACTTCTTGCCCACATGCAGGGTACTTTCTGGTGGGGGAAACAATAAACGTAAATAATATAATAGGTAATGCAAGTGTCAGGGAGAGGAAAACTGTAGAGTATTGACTCTCACACCAGGGTCAATAAAGGGTGCTGAGGTGGGAGAGCTATTTTGATAGGGAGGCCGGGGAAGGCCTCTGAAGAGGTAACATTGAGCCTCAGACCTGTGTGAAGGAAAAAGAGCCATGTAGAGAGAAAACAGCTGGTGTACAATCCTGGGGGCCGGAGCTTGCTTGGCAAAGGAGAGAAAGAAGCAAGGTGGTGGAACGAAATGAGTAGCTTTTTTATTTCCAGTGTTCTGGGAAACCCCCTGGAGAGTTTGAGCCTAGGAATAAAGCGATCAGGTTCGCATTTTATTTTATTTTATTTTTAAAGATTTTATTTATTTCACAGCAAGAGATCACAAGTAGGCAGGCAGAGAGTGAAGAGGAAGCAGGCTCCCTGCCAAGTAGAGAGCCTGATGTGGGGCTTGATCCCAGGCTCCTGGAATCATGACTTGCGCCAAAGGCAGAGGCTTAACCCACTGAGCCACCCAGGCGCCCTATCAGGTTTGCATTTTAAAAGGATCGCTCTTTGGGTGCCTGGGGGAATGGCCTGCAGAGGGAGAGGGAGAATCAGGCTCCCCACCGAGCAAGGAGCCAGATGCCTGGCTCGATCCCAGGACCCTGGGATCATGATCCAATCTGAAGGCAGATGTCTAACCGACTGAGCCATGCAGGCGCCCCAGGACTTAGGTTTTAGGTGGTTATTCATGTCTAAGTAGAAGTATGAATGGTTGAGTTCAGAGTTGAGGTCTGATTGGTCGGGAGGTATGTGATGTGAGTCCAGAGTAGAGTTAATTGATCTAGGGTAAGGAGGCAGGCAGGTGGAGAGAATTTAGCTTGAGAGGTGGGAGTTTCTAGAATTTTTTGGTGAAAGAGAATGTGTGTGGGGGTGGGAGTGAGGTGAGGTGAACCTGAGTTTTCACGCTTATTTCAGGTGTGTGGGGTTTTATGCAATTGGAGGGGGCATTGTGAGGCGTCAGCAAGCATTGGTCTGAGGATCCAAGGGGTCTAAAGTGGAATATTGGGAATTAAATGGTGGAAATGGGCTTGAGGATTATAGGTGGGGCTGATTGGTTTTAGGGACTGATATTTGAAGTAGGTTTGAGTGTTAGGAGGTCCAAAAGGGTTGGGAAAGAGATCCTAAGTGTATTAGGAGGGCTCATGGAAAGGGTGGGGGCAGCAGGTGGTTTTAAGGTAGGGCAAAGTTGGTGAAGATGAAGCTGAAATATAGTGAGAGAACTGTCCGAGGAATGGTTCCTCTGAGGAGCAGTGAAGAATGGATGGGAGCTGCTGAAGAGGAGATGGCCTAAGGGACAAATCAGTCAGGGTATGGAATTCTCGGGAAATGGGAGTTATTTTGAGGGAGTGGAGAGGTACCGAATTCAGTGCAGAACCTGAAGGGGATTGATTGAGGGTCCTGGGAGGAAAGGAAGGGGTTATCATTAATTTGGATATTTGTATTTATAGACAATCGTGGAGAGTTTGTTAAAGTGCCTTCATGTCCATCAGCTCCTATCAGCTCTGAAGTAGGAAGGGCAGTGACTTCCCCTGTACCACCGGAAAGAGGCTCCACAAAGCAGATTGACTTGCCTCTAAGGAAGCTCCAGATGGAATAGGAGAACTCTGGAGTCTGGGGTTCTTTTGTAAAATAGAAGGTGGCCTAGGAATCAGCCGGTTGTGTTCTGGCAACATTTTGTTGCTGATTCTGTGTGATACTGGATCAGGTGATCAGAACTGGAAAGGAGAGTAATGGTCTAGAGGTTCAAAACTGGGTGGTATCTTTCATACACTGTTTTAAATTTTTTGAAATTAGTTGCCAACATTTAAAAGTTTAGAGAATTGGCCACATTTGAGACCATTTGAGCATCAAAAGGAAAAAATTGGGGTGCCTGGCTGGCTTAGTTAGTGGAGTATTGACACTCTTGATACTGGGGTTCTGAGTTCAAGCCGCATGTTAGATGTAGAGATGACTTTTAAAAATCAAGTGAAAAGAAGGAAGGAGAGAGAAAGAGAGAGATAGATGGACTTAATAATACTTAATCATTTAGAATCCATAAGGCCAAGGAAATATTCAAACAAAGAAATGAAAAACGAGTTTGTTGTCTTTGGAAGTGATTATTAATAATGTGCTTTCTGTGAAGTAAGAACTTCAGTGTGTCACCTTGAAGTTTTCCTGCTGACTGTATTTTAGCCTAATCATGCTTTCAGAGAGTAGAGGAACAAATTAAAGAACACTGAGGTTATGATTAGATGTCTAGGATGCAGGACATTTTGCAAGACAACTGTTCTGGTTCTATTCCAGAAGTCAATGTCATGGAAAAAACAAGGGGAGGGAGTGTTCTAGATTAAAAGAGCATAAAGAGGTGAAGCCACATGTAAGATGTAAACCTTGCCTGGATCCTGGTTTAAAAAGAAAACCCGTAAAGAAGCATCTTAGACAGTAGTGGAAATTTGAATAGTCAGTCCTATTAGGTGATATTTGAGAATTATTTTCTAGATGTGGTAATAGCACATCTAGAGATAGCACATTCTAGCAGAATGCAAACTATTCTTTTTATTTTCTGTGTGTTTTAAGTTTTTATCATGGGAAGTTGGGAAAAGGGGGGTGTCTGGGCTGCCTTTTGGGTTGGGTCATGATCCCAGGGTCTTGGTATCAAGCCCTGCATTGGGCTCCCTGTTCAGCGGGAGGCCTGCTTCTCCCTCTCCCACTTCCCCTCCTTGTGTTCCCTCTCTCGCTGTGTCTCTGTTGAATAAATAAGTAAAATCTTTTTTTTTTTTTTAATATTTTATTTATTTATTTGACAGAGAAAGCACAAGTAGGCAGAGGAAGATAGAGAGAGAGAGAAGCAGGCTCCCTGCTGAACAGAGAGCCTGATGTGGGGCTTGATCCCAGGACCTTGAAACCATGACCTGAGCCAAAGGCAGAGGCTTAACCCACTGAGCCACACAGGTGCTCCTAAATAAGTAAAATCTTAAAAAGAAAAAATAAAGTTGGGAAAGAAATGTGAATCTCTTCCCTCCCACTGTACCCAGTCTGGCAATTTCTGATTTCTGTCTTCTCTTGAAGAATAGAAAAGTCAGACCTTCCACATTGGTTGGAGCTAAATAGGGACTGCCTCTGACATGGCACAGCATTCTCTCTAGGGATCCTGCCTATCAGTTCAACTTCACTCATTTGGCATAATTGCTTGGCTCCTGTCAGCGTGTGACTTTGCATTTCTTGCTATGGGACATAGCCCTTTTTATGGATGAGGTTCAGAACAGACTCCCAAGGTCATGGACCAAATAGAAGTAGGAGTTGAATCTAAGTCACTCAATTCAGGTTCATACCCTCCCCACCTCCAGATCATTTTTGATAATAAGGGCTCATTTTTTCATTCAAATTAGTGTAAAGGAGGGTGTTGAAGCTGGAGCTGTGTATGTGTTCAGAATATGTGCTTCAGCAGTTTCTGCATTGCCTTTCCCAAGGTAGGGCCATCTGATTCTTCTATCGCTCAATAGTAGTTTGTTTTCCCCTTATCTAAGCATGAGGAAGGGGGGGGAGGGTGACTCAAGAGAGGAAAGTAGATGAGGTACCAAGAGGACCAAGTAGAGAGGACCAAGCGGTTTGTTGTTGTTGTTTTGTTTTTTTTAAGATTTTATTTATTTATTTGACAGATCACAAGTAGGCAGGCAGAGAGAGAGGAGGAAGCAGGCTCCCCACAGAGCGAGTCTGATGTGGGACTCTATCCCAGAATCCTAGGACCATGACCTGAGCCGAAGGCAGAGGCTTAATCCACTGAGCCACCCAGGCATCCGAGGACAAGCGTTTTATAAATGTCTGATAACAAAAGGGGTTTGACTGGTCTTACTAAGTTTCTAGTGCTTGCAAGTTTGTGGACATTTAGATGTATTTGTTAGATGAAATGACTGTACTTTGCAAAGACAAAGGAAATCAAGAAACCTGGGTTCTAAGTTCCCAGTTCTAACCAGCTCTCTTGACTTTGGGTCAGTCACACATTTTGTTGGCCTTAGTTCCACATCTGCAAAAAGGAGGGATGAGGGTGACTATATATATATATATATATATATATATACACACACACACACACACACATATATATTTTAAGATTTTATTTACTTATTCTACAGAGATCACGAGTAGGCAGAGAGACAGGCGGGGGGCGGGTGGGGAAGCAGGTTCCCCACTGAGCAGAGAGCTTGATGTGGGGCTCAATCCCAGGACCCTGAGATCATGACCTGAGCCAAAGGCAGAGGCTCAACCCGCTGAGCCACCCAGGTACCCCAGGTGACTACATTTTTTTTAATTTTTAATTTTATTTATTTGACAGAGGTCACAAGTAGGCAGAGAGAGGCAGAAGCAGGCTCCCCGCTGAGCAGAGAGCCCGATGCGGGGCTTGATCCCAGGACCCCGAGATCATGATCTGAGCCGAAGGCAGAGGCTTAACCCACTGAGCCACCCAGTTGCCCCCAGGTGACTACATTTTTAAGGACTCTTTTAACTCTGAAATTTTGACTTTACAAAAAGGGACCTCAAAAATTTCTGTGTGTTCAGGGTGCCTGGGTGGCTCAGTGGTTAAGCGTTTGCCTTCTGCTCAGGTCATGGTCCCGGAGTCCTGGGATTGAGCCTGCATCCGGCTCCCTGCTCCGCGAGAAGCCTGTTTCTCCCTCTCTCACTCCCCGTGCTTGTGCTCCCTCTGTCGCTGTGTCTCTGTCAAATAAACAAATAAAATCTTAAAAAAAAATTTCCATGTTTTCAGAGACTCATTATCCAATTCTGCTGCTGTTCAGAAGAACTTCAGTTGGTTCTGCAGGCACCCATTTGCTGTAATAGTAACTGAGGATTCACTGTGTTGTGGAGGCCAAACCTGATCGTCTCATGTAAGGACCAGTTTATTGTAGTGTTGCTAGCGGTTGATGGAGTTTGAATCTCAATGGCAGAAATTCTTGTTTAACCTTGGATATATATTCCTTCTTTGTGCTTTCGTTTCCTCATCTGTCAGATGGAGATAATAGAATCTATATTATAAGATTGTTGAGAATTAAATGAGATAATGCGTGGAGGCACCCAGCCGGCTCAGCTGGAAGGGGACTCGACTCTTGATCTCAGGGTCGTGAATCTAAGGTCTACCTTGGGTGTAGAGACTACCTAATAAACAAAGACACAAAAAATGAGATAATGCATGAATAGTGCCTATGATCAGAAAGCACTCAGTAAATTACAGCTACAATGATTTGACAAGTATAAATCATAAGCAACAAAAGAAGGGAAGCTACATAGGAAATAGGTTGAGATAAATAAGGCAGATGTAAAGTAAACATCAGTGGGACAAATGGAGACTCCAGAAGAATGAGGAAGATTGTAGGGGCAACAGTCTTAAGTTCTGTTTTGGATTCTGGAAGACACTGAAGGAAATGTAATGAATGGGCAGTTAGATGGAGCAAGATTGTAGATTTAAATGAAAAGTACTTTACAGTTAAGTGATGATGAGTTTCTGTCTGAAGGAGAAAATGGTCTGATTTGCCAAATGTGTTTGGCCTCATCATTTACCTGGTTGCACTGACTAGAAATCTAGACATTCTTTTTTTTTTTTTTTTTTTTTTTAAAGATTTTATTTATTTATCAGAGAGAGAGGGAGAGCGAGTGAGCAGGCAGACAGAATGGCAGGCAGAGGCAGAGGGAGAACAGGCTCCCCGCAGAGCAAGGAGCCCGATGTGGGACTCGATCCCAGGACGCCGGGATCATGACCCGAGCCTAAGGCAGCTGCCCAACCAACTGAGCTACCCAAGCATCCCAAATCTAGACATTCTTTATTCATTTGTGTCCATTATTCCTATGTCCCATCTGTTGGCAAGTCCTGTCAGCTCCGCTTCATACTATCTCAGTCACCTTTCTTCCTTTTTTTTTTTTTTTTTTTAAAGATTTTATTTATTTATTTTACAGACAGAGATCACAGGCAGGCAGAGAGAGAGGGGGAAGCAGGCTCCCTGCTGCGCAGAAAGCCCGATGCGGGGCTCGATCCCAGGACTCTGGGACCGTGACCTGAGCTGAAGGCAGAGGCTTTAACCCACTGAGCCACCCAGCTGCCCCCCCCCCTTTTTAAAAAGATTTTATTTATTTATTTGAGAGAGAGAACATGAGAGTGGGGTGAGGGGCAGAGGAAGAAGCAGTCTTCATGCTGAGCAGGGAGCCTAATGTGGGACTCAATCCCCGGACTACAGTATCATGGCCTGAGCTGAGGGCAGTCGCTTAAACTGACTGAGTCACCCAGGTGGACCAACCTTTCTTCATTTCTTTTTCTTTTTTTTTTTTTTTCCTTTCCTCATTTCTAAGTCCAGCTTACGCTCATCATCTCTCACAACACCCTCAGTAGTCCCCTCAACTGTTCTCTGTTCCACTCTTGACTGTATAATCCAGTCTCCATACAACAGCCAGATTGATTAAAAAAAAAAAATCAGATCACAGCCAGTTCTCTGCATAAAGCCTTCCAGTGATTTCCTCTTATATTCAGAATAAAATCCAAAGCTTTTAAAATCCATTGCCTTTCATGCCCTGCCTTGTCTGATCTTGCCTGCATCTCCTTGGTTCACTTCATTCAAGTTCTTGATTCTTTCTGTTCTCAAATATGCTGAACCTCTCTCTGGCCTGGAGACTTGGTGCTTACCCTACTTGAAATAGTCTTTTTTTTTTTTTTTAAGATTTTATTTTATTTATTTGACAGAGAGAAATCACAAGTAGATGGAGAGGCAGGCAGAGAGAGAGGGAAGCAGGCTCCCTGCTGAGCAGAGAGCCCGATGCGGGACTCGATCCCAGGACCCTGAGATCATGACCCGAGCTGAAGGCAGTGGCCTAACCCACTGAGCCACCCAGGTGCCCAATAGTGCCTTTCTGACAGAGTTTTTTTTATTATTATTACTTATTTGTTTATTTATTTATTTAATTTGACACAGAGAGCACAAGCAGGGGGAGCATCAGGCAGAGGGAGAGGGAGAAGCAGGTTCCCTGCTCAGCATGGAGCCAGAAGTGGGGCTGGATCCCAGGACACTGGGATCATGACCCGAGCCCAAGGCAGATGCCCAACCGACTGAGCCACACAAGCGCCCCTTTCTGGCAAGAGTTAATACACATACATTGCTTAGAACAGTGCTTGGCATACAGTTAGAGTTCAGTAAGTGTTACCTTTTGTTATCTTACTCTTTCTAATGGCTACCTCGTTTTCCGTGGTGCGTGTGCACCAGAGTAGTGTGGCCTCAGAGCCCACTATCTGAATCACTCTCCCTTATTATTGTCCAAATCAACTAGCCGATTATTAGCCACTTCCTAGCTGTGTGTCCTTGGGTAAGCGTGTCCTTGGGTAAGCTAGGGAAATTCTTTTTTTTTTTTTAAGATTTTATTTTCATTATTTGACAGAGATCACAAGTAGGCAGAGAGGAAGGGAAGCAGGCTCCCTGCTGAGCAGAAAGCCCCATTCGAGGCTGGATCCTGGGATCCGGACCTGAGCTGAAGGCAGAGGCTTTAACCCACTGAGCCACCCAGGCGCCCCCAGGGAACTTCTTTGTGCCTGTTTTCTCAGCTGCAAAGTAGGGATAAGGAGATACCAGCTCATAAGATTGTCATGAGAATTATGTAACAGTACACAGAACGAGTGTGTAGCATGGGGCGCCTGGGTGGCTCTGGGTTAAAGCCTCTGCCTTTGTCTCAGGTCAGGATCCTGGGATTGACCCTGCTTCAGACTCTGCTCAGCGGGGAGCCTGCTCCACCCCCCACTCTCTCTGCCTGCCTCTCTGCCTACTTGTGATCTGCCAAATAATAAAAACTTAAAAAAAGTGTGTAGCATGTGGTGAATCTTCAATGTATGTTAGCTATTATTATTTTATTATGTACCAGATTTATGTAATTCTGGTGATGGACACTTGGGTTTCTTTTGGTGTGTCTGTTCCATATTGTTTCAGTAAAATAAGTTGCAAGCACATAGATGCTAGGTATACGATGGTTTCTGGAACTTATATTTAAAAGGAGATGGCAGTGAACATATAAACAAAGAGTGTAATTCCAGATAGAAGTGGATGCGGACATAAATTGGGATTAGGTGGCCAGTGTGGACTTCTAAGGTGGTGAGTTGAGACCTAAAGAATTGACTACTTGGGGGCGCCTGGGTGGTTCAGTGGGTTAAGCCGCTGCCCTCGGCTCAGGTCATGATCTCAGGGTCCTGGGATCGAGTCCCGCATCGGGCTCTCTGCTCAGCGGGGAGCCTGCTTCCCTTCCTCTCTCTCTGCCTGCCTCTCTGCCTACTTGTGATCTCTCTCTGTCAAATAAATAAATAAAATCTTTAAAAAAAAAAAAAAAGAATTGACTACTGGTCAAGTTTTAAGGCGGGAGCTGGGGTGTAGGCAAACAAGCAGCTCGAAGAGTGCGATGAGCCTGAGATGGGAGGGGTTCCCAGGGCTTTAGGTAAGGAACTTGCAGGGGGAGCCACTGAACAGTTGGAGCAGGAGAGGGGCATAATCTGATTTAAAAGCTCTTTCTTCCTGAGTTGGGGGTAGCAGATTGTAGGGGCTAGAGTAGAAACAAGGAGGCCAGGTATAAAGCTGTCGTAGTTCCGTAGGCGAGAAATGGTGGTGGCTGTGAGGGTGGGGGGAAGTGGGTGGGTGCTGCTGCTGTGAACACATCAGTACATGACCTGGGTGCACACCGGAGGATTTCCGCAGCATTCGTTCCTAGAAGGGGAACTGTTGTGTCAGAGTATGAATAACACTAGCTGATATTTACTAAGTGCTGACTGTGTCCCAGGTCCTATTTTAAGTGCTTTTCGTGTAATTGAGCCATACATTAGCTGTAAGCTCAGGACCTCTAGCATAGTTAAGGATTAAAAATACAAACATGATATTCAGTGTTGATGGCAGCTGAATGACAAAAACATCCCAAGCAGGGCCTCCTGCGTGGCTCAGTTTTTAAGCATCTGCCTTAGGTTCAGGTCATAGGATCGAGCCCATGTCAGGCTCCCTGCTCAGCGGGAAGCCTGCTTCTCCCTCTGCTTGTATTCCCTCTCTCGCTGTCTCTCTCTCTCAAATAAATAAAATCTTTAAAAAAAAAAAAATGGGGGGGTCCTGGGATCCAGCTGTAGGGCTCCCTTCTAAGCAGGGAGTCTGTTTCTCCCATCTCCCTCTGTCCGTCCCTCCACTCACGCTCCCCCCTGCGCCCCACCCCGGCAATGAATAAATAAGTAAAATCTTTAGGGGAAGGGAAGCAGTCAGAGTCTAGAGTTCTGTAGGATGTAGGAATTGTGGAGAGGCCACGTGGCTAAATGTGATTTTTGTCAGAGGCATTTATAGGTTGCAGTGCTCTAAGAGCTCAGAGGAAGGGGTGCTCACTTGAGTCGGCTGCGGTAAGAAGGACTTTTTGAGGAGATGGGATTTGAATTGGCTTTTGAAGTCTGGGGAAAAGCTCAACTAGGCCTAGAGAGGAGGAGTGTATTGCAGGTGTGTAGAATGTGGTGATCTAAAGTTGGCAGGTGGGAGATGGTCCTGGGATGGAGCCCCTGCATTGAGCGCTCTGCTCAGCAGGGAGCCTGCTTCCCCCTTCCCCCTCTGCCTCCCTCTCTGCCTACTTGTGATCTTTCTCTGTCAAATAAATAAATAAAAATCTTTATTTAAAAAAGAATTTATTTATTTGACAGAGAAAGATCACAAGTAGGCAGAGAGGGAGGGGGAGGGGGAAGCAGGCTCCCTGCTGAGCAGAGAGCCCAACGACTCGGGGCTCCATCCCAGGACCCTGAGATCATGACCTGAGCCGAAGGCAGAGGCTTAACCCACTGAGCCACCCAGGCACTATTGTTATTATTATTATTTTTTAAAGATTTGTATTTATTTAAGAGACAGGGATGGGGGTGTGTGGGCAGGGGAAGCTCTGCCCACACACCCCCAGTAGGAGGAGGGACAGAGGGAGAGAGACAGGCAGAATCCCTGCTGAGTGTGGAGCTCAGCGACAGATCCCAGGACCTTGAGATCATGAGCTGAGCCTAAAGTCAGCCGCTTAATAGACTGAGCCACCCAGGTGCCCCTTGTTTCTTGTTATAAGTAGGCTACAAGTCCAGCATGGAGTCCAGTGTGGGTTTTGAACTCACAGCCCTAAGATCCAAGACCTGAGCTGAGATCAAGAGTCAGACACCTAACCGTCTGAGCCACTCGGGCACGTCACTGAGCCCTTTTGTAATTAAGGTAATGGGATTGAGAAGTTCAGTAAGTCCAAGTAATACACGTTGAGCATCTGTCATGTGCCAGGGATAATGCTAGATGCGTTTGCACACACATTTTGACCGGTTGTCACGGGGATTAATCGACATGAAGTCACAATTGGTGTCCCCATTTTACAGCTGAAAAAACTGAAGTTTAGAGAGATTATGCATTTTGCCCAGATCACCCAGTTGGGAAGTGGCAGAACCAGAATTCAGAGCTAATTCTTCAGACCTAGAGGTCATTTAGTGATTGGCAGTGTCCTATTGCTGAAGGAACAGTGAAGAGAATAGAGTGTGAGAATTTAGTGGGTGTAGGGATTAGGAGGCCTATTGTTTGAAGATACAGTTTCCCAGGGGAGAGCTGGGCTATTCCAGCTGTATCTTTGAGGTAGTGGAGCAGCCAAGCAGGACAGAAACCCTCGAACTTGGCACCCTGGAATTCCAGGTGGGGCAGTGTCGGGTCCAGGTGAAGGGAAGACTTAGAGATTAACAGTGACAGCAGAAATCTGGAAGGTACAGCTAAATGCAGTCAACCTTTTTGATGTCAAAAGGTTTGGTATGTGTACTGTATTCTTTTTGGAAACATGGCCTATTAAATGTGCTGATTCTGGAGGGATAGGAGCTCCTCTGGAAGGACATAGCTTTTCTTCCTCCTTCCGCTCACTGGTATAAATCTGTGATGAGTGAAGTACTCATTGCTAGTATCTCTGTTATTTACCTTGCTTGTATCTTGTAAGCCCTCTTCCCGGTTCCCTCCTTTTTTAGGAAAGTGGGATTGTCTCTAAAGGCTTGTGTCTGCTAGCCTGTGGATGGCAGTGGAAAGGCCCCATAGAAGAAAAGCCATAATGGAGAAGCTGAGACCTGGACATACGCCTTTGAGGGAAATACTGTCAATATTCCCTCCCCGCTCATTTTACCCTTGGGTTGTATTAGCGAAAGAAATCCAGTGTTTGCGAATTTGAAGGATGAGTGTGGCATCCTGTTTTGTCAGCCACCATCCTCATTAAAGATCTCTAGTCTAATTACATGCAAGTATCCATAATTATTAGAACCATTTTTAGAAGAGCTGCTTCATGTTCTCCTTAATATTAGTGCAAGTTGAAAAGCTACTCATTTCATAAATTTTTATTTTATTTATTTTATTTTTTTAAAGATTTTATTTATTTATTTGACAGAGAGAAATCACAAGTAGGTAGAGAGGCAGGCAGAGAGAGAGAGGAGGAAGCAGGCTCCCTGCCGAGCAGAGAGCCCGATGCGGGACTCGATCCCAGGACCCTGAGATCATGACCTGAGCCGAAGGCAGCGGCTTAACCACTGAGCCACCCAGGCGCCCACATTTCATAAATTTTTAAAAAATTTTATTCATTTATTTGCCAGAGAGAGTGAGTGAGCAAGCTCATGTAAGTAGGGGGATGGCAGGCAGAGGGAGAAGTGGGCTCCCCGCTGAGCAAGGAGCGGGATGGGACTCCATCCCCGGACCTTAGGATCATGATCTGAGCCTAAGACAGCTGCTTAACTGGCTGAGCCACCCAGGTGTCCCCAGACTTTTTTTTTAAAGATTTTATGTATTTTAGAAACATGCATGAGTGTGTGGTGGAAGAACAGAGGGGGAGGGAAAGGGACAAGTAGATTCCTCGTTGAACATGGAGCCCTCTCAAGGTTTGGTCTCAGAACCCCTAGATCATGACCTGAGCTGAAATCAAGAGTCAGTTGCCCAACTGACTAAGCCATCCAGGCTCCCCTAAGTCCAGACTTTTTTGGTTTGTTAGTTTTAAGATTTTGTTTATCCATTTGACAGAGAGACATCATAAGCAGGTGAAGCAGCAGTCAGAGGGAGAGGGAGAAGCAGACTCCCCACCGAGCAAGGAATAAGATGCGGGACTTGATTCCTGGACCCTGGGATCATGACCTGAGCCGAAGACAGAGGCTTAACTGACTAAGCCACCCAGGCACCCCCAGACTTTTTGAGATAGCTGGACCTCTGACTACCTTTCTTAAAATCTCAATCTTTTGTGACTTTATAGACTAGGATGATCAAACACTTTCCAAATACACCCTCTTTAATGCCACCCTGTTTTTGCTCATACTACCCCTTTTCACCTTTTCTTCTGCTGCTCTACTAGTCCAAGCCTTCATTCTCTCTGGCCTTAACTGTGACACCCTTATCCCTCCAGGAATCCGGCCCACCCCTGCCAAGGCTTTCTGTTGTGCTTAGATAAAATTCAGCACTTACAGTGCTTGTAGGAGCCTTCGTGATATGGTCCAGGTTCTGTCTGTGACCCACTTCCTACCATTCTTACCTTTGCTCACTGTTCTTCAGCTACTGTCCTTTCTGGCCCTGAAACATGCCAGGAACTCTTCCGCTTCAGGCCTTTTATACTTGCTGCTTTGGTACTTGCTCTTCTCCCAAATATTTGTATATTTGTCCTTCATTTCATTTTTATTTTTGCTCAGCACCTTCTCAGAAAGGTCTTCATGATCCGTCTGAGTGAAATAGCATCCTCCAACACTCTTGATCTATATCCTGCTTTATTTCCATCACTTTTTTCTTTTTTTCTAAGTAAGCTCTTCTGTGCCCAGTGTGGGGCTTGAACTTATGACCCTGAGATCAGAGTTGTTCTACAGGCTGAGCCAGCCAGGCCTCCCTGATTTTCATCACTTTTTGACATCCTATATCTCTGTCTGTCTCTTCCATAAAATAAAAGCTCCACAAGGGCAGGGATTATGTCTGTCTTGTTCACTGCTCTATTTCTGTACCTTAGAGGGGTGCCGGCATAGTAGGTGCTCAGTAAATATTTGTTGTATGAATTGTTCTTTGCAGGATGGATTAGAGCCTGTCTCTTTCCTGGATTTTATCCATGATGCTTCTTTGCATTTAATGAAAACCAAAATTACTTCGCTGTTACTGTGACTTGTTCTGTTTTTCAATAATTCGGTGAAACTTTCACTGTTCTCTGTCACCTGGTTAACAGTGTCTGCCTTACAGGCTGCGGGCCTCCCGGGTGCTTCTTGTCGGCATGAAAGGACTCGGGGCTGAAATTGCCAAGAATCTCATTCTGGCAGGAGTGAAAGGACTGACCATGTTGGATCCTGAACAGGTGAGATGTTGGGCCACTTCCTCACTCTTCCTTCATGGTCTCCCCTCTTCAGTATAAAACACTTGGAGGTGTCGTGAATTTCTGGGTGCCCCTGCAGGCTTGTGAAACGAGGGCTGGCATTAGTGGAGCTGTGGCCTCACGGCCCTGGCACGTCCTAGGTGGTCAGCTCCTATCTCCTGTCTCCTCCTTGCGCTTTAAAGCATAGTTAGTCTCTCCCTTGGAGGGTGACTTTGAGGAGGAGAGGGGTGGTTTTCTACTTCATACGTATAAACCGCCTGCGTGACTACTTAAAATTGCACAAAGCCTCGGGGCTTTGTTATGGTGTAGCTGGCTGGCCTTTACCCCGCAGTGATCCTGCTTTAGAAGGTTTGAGATGTGGCTCAGGACTATGTAACATTTGAGAGGTATCTCAGGAGAGCTTCATGAATTTGGAAAACAGTGGGTGGGAGAGAATGGATGCAGACTGCTTAGCATGGTGCTTACACATAATAAACATCTGATAATAATTCTATGGCATACCATTTAATTAAAGATATGGTAGTCATTCTCATCTCCTATGTAGATTTCTCTGACCAGTTTTTCCAAGGTGAAAATAACTTCTTTCTCTTACATTCTCATGCTTCAGTGTTTTAATTTTCTTTTATGGAAAATTCCAAATAGATGCAGAAGTAGAATAACATTGGATACCCCATCTATATGACTTCTACAGATAACAGTATTTTATTTTTTTGGTCTATTTTTTTGCACAGTATTTTAAAGCAAATTCTAGAAATCATGTTGTTGTTTAAGGTAAAATACTCGAAAGATTGTGTCATCACATGATACTCTTGGTGTCTTTTCTTGTAGGCGATGAACATGCTAAATAGCCACACAGTGAGATGTAGGCTCTGTGGAAGAAAGCAGATGTTGATGAAATTTTTTAAAGCTCATCTGTCTGGGTTTCAGGAGAAAAGTAGTATCAGGATTTAAAAGAAGTTCTCCTGCAATGAAGAGAAATGTGGGTTGCCTCACTTAATATCAATCACAAATTGATTTTTGATTTGAATTAAAAACCTTCTAAGGAAAGAAAGTTCTTGGAAGCAAACTGCGGGCGGAGCAGTTGCCCTGATGACATCTCCCCAACCACAGTGCCCCCTAGAGGCTTTTGGAGAGAGAACTTGTTTGCCGTTTAGAGAGGGTCAGAGCAGAGAGAGCCAGGGAAGGATGGTTCCTAAATGTGGAGGCCTGTAGTCTGGGAAACTGAAACCAGATGGGGATGATGACTTCCTCATCTGGTTGCAGGACTCAGAGAATGGGGAACGATGATAGAATACTGAGGCGTGACAGAGTGCTGTTACTGCCGCAGGACAGCGATGGGTGCCACCCAGTGTTGGAGTGAACAGGCTGACTGTTATCCCTGCCGTCTTCACTTTGAGGACTTGCAGTGCCTTCCATGTACTGAAATGAAATGAAATGCCTAATTCCTCTGACTGGTTTTTAAGACCTAATATAGCGGTTCTCCATCCCATCTGTGGTTTGAGTATTTGGGGGATTTGTTAAAAATAAAGGTTCTTGGGGCTCCTGGGTGCCTCAGTGGGTTAAAGCCTCTGCCTTTGGCTCAGGTCATGATCCCAGGGTCCTGGGATTGAGCCCTGCATCGGGCTCTCTGCTCAGCGGGGAGCCTGCTTCCTTCTCTCTTTGCCTCCCTCTCTGCCTACTTGTGATCTCTGTCAAATAAATTTAAAAAAAAAAAGTAAAAAAAAAAAATAATAAAAGTTCTCCAGGTGAGTCTAAAAGTCAGGGAGAGTTAGAACCACTTGCTTCATGTAAACTGGGCCCAGTCAGCTTACCCAGCCTGGCTCTTACCTCATAAATTCATGGACACACTTTGATGGTTCTGCCTTTTGGAATTTGCTTGTGTTTTTTTTCCCCCTGACAAGGAACATCCCAGGGAGACTGTGCTACCTAGTGCAAAAGCTCTGGAATTTTGCAGATTTGGACTCAAATTCCACATCTTCAAGCTGGGCGAGAGGCTTTATTAACTTCTCAAGGACTCAGCTTGCTAATTAATTAATTATTTAATTATATTAGTAATCTCTATATCCAGTGTGGGGCTCAAACTTGCAGCTCTGAAATTAAGAGTCTCGTGCTCTGCTGACTGAGTAGGCCAGGTGCCCCGCAGTTTGCCCATCTATAAATCAAGGATGTTAATTCCTGTCCTTCAAAGTTCAGAGTGTTTTGTTTACATCAACAAATATCCTAGAGTACCTGTAGGCTACCCTGTCTAGACACTGGTGATACAAAGATGCACAAAATTGGGTTCCCATTCTCAAGATTTCTTTAGAAACCAGAGCAGGCTCCTAGACTCAGGTTGTGGTAGGGGGACACGAAAGGCTTGCTGGAGCTGTGATCTTAAGGAACAAACAGAGATTTCTCAAGTTGAAGGGCGGTGTTTTAGGCGGAAACATTAGCAGTGGCATAGAACAGCATGGCAGAAGTAGAATATAACAAGCAGTGCTATTTGGTGTTTTTAGAATGAGAAGCCCAAAGTGGTGTGTGTGTGTTGGGGGATTGCAGGTTGTCGGTCAAGTCCAAATCATGAAGGCCCTGCTAGGAAGCCTTGCTTGTACTCAATCCTCTGGGCGGTAAGGATTCGTTAAAGAGTTTCAAATATGGGATGGGTGACTTGGTCAGTTTCAGGCCTCCTGTAGAACACTAGTCACTGTATATGATCTGTACAAGATAACGGGCTGAAGACCACCTAGAAGGCTGCTTTAGTAGTTTAGGTAAAAAATAAAAAGGGTCTGAATAATAGCACTAGTGGCAGAAAAGACAAGAAGCACACAGAGGTGAAAAACAGGAGGTGGTAGAATCAGTGGGATCATACACGGGAGCATAGGGAAAGCAAGCACCTGTGGATGCTTCCGGCAGGTGTTGGATACTGTGCTAAGAGCTGTAGTTGTATCTCATTTAGTCCTCAACTCTGAGATGTAGAGATTGTCATCCTTATTTTACAGATAAGAGATCTGAAGAAAGGGAAGTGAATTACTGGCCCACTCAAGGTCATATTAGATGGTGGTATGACCAGCACCCCGGGAGTCGGACTCTTGGTAGAGCCTGTGCTCTTAGCTACATCATCGGGTGGCTGTTATCAAGGATATAACAAGACTATAAAGATTGGGGTTTCTGGCTCAAGTAATTGGATGGGTGGTTGTTGGGCTCATCAACTGACCAGAAAATAGAGGAGTTGAATATGAATATTCAGGAGGAGATATCTGGTGGGCAGTTAGACTCTGATGGACGAGGAAGCAATCTGTGCCTGTAAGAACAGTTCGAGATATGCCAGCAGAAACTAGAGGTAGTGAGTTTATGGAGCTGTGGAGAACGGAGATATGAATGATTCTGAGATGGAGTTCGGGGGAAACCATACCCAAGAGGGTCCACGTGGAGACTGGCTGTCCAGTGTGGGAAGAATAGAGTGGCACTCATAGAGCGATTATAGAAAGTGTACTGCTTGTCTTACCCTCACTTCCCCTGTGAATTCCATACCCTTGCTTGTGCTCACGCAGTTCAGTAAGTGGTTGAGCTAGGATTTGAATCGAAGATTTGAATTCGACTTGAATTATTCCAGAGTCTTGCTCTTTTTTTTTTTTTTTTAAAGATTTTATTTATTTATTTGACAGAGAGATTACAAGTAGGCAGAGAGGCAGGCAGAGAGAGAGAGAGAGAGGAGGAAGCAGGCTCCCTGCTGAGCAGAGAGCCCGATGCGGGGCTCGATCCCAGGACCCTGAGATCATGACCTGAGCTGAAGGCAGCGGCTTAACCCACTGAGCCACCCAGGCGCCCCTCAGAGTCTTGCTCTTAAACCAGTATGATGTCCACCTCTCAGTGTGTAATGAGATCCGTGAAAAAGTAGGACAGCATGGGTCAAGGATACTATACTGTTTGGGGGCTGGCCTTGAATGGGAGGAAGACCAGCTCATTTTCTTGAAGAAAAGGTGGTAAGCGATAGTTGGCTGGAGGAGAGGAGGGAGATTGCTTGTATTGTCTTGGTGAAGGTAGCAAGGTCATACTAGAGATTAATTATTAAATTAGATATTGGATATGTGAAGAAATGCTGTGAACGGAATGGAATCTGTAATTGTATTGGCAGCTATCAGGTGATTTTATTTTATTTATTTATTTTTAGAAGACTTTATGTATTTGACACAGAGAGAGTACAAGCAGGGGGAGCAGCAGGCAGAGGGAGGGGGAGAAGTAGGCTCCCGCTGAGCAGATAGCCCAATGTTGGGCTCCATCCCAGGACCCTTGGGATCATGACCTGAGCTGAAAGCAGTCACTTAACCGACTGAGCCACCCCGTCACGAACCTGTCAGGTGATTTTATCATCTGTCTTTGAGGCTCTCTGCTGACATCCAGCCTTGTGGGTGAAATCCTCCATTTACTTAAGCCCTTCTCATCTCTCCTCCTTTCTGAACTTTAATTGAATTTAAGAGTTAATTTCAGGCATTCTTAATTGTGACTGATTTTGGCACTGGTCTGATTTTATTTATTTGATAGATCACAAGCAGGGGGAGTTGCAGAAGAAGAAGCAGACTCCCCACTGAGAAGGGAGCCTGCCTCGAGACTCAGTCCCAGGATTCTGGGATCATGACCCCAGCCGAAGGCTGATGGTCAGCTGACTGAGCCACCCAAGTGCCCTAGGGACTGCATCTTTTTTTTTTTTTTTTTTTTTTTTAAAGATTTTATTTATTTATTTGTCAGAGAGAGCGAGCGGGAGCGAGCACAGGCAGACAGAGTGGAAGGCAGAGTCAGAGGGAGAAGCAGGCTCCCTGTGGAGCAAGGAGCCCGATGTGGGACTCGATCCCAGGACGCTGGGATCATGACCTGAGCTGAAGGCAGCTGCTTAACCAACTGAGCCACCCAGGCGTCCCAAGGGACTGCATCTTTTAAACTACTATTGTTTGTCTCCAGATGTTTAAAATTGGGAACATAGTAGGTATTTGGAAAATTCTTAACCACTGACAATTTTATCATTTTTTTAGCAGTACAAATTTAAAGAAGAAAGTGTGGACTTTTCTGTTTAGAGTGAATTTTCTTTATAAACACAAGGGGGTGCTCTTTAACTATCAATGCCAAGTAAACAAAGTTCAATATCTTTACTTAAAGCCTCTGAAGGAGTGTAGGGAGTCTGCATTAGGCAAATTCCTGCAGGAACAATAATACAATTAGATGGTAGATATTTTCGCTATCCTTGAAAACTGACTGGTTTGTTGTTTTCAAGAATTTGTTTTCTCCCTAAAATTCAGGTATTAAAACAGTGCTATTTCTAGGTATCTCCAGAAGACCCTGGGGCTCAGTTCTTGATCCGTACTGGATCTGTTGGCCGCAACAGGGCTGAAGCCTCTTTGGAACGGGCCCAGAATCTCAACCCCATGGTGGACGTGAAGGTGGACACTGAGAATATAGAAAAGAAGCCGGAGTCATTTTTCACTCAGTTTGATGCTGTAAGTCCCATAAAGAGTGTAAAATCCGTAGGTTTAGTACATTGCAGTCTTGAGTCTGACATTGCCTCGGTGTATGTGCCTTGCTAGCATGGTGCCTTTCCGTGTTGACTGTGTTGGTAGTGGATGCAGTCTGTTGGATCTGCTGTGGCTGTTTGTGACTTGCTGTCTGCTGGTTTCTTCTTTGGGCATATGTTCCCTCAAGACCAGGTTTCATCATTGGTGTTTGTACTCCTTCCAGCATCTTTCCATATAGCTTCGATACATTTTACTGCAAGTGTTTTCTCTGGAAAACAAGTTGGTGGTTAATTTCTGTAGTAGAGGCATTTTTTTGTTGTTGTTAGAAATATCAAACTACAGCTTGTGTTTTGTCTTAAAAAAGAGCACACCTGATCTTGGTCTATGTCTGTCTCTTTCACACAGCCACTTTGACCATGTTGCCATGGATAACTAGACACATTCCCTGTAGTCATAAGCCAAATGAGGCATATCCAGCCTCATTTGGTTTCACTGCCAGATCTATGCAGAGGTGAAAGGATAAGTTAAATTTTGTTTCAGCACTTGTGACCTTTCAGACATGGTTCCCTGTACCCAGGAAAAGCTAAACAAATGTTGGGTAACCGTGGAATAGTCACAGATGATCTGCTTGGTTTTTAAACGAGAGGCCCATTACACGAGAGGTTAGAGTCTGGGCTGGGTAGTTTGTTTTTCCACACTGTTACATTTCATATGTGCATCTGTTCAAATGTGTGCTTGGAATGATGGATCATCTGTGCGTTTTGTCTTTTTTTTAATTTAATTCATTCTATTTTGTAACTCCCAAGTATTGGAACATTTTCTGTTTGGACATAAGTCTTCTCTTCATTTCTTTATCCATAGTAACCACATTTGGTTAATTCTAGGTGTCCCTTGCATTTCTAGCACTTAGAGGGTTGGTTAGAACCGAAGCCCGGGCTGGTGGGTTGTATAAAGCATGTGCATGGGGTGGGGATAAATGCCTCAGGGGCCTCGTGTTTCTGGCCTCTTAGATTTTACCGTCATTTTTCACTCTGCAGGGTTCCATTTGGTCAACGTTGCATGTTCAACTGTGGCTGTCTTGCCTTTTAGACTTGATTTTTTTTTTTCTTCCTTGGGTGTTTTCTGTGTTCAGAAGAAAACGTGCAGTTTAGAAGTTGTCTTTGTGACCCTTATCCCAAAGGTTTTCCTGAAAAGATCGTGTTTTAAGCAGTAAAATTTAGCTATTTGCAGTACCTCCACTTTTTGGAACGCAACCTAGAGGCCTCAGAGCAACATTGATAAGTCTGTTGAGTGAATCACCAGTTCATTGTCTAGGTCTGAATGGAAGGTCACTTGGTGTGTAACCTTTTCTTTTGTCCTTCAATTCAGATAAAGTTGCACGTTGAAAACTGTGGAAAACTGTGGAAAAATAATCTCAACGTGACTTGTTTATCTTCTTTACCTTAACATATCAATCAAAAGAAGGGGGGAAAATGCCCTCAAATTTCAATGTGACCCCTGGGTCACTTAAAACTGGTTGTGCTTCTCATGATAGCTTATGCAGATTTTAACAGGTTAAATAATTTAGAAATAACTTAGTCTTCTTCCTTTTCACGAAAACTTTGAGATGTGGTTTATATGTGTTCATAGAACAGGGGAGATAAATCCGTGGAATGGCCTTACTTTCTAGTTAAACCCATTTGTTTTGATTGCAGTAAGTGGAGGTCTCGCAATTTACAGTTTTAGTGAAACCTGCAACTTTTCTTTTGTCTTCTAACCATAGGATCCAGAGAACCTGTTATACCAGTTGGAAACTGGCTTTAGACATGCCCAGAGAGACTGTTCACCAAGATTTATGTAGACATCAGGGCAGTGATTCACAGTTTGCAAAACTCACACCCCGCCACTTCTTCCTTTCTGCAGGTTTGCCTGACTTGCTGTTCCAGGGATGTCATAATCAAAGTTGACCAGATCTGCCACAAAAATAGCATCAAGTTTTTTACAGGAGATGTTTTTGGCTACCATGGATACACATTTGCCAATCTTGGAGAACATGAATTCGTAGAGTAAGTTTTGGGAGAGGAGGGGAGAATGTAACATTTTCAGAAAAAAATACAGTTTTATTTACCAGTAGGAAACAGCCCATCTAAGGAAAGTATGCTTAGAACACTTGGAAACCAGTTCATTAACAGCTTACTGATTATGTAGGTTGTGTGTTGAGAATTTATAGCAGATGTGGCCCCCCTTTCCCAAATGATGGTCTAATCTAAAGTGGAGTTCTTCCGGCAGTCGAATACATCTGGTGGGTGTTTGGGCAGCCTGGGCTTCGGGTGGCAAAACCACACCATCTGATTAGGGAAGGCTTTCTTACTTGGATTGTAAACACGTGCACCTCAGTTTTGGCCTCTGTGTTTCCAGGTTGATAATAAAATGAGTACAAAATAGCCAGGTGGGTAACTCTGAAGGCACAGTCAGCCAGAGTCTGTCTTGGGAAAGCTTCCAAGTCCAGAGACTGCGCTGGTGGAACAAACAGACCTTATCCTCTCAGTTTGAGTATCAGGGTTGCAGAGCGTGGTGCTTCTCACATGATGGGACCTGCAGTGTTTGGAACTTACAGCTTCTAGATGAAAGATGGCAGATGATACCAGTATTGTAAAACTACCTGCGGTGGGGTTTTGGCTTTTATTTCTGACTACCTCCCTTGCTAATAAGAGGTAAAGAGAGGCACTGTGTGGTAGGTGAAGCTCCCTATCAAGGGTCAAGAGTTGCTTTCTTTTGTTCAGTTTCTTAGGCAGATCGCTGAAATTGCCCTGGTCTGCACATACCTCTTCTGTAAAATCGAGATCTGGGAAGGACAGCCATGTTCAAGATCTCTTGTAACTTTGGTGTTTTATGGCTTTCAGAAACTCTGTAGTGTTTCGGGCACGCTGTAAATGGATGAAGAAGGCATACTGGAGAAAAACAGGCCCAGATTTTTTATTTTTTTAAAGATTTTATTCATTTATTTGACAGAGATCACAAGCAGGCGGGGGGGGGGGGGTGGAAGCAGGCTCCCTGCTGAGCAGAGAGCCCAATGTGGGGCTCTGTCCCAGGACCCTGAGACCGTGACCTGAGCTGAAGGCAGAGGCTTAACCCTCTGCCCCACACCCAGATTATTTTAATGTGAGCTCACCATGGCAGAGGGGAGAAATCGAAGTTTGGCTCTATTTCATGATTCCAGTGAAATTTATAAAGACTTTTTGAGAGCTCACCTTGTGCTGGGCAATGTATGCTAAGCAATTCGTTATTTCTTATCTTAAAATAATTCTGTCAGGTATTGTTATTCTCACATACCTGATTGATCAGGTAATCATTAGCCACTTTGGGATTGGAAACCACTCAGCTATACCTGACTGCAAAGCTTTTGCCCTCCCCCCCCTTTTTAAGATTTATTTTAGGGAAAGAGCACACATTGGGGGAGGAGGGGCAGAGGCAGAGGGAGAGAACCTCAAGCAGACTCTGCTGAGCTTGGAGCCTGACGTTGTTTTGATCCCATGACCCTGAGATCACGGCCTGAGCTGAAATCAAGTCAGACACTTAACCCACTAAGCCGCCCAGCACCCAAAGCTTTTGCTCTTAGCCACCGTCCCATCACGTGAGCTGGTGAGGCTCTTCGGCGTGATTCAGAGAGTAGAGCTCAGTTCCTTCCCTTGTCACCCTCTAGGGAGAAAACCAAAGTTGCCAAAGTTAGCCAAGGGGTGGAAGACGGACCTGATACCAAGAGAACAAAGCTTGATTCATCTGAAACTACTATGGTCAAAAAGGTATGTGTACTCTGAGGGGGGAATGATCAGAAGCCTTGGGGCCTTATGGGGGACAGGCAGTCACAACTGCAAGCAGGACGAGCAAGCATGTAGTCTTGACGGGAGGGGCCCGGACAAGCCGGGCCAGTGCTTGTCCTACTCAAAGAGGGGGTGGCTGCTGCTTAGTGGGAGCCAGCTGTTGCCATGAAGGAGGATGGATGCAGTGATGCCAGGTATCAGTTTTTAACAGAGTCAGAAATAGATTTTTTTTAATAGGTTCTGTCCCAAACTATTTTTCCCCCCACACCCACCTGCCCCCCTAAACTTTTTTTTTTTTTTTTTTAAGATTTTATTTATTTGGAGAGAGAGAAATTACACAGGCACGCACAAGCGGGGGTGGGGGCTGGGGGGCAGCAGGCAGAGGGAGAGGCTCCCTGCTGAGCAGGGATCTCGATGCAGGACTTGATTCCAGGACCCTGGGATCATGACCTGAGCCAAAGGCAGATGCTTAATGGACTGAGCCACCCAGGTGCCAGTCCCAAACTTTATTTTTAAGCAGGCTCCCTGCTGAGCAGAGAGCCCGACTGGTCCCAGGAACTTGGGATCATGACCTGAGCTGAAGGTAGAGACTTTAACCCTCTAAGCCACCCAGGTGCCCCTACTCCCAAACTTTTTAACACCAGCCACCTACTACTTTGGTTTGAATGCTCTTCTTTCACCCTGCAGAGGCTAAAGAGAATATGCCTGCAGGGCTTACTTGGTGTGTGGGCCGAAGGGGGGGGGCGGGGGGGCGCTCTGGTATCTGGAGCAGTAGCAGAAGAACTGTTATGGAGCAAAGGCCATGCCTCTTGCATAAAAGAAAGTTTTTTGGATAGACAGACAATTTAGGGAAATCCTACCTAAGTGGGCAGGAATACAGTTTAAAGTTTGAATTGTTTATGCTTTTCTTCTTTAAGATGAAGTTTTGGGGTCGGCTTTCCACCAGATAACCTTTTAGGAAGAAAGTTCTCAATGTTGACAAGTGTTATCATCCGTTGTGTACTTTCTAACATAGTTTGTAGGGACGTAGGCTGTACTGGAGTTGGCGCAGAGATTTAAGTTTGTTTTACAGCGAGAGAAGGGGCAGGGACTCGGCAGGAGAGGATCTTCTGAAGCCGGTGTTGGAATCTGAGAAGGGGGTCACGCGATGGGGGAGACAAGATGAAGGGGCCAGAATTGGTTTTGTCCAACTGAGGAGAGAGATGACCGAGCCCATATTTACTCTTTGCTTTGTAGATTTAAATGTGGAGAAAGAAAAACAGCTGGTCAGAGCTTCAAGTTAAAATTGCTCTAAAGGGGGGATTCTAAGAGTGCAGAAACCACAAAGAGAGACTGCAGAAACCACAGAAGTGGAACTCTGAGTTTCCAGCAAGGCTGGGCCGGAGATTTTCGTTTTCTTACTCTTTATGTTTGTATTGGAAGAGTTTGATTGCTGTGAGTGTGATACAGAGGAATTATTAAGCCCTAATTTTAGTGTCTATTCACAGGACCATAATTACCCAGAGTGAACATTGGTGTTTTGGCCAAAACTTGGGTCCTTTTCTTTCTCCCTTCTTTTCTTTCTTTTTGAGGCCCAGTCAAGCTTTATCTGAATAGCCCGGAGAGTTTGGTGGGGGGAGATAAATTGTTAACTAACGGAGGAGTACAAAAGCAGCTTTGTGGGTGCTGTCAATTTATAAATCACACCCTCTTACAAGTGTGACACTTGGCCTTGGTGTGAAGGGTTTTATGGCTTAAGGGCCTTCTCTGATTGAGGCGGGTCTTTCACATTCAAATGGAGAGAGCTCCCAGCTTTGTTAGCCCTTCACAGCTGGACGCTTCCCCTGGACTCAATACTGATGGTGCCCACTGGGGTGGATCTGGAAACAGCTCTGGGGAGCCACTTTATGGAGCTATGAGGGGAATGTGGGCAGCCCAGCCAGGCACCCGGTGGCCTTTGCGTACCATTCCTTGGGCTCTTCAGTCACAGAGCTCTTTGTGCGGCCTCTTCCTGCAGGGGCCCATTTTGAAGGTATCAAAATATTCCCCAGCTGACATTGTTAGTCAGCTGTTTCACTTGGACAATTCAGGCCTGGATTCCAACCTCGAGCCCTTAAGGTTGTGAGGCATTCAGTGCATTCCTGATGACAATCCCTGGGATTCCAAACCTTGTCTTTGTCCGGCCTCACTAAGAGCACTGTGGAAGGACGGGTGTGAGCTGGGTTTGGGCTCGAGCTTCGCCACCTCATAATAATAGGCCTCATCCATTTTGGCAGAGACTGCTCTGGGATTTTGAAGTTTTCTTCCAACTCAGAAATTCCTTGATTGAGATTATGCCCCTTCGCCTGAATTGTACAGAATAAGTAGTTGGGTTATGCTCAAAGTGCAGGATGGTGGGGAGGCAACCACTTCCTGTTTCCTGCGAAAGGCTTCTGGTTAGGGTTCCCTCCCCGCCCCCCCTTTCCTTAGGTTCAACCAAATGTTGTATAGCCACTTTTGCTTCAAGGTACACATTGTGCTCCTAAATTAGAAACGTTAAAAAACAAAGAGGAAAAATAGACCTGTGGTTTTCACACCGCTTAGGAGGATACTGGGCCTTTCTAGCATATGTGTCATCATGATAAATACGAGAGTGGGAAAATGTGTAGCCCAGAGGTAGGTGCTCAGTAGTTGGCTTCCTGTGGTGCCCAGGAAAAGTCATGAGACAGAGTTAATCAGAATCAGGTCTCGGGCATAAGTTTAATAGAGACATCAGTACAAAGTAGGTAAAGGAGAGAGCAGTAGTTTTATAAGGAAATGTCCAGAAAGATTTCTCAGAGGAAGAATTGTCAGAGTTGGCACATGAAGGCAGGTCTGCAGAGCCAGGACTGGCATTTAGTCACAGGAAGTGGGATCAGCTGAAAGGCAGACATTGGAACAGAATGACTCTGGCTTCCTTTACCCCAAAGCAGCCAGCTCTTTCTGTATCTTTGAAATGCAAGATGCCTACTGTGTGCGAGGCATTCTCTTGGGTGCAGGGAAGCGCATCCAGTCCTGTTGTCTCCTTAGAGCTGCTGCCGAAGCTAAGAGAAGTTCCTTGACTTGCCTGAGCTCCCGTGGTCGTGTAAGGCGGAGTGGAGGGGGAGGACAAGCCACTGGCTTGCCCTGCCACCTAAAGTGTGAATTCCCTTAGAGTTTCTAGGATAATTTGAAGTTTTATGGTGATGATGAGATAAAATATGTGAAGATTGGGACCTTTCTGGAAAAGCCTTTAGGGTACAAGGCCACCCTCATGCTCCCTTGCTGCTGCTCTGTTTCTTTACTGTTAAGGGCTGCCAGATGCGAGTAGATGACCGGGAGTGGTTACTTTCCATCACGGCTATTTATTTATTTATTTATTTATTTTTAAAGATTTTATTTATTTATTCGACAGACAGAGATCACAAGCAGGCAGAGAGGCAGGCAGAGAGAGAGGAAGGGAAGCAGGCTCCCTGCTCAGCAGAGAACCCGATGTGGGGCTTGATCCCAGGATCCTGGGATCATGACCTGAGCCAAAGGCAGAGGCTTAACCCACTGAGCCACCCAGGTGCCCCTCCATCACGGCTCTTTAAAAATTAAACACAACATAGGATTTGTTCTTGACATGCTAAGAAATACAGATTTAATTTTACCTCTGTTTCTGAAATAGTAAGGGACTAATTTGGGCACCGTTAATGCTCTTGTCATGAATCAGTTGTGAAATTCCACAGTTGACGAGTGATTCATTATTTTGATCCCCATTTCGGAGCAGTTTGTGGACGACTCATCTCCTCTTGCCCCCAAGCTGAAGGGAACATTCCAGGGACTGACCGCTCTCCTTCTTCACCTTGGTTCGTGATGCTGAGGGATCCTGTCAGTGTTTCCCCGTCAGAGTCTAGGCTCTTGAAGGGCTAGGCACTTTTGTTCACCGCTGTGCTCCTGGTGCAGTTCCTGGCACAGTCCCCGGGAGATGTCTGGTCACTATGTTGTGGCTGCTCCTGCCACATCATAGGACAGCTTTGGAGATCACTGTCATTTTAAAAAAGAATTACTGAGTTGACTTTCTTTGTGATCAACCAAGTGGGTTAATTAACCGCCTGGCACATTAGTTGTTGTGGTTTACGTTACCTGAGCTGGGCTGAGAGAACAGAATTCTGGAGAGGACAAGGGACTTGGCCAGGAATATTAAGAAGTAGGTCATTGGGTTCCCTAGACCAGGGACCTTTAGGCCAGAGGTGTTCAAAGCCCTGCTGATTGTCCGAATCACTTGGTTTGGGGCGGGGGACAGGAAAGACAGGGTGCATATCGCAGAGCTGGGTAGAGTGCCAACAGCAGGTTTTCCAGGTAGGACAGATATGGCGGGGAGGCTGGTGGCGGTGGGGGTTTGGCATTTTAGGCTTGAGGCAAGAGTTCTCTCCCAGCATCAGAGCACAATCCGGTGTATTTTTTATTGTGATATTTGATACTCTCAAATAATATGACATCAGTACAAATTAAAGATTTTTTTTTCATTTGAGGGGGGGGGGGAGAACATGAGAGGGGAGGTTAGAGGGAGAAGCAGACTTCCTATGGAGCTGGGAGCCCGATGCGGGACTCGATCCCGGAACTCCGGGATCATGACTTGAGCCGAAGGCAGAGGCTTAACCCACTGAGCCACCCAGGCGCCCCAACAAAAAAATCTTTAAAAATAGATACATAAATCTTTGCTAGCATGATCAAGGTCCACTGGCTGTTTCTCTCCAATATAAGTAACCTCCGTCCTCAATTGTGGTTCTCATTCCCACCCATTTCTTCTTACTACTTATGTATTTCCCAGCAATATAGAATTGTTTGGTATGCTTTTTAACATCTTAAAAATCAGGTTTAATATTTTTTTTTAAAGATTTTATTTATTTATTTGACAGAGTTCACAAGTAGGCAGAGAGGCAGGCAGAGTTGGGGGGGAGATGCAGGCTCCCTGCTGAGCAGAGACCCCGATGCGGGGCTTGATCCCAGGACCCTGAGATCATAACCTGAGCTGAAGGTAGAGGCTTTACCCACTGAGCCACCCAGGCGCCCCTCAGGTTTAATATTGTATATGTGCTGCCACCTGCTTTTTATTTTTTATTTTTTTAAAGATTTTATTTATTTATTTGACAGAGATCACAAGTAGGCAGAGAGGCAGGCAGAGAGAGAGGAGGAAGCAGGCTCCCTGCCAAGCAGAGAACCCAACTCGGGGCTTGATCCCAGGACCCCGAGATCACAGCCTGAGCTGAAGGCAGAGGCTCAACCCATTGAACCATCCACGTGCCCCGACCACCTGCTTTTTAAGAGCACCATTATGTTTGTGAGGCCGTCTATTTGTCTGCAGGTCTAGGGCTTTGCTCTCCATTGTGGTTAGCCACTAGCCACATATGGCTATTTAAATTAGAATTAACTAAAATAAAAAATTTTCTTCATTCTCCTAGCCACATTTCAAATGCTCACCAAGCGTGTGTGGCTATTGGCATTTGTATTGTGAAGCCCAAATACAGATTCAGGACATTGCCGTCATCATCGTGAGTTCTCTAGGACAGCCCTGCAGGACGTTATGTCTTTTTTTTTTTTCCCCCGCTGTAGAGTATTGTGTGAAAGCATTATTGTTTATCGAATCTTTTATTGATGGGCACGTGGGCATGTATGGTTTTTTTGTTACAAATGGTGTCACAGAGAGAGAGAAAGTGTGTGTGTGTGTGTGTGTGTGTGTGTGTGTGTGTGTGTGTGTGTGTGTAGATAATCTCTCTGGGTAAATGTGTGATTTCTCTGGGGTGTATACTTAGGAGGGAAATTAGGGTACGTGCAGTTTCAACTTAACCAGACCTGCTAAATGACTCTTGAGTAGTTCTGTCAGGTCACAGTCCAGAATCAGCAGTATGTGACGGTAACATTTGGTGACTTCAGGCTCTTTTGCCACTCTGCTGAGTGTGACAGCTTTGTCTTAGGATTGCAGAGTAGGTGTGGAAGTCCAACCTAGAAATCTGGTTTTCAAAGTTGTTTCAATTCTGATTCACATTTAGCTTTACAGCCAGAGCTGTATCCCTTGTTATAGATGTTCAGCTTTTTAAAAGTAAAGTGTGTGGGGCACCTGGGTGGCTCAGTGAGTTAAGCCTCTGCCTTTGGCTCAGGTCATGATCTTGGGATCGAGGCCCACTTCGGGCTCTGCTCAGCAGAGAGCCTGCTTCCCCCCTCCTCCCGCCTGCCTCTCTGCCTACTTGTGATCTCTCTGTCGAATAAATAAATAAAATCTTCAACAAAAAAATAAAAGTAAAGTGTGTTGGGACACCTGGGTGGCTTGGTTGGGTGTCTGCCTTTGGCTTAGGTCATGATCCTCAGTCCTGGGATCAAGTCCCGAGTTGGGCTCCCTGCTCCGCGGGCAGCCTGCTTCTCCCTCTGTCCCTCCACCCTTGTGCTTGTGCTCTCTGTCTCTCTCTCTTTCTCTGAAATAAATAAATAAAATCTTAAAAAAAAAAAAAAAAGTAAAATGTGTTTACAGTCCCAAATGTGGAAAATACAGAACAAGTAGAGATAATGTGAACCCTGCTCCCCATTAATGACTGTCGTGTTCCTTTCAGTGTTCTTTCTACTCGTTCACATATGTGATGAAGTTGAAATTTTAATGAACATCCATTAGCACACGCGAGTCATACATAGTGATCTAATCTATGTGATGGAAACAAGTACCATCTTCTGCTTTCTTCGTGCAATGTATTTCCCATAAGCCTGGGAGCAGATAGTCCACTTTGGAGGCTCTGGCTTTAAGAGGCTGTGTCACTTCTCTTGCCGCCTTGCCTCAGTCCATCAAACCAGCTCATGTTGTAGTGAGGGTTTTGCACTGTTCGGAGTGGCTCAGCACAGCCCTGCAATTTGACGGCTCTCAGACTGGGTGGGAGAATTCATCTTTTGTATTTACTGTTGGGCTTTTTGGCAAATGAAAAGCAGATTGGACCCTATCAACTCACGGATACTTACTGACATTCTGTTCTGTGCAGTGCTGCGTCTTCCACTGTGGTCCCTGCTTCAGGAAGCTTATCCCCATCTGGGGAGAGGTGTAAGAGGGCTTCTTATTAGTCTTAACTAGACTATCAGATTGAAATCCTTAAGGCTCAGAATTGCCAGGAAAGGAAATGGATAGTGGAGGGAAGTCAGTCAGGCATTATACCCAGAGGGATCTGTGATCTGAGGGCGGGGAGAGCAGGGAGGGCTGAGTGAGGTGCAAAAGTGACCTGTTTTAGGGTATTCGTTGTGGTGGTTGCAGCTGCCTGGCAGATATTGCTGGGGGCTTTTCGTGAAGACCCTTCATTTTCTGAGGTTGCTGTTAAGCATATTTTTCTGGTTATAAATCCAGTGTCTGTGAGGTGAGTAAGACGGGTACCACCAATCTGCATTTGTACGTACTATAGATTAGGGGACATCATTTTCGGTTTTTTATTTATTTATTTTTTAAGTTATCTCTACATCCCCCATGGGGCTCAAACTCATGAACCCTAGATCAGTATCACATGCTCCACCAACTGAGCCAGCCAGGCACCCAGATGAGGATAGGCTTTAGGTAGTTTGAACCAGAAAAATGGGACATTAATTGGAGGCGGAGTGCGGTAGCACAAGAAGCATTGAACAGCCACTATGACCCGAGAAGGATAAAGACCAGGCCAGCTAGGGAGACTTGGAAACAGTCGGAATTTAGCTTTTTTCTAAAGAGCCCTTCTGGTCATCAGTGTGTCTCTGTTTCTAGCTTTCATATTCCTAGTTCCCAGGAGAAAGAATCTGGTTGGTGTGGCCTGAGCCATGTGCCCGCGTCTGGCTTTGTGTCATCTGTAGCTGGAGGGCTGCTACATATTTCAGACAAGGTTTACTGGGGTCCTCCTCCCCAAATTTCAGAAAACTTCCCTAACGGTTGCCTGCCAGAGACAGGCCTAAGAGAGGTAAATTCATTTGTCTGAGTTCACAAGTTACAGCAAAATTTCGGTGAGTTCTGCCCTTTGACTTGGGGAGGAAAGAGGGCCTCTGTCCTTGGTCCTAGCGCTGTATAAGGTCCCACTCTGGTCTCCTTCCAGCCATTCCCCTAGTAGAATGAGGATTCCATGGAATTAAAGAGATGTGTTCACCTGGGCCCATCTCCCCTACTAACCCACCTCTCCAGTTCTGGGCCACATTGTGGATGCTTGGGACTCCTGGAATCTCCTGCCCAGACAACCCCAGGCTTACTTCCCAGGCTTTTGTGGGCTTCTTCCCTCATCTTCCTCCAGAGTGCAAACCTTGGCAACAATGTCCATGTGCCTAGGGCTGAGGAGTAGTTGTTGTAGTGGGGGAAGGATGGTCTGGGAGGCCACACTCAACATGCAGAGCCTCTTGAGCTGTGAGAGCCAGAGGGGGGAGGAGAGAGGGAAAGAGGACCACCTTTTGCAGTGCACCCCATTCTGGCACAGAACTCCCAAGGAGGGTGAGAATTCCAAATTTGATCCTAGTCTTCCAGGTAGTAAGAAAATATATTTGTTAAGGCAAGAGAATATAATATACTTTATTTTTTAATAGCCTGTTCGTATGATTTATACTTACAAATATGTAGAAGTGGTATATGGGTTTCCATTTGTACTTTCACCCCAAGTCCTGAAAGTTTAGAGGTGGGCCTTCGTAGGACTGAGACCATGAAACAGAACTTTTTTTCCTCGTTTCTCATAGCGTTGTGACCTAACAAATCAGTGGATTCTTAGCCAGGTGAACTACAAAAATTCTGAATTAAAATCTTGGTAGTTTATGAAACCTCATGAGAGTTTGTTTTGCTCGTGTGATGGCATTCCCAGACCATACTGCTGATGGCTTGATCTGTGTTGTGAGACTCCTTAAGAAGGGTCGAGCAGTCTGTATCAAGCAGTAAATGTCACTCAGGGGCTGTTTGACTTGACTTTTGAGGTCAGACAGACTCATTGACCAAAAAGTTGGAGGACAGTACAAACATTACGTATACCAATTCTTACAGTGGATTGAAATCCCAAAGGAGTGATTATGGGGACATAGAAAACCTCCTTAAAAACCGTATGACTGTTTCATCTTCACTAGGTGCTTGAGCTTTCATCTGTCAGTTCCATTTTGGTCGTTAGCAAGCAGCGTCAACTGCCTGGGAGCGGATAGGTCTTGGTTCACTTAGCATCCTAATTATACTGTCGTCTCTTTTCTTTCTTAAATATCTGGGGCGTTTGTTGGGGGAGTGGGGTGGGTGTGTGGTATGTATATGTGGTGAAAGAAGGAGGGAGAAAAAGAGACCCATACCTCAGGAAGTTTGAATTTATTTATACATACTCACATACCATCTTTTTTTTTTTTTTTTTTTTAAAGATTTTATTTTTTTCAGAGAGAGACAGTACAAGCATGAGTGGGGGGAGGAGCAGAGAGCGAGGAAGGAGCATGGAACCTGATCATGACCTGAGCTAAAGGCAGACACTTAAACTGACTGAGCCACCCAGATGCCCCCATCTTTTTTGTTTGTTTATTTAAGATTTTATTTATTTATTAGAGAGAGAGTGTGAGGAGTGCCATGTGGGGGATGGAGGAGAGGAAAAAGGAGAGAGAGAATCCCAAGCAGATTCCCTGCTGAATAGGGAACCTGACTGGGCTTGAACCCAAGACTCTGGGATTATCACGACTTGAGCCGAAGGCAGATGCTTAACAGACTGAGCCACCTAGGTGTCCCACACGTAGCCATCTTTTTTTTTTTTTTTTTTTTTAAGATTTTATTTATTTATTTGACAGAAAGAGATCACAAGTAGATGGAGAGGCAGGCAGAGAGAGAGAGAGAGAGAAGCAGGCTCCCTGCTGAGCACAGAGCCCGATGTGGGACTCGATCCCAGGACCCTGAGATCATGACCTGAGCCGAAGGCAGCGGCTTAACCCACTGAGCCACCCAGGCACCCCCCACATGTATCCATCTTAAACTTCGTTAAAGTAGCTAGTGCTGAGAACCTTTTTTTTTCCCTGAACCATCTGAGAATAAGGTTTCAAACCATGCTCCTTTTATCACTCCCAAATATTTCAGTCTGTGTTTTCTCAAACAAGGCATTTTCTGTAGTCACAAACCAAACTTCAAAATCCAAATTCAAATGGATACATCACTACCATCTAACCCTGAGACCCAATTCAGATTTTATCGGTTGTCCAATCATGTCCTTAATGGCAGAAGAATTCAGTTCTGGATCATGTGCGCATCTAGATTTTCATGATGCTTTTGAAGATTACAAGCCACTTATTTTGTAAATTGTTCCTTAGTCTGGGTTCGTCTGCTGTTCCGTCACGATTAGATTCCAGCTTCACACCTTTGGCAAAAATACCACAGCAGGGTTGCTCCTCATCCCATCCTGCGGTCTGGTTCTGGTTTCTATATGCTGCTTTACTGACATTGGTAATTTTGGTCATTTGAGTAGAATTATGCCTGCCAGATTTCTCCTTTGAAAACAATTCCTCTGGGGCGCCTGGGTGGCTTGGTGGATTAAAGCCTCTGCCTTCGGCTCAGGTCATGATCCCAGGGTCCTGGGATCGAGCCCCACGTCAGGCTCTCTGCTCAGCAGGGAGCCTGCTTCCTCCTCTCTCTCTGCCTGCCTCTCTGCCTACTTGTGATCTCTCTGTCAAATAAATAAATAAAATCTTAAAAAAGAAAGAAAACAATTCCTCTTTTCTCTGTAATTTCCCCTCCAATAATTTTTGAAGTTTTTTTTTTTTTAAAGATTTCATTTATTTATTTGACAGAGAGAGATCACAAATAAGCAGAGAGGCAGGCAGAGAGAGAGGAGGAAGCAGGCTCCCTGTCGAGCAGAGAGCCCGATGGAGGGCTCGATCCCAGGACCCTGGGATCACGACCTGAGCCAAGGCAGAGGCTTTAACCCACTGAGCCACCCAGGCGCCCCTGGAGAGGTTTTTTGAAAATACGTAAATAACCTCATTATTCATCAGACTTTATCAGATTAGCCGATTTTAGATCAAAGACTAAAGGATTCTAGTTCATTTGAAGTGTTAAAATCTCTTACTGTTGGGATGCCTGGGTGGCTCAGTTGGTTGGACGACTACCTTCGGCTCAGGTCATGATCCCGGAGTCCCAGGATTGAATCCCACATCGGGCTCCCAGCTCCATGGGGAGTCTGCTTCTCCCTCTGATCTCCTCGCTCATGCTCTCTCTCACTGTCTCTCTCTCTCAAATAAATAAGTAAAATCTTTTAAAAAATAAAATCTCTTACTGTTTATTTTTTTCCATAAAGTGTTCCAGTTTGACCAGTGGGAGCTCCTTTATGTTGGTTGGCTCCTATTTACTCGGGACACACCCCCATCATTCTGTGCACACTTTGTTTCAGGCGCAGTAAGATGTTTGGGGCTCCTATCATACTCTTCCTGCATTAGCTGTGAAATCTGCTGTTTCTCCAAAGAGAAATGTTTCTCAGTGGGGGGTTAGAATCCCAAGATCTGGAGGTTAGGTGTACTGACTGTTCTCAGGGCGTCATCGCCTTGATGCTTTGTCTGTGGACGTGGCTGCTCAGTATTTGTACACATGTACACACAGGCTTGTGTCTGCACTTACTTCCGTGCTGTATATATTGAAAATGAGTTCATACTAATAACCCCACCACAGGCTTTATTATGGTTTTTTTCCCTTTCCGCAATTCTAATTCTCTTCTCTGACAGTGAGAAACCTATGTTCTCTATTTTCACTTGTTGCAGAAGTCCTTGGTGGGAGTGAGTCTCCCAGTCTACCACTACCTGAGCCGACCCCCGCCCCCGCCCGCCCCCGGTTGCAGGATGCCACCTTTCCCACCCAGCTCTGCTCTGTCCCCTGCAGCCGGTCACCCAGCACCTCTACACACTCTTCCCTGCCCTTCCTAAGTGCCAGTGGATGGTTTCTGGACTGAACGATTCAGGAAAGGAAAAGGAAAGTCACTTTCTTACTCATATTTAATTATTTATATTTTAAAATATAGATACAGAATGGCATTTTTTGAGATCATTTCATTTAGCTTTAATAGGTTACAGCCATGCTTCCTTTCACTACAGGCCTTTTACAAATGCCTTCTCCAGCCCCGCAGCCTGGAGATTTTGTCTCATAACCGTTGCTTGTGTTTCTTGCTCTTATTTATTGTTATTTTTATTCTCAAACCATTGTTCTGATGTTTTTGTTGGCTATAACAATGTTTTATTGACTATCTGTAGACACACAGTCTTGTTCACTTGTGCAAAAATTTCTGCAGTGTGAGCATAGCCAGAGTTAAAGCCAGAGTGGAACTGGGTCTTTAGCTTTGCTCTGACTCCTTCCGGTGCAGGGAGTGTATGTCACTCGTTGCTGTGTCCCCAGCGTGCAGAGGTGCACACAGTAAGTGCTCAGTTAACATTTATTGGGTTTGCGTGGTCCTCAGCTGCTATTAATGAACAGTAAGCCTTAAATAATGACATTTCTCCTAGATGGTGAGGAGCTACTGCCTTGCGATTTAAAGCTAACATTTTTCTCCCTAAGCAATTTTGCCTTTTTCTCAACAGAAGGTGGTCTTTTGCTCCGTTAAGGACGCACTGGAAGTGGACTGGAGAAGTGATAAGGCGAAGGCAGCTCTGAAGCGCACAACCTCAGATTACTTTCTCCTTCAAGGTGAGGAGCCCGAGCAGAGCGTCCCAGTGGGCGCTTTGTGCTTTGCTTTCCGGAACTGCGGCTGCAGAGTCCAGGGCTCTCTTAATGTTTGCCCCAGTCTAGTTCTTCACGAGCTGGCTCTCCGTGACCACTCGAAAACATCCTGTTGGCTGGGCTGGAGATGTGGCCCCTCATTGAGCTCTGCATAAGCCTCACCCGTTCTCAGGAGATGGGGGTAGAGATGTCGCTTTTATTTGTCAAATTTGCAAAGCACCTTTGGTTGCATTTGGATAGTCTTCAGCCTTCCTTTCTCCAGGGCTGGGTCTCTGCGGACTCCAGGAACACCCCCTGCCCCAAGTCAGGACAGATGGTGGCTGTGTGTGATAGCGAACACAGTTCCTCCTTCCGCAGGCACTATGTATATTGGTTCAGAAGGAAATATGTAAAACAACATAAAACTTCCTTAATAAACTGAAAAATCAGATGAGGCTAGGAATGAAGCCTTCCTCCTGTAATTAGTGGTGTTAGCCAGGTTAGGTTGGGGAGAGTTGGGAGAAACTAGTTTAGAGCACTTAATATCCATTTGTCTAGAAATCATCCAGTGTGGGGAGTTAAGGGAGGGCATCTAGTGCGTTAGGTAGGAATGAGTCTTAGGAATGAGTGTGCTAGGATTCAGAAAATACTCCTTTGGATGAGGACAGGGTCGCAAGGCAGTGCTGTCTGTAATCCAGCCTGAGCATGGTGCATGGGCCTTTGGGAGAAGCTGATCGCTCTGCCTGACACATCGAGAGCCCGCAGTAAACAGTAGCCATTAATTTGCAGTTTTGGGGCTTATAACCCAAGTGGTTCTTATTGCTGCTTGTACTGGTATTTGAATTTACCAAAATCTGGTGATTCTCAACTGAAGGTGGTTTTGCTTGCTGGGGGCATGAGCAGTATTAAGGCATTTTTGATTGTTCAGGCTATGGGCAGGTGGAGTGGGGCGAGGTCAGGCATGTTGCTAAATATCCATGGCACGGGATAGCCCCTGTAGCAAAGAGTTATCTGGCCCACAATATTACAGTGTCAGTAGTGCCAAGGGCAAGACATCTGTTCTAACCCTCTGCAGTTTCTCGAGTATTTTCTCCTCTGAGCTCATCAACGCAGCGCCCTTGTGAGATAAACAGCGTGGGTGGGAATTCTCCCCAGTTTGGTTCCTTGAGGTGAGGAAACAGAGACCAGGAGAGGCTCAGTGTTTTACCTGAGAGAATACAGGTTGGCCACGGCAAAGGAGCTGGGGCCCTGAACCGCTCAGGTCTTTGAAGCTTAAGGCGGTGTGAGACACCTGGACGCAGCAGCCTACCTCCATCGTGCTCTCTAGGCGTTGGCTTATGGAATCCTTCCTACAGCCATGTGGGCTAGCTGCTGTTCCCCCATTTATAGGTGTTTTAAAAGATACAGACAGGGGTGCCTGGGTGGTTCAGTTGGTTGAGCATCTGCCTTTGGCTCAGGTCATGATCTCAGGGTCCGGGGATAGAGTCCCATATTGGGATCCCTACTTGGCGGCGAGTCTGCTTCTCCCTCTCCCTCTGCCACTCCCCCTGCTTGTTCTCTCTCTCTCTGTCTCTCTCTCCCTCTGTCAAATAAATAAAATCTTAATAAAGAAAAAGAAAAAAAAAAGACAAGGACACCTGGGTGGCTCAGTCGGTTAAGCATCTGCCTTCAGTTCAGGTCATGATCCCAGGGTCCTGGGACTGAGTCCCACAACCAGCTCCCTGCTCAGCAGGAAGTTTTGGTTCTCCCTCTGCCTGGTCTCCTTCTGCTTGTGCTCACTTACTCTTTCTCTCTCAATCTAATAAATAAATAAAATCTTAAAAAAAAAAAAAAAAGGGACGCCTGGGTGGCTCAGTGAGTTAAAGCCTCTGTCTTCGGCTCATGTCATGATCCCAGGGTCCTGGGATCTATTTTTTTTTTTTTTTTTTTCTTTTTCTTTTTAAAAAGGACTGATTAAGACCCAGGCCTGTGGCCATCCCTGCCCTCAGGAGCCCAGGACTAAGGTGGGAGGCAGCAGTATGGGGGAAAGTGTAATTCATATCAGGCCACTGCTGGCCAGCACTGGCAGATGTTACAGGGGCAGGGGATGTAGACAAGAAGCAGTAGCCTGAGCAAGAAGCAATAGCCTTGTTACTGACCCAAATGGCCGACTTGGTGCATGGTTGTTCAGAACAGGAGCTTTCGAATCAAAACATCTGGTTTTTCAGTCCTGCTTCTGTCTTTTTTTTTTTTTTTTTTTTAGGTGGGTAATGTTGAGCCACAGAGTTAAATTCCCTGAAGCTCACTCATATTCCTCTCTGTCACAGTGTTAATAGCACTTGCCTCAAGGGCATTTTTGTAAGGTTTGGATAGTATGCATACACTCTCAGCACAGAGCATGGAAGTCCTAGAGACCTGTGTTATCTGTAAAGTTGTGGGGTTTTGTTTTGTTTGGGGTTTTGTGTTTTGACACAAGTACTTTGCAATTGTGTAGAAATTTTGGGATTGACTCGGTTTCCTTTATTTTTTATTTATTTATTTATTTTTAAAGATTTTATTTATTTATTTGAGAGAGAATGAGTGAGAGCATGAGAGAGGAGAAGGTCAGAGGGAGAAGCAGATTCCCCAAGGAGCTAGGAGCCCGATGCGGGACTCGATCCTGGAAGTCCAAGCGGGATCATGACCTGAGCCGAAGGCAGTTGCTGAAGCAACTGAGCCACCCAGGCGCCCTGACTCAGTTTCCTTTAATTCCATATTTGAGTAGGTATTATCATGGCAGCAATCCTACTAGATTTTAATTTTCTGCCTGTGACATTTTGTTGGATAATATATCCCCTATGTTTACTTTTCTAAACGGCACTCACTACTTTTTTAGTTTCAATTTCAGGGCTTCAGGTTTGGTGATTAAAATGATGTTCGTTAGTCAGTAGTCATATAAATTTTTTTTTAAGATTTTATTTATTTATTTGATGGAGATCATAAGTAGGCAGAGAGGCAGGCGGGGTGGGGTGGGGGGAAGCAGGCTTCCTGCTGAGCAGAGAACTCGATGTGGGGCTCAATCCTAGGACCCTGGGATCATGACCTGAGCCGAAGTCAGAGGCTTTAACCCACTGAGCGACCCAGGTGCCCCCCAATTTTTTTGTTACAGTAAGAAACACATACCATGAGGGCACCAAATTTACTATCTTAATGATTTTTACATGTATGGTTTTGTTGCAGTCATGGAATTATAAAAGGAGGCAGGCCCATATGCCCTCTAGGCCAGGAGTGGCAGGAAGGGGCTTTCAGCTCCTCCCTCCACACCCCTCACCTGTGGCGTGGGTGGCTGAAGGACCCTCATCGATGGCTGGCAAGTCTAGATCATCAGGCCACTTTCCCCAAACCTCAGAACCCAGTGGCACAGGAGGGGAAGTGACTTGCCATCATCATAAAACAAATTAGTGGTAGAGTCTACATCTCAACCAAGTCCCCTGACTCTGCCAGGGGCTAGTTCCTTCATACCACTCCACTGCTCTTTCTGGCTGTTTGTGGATATCCAACACAGCCTTTCCTGAGCCTCTCTCTGCAGCAGGTGACAGGTTCTAGGCTTTCTTGTGTGGTGTCATACAACACATTCCTAGTGGTGATTTTTTTTTGTTCCGTTGGTCTCTGTAGGCTCTGATGCATCTTCCCAGAGAGGCTGGAGCTACTGGGAGTGCCCCAAATGCAGTGAGCCAGAGGGCCTGGTTTGGCTTCTGGGAGCTTCTCTATGAATGCGTACTTAATTTTATTAATGCCCTCCACTGCCTGCTGGGCTGAAGTTCTGGAGGTAGAGGGAAATGGCTGTTGTGATCTCTCCCAGGTTATACCAGCAGCTTAGAATCCTCCGCTTATAGGTATGAAGTTGATCCTCTGTGGGTGTGTCATCTTGATCTTATACCCAGGGAAATACTCCTTTTGATTTTCTGCTCAGCCATTCATGGAGCTATGGGATTCTCCTGTAATTTGACCTTAATGGATTTATGCAGCAAAGCATAGCAGCTTCCACATGTGAAGTTGCCTTCTGCAAATACACTGGCTGTTAACTGTCTTTGTGACTTCAGGCAGATAACTTGCTTTTCTAGGATTTTGTTTGCTTGCTTATAAAATGGTAAGACTAAGTCAGCCAGCCTGTCTTGAAAAATAAAATGTTTTCTTTTAAGATTTTATTTATTTATTTGACACAGAGAGAGAGAGATGCCGAGAGAGAGGGAATACAAGCAGGGGGAGCGGGAGAGGGAGAAGCAGGCTTCCTGCTGAGCAGGACCCTGGGATCATGACCTGAGCTGAAGGTAGACACTTAATGACTGATCCACTCAGGCGCGCCCCTCTGAGTCCAAATAATCAGTGAATCTAATAAAATACCCTTCTTGTGGCTTGTATTTCTCTTTTATATTTGTATCTTTTTTTTAAGATTTTATTCATTTATTTATTTGAGAGAGTGAGTGCATAAGTAAGGGGAGGGGCAGAGGGAGAGAGTGAAGCAAACTCCCCCCTGAGCAGGGAGCCCCATGTCGCGCTCAATCCCAGGACCCTGGATCATGACCTGAGCTGAAGGCAGATGCTTAATGGACTGAGCCACCCAGGTGTCCCTCTACTTTTAGACTTATATAACTTTATTGATTTATGACTTACACCAGAAAACTTAGTTTAGGGGCGCCTGGGTGGCTCAGTCCTTAAGCGTCTGCCTTTGGCTTGGGTCATGATCCCAGGGTCCTGGGATGGAGCCCCCCTCATCAGGCTTCTTGCTCAGCAGAAAGCCTGGTTCTTCCTCTCCCACTCCCTCTGCTTCTGTTCCATCTCTCAATGTGTCTCGTTCTGTCAAATACATTTAAAAAAAAAAGGAAAGAAAAAAAAACTTAGTGTAAGTGTATTTCTTTTAATAAATTCTAGAATTTTTTGTTTGTTTTGGGAAGGGCTATTTTTAAAATTTTTTAAAATTAATTCATTAATTTAAACAATATCCTCCACATAGTCCTAAAGTTTGATTTTAATTAGAACCATTCTTTTTGCCCATGGCAGTAAAAGTAGAGTCCGAGTAGAGACTGATGCAGTCTCATCTCCTGGAAAAACCACGATCTTTGGAGACTGACAGAGCTGAGCTCAGATCACAGCTCCTCCCCCTTATCAGCAGGCCTAACCTTTGGTGTATGAGCTTCATTCAGATCTGGGTTCCTGACTTAGGACTGAGGGGCTAGCAGACAACTCTGCCTTCCCTTGGCTCTAAGAGAGGTACTGAGATGGCGAATATGAAAGATGAGTGCCGGGGCACAGCTTCTAGACTGTTTAGTATTTTCCTTTGACTCTTCCGAACATATTCCAGTCACATGTTGAGGAGGAGGATTGGGTTTTTTTGTTGGTTTGTTTGTTTAAGTTTTTATTTATTTATTCCACAGACAGAGATCACAATTAGGCAGAGAGAGGGGGGGTGGGGGAAGCAGGCTCCCTGCTGAGCAGAGAGCCCGATGCGGGGCTCCATCCCAGGACCCTGGGATCATGACCTGAGCCGAAGGCAGAAGCTTTAACCCACTGAGCCACCCAGGCTCCCCGATTGGTTGGTTTTTTAAGTCGAGGTTTGCACACCTGAAATTGATACAATTCTAAAATGGCCTTACTTTTGTTATTATAAAATTAAACACTGCTAACGTCTGACTTCTGGAAGTAGGATGGCCTTGGGGAGTATCCAGGTTGAGTGGTCGACTTTTCAGGCATTACTGTGGTTTTCCTGTGGCGTGTAAGAATGGTTATTGAGTACTGGACACTGCTTGCTGCTTTACCTGGCAATGTGCTAAGCGTCTGACATATTCTCAAGTTATTGTGACAGCCTTCAAAATATAGTTGCTGTCCCATTTTCTTTGAAGAGACCAAGGTTGAGCATGGCTGTGGCTTGCTTGGGTATATGCTTGGTTTTATAGACAGAACCAAGATTTAGACCATGAGGTCTCTTTGATCCCTGCACTGTGTTCCTCACATCTATAAATGCACCTCTGAGCTAAGTAATTTTGTTAAATTTCAAATCAGGAGCCCTGCATGTTAGAGAAATAGAATTACCACCACAATACAGAAAACCCTGGTTCAAATATGTATTAGAAAGATTATCTGAATTCTGACCCAGATAGTCTTTCTTCTCCCCCAAGAGACATTTGAGTTTTATGTTTTTGAAAAAAAAGGGGGGGTGTGTCTTGAAAGGGCCTATCTTGGAAGTTGATTTAACACTTATAACCATGCATGTGTGTGTGTAAACCAGACTGTTAAGCCAGTTTCACTCTTTACACTGGATGGTCTTCAGTGGTACGGAAAGATCTCGGAGCATGTATAGAGTGACCTCATATGTCTTGTTGGCTATGTGATGTATTCCTTTGGGTGTAGCGTTGTTTGTGACCAGTTTCATCTTGAAAGGTATGGAAGTTGTTTTCAGTTTTTCCTGGTCCTTGGAATCTGTTCCCAAGAGCCTTTCTAGGAAGGTGACCTTTACACCTAATGATGCCTCGGGAGTTCCTAGTAAGGACACAGTGCCTGCTTGGCTGTGATGCACACCCGAGAGACCTCCTAGGGACCCTGAGTTTATTTCACTATGGCCCAGCAGAGCACACAACACTTACTCTGTAAGTAAGTATTTTTTGCCTGAGTGACTGGTTGTTGCTTGTCTGGACATTTGGCCCACTCTAGAGTGAGAGCAGCTTGCCCCACGGTGTCCCTGCAGGATCTTCTTGCCTGCCCTGTTCTCTTGGCACCCTTCAGACTCGATTCCAACATCATGCTGGCCTGGCGCTCACACGTAGGTGTTTTACTGCCCCATTCACAATTCAGCCCCTGGGGAAGCAGCTGCTCTGTGGTGTGTGCGTGTGCGTTTGCCTTGTTTGGGTGTCGAGTGTTTTTCCAGTTTACCTAATAAGATAGCGGCCAGACTGCATGCTTCCTGCTGCATTTTTCCACTATCTTGAGAGTTGGCCTCACCATCTGTGAGCAAAAGGTCTCATCTTTTTATTATTCTCCCATGGCATGTTGCAAAACATTAAGCATGAGCTGGTTTCCTGTGACAAAAAGTTGACTTTGATTTGTTCTTTTTGAGGTGACTGTGAGTTTATCATAACAGGAGTGCTAAAAATACCGGGTCTAGTATGGAAACAGCATTCACTTACCAGCATGAACAATAACACGCAGGTTTAGCCCAGAGCAGGAAGAAACGGGCTTTATCGCAAGATGAGAATACTTAGCATAGAATCCTTGGCAACGTGAACTTTCTTGAAAGTTCTCAGTCTCTGTTCTGATGAGTTGTGGAAAAGTACTTGGGCCATTTTTGAGCCACAAAATTAAAGCTGAAAATAATCTTAACCAAACATTGTTTGAGTACCTGCTATATGCCAGGTCCCTTGCCTGGGAATCCTCATTAGATCCTTGCCAGTGGAAGAGAGAATCACAGACCATTCTCCCTGTGAGGAGTAACAGGGCTCTGGAGAAGGCTGTTGTGTTGTCCTGTTCTGTTTCTCAGCTTCTGTGAACTGCTTCATAATAAACTACCGTGGAGCTCAGGGAACTGGGGGCCTGGGTCTAATTGGCAAGCCGAGGAGTCTTCACAGAGGATAATACATCTGAGCTTGCTTGTAAAGAAGAGGGATTTGCTAGGGACTGGAGAGAGGCAAGGTGATTGCAGGCAGAGGTGCGGATCCTTCACGGGACCAGTGGTGCCAGGACCATGACACAGTGAGGCTGGAGAGATCATTGGGTCCCTGCTCTCTTTAGCCTTTTATTCTTACAGTTTTTTTTTTTTTTTTTTTTAAGATTTTATCTTTAAGAGGTGCCTGGGTGGCTCAGTCGTTAAGCTTCTGCCTTCAACTCAGGTCATGATCCCAGGATCCTGGGATCGAGCACCGCATCGGGCTCCCTGCTTGGTTTGAAGCCTGCCTCTCCCTCTCCTACTTCCCCGGCTTATATTCCCTCTCTCTGTGTGTCTTTCTCTCTCAAATAAATAAAATATTTTAAGAAATTTTTAAGTGCTCTCTATTAGCAATAATCGCGCCTCGGATAAACCTCATTGGCTACGATACTGCCACTGCGCAAAGCTTTAAGTGCTCTCTATACCCAGCGTGGGACTCAAACTCACAGCCCTGAGATCCAAAGTCACATGGTCTTCCGACTGAGCCAGCCAGACTCCTCTAGCTTCATTTCTTATAGCCGATCTTTGTCCAACTGATAGGATACCAGAATTTACTTGGGGAACGTTTGAAAAATACAGATTACCTGGTTCTAGCCCAGATTTATTGTATCAAAATAACTAGCAGAGCCTGGCATCTCTATATTTGTAAAGCTCCCCCTCTTCTGAGTCCCCAGCCAGTTAGAGGGCAACTGCCACAGGGTGGGGGTACTCATGTGCTTCGTCACAGCTTTGAGCTCCTTTGTGTTCTTACTTTACAGCATATTAAGTATTTATTTCAAATGAGGCCATTACTACATTGAGGCAGGAAAAAGGAACTGACCCATGTAGCTTTTGAATATATACCCTCAGACTAAAGAAAAAAGAACTATAAACAAATACTGAACTCTAATTAGTAGGTTTGTTTTTCACAGTGGTATATGGGTTAGCAATTCTGAAACTAGTTACTGTTCTAGAATGGAGCAGATAGGTAAATATTTTGTGGATAATGAGAGTCAGTTTTTGTTTTTTTTTTAATTGCCAGAAACGGGAGTTCCTGTAAGTATGGAAGGTGGGAAAGGCTAGAAGGAACCCTGTGAGGTCAGGTGGGCATTGGAGTCACCAGATGAACTCAAGGTTTTTCTGTGCAGATACAGACATAGATGTGTAGATGCGTGTGTCTTCATGTTTATGCGTATGTATTTCCTAGTTCTGTTTGTTGAGAGGGCTTAGAAGCAAGGGTACTCTGGTAGCAAGCCATGAGTACACCTCAGCCCAGATCCTGCCTGTTAATAATCTCATAAGAACCATGTTGAGAAATGACTGATGCTGGGGCTTGGGTGGGAACATCACAGGTGAGCTTGGAATATCCTGCTGTGCCAGAAAGTAAGGATGTGCTTGAAGAATGATGGGTCATGTCAGAGGAACGCAGGAGCCAATTTGAAGGGGCTCCTCCTGGGGAGATCTGGGACAATTGGAGGATCAAGTAAATAATAGATTGTAACTCATGAAATAAAGAGCCCATGACTATACTAATAGGTAAACAAATATGTAAATAAATGGGGGTGAGAGGAAAGGTGTGTTTTTTGTTTTTTAATTTTTTTCTGATATTTTATTTATTTATTTGACAGAGAGAGAGCAAGAGAGGGAACACAAGCGGGGGAGTGGGAGAGGGAGAAGCAGACCCACTGAGCAGGGAGCCCAACACAGGGCTTGATCCCAGGACTCCAGGATCATGACCTGAGCCAAAGGCAGATGCTTAACTGACTGAGCCACCCAGGCACACCCTGTTTTTGTTTTTTCAGTAGAAGGATAGAGTAGGAGCGGTGAAGATTTTAAAAATCTGTATGTGACCATCACCATGGCAGTAAAAATTGTTTCAGTCAAGAATCCTTGATGGATGCTAAAATGAACAGGAAGGTTTGTTGTGAAATAGAAGAGATAATCTCTTCCCAAGCTACTTCTTAACTAATTACAGAGAGACTTTAGAGAACCCTGGTGGATTGTGCCTCAACCGAGAGATCAAAGTTGATATTCCAGGAACGGGAGAGAAAGAGCTCATGCATCCGGAGAGGGCGCACTGGGGAGGACACGCCATCACGCCAGATTCCCTGTCCAGAGTGCGTAGTGTGAGTCCGGTTATGAGGAAGCGTCAGACCAGCTCGAATGGAAGAATATTCTGTGAAGTAAATTGTTTGTTCTCTTCAAAGTATCACAGAGAACTGAGGAATTCTTGTTCCAGATTAAAGGAGAATAAAGAGATGCAAAAACTAAGTAGAATGGAGAATTCTGGATTGAACCCAAGAGTAGGGGAGGTTTTTTATTTCTTTGGCTCTCAAGGACATTAGTGGGACAGTTGATGAAATTTGAAAAAGGTCTGTAGATTAGATATACTCTATCAATGTTAATTTCATGGTTTGTGTAATTGTTTCATGGTTTGTGTAATTGTTTCAAATACTCTGAGGTATTTGGGGGCAAATGCTGGATCGTTCAGGAAGAAATGAGTATGTACAGATACAGAGAAATAACGATAAATGTGGTAGAATGTTAACTTTTGGGAAATCTGGATGAAGTTATACAGGAATTCTGTGTACAGTTTTTCTGTATGTCTAAAATTATTTCAGAAGTTAAAAATAAGGGCACCTGGGTGGCTCAGTCGGTTGGTTTAGCGTCTGACTTTGACTCAGGTCATCTCCAGGTCCTGTTATTCAGCCCTGCATTGGGCTCCCTGCTTGGCAGGGTGTCTGCTTCTCCCTCCCTCTTTCTCTCTCTCTCTCTCCCCTTCTCCCTTTGCCACTATGTGCTTGCTCGGTCTGTCAAATAAATAAATGATATATTTTTTAAAAAGTTAAAAATGAGCAAAAACAATCTCCAAACACACTGCTTCTCAACTCCTAGAAAAATGCTGATTTGGTAGCTGATAAGTAATACTTGCAAAGGGCTTACTGATGACATCTGCAGGGTCCATAGAAGGGCGTTTTTTTTTTTTTTTAAGATTTTAATATTTATTTATTTATTTGACAGAGAGAAATCACAAGTAGATGGAGAGGCAGGCAGAGAGAGAGAGAGGGAAGCAGGCTCCCTGCTGAGCAGAGAGCCCGATGCGGGCCGAGATCATGACCTGAGCCGAAGGCAGCCACCCAGGTGCCCCAGAAGGGCGTATTTTTTTTTTTTTTTTAAAGATTTTATTTATTTATTTGACAGAAATCACAAGTAGGCAGAGAGGCAGGCAGAGAGAGAGAGAGAGAGAGGAGGAAGCAGGCTCCCTGCTGAGCAGAGAGCCCAGTGCGGGACTCGATCCCAGGACCCTGAGATCATGACCTGAGCCGAAGGCAGCGGCTTAACCACTGAGCCACCCAGGCACCCAGAAGGGCGTATTTTAACAGCACATCTTTATCATCTCTTCGGATGGTGGGCGGGTCTGAAGCTGGTCTTCTGTAGGTACAGTTCGTCTGCAAAAGAGCTGTAGAGGTTCCCTAGATTTTCAAGGGTGCCTAGGGACCCTTGCTGTGGGAGATACACCGCACATCACCAAACAACAAAGCCTTGATGAATCAGGTAGGAGATGATGAACCAGTCTCCGTGGCCTCCACTATGGGGCTTTGCTCTGCAAAAAAGAATTTCCTCTGTCGAACAGTAGTGGGAGGCAGACTGTAGGGGGTGTATTTGCATGTAAACAAGTTCCATTCACCTTCTGTCTGGAGCTGGGTAGGAACTTACTAAAAATACAAGTGGGGGCTTGGGAGGCAGGTACTGGGGGGACAAAGGGCATAGATATAGTGGTGGCTTCTTGTAAGTCACTTCCCCCTGCTGAGCCTTATTTGTTGTAGGGTGGATTAAAGATGAGGTGCTCTAATGCGCTGTCTATGTATACCCAGAGCCAGAATGAGTCTGTTCAAAGCCAGTGCTCCAAATTAAGCTGTTAGCTTTGTTCCAGCCTGTTTGCCATTTTCTCTTCAGCAGAGCATTCCTGAAGTTCACATGGTTGATTGGCAGCTTCTTTCACCTAGAGTCCCAGCCCCGCCTTCTGCGTGGTGCTCTCTGGGACCCGAGTTTAGCTGGACCCCTCCTGATCTCCCTCTCTCCCTTTCAGATGACCGTGAGTTTTCCCGTAGGACTACCTCTCACCGTAGGACTGCCTCTCTCCGGGAGCCTTCATCAGTGCTGTGGCACCTTTACCAGCCTCTGCCTTCAGAGCTCCTCCTTCTTATCCATTTTCAGTGACCAGACTAATCTGTCTAAAAACTGAAACCCTTCTGTGAATCTTTTTTGCCATCAAGATACAATTTAAACTTTGTGGCTTGGCATTCTAGACCCGCGACCTGCTGATTTCTTTTCTCCTTTCCATTCCCTCTGCCGTCCGTGAACCCTACACTTCTACTGAACTACTTGCTGTCACCCCATAGCGTCATCCTTCTCATTTCTTTCTTTCTTTCTTTTTTTTTTTTAAGATTTTATTTATTTGACAGAGAGAGACATAGTGAGAAAGGGAACACAAGCAGGGGTAGTAGGAGAGGGAGAAGCTGGCCTCTCGCCGAGCAGGGAGCCCGATGTGGGGCTCGATCCCAGGACCCTGGCATTATGACCCGAGCAGAAGGGATTGCCCAATGACTGAGCCACCCAGGTGCCTCATTTCTATACACATTTCCATTTCTTCTACTTGGAATATCCTACTTTAGCCCTTCCCATTTAACCGCCATTGCTCAGCTCCAGTGCTAGGTCCAGGAACCTAACCCCCCTTATCTGAGTTGGGTTTCCTTCCTTTGTAATCCCCATGCTACCGCCCAGACAACAGAGCTGACTTGAGGACTGTCTTCTGGGGCCCCTCGTCTCTTGACTGTCCCAACAGTGGCCTGATGCGGAACAGGGGCTTGGTCAGTGTGGGTCGATTGATTACTGAGGCCACCTGTGCCACATTCGAGTTTTTTGTTTGTTTGTTTGTTTGTTTGTTTGTTTGTTTTAAAGATTTTATTTATTTATTTGACAGACAGAGATCACAAGTACGCAGAGAGGCAGGCAGAGAGAGAGAGAGAGAGAGGGAAGCAGGCTTCCTGCAGAGCAGAGAGCCCGATGCGGGGCTCCATCCCAGGACCTTGAGATCATGACCCGAGCCGAAGGCAGCAGCCCAAACCACTGAGCCACCCAGGCGCCCCACATTTGAGGAGTTTTGCTAATTCTTTTTTAAAGATTTTATTTATTTAGGGGTGCCTGGGTGGCGCAGGGGTTAAAGCCTCTGCCTTTGGCTCAGGTCATGATCCCAGGGTCCTGGGATCAGGCCCCACATCGGGCTCTCTGCTCAGCAGGGAGCCTGCTTCCTCCTTTCTCTCTGCCTGCCTCTCTGCCTGCTTGTGATCTGTCAAATAAATAAATAAATAATCTTAAAAAAGAGAAAAAGATTTAATTTATTTATTTGACAGAGAGGGATCACAGGCAGGCAGAAAGAGAGGGGCAAGCAGGCTCCCCACTGAGCAGAGAGCCCAAAATGGGGCTCGATTCCAGGACCCTGAGATCACGACCTGAGCCGAAGGCAGAGGCCTAACCCACTGAGCCACCCAGGCGCCCCCTGGGCTCTTTTCTAAGGTGACTAATTGTTCTCAGTTCGTAAATCTAGCCAGACAAGTTTGGGGTTCACGTTTTCTTTCTCCTGTCAGTAGAATGTTCTCAGTCACCTATGCCTTGAAGTCTCTAGATTTGGATCTAGAAAGAAGTTTAGGTCCCAGCTGTGCTGTGTATTTCTTGACCTTAAGCAAATCCCTTTACTTCGTGTCCTCTGTAGAGATGGAGAAGTTTTAGAGAACTTTGTCCTCGCGATGATCATATATACAAGAGCCTTCAAAGTAGTTCTGTTTCTCCTTTTTTAAATTGTAAAAGTGAGACAGATTAGTAAAATATATGGGTAACTTCAGAGGAAACTGCCATTACTTGTGTTTTCGCCTAGAACTTTCTTTTTTATTTTATTTTTTTTTTTAGTTTTTAAATATTTTTATTTATTTATTTGACAGAGATCACAAGTAGAGGCAGACAGAGAGAGAGGAGGAAGCAGGTTCCCCTGAGCAAAGCAGAGCTCCCCGAGCAGAGAGCCCGATGTGGGGCTTGATCCCAGGACCCCGGGATCATGACCTGAGTCGAAGGCAGAGGTTTTAACCCACTGAGCCACCCAGGCGCCCCTAGAACTTTCTTTTTTAAAGGTTTATTTAACTTTTTAGTAACCTCTGCACTCAGCCTGGGGCTCAAACCTGCAATCCTGAGATTGAAAGTCGCATGCTCTTAAATGAGCCAGCCAGGCGCCCCTAGAACTTCTGGTATTTTATACCCCATTTTTCCTCCTCTCTGTGTGGAATCTTTTGCAAAGTATCTTGATGGTGGATGCTTTGAAATAATTTTTTTCCTATTGTAGACTAGAAAACTTACTTCATACCTCCCGCTTCAGTTCTCCCTGCCCTCACCACACTCCTTACTTACGTCCCTGCTGTGATGATTTGTAATTGTCTTTGTCTCCAGGCCTCAGCTTGATTTGGTGATCAGTTCTGTTCAGAAGGAACTTCTTATTTTAGAATTTGAGACCTTTGCACACCGGGTCAGGGGCAGCCATTCCTGTTGGGGTCTGGCATTCCCCACTGGGTATTTTGGTGTCCAGCAATGACAAGGACCACTGAAGAGAAGATGGCCACAGGGAAGTGGTTTCTGATAAGGGGGTGGCTGTCAAGTACTTGTTGATTTGCTGCTGTCATGACCACAGATGTTTAAAAATAATTTGTAGGAAGGGCAAAAGAAAAAAAAAAAAGGCAGTGGTTTTTTTGGTGGTTGTTGTTCTGTTTGGGTTTTTTGGTGCCACTGCCTTATCAGTGGTAGAGAACACAGACCGCAGCCATTCAGAAAGGAAGGCAGTGCCATGTGAGAGAAGAGAGGTGAGGGGAAGGGCAGAGGTGACCCATAAGTGCAGTCTAGTGCCTCAGGGCCATCAGCGCATAACCTGGTGAAAAAACCGTCCTGGTGAGGCACCTGCTCCGCTCTTCAGTGTGACAAATGGGCATAACCCTGAGTCTGCCTCATGGGCCACAGGGATCAAACGGAGGCCCGGCCCATGTTGTACATTCATAATTGTCGATTAAGGGCTTTACATGTGTCACAATCCCATTTATCTTCATAACTCCCTTGGAGAGCAGATCTTACTATGATTGCCCAGTGTCCTGGAAGGACACTGACTGTTGGGCAGATCAAGTCATTTGTCCAGGGTCACCAAACCTAGTAAGTGTCTAAATGTTGCCCAACGCAGTCAGGTTTTAATGACAGCTGAGCCTTGAACAACACAGATTGGAAATGTGCAGGTCCACACACATGAATTTTTTATTTTTATAAATATAGTACAGTACTGTAAAGTATATTTTCTCTCCTCTCTGATTTTCTTTACAACATTTCCTTTTCTCTAGTTTATTGTAGGAATACAGTATGTAACAGTTACAACATGAGTATTTTTTGTTTGTTTGTTTTTTTAAGATTTTATTTATTTATTTGACAGAGAGAGAGAGATCACAAGTAGGCAGAGAGGCAGGCAGAGAGAGGGGGAAGCAGGTCCCTGCCGAGCAGAGAGCCTGATGCAGGGCTCGATCCCAGGACCCTGAGATCATGACCCGAGCTAAAGACAGAGGCTTAGCCCTCTAGCCACCCAGGCGCCCCTAACATGAGTATTTGTTAATCAACTGTTTCTCTTACTACTAAGGCTTCTGGTCAGCGGTAGGCTCTTAGTAGTGACGTTTTTGGAGAACCCAAATTATATGTGGATTTTCGAGTTCATAGTTGGAGTGAGGGGTCAGTGCCCCTAAACTCCTGTGTTGTTCAAGGGTTGACTGTATTAGCATTACCAGTAACGGCATTATGTCCATTTTAACAATTCTGAACTTCACAAGAGCCCTGGGACATTTCCTTATTCCAGTCTGGCAGATGGGAACCTGACGCCCCCAAGAGCAGATTGCAATAATGGGCTGCATTGTCAGCGAGACCTGCCTGCTCGTTTGCTTTGCAGCCCTCCATCTCCGCCCCCCCGCCCCCCGCATTAGCCTGTGTTGGAGCTCCTCTCGGGCCCCCAGCCCAGCTGCAGTCCTTGTTCAACGCCTCCCATCTTTTCTCTGACTGTCAGACAACAGTCACGGGAATGTCCTGTGCCATCTTCACTCGGTGAGAGTGGTTGGCAGAGAGCAGCAGATGCCCAGAGTCAAGGTCATGTGCCACTCAAGTGCTGGGTTAGAGAAAAGCCCCTGTCTCCCTGCTGCTTGTGACCAGGCAGGGTGAGTGTGAATGCAGAGGGCTCTGTCAGAACAGCTCTGTGAGTCGAGGGCGCTGTCGGTGGAGCTGGTAGAGAAGGGGCCCAGAGGCAGGGGGGCGGGGGGGGGCGGCTGTGGATCATCTCTTGCCCTCTGTGTGATTGTCTCTGCGTTTCACAGTTGCTTTGTCCTTTTCTTTTTGCAAGTTACAGTCTTTGCATACTAGTCAAAGTGTTCTACTTCAAAGGTAAGAGTCAAGCTCAGGGATCACTTCACATTTTCTAGAGGAGAACCCGTATTTGGCCAGACAAGAGTCTGACCGAGTAGTTGGCATTATTCTAAACTGGTGGGCTCTGGGGTGGGAAGCCAGATCTATCTGAAGTGATTTTTATTTTGTGAACTAGGGTGTCTCCTATCTTGTCTATACTGCTAGGGAGGCGGTATAGCATTGAGGTTATGAGTATGGTAACCTTTGAGTGTCCCTTGTGACCCTGAGCCTCTCTGTCCTCAGCCTCAGTTTCCCACCTCTAGAATGGGGTGAGAACAGTTGTACCATATTACATCATTCTGCTTTATTTTTACATAGTGGAGTGCATTCCAAATACAGGATATTATAGGACTTCTTTTTTTAAGGTTTTATTTAAGTAAGCTCCACACCCAGTGTGGGGCTCAAACTCACAACCCCCAGATCAAGAGTCACACACTTTACTGACTGAGCCAGCCAGGTGCCCTTGTAGAATTTTTTGTTTGTTTGTTTGTTTTTTTAAAAGACTTTATTTATTTATTTGACAGAGATCACAAGTAGGCAGAGAGGCAGGCAGGCTGAGAAAGGAGGAAGCAGGCTCCCTGCAGAGCAGAGAGCCTGATGCGGGGCTCCATCCCAGGACCCTGAGACCATGACCTGAGCTGAAGGCAGAGGCTTACCCCACTGAGCCACCCAGGCGCCCCGAATTTTTTGTTTTTAACATAAATGTTGCCAAAAACATAGTACCAAACATGCTTTTTAAAAAAAAAATTTTTTTTTTTTTTAAATTTTAATTACTTATTTGACAGAAAGAGATCACAAGCAGGCAGAGAGAGGAAGGGAAGCAGGCTCCCCGCCAAGCAGAGAGCCTGACGCGGGGCTTGATCCCAGGACCCTGAGATCATGACCTGAGCCAGAGGCAGAGGCTTTAACCCACTGAGCCACCCCGGCGCCCCTAAAAAATTTTTTTAAGATTTCTTTATCTTTAGAGAGAGGGGGTGGAAGGGAGGGGCAGAGGGAAAGAATCTTTCAAGCAGACTCCCTGCCAAGTGAGGAGGCTGACAGGAGGCTTGATCCCACAAATCAGGAGATGGTGGCCTGAGCTGAAACCAAGAGTCGGACACCTAACCAGCTGAGCCACCCAGGTGCGCCTGACTAAAACCTGCTGAAATATAATTTTAATAGATGAATAATATTCCAACCTGTCAATATGTTTTATGTAACCATCCTACTATCTGATGTGAAATTATTTCCAGATTTTCTGTGGTATAAATAACATGACAGGGACCATTTATATATAATTCAATCACTGGCCAAGGGGCATGACCCTTTGTAAAGATCCTCTGTACCACATTTTCTTATGGTTTACTGAGCATTTACCCTCCCACCAGAGCTCTGTGACAAAGCAGTTCCCTCTGCCTTCTTGCTTAGGTGAGTAATCTTGGCCTTTAATTTGGTAGGCAAAACCCGGCATCTTGTTTTCAGGTCACTTCTGAGAAATAGCATTCCCCCACCCTCACCCCCCATCCGTAACTTCTATGCGGCTATTTCAAATTCTTTTCAGAAGAGAGTGAGATGTAAATAACATGAGACAGCTTTCTTTTTCTGTTTTGAGCTGTTTTGTGATGAGGTCCCACACCAGGTTTCACTGGAGAGGTGAAAGGGTGGCCAGGGCTTGGAGCTCAGAGGGAGCATTTCAGAGCGAGTCCTTTGGGAGGCCACTGCAGTGGTGAGGCTCTCTGGAGAGTGAGATCAAAGTAGTGTGCGGCCATGGTGACAAGACTTATGAACATGCCCTCTGTGGATGGCTGGACCTGGGACTGTCTAGGTCACTTCTGGGTCCTCAGCACAACTCAGCACAGGTGGAGTGCGGGTGCTCAGGAAGTGTTTGTGGATGGAAAAATGAATGAATGATTGAATGAATGAATACATGCACACACCTACTTGTAAGTTTCTGTGGTTAAAGAGTGAGGTACAAGAAGGGGCAGGTAATGTGGAACTGAGCTGAGCAGATGACCAGGCACCTCAAAAGGCAGAAGGCTGCGAGAGTCTAATTCACAGTGACTTCCCTAAAACATCACTGGCTTCCCCAACCCAGCTCTGTCCCTTCTTTGAGCTTCATGCCTGCGGGCCGGCTTTTCTGCACCTTTAGCCCTCAGATAGGCCTTGAAAGCCAGATTTCATCTCCTTTCTCTTGTGAGGACACATGTGGTGCATTGTATATGGTTTTTTGTTTCTTGCTGGACTTTCCAGATCTGCCATGTTTGTAAGGAACAGATCCATCTTGGGTATGTTTAAAATTCTATTCAATTCTCTTAATAGAAGAGCAGGCCTGTTTAGGATGGGTGAGGATCCTGTGTAGTTGTTGGGAGCCCTTCTCCCCACTCATGTGTGACCGCTTCCCATCCTTTGCCAAACACTGAAGCTTCCCACGGAGTGGAGATTTTCTCAGTGCCCACTATAGGGCATGCCCTGTGCTGGGCATTAAGTAAAGAATAGTGAACAAAGAGGATACGGTTTCTGTCCCACGAGCGCAAAAATCCAGCTGAGGAGACAAATTCGGTCCTTGTACAAGTGAATTTACACGAATGACTGTAAAATCACATGCTGAGATCTGGGCATTGGAGGAAAGCGGGCAGGGGATGTGCTGCGGACCAGGATTGCTCAGAGCCGAGTCCCTGTAGTCCTCAGAGTGCACAGCTAAGTTAGTGAGGGTGGCAGAGTCAAGTGGGGAATTTTGGCACAAAGTCTCTCCCGTTTCTCTGAGGGCGTGCAAGCTGAGCTTACGGCAATTGTGGAGGAGTGGGGGTCCTGGAGTGCTGTCCTTTACGCCGTGCTCATGCTGCACCCGGCACTGTCCCTGATGCTTTATGGGGACTGCTTACTTCCCTGAGTCCTTAAAACCTGTAAGGGAAGTGCTCTTATGATTCCCATTTTACAGAGGTGGCTCAAGGATGTTGTCACGTGCTCAAAGTCACAGTAAGTGGGAAAATTGGGATCCAGCCCAGGCAGTCTGGCTCCAGCGCTGTGGTCCCTACTGCTGCTCCCTGCCCATTTCAAAACCCCCTTGGCTCTGAGGAGCAGCATGTTGGATGTGCCGGGGGTGAGTGTGCCCAGGGTCAGTGTTCAGGCCTGGTGGCCAGTGGGGACGAGCTGGTTCCACCCAGTGAGACCACCCCGTTCCATCCAGTGATGCTCTCAGAGTGCCTTTGCTGGTTCCCAGCTTTTGTTAACTCTGTATGTGGTTTTGTCACCTTCCCTGAATGCTCTGAGAGAGCAGAGTATGCGTTTTGCTTTCCCCTGTGCCGCTCAGGGCCTGGCACAGTCGGTGCTCATTATAGATTTATGTATTTGTTTTTATCGAGATGTACTTGATCTATAACACTATATTTCAGGTTACAACATGATTTGATATTTGTATGCACTGTGAAATTATCACAATAATTCTAGTTATTACCATCCTTGGTATGTATGTATGTATTTATTTATTTATTTTTATTTTTTTTTATAAAGATTTTATTTATTTATTTGACAGAGAGAGTTCACAGTAGACAGATAGGCAGGCAGAGAGAGAGAGAGAGAGAGAGAGAGAGAAGCAGGCTCCCTGCTGAGCAGAGATCCCGATGCGGGACTCGATCCCAGGATCCTGAGATCATGACCTGAGCCGAAGGCAGCGGCTTAACCCACTGAGCCACCCAGGCGCCCTTGGTATGTATTTATTGAGAAGAACAGTTGATCAACCTTGAGACCTCATGTTTTGGCTTAAAAGGCTGTGGGGAGTAGGGGTGCCTGGGTGGCTTGGTCGTGTTCAGGATCTGACTTAATTTTGGCTCGGGTCATGATCTCAGGGTTGTGAGATCAAGCCCTGCTCAGTGCAGAGTCTGTTTAAGACTCTCCCTCTGCCCCTCCATCTGCTCAAGCACTCGTGCTCTGTCTCTTTCTCAGTAAATAAGTAGATAAACACAATCTTTAAAAGGGGGGGAGCTGTAGGGTAGGAGGATAACTTTCCTTTTTTTCTTTCTCTATCTCTCCCTTTCTTCCTTTCTCCATTTCTCCCTTTCTCTCTTCTTTCTTCCTTTTGTTTTCCTTCCTTCCTTCCTTACTTTTTCTCTTCTTTTCCTTTCCTTTCTTTTTTATATGTGAGCCAGGAGTCCAGCCGATCTTCAGGCCATTCTCAGAGATAATGAGTCTCCACTAAGTGAGCCAGCCTGGGGAGAACAGGTCTGTGGGAGTCTGGAGAGCTCCAGAGAGATTGGAGCAGGGGTGTCAGGTACAGAGAAGCTTTTAGGTGTCAGGCATAGGAGGTTTTGTGTAGATTTGTTTTTTTACCCCCTCACTTGAGCTATTTTGGGGGACAGCAATTGATTTAGGGCTAATTTGGAACATTAACTTCATTTTCTCCCCTATAAATGTGCTATTTTGGGGGGGGCTTATTGATTATGCTAAATATAATTCTGTTTAAATGTAATAGAAATTTGTAGAAAGAAATACAGTGATTAATAGTACTGCTTTCCAGATTTCTGTTACAACACAAATCTGATACTCTGATTCAGTTTAAATTTGAATTTGAATTTTAATTTCTTTTTATCAAAATGGTAGTATATTCACATGTACATAGTTTTTTTCCCTAACAAATGAAAAGGTGCTTGGTTTCTCCTTTTTGAAATTTGCCTTTTTCCATTACACGGGCAAGTCCTGAACTTGGGCAGAGACACTAGCCTATCATCTGTAGCGATGAATGTCATTCCCTTAGACTTTAACAACCTGAGTTAATTAAAAGGTTCAGATGAAGTTAATCAAGTTTGGAACTCTAATTTTGTGCAGTGTTTTGATATGATGCGATGAGTCATCTTTTGGCAGAGCAGCTCTCCATCCCTGACAATATTTGATCTTAACAGAACAGTTTTATAATCTGGAAACTGGTGAGGAGGTGCACTTCAGGAGTGCAGAGTCAACAGTGGGGGTGGGTGGGGGTGTGTGTGTGTGTGTGTGTGTGTGTGTGTGTGTGTCTGGCGGTTTGGGAGGGGTGAAAAGCAGAACAAAGAGGAGAATTTAATAAGCAAGAGCTTGTTAAGGGATAGGGTCAGTTCTGGGGCTGCTGCCTGTCCGGGACATGGGCTTCTCCCTGTCCTCCCCACCCCTGCTGACTGGAGTGCTGACATTTGAAAAAGAGTGAAAAATACAGCTTCTGTTTGCTTTGCTGCAAGTAAGTGGCCGGACTGCCTGGCCCCCTTCCCAGAGGCCCTGAGAGGACTTCAGATGCGGTCAGCGAGGTATCTGGACGGTGCCAGCCTGCCGGCCCTCAGCCAGGCGGCCTGCACCAGGACCAGGCAGGGGGCCCAGAGCAACAGCAGGGCCAGCTGCTGGCCGCCTTTGCTCTCCTCCTATTCGCACCATCTTATTTCTTTCTGGGGTAGAGCTGCTCTTCCACTCTGAAGATTGATGGGCAAGGTTTTGTATGGCCTCTGCCTCCACTTCTCACCCCCCTGAACTTAAAATTAATGGAACAGTTGGGAGAGGGCAGGGCCCATCTGGAAAATGTATCTCACAAAAATGTGGTTGAATAGGAGTCCTCCTGAAGTCAGGGCAGGGAGCCAGACCACTTAGAATCTTTAGGCCTGCGTTCCTGATTGTCTTAACATTTCTCCTGGATTCGATTAGGGTTAAGAAACACGGATTCTGAAGCCAGATCTGAGTTGGCATTTCTTCCCCACTGCTGATTACTGACAGTCACATTGACCAAGCCACTGCATCTCTTTGAACTTCAGTTTCTTCATCAGTGCAGCGGGGAGCACAATACCTATCTCACCGGGTCGTTGAGGACGAGTGTCAATGCCCATTAAATGTTTAGAACAGTGCCTGGCATGCTGTAGGCACTGTTTGTTTTCCAATTATTATAATGGTCTGAGCTTTGCTCCAAGAGCTGTATTTTTTAACCAAAAGATGAAAAGCTTTGTGGCGGAGCTGGAAAAATGATTCCCTCCCCTCCGTCCCTCGTGACAGTTGGTGCTTCTGTTGCAGTGACACAGAAAGGAGAGGATCACATAGGAGGTGGCCTAGCGCAGTTCCCACACAGTTGCCACCGGGCCTTGGGGTGTGCAGTGCGAGTAGCTTGCCCTCAGCATTGCCTCCGTCATTGCTCGGGAGACACGGATACTCATTCTGGGTTTGTCCTTATGTACTCTCGGGAGTGATTGACAGGAATAGCGAAGACATTCGATACAGTCCGCCCAGGGTATCTTCTCTTTTGGGCCTGACCAGCAGATTTCCAGATTCCTTTGTCTTAACAGGACATTGTTGAAAAAGAGTCCTGGTCTAAAGTCTTTTCTCTGCCCTGCCCCCAAGTGCTTATTACTTGATTGCATTTATTTCCTCCAGATTGGAATCCCAGCAACACGTCTGCTGAGTTAAGTGAGGTTTAGGGGACAGCGGTTTGGTCTTAGACAGCATCCAAATGGTCATCAGCTCTGAGTTGGTTGCCAAGTGGTCCAGTAGCTTTGAAGATTCTAGGAGCTGTGTCTTTTTTTTTTTTCCTTTCTTTTTTTTAAAATATTGTGGTTATTTGAGAGAGAGCACACGGAGAATGGGGAGGAACAGAGGGAGAGGAACAAACAGCCTCCACACTGAGTGCAGAGCCCCACATGGTCTCAATCCCATGACCCGAGTTGAAATCAAGAGTTGGACACTCAACTGACTGAGCCACCCGCGTGCCCTGGAGCTGTGTTCTGAAAAAGAGGAAAATTGGGGCGCCTGGGGGACTCAGTCATTAAGTGTCTGCCTTTGGCTCAGGTCGTGATCCCAGAGTCCTGGGATCGAGCCTCGCATCGGGCTCCCTGCTCAGCGGTAAGCCTGCTTCTCCCTCTCCCACTCCCTCTGCCTGTGTTCCCTCTCGTGCTGTGTCTCTATCAAATAAATAAATGAAATCTTTAAAAAGAAAAAGAAAACAAGGAGAAGGATGGATTCCTTAGTCCAGGGTGGCTTCCAAATCCTTGAATTTTTAAAGAGCCTCGTAGCAGTTAGATCATTTTCCAGTCCACCTTAATTTTTAGGGAAGAGCCCCTTGTACAGATAGAGAGTATAATATTGTTGAACAAGTTCACTTTTCCAGTCAGCAGTTCTCGATAAGACTTGAAAGGAAACACTTCTTAAACTGGGAAGCCCCTTCGGGGCCTGAGCTACTGTCCCAGAACACTAGCCCCCATCTCTGTCCACCCGCACTCAAAGCGGCAATGTCATGGGTTGGGGGAGGCATTGCCCTAAAGATGGGGCTCCAGGCCAGCTCTGTGCCACCTTGGGGAGCTTGCAGGGAATAAGGACATCATGCCCCCAGCATGCAGTGAACATCTTGGACAAGGTGTGGTGGCAGTAGAAGGTGCTGGTATTTTAATCAGTCTTAGCCTCCTGCCTGTGTCTTTTTGTTGGGGTTAAAAATTCAACCCCTATTAGGTTCTCATTACACAGTAGATTTGCTGCCATCATCTGAACCTTTCCTCTGGTTCACAAGCAAAATTAAACATTCGTTTCTAGAGGTTGACATAATTATTGTACCGAGGGAGGTTTTGTTTATAATGACCTGCCTGTCTGATGAGTCTGAGCATTTGGCTAACCTTCTGGCTGAAGCAGCCCTTTGAACTGATGCCTAGAACGCATGCCTCCCGATCCTGATCTGTCTTGTGGGTCGTAATTGGGTCTTCTCTCTCTGCTTGAGGCTTCTCCCCTACTTCCCTACCCCTATATTCACACACATGCGACCCAGTTACTACTTCCTTTGGGAGTCCTTGCCTGACACCACCCCACCGAGGACATCAGATCCTCTTGTTACGCTACTGTGGCACTCGTCACAGTAATTCTAGTTTTTTAATTTTCAATTGCTGCTCTGTGTTTGTGAATAAATGAAAGTAGATTATCTTTTACTTGGCCCTCGTTTTAATTAATGTACCAATTTCTGTGTTTACGTTCTCAATATCCGTAAGCATTTGTTAATGAAAAAACTTGGTTTTGGGGGGGGCGCATGAGTAGCTAAGTTGGCTGAGTGTCAGACTCTTTGATTTCAGCTTGGGTCATGATTTCAGGATCAGGGAATCAGGCCCCACGTTGGGCTCTACACTCAGCATAGAGCCTGCTTTTCTCTCTCCCTCTGCTCTTGTTCTCTTTCTCTCTCTCAAATAAACAGAATCTTAAAAAAAAAGAAAGAAAGAAGGACTTGGTTTTTAACCTGCCTCCTTTGCCTTTCTTAGTGCTCCTGAAGTTCCGCACAGATAAAGGAAGAGATCCTAGTTCTGATACCTTCGGGGAAGATTCTGAGTTGCTGCTCCAGATTCGAAACGACGTGCTTGACTCCCTGGGTGTTAGTCCTGACCTGCTTCCCGAAGACTTTGTCAGGTTAGTCTCAGTGTTTATCACAGGTTAGCCTGGATTGATAAATGTCTGCTTTCAGCGTTTGCCTTAATTTGCGCAGATCCCTTATTAAGAACGAAAGTACCGAGAAGAGACTCCTTCGCCACATTCTGCCTACTCCCATTGGTCTCTGATATAGCACCATGTGTGAAACCGGAAGAGAGGTTATCTTTTGTCATAGATCATTTATATTCATATGGCTGAAAGTTCAAGATAATGTGAAATCTATATACACTCCTCTCTGCCTTTCTCTTTTCACTTTGCATTATCTTTTAGGACTATTTCCAGATCGGTACCTAGATTCCTCCTCTGTGCCTGCTGCCCTGTGGTGTTTCAGCACAGGAGCACCGCGGTTTATTGAATCCGTCCCATACAGACTCCGGTGGTGGCCAGGCTTCTGTTACCACATAGTGCGGGGCCTTGTGCGTATCATTTTGTAGGTGTGCAGGTACAGCTGCAGGATCCGTCTCTGGAAAGGGAGTGGCTGGGTCAGAAGATTGTGGTTTTATCATTTGGTAGATTTGACCCCATTGCCCTCCATGATCACTTAACCAGTTTCTGCCGTCAGCAGCAAGAGCATCCGTGCTCCCAGCTTCCACGCCCTTGGATCCTGGGATGCCTTCGCCCTAGGCGACCAGTCTTTTGCTCTCCTACTCAGCGGGTTTAGGATTTAATAGGAAAGGTCCAGATGGTGACTGTGTCAGGAACCCATATCCAGGCTGTTCTGGGATCCTGTCACTCTCATTCTTTCAGTGTCTTTGGGAGGAGGGCGTGGAAGGCCTCCAGCTGGAGGCGCTAGTGATGGCAGCTGGACTGAGTTTATTGAGCAACAGTTATGTCCCGGGCATTGTGGTCGTTCTCTTCTGGACATGATCTCCTTCACAGCAACCCATTTTACAGGTGAGGAAAAGTTAAATCAAAGCTTGGAGAAGGGAGCACCTGGGGGGCTCAGGCAGTTAAGTGTCTGCCTTCAGCCCAGGTCCTGGTCTAAGGGTCCTGGGATTGAGCTCCGCACTGGGCTCCCTGCTCAGTGGGAGCCTGCTTCTCCCTCTCCCACACCTCTGCTTGTATTCCTCTCTGGCGGTCTCTCTGTCAAATAAATGGGTAAAATTAAAAAAAAAACAAAAAACAACAAAAAATTTTCTTTATTATTTGAGAGCATGAGGAAGGAAGGGGCAGAGGTAGAGGACAAGCAGACTCCCTACTGTCCCTACTGAGCAGGCAGCCTGACATGGGGCTTGATCCCAGGACCCCAAGATCATGAACTGAGGCTAAGGCAGATGCTTAACTGACTGAGCCAGGCAGGCACCCCCCATACCACCACATTTAACTGTCAAATTCATCCCTTTAAGTACGTATTATTATTATTATTATTATTATTAAATTCTAACTGTTTTCCCATTAGTTAAATGAAGACACTGATGCTCAGAAAGATATTATCACTTACCCAAGGTTTTATTATATAGTCCACTATATCTATACATATACACATATATAGTATATAATGATAGAGGTCACACCCAGGTCTTAACCTCACTGCTGCCTTGGTTTCTTTTCAACAATAGTTAATCAGGGTCCTTTCAACAATAAAGTTAATCAGGGTCCCTTCTGTTCCTAGTCCCTACTTAACTTTACTTGTGTCTGGGAACCTTATTTATTTATTTATTTGACAGGGAGAGAGACACAGTGAGAGAGGGAACACAAGCAGGGGGAGTGGGAGAGGGAGAAGCAAGCGCAGGGAGCCTGATGCGGGGCTCGATCCCAGGACCCTGAGATCATGACCTGAGCAGAAGGCATGACCTCTGAGCCACCCCCGCGCCCCAGGGGAATCTCATTTAGACCCTACCAAAGCCCAACCAGTATAGGCCCAGCAGTGGGCCTTGAACCACCTGCCAAGCCATCAGCCAAAAAGAGGCAGCCATTCACAGCCATTTTAGGTTGGCACTGTGTGGTCAGGGGCTGAGATGCTGCAGGCTGCAGTGGGGTCCCCGTCTCCTGCTAACAGTCAGATATGCGTCTGTTGGGGGAGGAAGAACGTGTGTAAGAAACAAGTGGTGTCCGCTCTGCGCTTCACAGTGGGAGGCAGGGCTAGGCCACAGGCTTGCCCGGGGCTGGGTGCCTGGCTGTGAGTATGCAGTTTCGTGAACTGATTGGGGCACCTTAAGTGAAGAACGGCTTGCCTGTGCACTGCAAGCCTCGCCTCCCCAGAAGGAAAAAGCCGGAGCCTAACTAGCTGCTGGCTGGTTTTCTCTCCAGGTGTTCTCTCTGCCGCCTCTCAGCAGAAACCACTTTCCATTGTCTAGGCCCTTGTGCGCTCAGGCGCTTCCGCTGCCCTGTAAGTAAGAGGTGTTTGGTGGCCTCGTGGAGTATCTGTGGATAGATAGGTGGAGATGAGGCCTGAGATGGACCCGAGATGCTGGCAAGGAAATGAGCCGCCGTCTGGCAGCTGAGCTACCCTCACAAATTGCCGGCAGCCAGCTCTGAGCAGGGTATGCCCACTTGAATCTGGAAAGCTGTGCACAAGCCTTCTTTCCTCTCATCTGTCTGTGCTCTCAGACACTGTCCTTTATGTCAGGTCATTTTTTTTCTCTTTCAGAAAGTTTTATTGCTTTTCTGATTATGAAAGTAACAGTTTGGGAGCACCTGGGTGCCTCAGTGGAGCGTCTGCCTTCGGCTCAGGTCATAATGCCAGGGTCCTGGGATCGAGCCCCACATCAGTCTCCTTCTCAGTGGGAGTCTGCCTCTCCCTCTCCCCTGCTTGTGTTCCTTCTCTCACTGTCTCTCTCTCTCTGTCAAATAAATAAAACCTTTAAAGAAAAAAAAAAAATAACGGTTGCCCATTTCCAGAAAGTATTAAAAGAACAGGATCATTCATGGTCCCACTGTTGAGAAGTGGCCACTGGTAATGTTTCAGGGTTTTATCTCAGAGGCTTCTCTATTTACTTTTTTTTTTTTTTTTTAAGATTTTTAAATTTAATTTAATCTATTTATTTGACAGAGAAAGAGATCACAAGTAGGCAAAGAGGCAGGCAGAGAGAGAAAGGGGAAAGTAGGCTCCCCACCGAGCAGAGAGCCTGATGGCAGGGCTGGATCCCAGGACCCTGAGAGCGTGACCTGAGCCGAAGGCAGTCTTAACCCACTGAGCCACCCAGGCGCCCTTCTATTTACTATTTATTCATAATTTTTTTTCTCTTTTTAAATATCAAAATGAGGGAGCCTGGGTGGCTCAGTGGTTAAGCCGCTGCCTTCGGCTCAGGTCATGATCTCAGGGTCCTGGGATCGAGTCCCGCATCGGGCTCTCTGCTCAGCAGGGAACCTGCTTCCTCCTCTCTCTCTCTCTGCCTGCCTCTCTGCCTACTTGTGATTTCTCTCTGTCAAATAAATAAATAAAATCTTTAAAAAAATATATCAAAATGAGATCATGCTTAATATATGATAGCCTTATTTTTTTCAGCATATCATGGGCCTGTTTGCGGCAAACACACAGATCAATAGCCTCACTGGTGCTTCCATGTCTCATTGTGGGATAGCTGGTAATTTACTTAACCATTATGTTGGTGGGTGTTTAAGTTATAGATACTTTGTCACTATTATAAACATTCATAATTTGTATATGTAATATAACTTTTATTGTTTAATATTTTTTTAATTTGGCAAAGTATACACAATATAAAATGTAGGATTTTAACCTTTTTTTTTCTTTTCTTTTTTAATTTTTTTTTTAAAGCAAATTATGCTGGTTTGTTTTTTTTTTGTTTTTTTTTTTTAAGATTTTATTTATTTATTTGAGAGAGAGACAGGGAGAGAGAGCATGAGTGAGGAGAAGGGCAGAGAGAGAAGCAGACTCCCCGTAGAGCTGGGAGCCCGATGCGGGACTCAATCCTGGGACTCCGAGATCATGACCTGAGCCGAAGGCAGTTGTCCAACCAACTGAGCCACCCAGGCGTCTCTTTCTTTTCTTTTTTAATTTTTAAGTAATCTCCATACCCAGTGTGGGGTTCAGATTTACAACCACAAGGTTAAGAGTCTCGTGCTCTGCCTCCTGAGCCAGTCAGGCGCCCCCATTTAAACATTTTTTTTAAGGTTTATTTATTTTAGAGGGAGAGCCTGGGAGGAGGGGCAGAGGGCGAGAGAGAGTCCTGAAGCCTACTTTCCACTGAGCACAGAGCCCAGAGCAGGGCTCAGTCTCACCACCTGGAGACTATGACCCAAGCTGAAACCAACAGTTGGCTGCTTATCTGACTGAGCCGCCCAGGCGCCCCAGACCATTCTTAAATGTACATTCGAGGGCACCTGGCTGGTTTAGTTGGTGGAGTGTACAACTCTAGTTGGTGGAGTGATCTCGGGGTTGTGAGTTTGAGCCCCACATTGAGTACAGAGATTACTTAAAACCTTAAAGGGACGCCTGGTGGCTCAGTAAATTAAAACCTTTGCCTTCGGCTCAGATCATGATCCCAGGGTCCTGGGATCGAGCCCCGTATCTGGCTCTTTGCTCAGTAGGGAGCCTGCTTCCCCCTACCCCATAAGCCTGCCTCTCTGCCTACTTTTGATCTCTCCCTGTCACATAAATAAGTAAAATCTTTTAAAAAAATGTTCAATTCATCAGCATTACATTTATTCACATTGTTGTGCAGACATTACTACTGTCCATTTCCAGAACTTTTTCCTCATCCTAAACTAAAAATCTTTGCTCATTAAACAATAACTTCCCATTCTGCCTTCCCCCAGCCTCTGGTAATTACCTCTGTTCTGCTTTCTGTCTCTATGAATTTAATTAGTCTAGGTATTTCATGTAAGCAGAATCCTACCATATTTATCCTTTTGTGAAGTTACTGGTTTTTTAAATTACAGAAATAGTATGCATGTTATGGAAAATCTGATATAGTACCAAATAAATTCAGAGATGAAAATCACTCATAATTCTATTACCCAGGGAAAACCACTGACCCTTTGTTATTATATCTTCTTACACATTTTCTTAGCATATATAAAGTCAACAAAATCCTTTGCAGATTTTTTTTAGAAGACCTATATAGTCATTCACAAGGGTGTTGGGAAAAGGCGCAGTCTTTTTAGGAAGCAGTTTGGAAATACGAATCAGGAGTCATTACAGTGTTCTCTCTTGGGCCCAGTCATTCTCTTTGATAATGAGACTATACCCTGAAGAAATAATGTGAACCAAGTATTTCTTACAGAGGATATTCATGGGCTGTGTGGGATGACTCAGCAGTTAAGCGTCTGACTCTTGATCTTAGTTCAGGGCGTGATTACAGGGTCTTGAGTTTGAGTCCTGCGTGGGGCTCCATGCTGGTGTGTAGCTAAATAAATATATATTATCATATTTAAAAGCGAAATTGGAAAGGCATTAAGGAGTTAATGACACAGAACAGTGCACAGATAAATGTTTATTATGAAAAGCGCCAAGCATATAGAAAAATAAAACGAATCAGACAGTAGTGAATATACTCAGTTAGCTTCAGTTGTTAATATTTTGCTTTTTCTTCTAGGGGAAGGGCCATACTGATGACGTGATGCTTAAGGATGCATCCAAGTTCGTCAGTTGCATTTGGTTCTGACTCTTCTCATCTAGGAGCTGGCACACTACAGCTTGCCACCTGGTTTTGTAAATAAAGTTTTATTCCACACCTACTCATTTATGTATTATCTGTGACAGCTTTTGTAGAGTTTTTACAACTCTTTAACAGCAGACTTAAAGAGTTTAAACAGGGACCATATGGCCTATAAAACCAAAAAAAATTTATTGTCAATTACTTTACAGAGAACATTTTCCAACTCCCAATCTAGAACAGTTTACCACTTTTTTTTTTTTTTTAAAGTCTGGGCCAGTTAAATTATAGAATGTCCTGTATTCTGGATTCATGTGATTGTTTCTTCAATTGGTGCTTGTTTTGTCTTGTTTAATTTTTATTATTTAGATTTGTTTCCTTAGTGGTATTCTTATTTATTTTTTTGTCAGTAGGGTTTGTTTGTTTGTATTTTTGGTGGTTTTGTTTGTTTGTTTAATCATACACAGCAGGGTACCTGACTAGCTCAGTTTGAAGAGCCTGGGACTCTTCATCTTGTGAATTTGAGCCGCGTTGGAGGTAGACATCCTCTGTGTAGAGGTGACATCCATCCATACATAAGAGATGACATGAAATCTTTTTTATTTTTTATTTTTTTTTCCTAAAATATTTTATTTATTTATTTGACAGACAGAGATCACAAGTAGGCAGAGAGGCAGGCAGAGAGAGAGAGAGAAGCAGGCTTCCTGCGGAGCAGGGAGCCCGATGCGGGGCTCGATCCCAGGACCCTGAGATCATGACCCGAGTCGAAGGCAGCAGCCCAAACCACTGAGCCACCCAGGCGCCCCGACATGAAATCTTTTTTAAAAAAAACTTATATACAGAGGTGCCTGAGTGGCTCTGTCGGTTAAGCGTCTGCCTTTGGCTCAGGTAATGATCCCAAGATCCTGGATTCAAGTCTTACGCCAGGCTTCCTGCTCAGTGAGGAGCCTGCTTCTTTCTCTCGCTCTCTTGAATAAATGTTCTGTGAGTTGTATGTGGCGGGGGGGGGGGGTGTTTTGTTTTGCTTTTAAAGATTTTATTTGGGGGACCTAGGTGGTATAGTGGGTTAAAACCTCTGCCTTCAGCTCAGGTCATTGTCCCAGGGTCCTGGGATCGAGTCCTGCATCGAGCTCTGTGCTCAGTGGGGAACCCGTTTCCTCCTCTCTCTCTCTCTCTCTCTCTCTCTCTCACTCACTGCCTGCCTCTCCATCTACTAGAGATCTCTGTCAAATAAATAAATAAAATCTTTAAAAAAAGAAGATTTTATTTATTTAAGAGAATGAGTAGAGTGGAGAGGCAGAGGAGGAAGCAGGCTCCCTGCGGAGCGAAGAGCCCAATGTGGGACTCGATCCCCAGACCCTGGGATCAAGTACTGAGCCAAAGGCAGACAGTTAACCAACCGACCCACCCAGATATCCCAGGGTTTTGTTTTTTGTTGTTGTTGTTGTTTTTGTTTTTTTTTTTTTATATATAAATTTTGTTAGTTAACATATAGTGCAATGTTAGTTCCTGGAGTAGAATTCAGTGATACGTCACTGACATATAACATGCAGTGCTCATTCCAGCTGCCCCTTTAATACCCATCACGCATCTATCTCATCCCCCACTCGTCTCCTCTGTTGGTTCTCTATCGTTAAGAGTCACTTACAGTGGGGTGCCTGGGTAGCTCAGATGGTTGGGCTTCTGCCACAGCTCAGGTCACAATCCCAGGGTTCTGGGATCGAGCCCCACGTCAGGCTCCCAGCTCAGTGGCAGCGGGGTAGGGGTGGGGAGGTCTGCTTCTCCCTCTCCCTTGCCTGTGCTCTCTTGGTCTCTCTCTCAAGTGAATAAATAAAAACTCTTTAAAAAAAGAAAAAGTCACTTATGGCTTGTTTCCTTCTCTGTTTTTTTTCTTTTCCCCCTTCCCATATGTTCGTCTGTTTTCTTTCTTATATTCCACATATAAATGAGATCATACGGTATTTGTCTTTCTCTGGCTGACTTATTTCACTTAGCAGAATACACTCTAGCTCCGTCCACGTCATTGCGTGTGGAAGAAAGCATTCTTTTTGATGGCTAAATAATATTCCTGTGTGTGTGTGTGTGTGCGCGCGCGCGCGCGCGCCACATCTTGTCATCAGTTGATGGACACTTGGGCTCTCTCCATAGTTTGACATTGTCGATAATGCTGCTCTAAGCATTGGGGGGCGTGTCCCCCTTCGAATCTGTATTCTTGTGTCCTTTGGGGAAATACCTAGTAGTGCAGTTGCTAGATCATAGGTTATTTTTATTTTCAACGTTTTGAGGAACCTCTAAACTCTTCTCCAGAGAGGCTGTACCAGTTTGCATTCCCACCAAGAGGGCAAGAGGGTTCCCCTTTCTTCACATCCTCACCAACACCTGTTATTGCTTCTGTTGTTAATTTTAGCCGTTCTGACAGTTGTGAGGTGATATCTCATCGTGGTTTTGATTTGTATTTCCCTACCAATGAGTGATGTGGAGCATCTTTTCATGTGTAGCCTTCTGGATGTCTTTGGAAAAGTGTCTATTCATGTCTTCTGCCCATTTCTTAAGTGGATTCTTTGTTTTTGGGGGTGTTGAGAGTTTGGTTATGTTCTTTATAGATTGTGGATACTAGCCCTTTATCATATGTGTCATTTGCAAACCCCTCCTCCCATTCCCTAGGTTCCCTTTTAGTTTTGTTGTTCCCTTCACTGCTCAGAAACTTTTCATCTAGATGGAGTCCCAAGCTTTGCCATGGCTGAGGTCGGGGAGGTTTATGCCTATGTTCTCCTCTAGGATTTTTTTTTTTTTTTAAGATTTTTATTTATTTATCAAAGAGAGAGAGGGGGAGAGGGCAAGCACAGGCAAACAGAATGGCAGGCAGAGGCAGAGGGAGAAGCAGGCTCCCTGCCAAGCAAGGAGCCTGATGCGGGACTCGATCCCAGGACGCTGAGATCATGACCTGAGCCAAAGGCAGCTGCTTAACCAACTGAGCCACCCAGGTGTCCCTCCTCTAGGATTTTGATGGTCCTTCATCCATTTTGAATTTATTTTTGTTTATGGTGTTAAAACGTGGTCCAAGGGCGTCTGGGTGGCTCAGTCGTCTGCCTTTGGCTCAGGTCATGATCCCGGGCTCCTGGGATCCAGCCTCGCATCAGGCTCCCTGCTCTGCTGCTCCCTCTCCCTCTGTTCTTCCCACCCTTGCTTGTGTTCACTCTGTCTCAGGATGTCTCGCAAATAAAATCTTTAAAAGAAAGATTTTCATTCTTCTGCCTGTTGATGTCCAGTCCTATCACCCGTTTGCTTAAGAGACTGTCTTTTCTCCATTTGATATCCTTTCCTGCTTTGTCAAAAGATTAGTTGACCGTATAGTTGTCGGTTGTTTTGTTTTTAAAGTTCCATGAATTCAGGGGCTCCTGGTTCAGTTGTTAGGCGTTTGCCTTCATTCAGCTCAGGTCATGATCCCGGGTTCCTGGGATCGAGCCCTGCATCAGGCTCCCTGCTCAGCGGGAAGCCTGCTTCTCCAAGTCTCCCACTCCTCTGCTTGTGTTCCCCCTCTGTGTCTCTCTCTGTCAAATACATAAAAATCTTAAAAAAAAATTTTTTTTCCCTTGTAGTGCGTTGATAACAAGGCAGCTGATCTTTTCTCTATCCCTGTAGCTCTCCCTTATCCAATAGTGTAACATAAAATGCAGTCATTCAGCAAGCGTAACTTTTTGAGTCTGGCTTCTTTCACTTAGCTTAATTCACTTGAAGTTCATCCATTTTGTATGAATGGATCGCTCATTTCTTCTTGCTGCCGAGCAGACGTCCACTACATGGATGTACCAGTTTGTTCACCAGATGAAGGGCATTTGGGTTATTCCCAGTTTGGGACAATTAGAGACTAAAGCCACTATAAACATTTACGTGTTTTCATCTGAGCATAAGATTTTATTTCTCTTGGGTGTGTAGAACTAAGAGTGGAATCGATGATTCATATGGTAATTCTATGTTTAACGTCTTGAGAAACTGCCAGACTGTCTTCCAGTTTACCAGTCCACCAGCACTTTGTGTGGCTTCCAGTGTCTCCACATCCTTACCAGCAAGTGTTTTTGTCTGTTAATTTAACCTTAGTGAGTAATAAATTGTATTTCACTGTTGTTTTGATTTGCATTTTTTTAAGATTTTATTTATTTATTTGACAGAGATCACAAGTAGGCAGAGAGGCAGGCAGAGAGAGAGGAGGAAGCAGGCTCCCCGCTGAGCAGACAGCCCGATGCGGGACTTGATCCCAGGACGTGGGATCATGACCTGAGCCAAAGGCAGAGGCTTTAACCCACTGAGCCACCCAGCTGCCCCTGATTTGCATTCTTTTAATAACTAATGGTGTGTAGAGCCTCTCTTCGTGTGCTTACCGGCCATTTATATATGTTCTTCAGCAAAATGTCTATTTAGATCATTTGTCCTTTTTTAATTGGTTTATCTTTTTGTTGTTAATCATAAGACTTCTCTGTAGAGGAGCACCTGAGCATCTGGCTCAGTCAGGCATCTGCCTTTGGCTTGGGTCATGATTGCAGGGTCCTGGGATAAGCCCCACGTTGGGCTCTGTGCTGAGCAGGGAGTCTGCTTCTCCCTCTGCTTCCCCTTCTGGCTCATGTTTGGTGTCACTCTTGCTCTATGTTTTTCTCAAATAAATAATCTTTAAAAAAAAAAAAAAGTTCTCTGTAGGATCTGAATACAAGTTGTTCATCAGATACATGATTTGTAAAAATTTTCTCCTATTCCATGACTTGTGTTTTCATTCTCTTTGATGTGAAAGTATCCTTCGAAGCGCATGTTTTTAATTTGTATGACTACAGTGTATCTGGAGTTGTTTTGTTTTGTTTTTTGTTTTTTCACATGTGCTTTTCCTAATATAGTATTTAGGAAGCTTATTGCTTAATTTGTAGTTTCAGCTATTACATTTAAAAGGTCCTATAAGTCGGGCGCCTGGGTGGCTCAGTGGGTTAAGCCGCTGCCTTCGGCTCAGGTCATGATCTCAGGGTCCTGGGATCGAGTCCCGCATAGGGCTCTCTGCTCAGCAGGGAGCCTGCTTCTCTCTCTCTCTCTCTCTCTCTCTCTCTCTGCCTGCCTCTCTGTCTACTTGTGATCTCTCTGTCAAATAAATAAATAAATAAATCTTTAAAAAAAAATAAAAGGTCCTATAAGTCATTTTAAAAAGGTTTTTTTTAAGATTTTATTTATTTATTTGACAGACAGAGATTACAAGTAGGCAGAGAGGCAGGCAGAGAGAAAGGAGGAAGCAGGCTCCCTGCTGTGCAGAGAGCCCAATATGGGGCTTGGCTTGATCCCAGGACACTGGGATCATGACTTGAGCCAAGGCAGAGGCTTTAACCCACTGAGCCACCTAGGCGCCCCACCATAAGTCATTTTTGAGTCAGCTTTTTTTTTTCTTTTTTTTTTTAAATTTCTTTTCAGCATAACAGTATTCATTGTTTTTGCACCACACCCAGTGCTCCATGCAATCCGCGCCCTCTCTGATACCCACCACCTGGTTCCCACCCTTGAGTCAGCTTTTGTGCATGATGTGAGGTAGGGGTTCAGCTTAATTCTTTTGCATGTGGAGACCCAATTATCCAGTTCTATTTGTTAAAGACTTTCTTCATGGTCTTTTCACCCTTGTCAAAAATCAGTTGACCAGGGGCACCTGGGTGGCTCAGTGGGTTAAAGCCTCTACCTTCGGCTTGGGTCATGATCCCAGCGTCCTGGGATCTAGCCCCACATTGGGCTCTCTGCTTGGCAGGGAGCCTGCTCCCCCCTCCTCTCTCTGCCTGCCTCTCTGCCTACTTGTGATCTCTGTCAAATAAATGAATAAAATCTTAAAAAAAAAGAAATCAGTTGACTGTATATGTAGGTCTTGTTCTGGATTTTCAAATTTCTGTTTCACTGATATATATGTCTTTCCATATAGATAAAAGTGCCACAGTGTTGGGCACCTGGGTCGCTCAGTGGGTTAGGCCTCTGCCTTCGGCTCAGGTCATGATCTCGGGGTCTTGGGATTGAGTCCCCCTTCGGGCTCTCTGCTTGGCAGGGAGCCTGCTTCCTCCTCTCTCTCTCTCTCTCTACCTGCCTCTCTGCCTGCTCGTGATCTCTCTCTCTCTCTGTCAAATAAATAAATCTTTAAAAAAAAAAAAAAAGTTACCATACTGTCTTGATTGCTGTTGATTTGTAGTAGTAGCAGCAGTAGTAGTAATAAGTTATAAAATTGGGACATGTGAGTTCTTCAGCTTTCTTCTTTCTCAAGACTCTTTTGACTTGTCTGGGTCTCTTGCATTCCCGAATGGATTTTTAGGATGTAGAAATTTGCATTTCTACAAATAAGGCAGCAAGAATTTTGGTTAGGATTGTGCCAAATATATAGTTTAAATTTGGGGAGTATTGCCACCTTAACAGTGTTAAGTGTACTGATCCATGAACATGGGATATCTTTCCATTTATTTATATCTTTTGTTTTTTTCAACAATGTTTTTTAGTCTACAGGATATTAGTTTTACAGAACTATTGTTAAATTATTCCTAAATATTTTATTCTTTTGGGTGGTATTGTAAATGGAGGTGTTAATTTCATTTTCTGAATGTTCATTTCTAATGTATAGAAATACAATTAAATTTTTGTATATTGATCTTGTCTCTTGTAGCCTTGCCGAATAAATTTAATAGTTAGAATAATTTTTCTGTGGATTCCTTAGTATTTTCTATATGCCACATCGTGTTATCTGTGAATATGTATTTTCTTCCTTTCCAGTCTGGCAGTCTTGTTTGTTTTTCCTTGACTGCTTTGGCTGGAACCCCTAGTACAATGTCAGATAGAAGTGGTGAGAGCAGACATCCTTGTCTTATTCCCGATCTTAGGAAGAAAGCTTTCAGTCTTTCACCATTAAGTACGAATGTTAGCTGTGGATTTTTTCATGGATGCCCTTTATCAGGTTGAAGGAATTTTCCTCTATTCCCAGTTTGTTGAGTGTTTTTATCATGAAGTGGTGCTGGATTTTGTCAAATGCTTTTTTTTTCCTCCTCTGTCACTTGAGATGATCATGTGTTTATTGTCCCTTTATTTGTGTAATATGGCAATACTACATTGATTTTTCAGATAGTATACCAACTTTGCATTCCTGGTTGTAAATCCCACTTAGTTATGGTTGTTTTATCCTTTCTGTATGTTCCTGGTTAGGTTCTCTAGCATTTTGTTGAGATAATACGCTTTTTGAGAGAAAAAAAGCAGAATATTAAATTGTATAGTCTGATTGCACAGAATATAGGAATATTTTTTAAAGGAAGAATATTTCCACATTTGATTATCTTTGAGTAGTGGGATTATGAGTGGCCAGTTTTTCTTTGGTATAGTTTGTTCTCTCTCTTTTTTTGGATTTTGTTTGTTTATTGACAGAGACACAGCGAGAGAGGGAACACAAGCAGGGGGAGTGGGAGAAGGAGAAGCAGGCTTCCTGCTGAGCAGGGACCCTGATGTGGTTGATCCCAGGACCCTGAGCCAAAGGCAGAGGCCTAATGACTGAGCCACCCAGGCGCTGTTGGTATAGTTCTCTATTAGTTTTATGTTCTCTAAAGGAACTTGATAATCCAGAGGAAAAGTTAACCTCCGTGGTTGCAGAGATGGCAATGCTGGTCCCACCAGGGTGTGAGGAGATGGGCAGCTTCACACGGTTGGTGGGAGTTGAAATGGTAAAGCTTTTCTGGAGGGGATTTTGGCACAGTGTGTCAGGACCCCAAAATTCTCTATTTAGGAATTTGTCATAAAGCATTTACTGAACACCGGGCGTCTGGGTGGCTCAGGCAGCTAAGTGTCTGCCTTTGGCTCAGGTCGTGATCCCAGGGTGCTGGGACCAAACCCCACATCAGGCTCCCTGCTCATTGGGGAGCCTGCTTCTCCGTCTCCCTCTGCCTGCAGCTCCACATGCTATGCTCATTTGCTCACACTCTCTCTCTCTCTGTATCAAATAAATAAATAAATAAATAATCTTTTTTTTTTTTTTTTTTTTTTAAGGAATTATTGGACACCTATGCCAAAGATGTATGTTTGCAATGTTGAGCAGCTTAAATATCCATCAGTAGGGTACAGAGCAGAGTGAATAATGATTATTATTACTTGGATTTTAAATTATATATGTTTAGATATGTGCATTTTTAAAAAATGCACATTTTAAAATTTTACCACATTTACCACATTGGGAATATTGGAGGTGTCTTCCAGTGTCTTAGGGAAGCTTTCCCTTTAACTTCTCTGTGTTCCACTTTGCTAATTTAAAAATTACCTTCTGTGTTCAGTGCTGGGAACTGGCAGAATTCACTTCCTCTGGGGAGGGGGTGGAAGTGGGTTGTCCTACCCAGGAGCAGTAATTTGGAGGGGCAGGTGACGGTATTAGCTAAGATTTGTCCTCTGGATGCACCATCCCAGCCCACAAGGGTTGGTATCTCTGTGAGTAGCAGAGGCTTTGTGCCCCCATGCTTCATTACAGGCCCCAGCTTTCCCATGCCTCCTGCATGTTAACACAGGCCTTCTCCCTGACAGTTGTCTGGGAATAGCAGATAGAAGCCCGCTGCCCATTGTGGGTAAGAAGAGAATTGCGAGAATGTGACCAGGGCACTGAAACATCTGATATTTGTTCGACCTTATTTTTAGGAAGCACGGATATAGTGTTTCCTTTAACTTAAACAAAAAAATTGTAACTTAAACAAAAAAACCTGAAACAATTTGTGCCCGCCTCGCAAGGTTCAGAGGTCTTTCCCAGCTACCTCCTGGAGCCGATTTCGATTTCACGCCTTGGTGCCAGCATTAGGATTGGTGTCTGAACTGACTCCTCCTGGTAGGAGGTGTTTCCATTAAGGCAAGCCCACTACCGACCTTTGTCAGATGTCCTCCCAGCCTTCCTGTTCCTCGGGGCTCCAGTTCATTTGTCTTCTCTTCTAGGTACTGCTTCTCTGAGATGGCCCCAGTGTGTGCAGTGGTTGGAGGAATCTTGGCCCAGGAAATTGTGAAGGTAATGAGACCCTTTGGAGCCGAAGATCATTGCTCCACCATGACCTTGTCCATGAGCCAACTGGGAGAATCCACGGCCACCTCGGAGGGCTGCCTGGTTTCTCTGACCCCAGTCATTCTCATTTCATGCCCTGCCTTTTTCCCTTCTTCGCCTCTGCACGTTGTCCTGTTCTGTCCAGCCCATGCGGATGAGCATACGGCAGTGATCTTTGCACGTCTCCTCTGTGCCGAGCCCAGAGCTGGGCACGGTGTCCTTCAGGTCCTGCCTGCAGACTCTCCCCGGACTATAGTCGTGAGCTTCATGGTACTTACGGGATGTGCTGTGTGTTCTGCTTCTCACAGCTCTGTGAAATGGATATTGTCACGATCACCATTTAAAGTGGGGCGGGGGACACACTGAGGCCTGGAGATGGGTGCCAAAACCTGTGCTCTTAACTCCTCCTTGATGTGGCTTTTCTCTGTCCGCGACCGCGGCATCAGAGCTCCCTCCCATTGATGCGCACAGCCGGGGCATGAGTTCAGAAGAGGCACCCAGTACCAATGGGGCATGTGTACTGTCCCAGCAGCCCCACAAGGCTCCAGAGAGGGCGACCTCTGACCACATTAGGTTTGGTGTCATTGTCCCTCTCAGAAGCGAAATATTTCACTTGGGCTTACGTAACCAATAACGAGCACGGCCAGCCTTTTGAGTCTCTTCTGGAACATTTTGGTCATCAGAATGATAGCATGTCCCCAGATACTTTCTTTGGGGCTTTAATATTTGCCCAAAGACTCTCAGTCTGCCTTTTGTAGGTTCTCGACTGCTTTGCTAGATTTGCGATGATGGTTTGTTCTTTTCTTTCATGGAGCGGAGTCGTGCCTAGTTAAGTGATTTTCCATGCTCATTTATATGATGTGTTTGAGTTCACGGGGACCATTTGGAGATCCAGCTCTCGCTACTCTGTCTTGGAGTCAGTAAATTTGCTCTAGAGACATTTGACTGAATTTGATAGTCCTGCCTTCTTTAAGGCTCTTTTCTCTTTCTCTCTGTATTTCCTGATCCTTTTCTCTGGACCAAATTTTCTCCCTAAATCCAGCTTTCTATGTCATAGGGAATAGGGACTAGAGCCCCAAGGAGATTCAGAGGGAGAAGAAGAGAGGGATGCGATGGCCACACCTGTTTCCTTTCATGCCTTCTGCTTAGTTTAGACTGCTGTGAAAATCCTGTGCCCAGTCTGAGAAGTCTGCTGTGGCTGCTCAGGAGACTGTGGAGAAGGATTCTGAGGCCGCCTATGGACAGACTCAGGAGGAGGAAACGCCGTGATGGGAGAATCATAAGGGAACATACTCATTTTTGTAGCCTGCAGTGACAAAAACAGTAACAGTGCTTACTGAAATGCCTACCCTGTATTCTTCACAAGGATACACTTGTCTTTTCCTCACAAGAGCCCTCTGAGGTAGGACTTCTGTGAGCACCTGCTACGTAAAGGGAGAGCCAAGGTGCAGACAAGTGGCGGAGCCAGGATCTGAGCCCAGGCAGTCTGATCTCTGGGCCTGGGCACTATCTTTGTGCGTTCAGCCTCACATTGTACATCTCACCAAGAAGCTGCTCCCTGCGATTTTCATGTGGGATGGAGATTAAGGGTCAGGGCGGCTGGCCTTGACCCCATTGTTTGCGGTGGCTTTCCTGCGTCCCAGTCCTAACCTCTAATGCGGCCCCCTCCTTCCTGCCTGCTGGGGACAGCTGTCACCCGCATCTTGTTTCTGTTTATCCCAGACAGCCAGAGGACTCTGCATTCTTGGTTGCTGGGTGTGTTTGGAATCTCCCCCTACCCCCATCTTGCTTGGGAAGCACTTTACCTTTTGCCCCATGTTCACCGCATGGCCTGGTGTCTTGTCCCCACCACCCCCGCCTCTTAGTGAACACGATTCAGCCTTCAGCCAGCTGGCACCAGGGTCCCATAGTCTGAAGGCTGCAGGACCCTCCCCCTCTCCTTAGGACAATCTGACCATCCGTAACAAGTAAACTAGGGGACGGAGGGCAAACGTAATTCCCTTCCCTCCAAATCCTCTTGGTTTTCTTCCTTCCATCATTCCAAACACCACATACTCCATCCATATGCCCTTCCTGTCATGCTTCCTTAGGTGTCAGTCCTCCTTTTGTCTCCCACTGTCCCCGCTCGGCCTCCCAGTCTGCCGTATAGTGCTGACGGTGGTGGCAGTGGCACTACTGGCTTCTACTGTGTCATGTCCTATAACTTGAGTCCTAGGGTCTAGGAGTTCCAAGTGCGGGCTCTTGGGCCCTTTCACCTGGCTGGGTGCTTGGGGTCCTCAGATTGTGGTAAAGGACCCCGGCTCCTGGTGGTCCTGGCAGCTTGCACTTTTGGAGAATTCGTCTCAAGCTCGATCACATCTCATGTTCACCAAAAACTGTAGTAGGCACGTGCTCTTGATTTGCCTTTTTGCATGTGAGCCCAGAGAAGCGGGCCTCTGTCTTAACCATGTCTTAGAAAACTCAGTACCTGCTAGGATACTGGGCACAGAGTAGATGCTCTAGAAGTTTTCCATGGACGGATGGATGAATAACACTTGAAGGCGGTGTAATTGCTCCCGTTTTACAGAGGAAGAAACAGGTTGAGATTGGTGCTCGATTCAAAGCGAAGTTCAGGCTGTTTGGAGTGCATTCCTAACCTTGTAGAAGCGGTCCTGCCCCGTGAATGACAGGCCTTTGAATTCTGCCCAGGGGCGCGCTTGGGCGATGTCCTCGTCTTTAAATGGCAGCCCTTTTTGAGTTAAGAACCTCTTAGAAAATTCACTGACACCCATGAGTCCTTTCTCCAGTACACACATGTACACACATGATTCAGCACCTGATTTCAGGAGGTCTAGCTGCACATTTAAAATGCCCTGTGCTTCTCTTAACCCCACAAGTTAATCACCATTTCCAGGCTAAATGGCACCTCTAAGGTTTTCTGGATCCCAGCCAGCCCTGGCCTGTCTTGCAGACAAAGGCAGGCAGCATGTCTCCTTCTAGAAGATCCACGTCTGGCTCTTCCAGTGTGTCCCGCAGCTGATGGGGCGCCGCTGCTCCAGGTGGGGCGCCGTTTCACATGGCTCAGGAGCAGCATCTCTCAATGCCGAGGACAGCACGTGTGCTGTTTTCATTTCACACGGGGAAAATGAGGTTCAGAGAGGCTAAACGATCTGTCCAAATACATGAGTGATCGGGGACAGTGCAGAGAGACGTGGCAGTCACGGTTGTGGCTTAGACGTAGCCAGTGACCCCCTGGGGAGAAGAACCAGCCTCTGTTGAAGACTGCTGCCGAGTTCTAGAAGATCTGGTTGTTTTTTGTTTTTGTTTTTGTTTGTTTTTAGATTTATTTATTTATTTATTTATTTGACAGAGAGAGATCACAAGTAGGCAGAGAGGCAGGCAGAGAGAGAGAGGAGGAAGCAGGCTCCCTGCCGAGCAGAGAGCCCGATGTGGGACTCGATCCCAGGACCCTGGGATCATGACCTGAGCCGAAGGCAGCGGCTTAACCCACTGAGCCACCCAGGCACCCTAGAAGATCTGGTTTTTGAGGGCTTTTTCTTTTTCTTTTTTTCTTTTAAAGCGTCTGAGCTGAACCCTTGTCTTGTTTTTCTTCCCAGGCCCTGTCTCAGAGGGACCCTCCTCACAACAACTTCTTCTTTTTTGATGGCATGAAGGGCAGTGGGATTGTGGAGTGCCTCGGCCCCAAGTGAACCCAAGACTTGGCTACCCTGGAGATACTGACCTGCAGCCTGACTGCACGTGTGCCCTGTCCCCTCCCCCCGACGAAGGCTGCTCCAAGCGCGGGGGAAGTGAGGCCACTGGACTAGTACAAACCATTTCCCGCGAGCAATGAGCTTGTCCAGATGTGCGATTTCCATGCACCAGCAGCTGCTCAGCAAGGGGCTTAGGAACCGGTGTCTCCATCCCACACCGTCGAGGGCTTCGTGCCAGCGTCACCTGTACACCCCCTCTGACGCATCCCCCTGTCCTGGGGCCACCACAGCATCACCAGTCCTTTGAGCTTCCGCAGGAGACGCCTGCCAGGGACAGGCACACCTTGTTGTTTGGGATCCTCTCGCCACCTCCGTGGACTCATTCCCTGCCTGGTGTCGTGCGGAGAAGAGCATGACTCCAGGTGGGGAACGAGGCCGAGCCGGGTGAAACTCTAGTGGAGCCGCAGTTCCACGTGCAGACAGGTGCCCCAGAGAGGGAAAGACAGGGCAAGTGGAAAGTGTTTCCTCCAGAGTTTGAGATCCTGAAAAACAACAGGTGGCCTCTGGTGTGCTGTTCCTAAGTTTTAGTTCAGGATTAGTTGGGTTTTAGCCTGGATTTTGGAAGAGAGGAAATGTTACCAGAGTTCCCTTGGGCATTAGGGCGAGACCTTGCAAAGTGAGTATTAGCGGGAAGACTTGTTTTAAAAAGGCAGATTCCAGGGTGTCACCTCCTGAGGATTCTGAGGTATCGGGGCCCCAGCTAGGACATAGGAGCCTGTCTTACCAGAGCCCTGTCCACCCCCCATCCCTGATGCAACTCAGATCGTCCTGGAGCCCGTTGCTTTCGAGGGCTGTGTCAGTCCTTCCTTTACCCCCCAAATTGCAGCTTTGTGTTTTGTTTTGTTTTTTTATATTTTCTATGTTTCCTTGGTTCTTTAAGAAGAAATGATAGAAATAAAGTTATTTGCTTTAGGATTTGTTTATTTATTTTTCCACATTACAAGCGCCTTCTGGTGATGAGGGAGTGATCCTATCAGTCGCCTTTTCTAACCTAAAGAAAAATCACTGGATGCTTCAGTGTGATGCAGAGACTCCTCCCCTCTGTCACCATTCCTGCCACTGTTTTTCTGGGTAATGCAGCAAGAGTCAGGTGGCTCAAATTCTAGATTGCGTAGAAGCTTCTTGTTCCAACTGTCTTGTGTCTAATTCAGTTCAATAGTGGCTATTCTCGGTGACAAGAGTTAAATTAATGGGGAAGAAGTAAAAGATGCAATGATCCTGCCTTCCGTGGGGATCCCCTGTGCAGCAGGCCCTGTGCGCGGTCCGAGTGGGCAGGGGCTCCGTAGGAGAGCTAAGTGACCCTTCAGTCATGTGCCGCAAGTTTCACAGCTGGCAGGGGCCAAAGCCTTCACTGATTGGGGATGGTGGGTTTGTCTTTGAGTTGACAGCCCGCGCGTGCTCCAGCTCGCACCATCGTCCTGGGGTTTCTCTTTCTTGTAAAATTGTGTGAGCTGTGAGTCTGGCCAGTTAGAACAAACTCCTTTCCTATCTCAGTCCTGCTGCAGAGGAAAAGAAAAGAAAAAAAAATAGGTCTCCACAGAGAGGAGGCACTTAATTCTCTGACCCTCCCTCGGTCCCCTCTCCTCCTCCCCGAGTTAGGCTAAGACTGTGTTTCTGGAGGGGCCCCTTTCCTGACCCCATCAGTGTCAACTCAGGGGCACCAAGGGCAGTGTTTTTAGCAATGACTCTCACCCTGTCTTTGACAGATGGAGCCCACGATACCCTTTTACTTTGCAGTGTGGGGCCTTGGTCACAAGGGGGAGCAGGTGGGTCTGGATGGATAAAAACAAAATTGTCATCACAGGATCTTCCCGGAAGCTTCTCAAACTTTTCCACCCCTGTACCTTTCATGGCAGAAATCGAGTCATCGGAAAAGACCCCTTGGGAATCTGGGGTGGGCGCTGGAAGCTGCCAGCCCCAGGCGAGAACGGTCTTTATTCTCATTTCTTCAAATCTCATATTCTCCCATGTTCGACGTTCGTATTTTTTTTTTTAAGATTTTATTTATTTATTTGAGAGAGAGTGAGAGAGAACATGAGCAAGGAGAAGGTCAGAGGGAGAAGCAGACTTCCCATGGAGCTGGGAACCTGATGTGGGACTCGATCCTGAGACTCCAGGATCATGACCTGAGCCGTCCAACCAACTGAGCCACCCAGGCGCCCCTCAACGTTCGTATTATCGTAAAAATAGACTTCGCCGAGTCTCCAGGAAGAGCACAGTGATTGTCCTGTGGCTTCTCATACCTCCAGGAGATTCGTAGCTACTTGGGAAGGAGGATCTAATCTGTGAAGGTAACGAATATTTTCGGGATGCTCAAGTTTCCAAATGAGAGGAAGGGGGCTGTCTTTGGGGCTGCCAGGTTTCTCTGCTCCGTACCCCACTTCTGTTGTCTGAGGGTGATATCTAGTAGCCAGACCCTGTTAAGTCGAAGCCTCAAAACATTCTAGTGGAATAGGTGCTACTCAAAATAAACGAAAAAAAAAAAAAACATGCAAAGGTTAACATTACAATGTTAAAAAGTTCTCAGTCCCATCAGAGCCTCACGTTCTGTGGTTTTCCTTTGCAGTGTAGACGCTTGTCAGTTTCTTGCGTATGTTTTGGTAAATACAAATGTGTGTGTCTGTTGAGGTATGTCCTGGTTGCCCTTTGTAGATGGAAGAATGGAGGCTTGGGTTGGAGTTGGCAAGTCAAAAGAGTTTAATAATAGCTAACACTTTTGCTCACATGCCTGCCTGGCCCCTTTCAGAATGCTTGCACTTCAGCTAAATTGTTTGAACCCTCACAGGAGCCCCGTGGGGGTCGATGCTGCTGTCGTGCTCATACTGCAGAAGAGAGAACAGCCTGCCCCAACAAGGAAGGGGCAGAATGTGGGCTGACGGGGAGGCTTCTCCACAAGACACTCAGTGGACATTTACTTAGTGGCACCTATACTTGTCAGAGACTCACGCTTTACCTTCCCAAGGTTCTGAGATCTAGTAGTCGCCCCTGGAAACCTAGTAGGCAGGACTGGGTGGCACAGAAGGACAGGTATATTTTGTTTTTAAGCTCATAGTAAAACGTTCAAGTAATACACACATACAGGGGTGAAAAGATCCCTCCCAGCTGCCTCATAGGGCCTGGCAGCTCAATGTCAGCCACATAGCAGGAGCAGCCGACTACCTAGCTAAACTCGGGATTTGGGGGGGAAAAGTGAGATGCTTTTTGGATATGTTAGCTGTATCCACTTTCATACATACCTCCCAGAGCTCACTCTTGGCAGTGTTTGACAGTGAATCTTTCCAGACTGTCAGGTTTAAGCCCAGACCACACGACTTGCTATGCGACCTTGGGCAAGTGACCTTTTTGTGCCTCCGTTGCCCCGTGTGTGAAACAGGGTAATCGCAGTACACTGCTCTGTTAATGTGGGGGTTGAATGAATACATTCTTTGAGGAGAAGTTGCTCCATGTTAGCTGCTATTATACATAGCTTTCTCTGCAAATTGCCTTTTCTCACTGTGTCTTGGAGATCCTTGTCAGTGCATTGGACATTGAATTCCAAAACCACAGATGAACCCGTAAGCTGTTTGATCAGTCTGCTGTTGAGTGACATTTAGCTGTTTCCCTTTGCACACCCTTGGGAAAGACTCCCCAAAGCCTGAGGCCACGGTTATGTACAGAGTATATAAATGCACTTGATGTTGTTTCCTTCCAAAAGACTGGCGTGGTAGTGTTTTTTTTTACATATCCTTTGTTGTTTGGATAGATAATAGGTGTGCGTAGTGCAGAATTGAAAGGTTTACAAAGACATGCAGACGTAGTTTTTAAGGAAGGAAGATGCAACATAAACAATGAAAAGTAAATCTCTCCCTTCCAGAAGCAACCATTGCAGAGTGGAATTACTGGAGGCGGCCGAGGAGTGCCGGTTAAGTTGGGATTAGTTTGCTGGGGCGGGGGGGCACGGTTTGCCAGTGGCAGAGGTTCGGCTCTGGACCTCATTTGCCAGGTGCTCTGAGCATCTGCTTTGCTAAGCCAGAGAGCCACTCAGCATCTTGGTTCCAAGAGAGGAGGCCAGCAGAGATGACTTTACGTGTTTCCTTTCCTCCTGGAAAAACTAATCCTTCTCTTATTTTATTTGAGTCCTGTGGACTTTGCAAATAAAATATGGCCGTCACTGACTTGGACTGTCCCTGGGTCTGTGGCTCTTTCCATCTACCCTGTGTAGCGGAGTAGGGTTCTCCACTTTCAAACCTAAAAAATAATAGGTTTAGGGACATGGGGTGGCTCAATAGGTTAAGCCTCTGCCTTCAGCTCAGGTCATGATTTCAGGGTCCTGGGATCAAGTCCCACATTGGGCTCTCTGCTTGGTGGGGAGCCTAAAAACAAAATAGGTTTAGGTCTGTCAAAATACAGAAGCTCTGTTTCTGGTGTGGTGGAGTAAATTTCTAACAGACAACCGACCCCACCCCTCTGCAAATAAACTATATATTCTAGACAAAATGCTAAAAACAACCACCCCCCAAAAATAACCCCGAAACTACTGGAAGGCTCTGGAGAGTGCTCAAAAGCAGGTGGATTTTGGGGAGAGGGTGAGTTGAAAGTTGCAAGAAGAGCTCACCACAGGGTGAGTTGTCTGGTGTGTGTTCATTTCTGGTGTGTGCACCCCGAGGGCGGGCTGCAGTCCCAGCACAGCCGGGCAGCCAAGACTCAGGTAGAGAACCAGCTGTCTTCCTGGCCTGAAGAATCAGAGGACAGAGCCTAGAGGAACCACAGCAACTGGAAAGGAGAGCGCCAGGGAGGTTCCCTTCCCCCAAGTGACCTGTATAAATTCAGCCCAAGTCTCTTGCTGATCACCAGGCTGTGGATATGTGGGGCTGACTGCGAGCATGGCTGAAGCGATCCAGATTTACACCATCACCCCCTACGGTAAGTTGAGTCTAGCAAATACAAATATCCCTACAGCAAGACCTTTCACATTTCTTTGGAGGAATATAACAGAATCCAGAACGTCTACAACCTTAACACATCTGGACACAAGGCAGAATTACCTAATACACATAGAATTAGGGAAACGTGACTCATTCTCAAGGGAAGAGACAAGATGACCAAGAGAACCCAAGTGTTAGGGGGGCACCTTGCTGGCTCAGTGGGTAGAGCATGCGACTCCTGATCTCGGGTTCATGAGTTCAAGCCCCATGTTGGGTGTGGAGCCTATGTTAACAACAACAACAAAAAAAACAAGTGCTCGGGGCGCCTGGGTGGCTCAGTGGGTTAAAGCCTCTGCCTTCAGCTCAGGTCATGATCTCAGGGTCCTGGGATCAAGTCCCACATCGGGCTCTCTGCTCAGCAGGGGGCCTGCTTCCCTTCCTCTCTCTCTGTGATCTCTTCCCTTCCTCTCTCCTACTGTGATCTCTCTCTGTCAAATAAATAAATAAAATCTTTAAAAAAAAAAAAAAAGTGCTGGAGTTAGCAGGCAAGGACTCTAAAGCAGTTATTACAACTGTGCTCATTGAGGTAAAAGTATAATGTTGAAAAATAGGAAATCTCAGCAGAGAAATGAAAAATGTTAACAAAATGGATGTTCTAACACCAACAATACAATATCTGTGATTCTAAAGATCCACTGGTAGACCTAATAGAATGGGGATGAGAGACTCCATGAGTGGGAAATATATTAATGGGAATTCTCCAGTCTCAAAAAGAGACAAAGATTTTTCAAATAAAGTCTTGAAAGCAGCTGACAGAAATAACACATTACAAGCAGGGCAACCATGATTCAAGAAAATGACCCCAGAATTTTATAACCATTGAAAAAGTATTTTTCAATACTTGAAAAACAAGTATTTTCAGATAAAAGAAGACTAAGAGAACTTGTCACTGGCAGAAAGTCACTACACAAAATGCTAATGGGAGTTCTTCAGGTGTTCGGGACATTATCCCAGGAGAAACTTGGAACTCAGGCTGATTGCTTGGAACTCAGATTGCTAGACTATCTAGCTGCTTCATTTCTTTAAAATGTATATGGTTTTAAAGCAAAAGTTATGGGTCGCCTGGGTGGCTCAGTCAGTTAAGCGTCTGCCTTCAGCTCAGGTCATGATCTCAGGGTCCTGGGATCAAGCCCTGCATCGGGCTCTCTGCTCAGCAGGGAGCCTGCTTCCTCCCTCTCTCTCTGCCTGCCTCTCTGCCTACTTGTGATCTCTGTCTGTCAAATAAATAAATAAAATCTTAAAAAAAAAAAAAAGCTATGGATGCCTGGGTGGTTCAGCTGATTAAACCGCTGCCTTCCGCTCGGGTCATGATCCCAGAGTCCTGGGATCGAGTCCCACATTGGGCTCCTTGTACAGCGGGGAGCCTCTCTCTGCCTCTGTCTGCCACTCTGCCTGCTTGTGCTCGCTCACTCTCTCTGACAAATAAAATCTTTAAAAAAAAAAAAAAAGTTATGCCATTGCCATGAGGGGTTTGTGAGTGGAGATGTAAGCCATGTGACAACGACAGCACAGAACAGTGGGAGGAATGGCAAGGATGTGTGGCCTGAGTGGTGGTGGATTCTGCTGGAAGTGAAATGACACCATACGGACTCCAGACAGACCGAGAAAGAGTGCACCTGCGGGCGTCTTCCCTAGAGCAATACTAGAGACCGAACTGCCGAGAGTGAAATCTCAAAAATAACTGGAAAAAGGTATTCAAATAATCCAAGAGAAGGCAGGAGAGCGGAAACCGGAACGAAAAGGGAAAACAAATTAAAAAATCGATAGACCTAATTCCACTATATCAGTGATTCCACGAACTGTTCCTGGAAAGGAGAAGCCCTAGGTTGCCCGCGTGGGAAGCATTCTCTGCTGAGGAGCAGCCAGACAGAGGGCTGGGTGTGAACGCCCCTATCCTTGGCCTCTGTGCACAGTGTTTAAGTCCCAACAGAAAATACAGAGATTAATATAACAACACCCAGGTACCTGCCACCATTTTGCCACCCGCTTTTTTTTTTTTTTTGCTCACTGTTACTTGTTATTTATGGGTAGAGTTCTAGTTCATTCCGGCTACCCCCTGTCCATTATTCTGTTGTATGCCTAGAGCAGACTTGAGACCCTTTCAACTGCTGCTGGAGACGTAGAGTTGTTTTCTCGAGTTGCCAACCTTTGGACACTCATGCCCATGCATTTCTAAGGGAGGGCACCCAGGAAGCCAGTTGCTGGCACAGATAATGCCCCTCCCCTGCTTGACAAGCTTTTGCCAGATTCCTTTCCAAAGTGATTGTGCCCGTTTACCCCGATCCTTTAGAAGGGTCATAGCTTGAGATGCTCTCCGTCCAGGAGGGTGGGGACAAAGGCAGCCTGATGGCTGACATGCGCCCTGGGATTCCTGCTGGCGCTTCTTTAGAAGTTCTAGGTCATTCATTCATTCCCCAAACATGGAGCTTCCAGGATGTTCTTTATCCAGTGGGGATAAAGTGAGGATAAAGCACCAGAGAAACCTACCCCCTGCCTTCAGAGGCCCTGGCTGACTCCACTAGTGGGGCGTGGGACTCTTGGCCTCAGGCTTGCGAGTTCGAAACCCACGTGGGGTGTGGAGATGACTTGAACTCTTAAACAAGACAAAACGAAGCTCTGCTCTTCTAGGGCTTTGCTTTTATGGGGAGTTGTATAGGGATGCATGGAGGCCGGGTGTATACAGTGGTGCCCGTGCTCCTCAGCCTCCCGTTGGATACAGCTGGAGAGCCTGATGGGCTCTGTGGGTGGACTGCCTCTCCCACCTCCACCTCGTCCCAGAGAGGGGTCACGGAGGCTTGGACCAGACCACGCCGTGGGGAAAGAAAGCAGAAAGAGTATCCACTGTTCCAATCTGATTTTATTGAAAAGGAAACATACAAAAATCATGTACAAAAAAAATTAACCAAACATGTACAGAAAATTCATTCCGGTATCTACAGCAGCGCATATACAGTATTTTACAGGCTGGGCCATCCCTCCCCGCTCCCAGACTCCTCCCTCTTCTGCGATTTCCCCCCCTCCCTGACTCCCCATCTTCCCCCCAGCGCTTTGCCCTGGGGACTAAGGCTGGGGCGGTTTCCGCCAAAATATCCCACCCCCCAAATGAATGCCAGTGGTCACACGTGCTCTCTCTAAACCTATGCAATGGGATTGATGGGGGCGGGGGGTGGTCACGGGCAGAGCACAGGATTCACAGTCTGGGCCCCTCCTGGCCACCCCCAGATGAAGGTGAGGCAGGCATACCCACCACCCGCCGGCTGGCTCAGGGAAGATGGCTGGGCGCTGGGCTGGGGCAGCCATCAGAACCACCCCATTCTCTGGCTCCAGGAGGCTAGTGGTCACGTTTGGCTCATTTGCTCTTCACGGGCCCCCTCCCCAGGAGGAGGGGGGGAAGCACCAGGGGCCTGAGGCTAGGCCCAAAGTGAAGGAGCACTAGGAGGGAGGTTCCCCCCGCCCCCAGTGTCACCCCTGCAGCTGGAACGGGCAGCCAGCACCAGCAGCCTTTCCTGAGATGGTGGTGGGCGGCAGAGACGGGTGGCTCCGTCCCCACCCTCTCCGTCACCGCTGCCTTCAGACGCTGAGTCCGTCAGCCCTCTCTCCCCTGGCTTCCCAGCCAGGGACCCAGGAGTCCACATCTCCATCAGTGTCCCCAGGCTAGGCCGGGACTGGGGCTGGAGTGGCGGCCCTGGCCCGCCCCTGGGACGGGCAGGGCTGGTAGTCCAGTATGCTACATGGTGCAGAAAAAGTCCCCCGCGCTGGCCAGAGCATCAGGAGGTGGGAGGGTCCTGCCCCCCAAGTCCCTGACGTCCACCGGGCGGGTGCAGGCACCTAATTGGGCTCCATCTCTGGGGCTCCACGGCCCCTGGGTAAGGGCAGGAGTCCCATGATGAGATTGTACAGGACCCTCCAGGGGGAGGGGCGGTGTCGCTGCTGCTCTTCTTGTCTCTAGGGAGAGGGAAAAGAGGAAGTTAGAGTGGGCTTCCGACAGGGGGACAGGGGCGTGTGGGTGATTAGGCCCAAGGGCCAGGATGAGGGAGGCAGGTTCCTAAGGGTAAGCTACCAGCCCTCAGCGGTGGGCACTACCATTGCTGACTGCGTCCATATCCCCGCTCCTCCCCCCACCAAGGTCCAAGTCAGTCACCTCAAGGGAGGACAGCGTCCTCATCTAGAACAGAATAGGATGGACGGCAAGGTTGCAGACCCAGTGTCCTCAGCACAGTGCCTGAGCCCAGCAAGTGCTCCCCTAGTCTCCGGACCAAAATCAGCCAGGACTGGGGGGTGGCAGGATTGGGGGGCGGCTGGATAGCAGACTGTCCTGCCTTCCCCTCAAAGGCTGGGAAGTGACAGAGAAGGGAGCAGGGAGCCTATAGTCTCAGTGATTCTAGAACGATCGTGGAAGGACAAGTCCTGGGAAGAACAGTTCACCTTCTGTGCTGAGGCTGCACGGAAATCTGTGCAGGCAAAGCTAACCCGTGCCCTCTTTCCAGCAACAGGATGAAAGTTTGCGGTGGCTTCTAGGACCCTCTCAGTTCCACATTGCTAGGCAAGTGAGAACGAAGGAAGCCACATGGAAGAAAAGACTCCCCCTACCCCCAGTACAAAGGAAAGGTAAGCTGTAGCTCTCTCCCATTCCCTATCCTGAGTGCAGGGCCAGGCCCACGCTAACAGGCAGAGCCCCCCTGGTCTCATCCCCTTGAAAGGATGGAAAGCTCCTCCGACTGATGAGAACAAAGTCAGATAAACCATCCTTATGACCCTAGTGGGTTCCAGGCTGTGGGATGCCCTGTACCAATCCCCACCCTCTCCTTACTCCCCACCAACTCTCGAAGCTGGGAGGTAGCAAAGGGCGCATGTCAGAATGGCATCCACGGGAAAGCCCGCCAATGTTTCACTGCTTTGGGGTGCTGCCCGGCACAGTCATCTCTGGGAGCAATCTAGCAATCACCAGGTAAAGCCAAGCAGCCACGTCTGTACTGTGGGGTACACACAAGTGCACCAAAAATGTGTATCCTCAGGAAGAAACCAAAACCAAAACGAACAAACAAAAAACAAGCTGATGAAATTTGAAGCATTCTTTTTTTTAAAATCCTAAATACCCATCAATGAGAAAATGAACAAGGATACTGTATGTTGATCCAAAAGAACGCTACAGAAACAGCGAAAACGCTTTGCCCACACGGATCAATCTCAAAGCCTAATACAGGAGGGGAAAAGTTTGGAGAGAAACACACCACATCTCGTATATGTAGCCCAAAAACATCCCGCCAACCTAAGCATTGTTTGTGGCCTGTTCACTAGCCTGTAGAGGGATCAACACCTGCGGAGTCATGGGACACGCCAACTTAAGAGGTTTCCTTTGGAAAGGAGAAGAGGGTTGCGGGGGGAGCGAGGGGCTTGACAACATCCGGGTTTTGTTTTTCTTTCAATAAGCAAGCAGCGCGGGTGTAATATTCAGATTAGACAGAGCTGGGTGTTCGGCGCCCTGATATTTGTTATTCTCTATTCTACGCCATAAGCTCCCAAGATTTTGTCTTAATCAGAGGCCGAGCCGCGGGCTTGGGGGCGGGGCTTCCCGCGGGGGCGGGGCTCACGGCCCGCTCCTCCCGGGCCGCCCGGGAAGCTGTGTGGCGCGCTGCAGGCCGCGCGCGCCGGCGGGTGGGAGGGGCGGGCGCGGCCGCGCCGCCGCTGCTGACTCACCGGCTATAAATAGCCCGGGATATATGAGCCGCTCCGCCGAGCGCCGCCCTCAGTCCCCGCGGCCGCGGGCCGCGGGCGCGCCGCGGCGCTCGAGGCGGTCCCGGTCCTGACTCGGCTTGTGCCAGCCGCCACGGCGCGGTCCCTTCGGCAGGTCCGCGGGCCCGCCGCCCCTCCCACCTGCCTGTCCCCAACGCGACCCCGCCGCGCCGGGCAGCAGCTGCCGCACATCTGGCGGGGCCCGCCCGCAGCCCCCTCCGGGGCGGGAAGTCCCACCTGCCGTCTACCCCGCCCCCAGCACTCACCCGCCGCTCGTACAGCGCGTTGAGGTCGTCCGCCATCCTCCGCAGCTGGGCCCCGATCTCCCGGGCCCACTGCTCCTCCTCCCCCCGGACTCCCGGGGCTGCCTGGGTGGGGCCGCCCGCCAGGGCCCCCGGGGCACTGGGCACCGGCGATTCCAGGTGCGGCTCCGCCGGCGAGAGTGAGGGCTGAGGACCTGGGAAAAGCCGGGAAGGGGGGGCCGTGGTCAGCACCCACCACCCCTGTCGGGCCTGAGGCGGCCCCGGGACCAATTAGCCAGGGCCCGCTTCTCCATTTTCCAGCCTCCCAATTTCCTTTCTGCTCCCCGCCTCATTTCTAGCGATTCTGTTTTTCCCTTCCAAAAGCCAGGTTTCTCGGCTTCCGCTCCCCAGGCGCCAGAAAGCAAGAGGATGTCCTGGGGAGGCCTCTCTCGGGGTTACCTGGCTAGCCAGCTTACCCCTCTCCCCCACTGCCCGTGTTAGTCTGGAAATCTCCCTCTTATCCGACCCAACTATTACAAAACGGGACCAAATTTTGCCTGTTCCACTTAACAGATGGGGAAACTGAGGCCCATCCTAAGAAGTGGCCCAAGGTCACATAGGGATACGGCGACTGACTACACGCAGTCACAAGCCTCAGGTCTCCTGCCCTCTGGTGTCCAACCACAGCGAAGCCACACCCCCGGATGTGGCAGGGGCACGGAGACCAGAAGGCCAGACTGGCTGCCTCCGAGCGAGCCCGGGCCTGGGGGGGCTGGGATTCGGGATATGCCTTCCTGCCCCACCCCTTCTGGGCCGCCCCGCAGTTATCTGCCTCTCTCCAGAGCCACACCAGGTCCTGGCGAGGGGGATCCTCAGGCCTAAAACGGGGGCCTCAGTTTCCACAGCTGTGTCTGTGGTGTTGAAATCGGGTCCCCTCTTGCCTCTGCTGCTGGGGAGCCCAACCGGGGAAGTTTTCTCTCCCCTGATCTCCCCGGGCTCCAGGTTCAGGGTGAGGGGTTGGGGTGGAGAGGGAAAGCGGAACGATCTTCCCTGCCACCGAGCATAGGCTGGGATGGGGCTGGCAGGGCACCACAGGGTTAACAGCCCATCCGGCAGGGGACCTTTAACCCTTCCCTCCCCAAGACTCACTTTCCCACTCTGGCCTCCCCCACCCCCACTTTCCCCACACAATGGCCCCTCCCCCTCTCCTTCCTCCTCCCAGACTGCAGAGAGGGCGGCCCTGGCGAGAGATGCAGATAAAGGCAAAAGGCCACCCCCCAAGTCCCGAAGTGACAGTCCTCTCGCTCTGCCCACACTCCCTCCAACTATCGTCCTCTGGGAGGTTAAGGAGACCCAGACTCGGGGAGGTGGGGGCTGGGAAACAGCTGCTGCCCCGGCCCGGAAAAGGCCGTGGGCTGCAACTCGGGGACTGCAGTCAGATTCCAGGAGGGACTTCCCACCCCGCCTCCCCCCACCCCCAGCCTCCCACTCAGTCTTCCTGCTTCTTGCAACACAAAGACCACACTGGCCACACCCTCCCTGTGGCCCGGCCGGCTCGCCACCTCCTCCCCCCGCTCGCTCCCACTTCTCCAGTTCCTCAATGTCTCTTTCCTGGCTCCCCGCATCCCAGGGCGCCCGTGTGGGGCGGCACTCACCGTCGGGGCGCGGGCCTCGGGGCCGGCTGCGGGGACCCCCAGGCCAGCGGGGGCCCCCCAGGGCGGCGGTGACGGCGGGAGGGGCGGTAGGGGCGCAGAGGTAGGCGGCGGGCAGCAGGGCGGGGGCGGCGGGGGCGGCAGGCAGGCCGGGCTCGCAGAGGCCACAGGACACGGCCGAGGGCACCAGGCGGCTGAGGGGAAAGGGGCGCGGGCCGTCGCGGGACAGGCCCTCTACGGGCTCCGGGGAGCTGCCCTCCTGGCGTGCTCGGGCCATGGCGCTCCCTGGGGCCTGCAGGATAGGGGGAGAGGGGTGCGGTCAGGCAGGCAGTGCAGGGGGCACACAGGACACCCCCACTCACTCCTGCACACAGCCACCAGCACCTTTGGGGGGCAGGGGTCCAGGGAAGGTCTCCCAACACACAGGGCCCAGACGGGCAGCTGCAGGCAGCTGCGATGGTCCCACAGAACAGATGGCCACCGAGGGTCTGTTGCAGGGCCCCCCAGGTGGGGACCGCCTCCCATGCACGTGGTGATGGGAGCCCACGACGGTCAAGGAGGCACAGGACAGCTCTCACAGCAAGTCCAAGGGCTCACACAGGACTCAGATGGAAGAGTCTGTCAGGAGTATGTGTGTGTGTGTGTGTGTGTGTGTGTGTGTGCAGGAGGGGAGACAGCCTCAGAACACAAACTCACCCAGCCTGGGAGTCACCCAGAGCATGGGCTGGTGGGGCTGACTTCCGGAACACGGCGATGGCCATGCACAGGGACTCATGCAGGACCTCAATGGCAAATACTACTTCCGGGAGGGGTGAGGGAGGTGGTGAAGGGTACATGCCACACAGGTAAGGGCTTCCTTGGGACTGGCCAGCCTGACCTCCCACCTCATCTCCCATTGGCACAGAAATGGTTCTGATCTCTGAGATTGCTACTCAGTACAGGACACACATATGCACACACACACACACCCTGACCAAAACGTGGACATACACATACACACAGACCATCAGAATGCAGACGGGCTGCCACAATCCCAGCCCCTCCATCCCTGTGCACACACATACACAAACTGTCAGAACCCACTGACCCACTGTTGATATGCGCGTGGACACACACGCACAATGCAGCCATCGCAAACACCACACGGGCACTGTCCCCCTTCTCAGACACATGCCCCTCCCCCCACACACATACACACACCCACGAGGTCAGACCTGCACACCTCAGGGCTTACACAAATACCAACACCCCACGGACATCCGTGGACATACACAGAGACCAACACACCCGAAATATGACCCCTCCATCACCAACTCTCAGATCCCGGGACGCATGGAAATGAGGCACATACACACTCCTGTCATCAGACCCAGACGCGTCAGCACACACGCCGAAGAGCAGACCTCAGCTAACCCTCCACCACCAACCTCAAAACACCATCCCCAACTGTCAGCCTCGGACACACATGCACACACGCACACACCCCAGCCAACTCTAATCCCACACAACTGTGGCAGCGCACACACCTCAGGCACCCACAGAAAACACTGGTCTCACGTGACCGACATAAACACTCCACACACGCAGCCCACATGACACACATGAGCCAGCCGATCACAGAGACAAGCCCCTCAGACCCAACACACACACACACACACACACACACACACACACAAGACACACACAGGCTCAGACACAGCCCTGGACTGCCAGTAACACCCACTGACAGCACCACATAGACCCCACCGAGTCCTCAATTCCCAGACTCAGATGCCAGACACACAAGCCAAACACAGCCTGAGACACCCCCCCCCACACACACACGCACGCGTGCTCACGCACCTGGACAGAAAACAGCCACTGCGCTCAGCAGGCATACCATCGCAAATGCTTAGCTGAGACACATGCCCTAGAGATCGACACAGACAGTACACACAGTCAAGACACACAAGCACACAGAAACAGCACATCGGGCAAGACACGCGCACACAAACCCTCACACCCAGCTCACTCAAGCAACACACAAACATCCCAGCCACATACTGTAGCTCACGCAGGCAACACAGACCCAGGGAATCAACCCCAAACAGCACCCACTGACAACTCTCACAGAGCACACAACACACACACACATACACACGCAGGTACACCACGCATAAACAGCACCCAGCCCTCGGGCACGGCATACACAGACCATCACACAAACACACATGGGGAGACTCAAGCACACACCCCGACCGGCCACAGCCCCAACATTCCCCCTGACACCTCCACCCCCTGCGGACCCCAGTACTAACTCGGAGCCAGACACATGCACACACCCAGGCGAGACACCTGCAGATCCACAACCCCGCACACGCGCGCTCCCACGGCGGGCCCAGACGCCCCCCTCTGCTGTCACAGCACACCCCCCCCACCCCGCCGCCGCCACGTGCGCCCGCCCCGCCCGCCAGGCGAGCGAGGGGCCAATAACCGGCTGTTGCTGGGGCGCAGCCCCCGCCCGCAGGAGCCGCAGACTTCACGGCCCGGGAGCCGCCCCCCCCCACGTCGCCGCCCCCAGCGGGCGCGCGCCTGGGGTGTGGCCGCCTCTACCAGCCGCCCGCCCCCCCCCCCGCGCGCCCCTCCCGGACTGCGGGGGCCGGGGCAGTCGGGGTCGACTCACTTCCCCGGGCACGCACTGGCCGCCAGGGGGCGCTGCCGAGCCCGCGCCCCATTGTTTGTAAACAAACCCGCCGGACCGCTGAGGCACCTGCGCTCCCGGACCCTTAGTGCCTCCCGCCCAGCGACCCCAACCCGGGGTCGTTCGTGGGATGGAGGGTGGGGAGAGAGGGAGGCACGGGGTGGGGATGCAGCGCGCTCCCACTGCTCTCCCAGCGCACTCCTGCCACCTCCTCCAGGGAGCCCACCCGGCCTGGCCAGTCGCGGCCCGCGGGGACTCGGGGTGCGCACACTCACCCCGGGGGCATGAACACGCCGGAGGGGGCGGTGATGGGGGGCGGGCGGCTTCCTTCGAGAGGGCGCGCCCGCCTAGCGCCGCTCGCTGCGGCGGCTGCTGCTGCTGCGGCGGCTGCTACTGCTGCTCTAACTGCAGTGGCGGCTGCTGTGGCTGTGGCTGCTGCTGCTCCCGCTCGGGCTGTAGGCGCGTCCGCGTCGTGGCCCCCGCTGCCGAGTCTGCTGCTGCCGCCGTCAGTGCCGCCGCCGCCGCCGCCAGGCGCCCGCTCGCATGTGGCTCGCGCCGCGTCTCAGGCCGCCCGGCGGATCCCCTGCCCGCTCGGCGGCCGCCCCGCCCCGCCCCGCCCCCGCCCGGCGGGTCCCACGCCCCGCCCCCTCGTGACGCCACGGCCCCGCCCGCCCACCCGCCCGCGGCGGACAAGTCGGGACTTGCAGGCGCGCGCCGCGCCCCCCTACCTCCGCGCGGGGGTTTCCCTGCAGCCGGGGGCGGGGCGGGGCCTGGCCCGCGGCGAGGAGGACCGAGGCGTGCCGACCCGGGCCGCTTGGCCGGCGGGACAGCCGGACACACGCACTGACACACTGACACACTGACTAGGACCCGCAGACACACGCGCCTAGAGACGCGTACGCCAACTGACCGGCTGGCGCTCCAGGGTACACAAAGTCACGTGCTGACAGGGCCACGGCGACAAGCCACTCTCAGGCGCACGGCCACACTCGCACAAATGCACCCCCTGGACCGGGCAGCGGATATGCCGGCTCCCACGCTGACTGGGGCGCACAGTCTTGCACCCAGACACAACCAAAGAGACCGGCTAGCTGACAGGGTCCCCGGGACACGCGGACGGACACAAGGAAGGGGCTGTGTTGCACAAACGCGCACACTGATAAGCACAGGGCACCCACAAACTGTGTTCACCAACATTGCCACGGAACGGGCACCCCAGCAAGCACACGCAGTCACGGTCTGAGGCTGAGCGCTTCTCAGGAAACACACGCTTCATGATAGGTGCAGGTGGACACGCGCGCGCACACACACGCACACACCTGTCACAGGGACACCTGAACACAGAGCTTGATCTAGGTAAAGCTCCTACAGGGACACACACAAACGCACCCACACCAGTTCACAACTGGCTCATTACAGCTGTCAGTAACTGACCTTTGGGATACAGATCAAGTCAGACACAAACAAAAACGGACCCCCCAGAACAGTCCCGAAGCACACCTGTCACAGGTTCCTGGTAACTGGCCCACTGCCGGGGACACTCTCTGGAGCAGGCACACCTGGCCACACTTGCCACAAATCTGGCTGGCAGGGGACTCAGGGCAAGAAGGAAACCCCTAGCACCAGATGGGACATGCCCGGGCAGGCTGCCCCTGCGGGCTGTGCTAGCACCCTGCCTCCTGGCTTTCACTTCCCTTTCTCAGTTACTCCTTGCCGGTCTTTCCTCGCTCTGCGGTGGTGACCCCATCTCCTTCCCTCTCCCCAGGACTCAGGAGCTCAGGCACCTATGCACTTTCCATTCCCTCTATGTCACACCTCTAGCCCAACCTATGAGCCCAACCTATGAGTCACACAGGGCCAGTCATCTGAGCACCTCGGGAGGCATGGGCTGGCTGAGAAAGGATGCCAGACCTGAGCGGAAAGTGGGCTTCTCCAGGTTCTCCCACACTTGGTTCCCTCCGGGCCCAGATCCCCCCATGTCCCAAGAGGAGCCGGAGGTGCACATCTGTGAAATCTTCCTACTTTAAATATACGGGAGTTGGGGGGGGGGCTGGTTGGTTCAGTTCCTAGAGGACGTGACTCTTGGTCTCCAGGTCTTGAGTTCAAGTCCCGCAGTGGGTGTAGAGCTTACTTACCTCCATAATACATACATACAGACATACATAGTGGGGACTCCCTCAGCCTCCCTCTCTCCTTCCCTTCCCTCATTCATTCGTCCCTTCCTTCCTTCCAGTGCTCTTCAGACTGTGGGTCATGAGTAAACCATGCATTGTGAGATGACTTTTGTGGATCTTACTGTTTTTTACTTAACTTTATTGAGACATATATCCATGTAATGAAGTTTACTCTTTTTAGGTGCACAGTCTGGTGAGTTGTAACAAATATCTGCCATGTGTGCAAATGACTGTACACCACCCCAAGCAAGATTTGGGACATTTCTGTCACCCCTACCCCATACTTCCCTGGTGCCCCTTTCTTATCAATCCTTCTACCTATGACTTGAGGGGCTCTTGACCAGACTTTTAAAAAAACAAAAATATAAAATAGGACATCATTTTAAAGAAATCATGAAGTTAAAGAAAATACTGTTTTGTGGAAACATTGCTTATACCTAGTGAATACATATGAGGTCACGGAGAAAGCGTATTTTTGACTGTAGACCAAGTTTAAAGGTGTGTGAGAGATGCTGCTTTGGACGTTTATGAAATGAGGTCATGCATGGAAGTTACTGAGTGCGTTGTCTGACACCGACTGAGCACCTAATAAATGGTAGCTATTATCACTAGTATAACTAATTATTGTGGGTGTTCGCTCTGTGCCTGGCACTAATGAAGTTGGGAGACAGGCCCCAGCCCTGGGCTAGCTCCCAGTCTATCCTGTACCCCTTTCTTATGGGTCTGTGCCATCTGGTTGCCCAATCTAAGTCTGGACACCAGGAGACCAGATGTGTTAGAGTGTTCTGAGCCGGGGGTGGGGATGGGAGTGAGGAATGACTGTGAAGAATGCTAGGAATCCGGCTTGGTGGGCAGAGAAGTGGGCCTAGAATTTTAGCAAGTCATAAGCACCATAAGCACTGCCACCGGTCATGATTCTTCTCACCGTCTAGTCCAGATCCTGTTCCAAATTCTGGCATCCTATCACCCCAGACCGGGGGGCTCAACCTCATGATTAAATAAATGAGAGAAAGGAGTCCAGAGTCAGACAATAGGGCGTGGTGGGGACTGGGGCTAATTGGAACAAGTATTTTTCCTTCTAGAGACATACAAACTCCAGATTAAACACTGTGTGGCCAAGAATGTTTGTGACTAGTTTGAGGGCTGCCCTTTGGAGACCCCTACCCTAGGGCACAGGGACGGAGAAGGCCCCACCTGCATCTTCCAGACTACATATCCCTACCTTGACCTCTACCGGGTCTCCTGAGGGACCAAGGGACTCCCTCCTCTCTAGGTTCCTGGAAGAGCATTCTGGGGCTCCTTCCAACCCTGCCTCTGGTCTCTGCTCCCCTGGATAGGGGAAAAGGGCCTCTTTTTTGGGGGAGGACAAGGGTCTCTTAAGATTGGAGGGCTCACCCACACCCCTGATGAAGGGTGAGAAGCAGAGGTAAAAAGAGATACAAACAGAGACAGTTAACACTCAGCTCAGGGAAGTGGAGAAAGTCAGAAAGAGACAGCGAGAGAGATCAGCTGGAGAGATGAAAGGGGTTGGGGGTTGGTGGTGAGGTGGTTGATGGGGAGGCGGTGGGTGGCGGTGGCGGCTGTGATGGTGGGGGAGTCGGACTTGGCATACACCGGGGGTTCTCAACCTCCTCTATTTGGGCCCAGATGATTCCGTGCTGTGGAGAGTCGGCTAAGAGCACTCAATCAGCATCCCCACAGCTGTGGCCCATCCCCACCAAAGTTGCTTGCAGATCTCACCAAAGAGAATGAACTACGTTCTCAATGGCCTGAGTTAGAATCCCTCACTCTGCCGCCTGCTAGCTGTGTGGCCTTGGCTCAGCAGTCATGTGCCTGAGTCTCAGTTTCCTCCTCTTGGTGTCGAGACAGCACAGGTCCCTACCTCACAGGATTTAGCAGAGTAAGAAGATCAAGAAAAAGAGAGCCCTGGGGCCTAGTGGGTGATTCATACATGTTACCCATCATGAATACTACCAATGTGGGAGTGCACTGACTCTATGAGAATCCAAACAAGGACTTTAAGCTAAGACCCTCAAGTTGGGGCAGGGGTCTCAAACCAGGGGCCCACAGGCCAGCCACTAGTGGGTTTTGCTTCACCCAATTTCTCACAGGCTCTTGATCTAAGGGTCACGAGTTCAAGTCCCACATCAGGGGCAAAGAGTTACTTAAAAAATAAAAATGATAAGGGCGCCTGGGTGGCTCAGTGGATTAAGCATCTGCTTTCGGCTCAGGTCATGATCTCAGGGTCCTGGGATGGAGCCTTGCATCCATCCGGCTCCCTGCTCCAACAGGAAACCTGCTTCTCCCTCTCCCACTCCCCCTGCTTGTTTGTGTTCCCTCTCTCCCTGTGTCTCTCTCTGTCAAATAAATTAAATCTTTAAACAAAATAAAAATGATAAAAAATAATTTTAAAGAAAGCTGTGAATATGAATGCCTCTGAGAGAGAGACATTCAGCACAGTGAAGACCCAGACTTTGGAGCCCCACTGCCGGGTTCAAATGATGACCTTGAGCAAGTAGCTTTCCCTCTCTGTCTCAGTTTCCTTATTTGTAGAAAGAGGGTCACCGCGGGACCCAAAAAGGAACTGTGAAGATTACGTGGGTTTCTGTTTGTAACACACTCAGAACAGTGGCCCGAAGGAGTAGCCTCCGTGTGAATCATCGATTCAAGAAAATAAACGTCCCAGCTGGTTTACTGGCGACCCATCAGCTTCCGCGGTATCTTGTATGCGATTCTGGGTGAGTAGATTTCTCAGCGCGGGGAGAGGGAGTTGGGAAGGACTTAACTTTTCACTGCAGGGCCTAAGTCCTGGCTCTCCACGGAGGGGAGGGGGCCTCCTGGGTTCCTCGATGTAGCCGGCCTCCCAGGCCCGGAGGCTGGACGGGAGCCGCGTGGGGGCTGGGCGGGGGCGCGGGTGTCCGCAGGGTCCGAGCGGCCGGCGTGTGTGAAGGTTACCGTTCCCCGGCGGGGCGGGGGCCGCGCGCTGTTGCTGGGGTCTGCGGGGCCTGCCTGCGCCCCCGCCCCCCCTCCTTCTCGGCCAGCCAGTGAGCGGTACCCGCCGCCGTTGCCAGGGGAAACTCGCCGCCCCGTTACCCAGCAACAAGCCTGGCCCAACCAGGCGCGAGGACCCCCAGGCCCCGCCCGCCGCTGCCCACCGCGTGCCCAATGCCAGGCGGGCAGAGCCGGCCCAGCTCCCGGAGACGGCGAGCGCGCTCATTGGCCGCCGCCGCGCCCGCCCGCCTGGATCTGGGGGAGCCCTCGGCGCGGGGGGCGGGGAACCGGGCCCCGGGGAGCTGCCGGGCACAAGGCCTGCAAGCCTGCGGGGCTGGGGTGAGGCCCGGGCTGGGCACCGTCCCATCCTCCCACCCCAAACCCCCCTCCACCCCACCTCATCTCGGGGCGAGGATGGGCACTTGGGATGGGCTGGAAACAGGGGCTGCGCATCCCGTCCCTCCGCCCCGCCAGGACGGTACGCTGGAGTTGGCCTTGTGAACACAGGGGCTGAGCGTTCACCTCCCAGAGGAGACGTGGGCGTCTTGACCTCACGAGGGCAGAGGCTGTTTGTCCCCCCACCCCCACCCCAGAACGAGATTCAGGCATCTTGAAAGAGACGCTGAGGATTTCCCCCTCCTCTGAAAAGGACACAGCGTCCCGACCCCATAAGTGACCCCGCCCTCCCCAAAGGACCCAGGCATGCCCTCTACTGTGACATCAAGATATGAGCCTCCTCACCCTGGAGGATGTTAGTTTCCTAGCCCCAAGAAACAAGGACTGATGGTGCCCCCAAAAGGGGACTCCAGGTCTGTCTGATGCAATAAAAGTTAGGACGCAGCATTCCCCCCACCGCCCCCCATCTCCCCAAACAGGGACTCGGGCCTTTGGATCTCAGGCCCTGGGATGCCCAGAGACCCTGGGCATCCTGGCCCTCACCCGTATTGGTACTGGAAGCCCCCCCACACCCCCCAAAAGTCACCAGACCCTCATGTGTCCCAACTCATCCGGATGACCACCTGCCCAGATCCAGGGTGCAGACCTGCTAGCTTCCCTCCCTTCTGAGCCCTCTTCCCCAGCGTCAGGCTGCTGATTTCCCAGGACCCAGGCATCTGACCCCACAGCCACTCCCTCTACTCCCGGACACCCACCGCCCAGCCCCCGCCCCCAGGGTACCAGCCTCACAGTGTCAAGGACTTCGGAGTCTATACTCCAAGTCTCTCAGACACTCCCCCAGACACCTGCAGAGGTGACCTAGCCCCTCACAGTGGTGCAGGGGCGTTCTTCCCAGTTCCAGGACCCTCCGATGCTCTGGACCCCAGATCGGGAAGTTCCAGCCTTCCAGTGCCTTTAGTTGGCCACCAGGGATCCAGGACTGGGAGCCTCCAGCCTCAAGGGACCCTGATGTGAGTCCCCAGGCCACTCCAGAGCGGCTCAGATTCCTCAGTCCCCACCCCAGGGAAACCCAGGGAGCAGAGCCCCTAGCTCCAGACCCTGTGAGCCCAGGTGCGGCCCGCCCCTACCCCGGTACCTGGGGCGGGGGGGGGCGGAGTCGAGGATTACTCAGCCTCCAGAATGAGGCGATGACATCATCCTGGGGGGGGTTGACTAATGGCCGCGCTGGGGGGGGGCGGGGAAGTTTACCCGGTAACAGCGGCTGCCGCATGGCCCCGCCCCCCAAGAAGGGCCGGGAAGAGGAGGCATAAGCACACACACACACACACACACACACAAGCCCACTCAGCACACCCACCCCCTCCAGCATCCCACACTGCACACATCTTACTGGGGCAAGGGCAAGGATGGGGCAGTGTTTGTGTGACTGTGTGTTTGTGTGCGTGTGTGTGCTGGAGAGTTCTCTGGAGCTCTGCTGGGTCAGTGTGCTGCTTGTCAAGGGGTTGACTTATGAGGGTGGTGGTTGTGTCAGGGTGCGATATGTGGGTGTGTGTGACTGTTAGTGTGCTATTGTGTGTCCGTCGGTTGTGTGTGTCAGGAAGGTGCTATGGTGTGTCAGCCTGCTACATTTGTCCCACTGGGTGTCTGTGACTGAGGTTGTGCATCAATATGCTATTGTGTGATGTTCTGGTGTGCTGTGCGTGAGTGCGATGATGTATCTGTGTGTTGTGTCAATGTGTTGTTTTGTGCAGTGGGCTGGTGTGCATAGGTGAGATGGTGTGTGTCCATGTGATTGTGGACACAACATCAGTGTATGTCCATGTGATTGTGTTGGCATGACATGGGGATTGTATATGATGGTGTGTGTCTGTGTGATTGTGTTGGTGTGGCATGGGGACTGTCTATGTGTGGGAATCGTGTGTTAGTAGAAGTGTTTGTGAAAGTGCTGTGTCATTGTACCCTTGGGTTAATGTGGTAGGACGCATTGGTGTAACATTACTGTGGTGTAGTGTGCTGGGTATGTTGTGTCACTGTTGTATGCCATTGCGCTCCGCTGTGTGTCAAGAGATGTGCATGCGTGTCACTGTTACTGTGTGTGTCTGAACAGTGTTGTGTATGGTGGGATTGTGTGTGTAACACTGTCATTGTATCTGAAGTGTTGTGTGTTCATGACACCATGCATTACTGAGCATATGTGCATCCACACAACTCTTCGTGTCATTGTATGTGTGTCGTTGTAATTGTGTCATTGTGGTTGTGTTGTCAGGGTGATGTGTGTCTCTCTCTATATGGGACTTTATATATGTTAATAAAATGGTGTCTCTGCAATGTTGTGAACCACCGTGACTGAGTGTGTCACTGCGGTTGTGTGTCACGGGGATAAATTGGCTGTGGGGTTATGAGGGTGTCACTGTGATCGTGTGTGTGTGTGTGTGTCCCTGATACTGTGTGTTCTAGGGACTAAGTCATAGAGACTGCACGGATGCGGTTGTGTGTTGGCCTAAGGTGTGTCGTTGTGGTTGTGGGTCCGGGCAGTGCTCGTGTATATCCTGGGACTGTGTCTGCCGAGTGAGATTCGGTGTGCCCCTGCGATGCCGTGGGTCTCGGCGTGCTCCCGGTGTGTGCACGTCTGTGTGCGTGTCACGGTGATGGTGCGCGCGTGTGGGGGCGATGCTGCGCGTCCCTGGGACAGTGTGTGTGTGCGAGCTATTGCGATTGTGTGTCCGCGTGCTTCGCTGGGTGTCGGGGGAAGGTGCGCGCGTCTCCGGGCCTCCTGCCCGAGAACAGCGGCGCTGCCTTCTGATTGGCTGCGGCCTCGCCAGTGAGAAGCTCGCGAATCCTGCGGTAACTTGGTAACTCGGGAACTCGGCCGCCGCCGCCGCCGCCGCCGCCCCGGGGATGGGGGGTGGGGAGGGGCCCTCCCCGCGCCGCACTCCGCGCCCGGCCCGCCCTTGCAGCCGACCCTCTCCCTACTGGTGCGCCCACAGTCTGCGGCTCTGTCCCCGGGACTCCGTCCATCTCCCCCGCGGGGCTCTGTGCCTCGGCTTCCCGCGTCTCTGCCACTCGCTAGGTCTCGGCGCGGCTCCGTCTTTCCCACGTTGCTCTCTCGCTCCCTCTGTGCCCCTGCCGTCGCGCGCTCTCTGCCTCTGTCTCCCACACCCCGTCTCTGTCTCTTCCAGGGTCTGTCTCGCCATCTCTGCAAGTCCTGATGTCTCTCTGTCTCTCTCCATCTCTGTCCCTCTCTCTGACTTTGCCGAGCTGTCTCCTCAGTCTCCGTCTCCCCCTAACTCTGCCTCAGTCTCCCCCCCCCCGTTTCGTCTCCCCTTCCCTTGTCTCTCCCACCTCTTGTCTCTGACTCTCCCCCCTCCGCCCTCCCCCATCCCCTTTCTCTCTCACTCCCACAGCCATGCTCAGAATTCACTTTTCATTCTGCGGAGACAGCCAGGGGACTATTCGCGACTTCATCCTCGCCCCTCCCTGCAGGCCTAGGATTCTGGCAGCAGGCCCCACGCAGGGCAGACTTCAGGAAGGACTTCCCGCCCTGGTTCAGCACCGGAGCTTTATCGCTCCGGCCAGGCAGAGGCCTGGCGGCCCCGTGGCTTCCGGAGGCGCCCGGGCGGGATGAGCTCACTGTTAGTTGGCTTGGATTTCATCAGCTTCCTCTGCTGGAGTTACCCCCGCTCATTTTCCCGCGCGGGCCGCGCGGGCGAATCCTTCGGGCGCCTGCTGCCCCCGAGCGGCGAAATGCGGAAGCACACGTGCGGCGCAAAAAGTCCACCTTTGCCAACTGACCACGTCGCGGGGTTATGAACGCTGCAAATAGGAACCCATTTAATCCTCACAACGATCCCGCTGGGGAAGAGACCATCTTAAATTCCATTTACAGTGGGTAAACTGAGGTCGGCTGCCTAAGGTCACAGCTGGTGAATGGAGCCCTCTGGGGGCTTACATGGGGAGAGAAGGGAATGGGTAAGACTACCAGGATGTCTGTGGTCGGTCATTCATTCATTCATTCATTCATTCATTCATTTGGCAGAGGCTTATCGAGGGCCTCCTCTGGGCCAGGCAATGTTGAAGGCACTGGGAATACAACAGTGAACAGAACAGACAAAAACCCATGTCCCAATCCATGAGGCTGAATCTCTGGTCTAGGGGAGACAGACAATAAAGAACGCAAATAAGAATGCAAAGGGAGGGGCGCCTGGGTGGCTCAGTGGGTTAAGCCGCTACCTTCAGCTCAGGTCATGATCTCAGGGTCCTGGGATCGAGTCTCGCATCGGGCTCTCTGCTCAGCAGGGAGCCTGCTTCCTCCTCTCTCTGCCTACTTGTGATCTCTCTCTGTCAAATAAATAAATAAAATCTTAAAAAAAAAAAAATGCAAAGGGAGTCTCGAAGTCCAGAAAGGAAGCAGGGGAGAGGGCTCAAGAGTGTTGAGTGTGGTCTTATTCTCAAGGGTGACCGAGGAAGTGATAGTTTAGTAAAGGCCCAAAGCAGGTGAAGAAGCAAGGGGTGTCCAGACAGAAGGAAGGGCAGGTGCAAAGGTCCTGAGACCAGAGTGGGCATGTCCAGGATGGTGAGAAGCTCCTCTGCAGCTGGGAACAGCTGGGAGTGAGTGAAGAAGGGGAGAGGGATGGAAGTCGAGGTCTGAGAGGGGGTTAAATCCAGATGAAGACTTTAGCTTTTACTCTGACAAGGTGGGAGCCTCTGGAGGGTTCTGAGCAGAGGGAGGTGAGCTGATTTAGTCCTAACAGGCGTCCTCTGGCGGTCAAGTGGGAAACAGGCTGTGAGCAGAAAGCAGGGAGCCCAGCAAGGAGGTGATCCTTGGGTCAGATCCAAGGGGGAGCCGATGGGATTGGCTGAGGCATTGGGTGTGGATGTGAAGGAAAGAGAGAAGTTTGGGCAACTCCAGGTTTTGGCCGGAGCAGCTGGAAGGAGGAAGGGACTGAGAGAAATATCAATTGTAAATAATGACACACCTACTGTGTACACGACGTCGTTAAATCCTATGACTATCCTGAAAGGCAGGAAGTAGAGGTAGGAGATGTGGTAGGATTCTGGATTTATTCAGATGTATAGATTTTGAAAGTGAAGTCTACATTACTGGCTCAGTAGCTGTTGGCAGATTCAATGGATCATTGCAGTAACAGCAAAAACATGCAGTGTGTGAGGCACTGTTCCCGGCACTTATCTTATATAATCCTTCTGGCATGTTATCATGAGTGCCATTTTCCACATGGGGAAACTGAGTCACAGAAAGATTAAGTACCTTGCCTATCACGATACTGCTAAGAATTGTACTAGACTTGTCAGAGAGGTGGTATAGTGAGCTCTGGAGTCAGAAAGATCCCTACAGGCTCGAATCCCAGCTGGACGGGTGACCCTGGGCAACTCACAGCATCTCTGGGCTTTAGTGTCCTGCTTTGTAAAGTGGTTGTTTAGAAGGGCTTTGGGATGTGCTTAGAAGATAATTCATGCAACAAAAGTGAGGCCGCCACGTAGAAAATGCTCTTTAAGCACTGTAGGTTAACTAGCTGGAATTAAAATAAAAACGTAAATATATACTGTTTAAATATTAGCACAGACTCTCTTTCAGGGTTGGAGATGTGGCTGTAGGCAAGCCAGTTGGGACTTTAAAGCAATCATGATAAAACAAATACTCTACTTTATCTTATGTCACGTCGTCCAGGCAGGACGCGCTGGTTGCTTCCTTGCCTCTCCAGCCTCATAGGAGATCATCTTGTAGGTACCTCAGCCTGAGGTGTTTGCGCCAGAGAATATGTCACTCTTTACTTCCTTCTGGGCTTGGCTGGGTCTACCTGATTCTCCCTTTCCACCTTGCTGCTAGTGAACGGAGCCACCGTCTTTCTTTCCTTCACCTGGGTCGCCCCCGTATTCATCTGGCTTGTCTGCCCCCACGTTTCATTCTGGTCTCTGCTCAAACGTCACCTCCTCAGAGAAGCCTTCCGGAACCATCTCTGTCCTGTCACCCAGCCTTATTTTGCTCCGCAGCGCTCTTATTAACATATTCATTTGTTTAGCTATGTAGGGTCCGTCTTCTCTTGGAGAAAGTGAGCTCCACGGGGACAGGGACAAGCCTCCAGGACAGCTGTACGTTCTGATCTCCGTTTCACAGTCGGAAAACCAGAACGAAGCCGGGCACGGAGAGGGTTTTCATGGTTCAAGTACTGTTCATTGAATGAATGCTTGTCCCGCGTGTAAAGCGGCAAGGAGTGCGCCACAGCGGCTCCTGGTGGCGAGCGGGAAACTCGCTCCGCGAAAGTCGGCCCGCTTGGCTGTCAAATTTCCTATGAGATCTTCACGTAGTTTGGGAACTATGTACTGATGCTAGAACTTAGCTCCATTTCACGTACAAACACAAGGTATTTTTTTTTTTAAACACAAGGTATTTTTAATGGTGTCTTTAAAAAAAAAAAGATTTTATTTATTTATTTGACAGAGAGAGATCACAAGTAGGCAGAGAGATAGGCAGAGGAGGAGGAAGCAGGCTCCCCGCTGAGCAGAGGGCCGGATGCGGGGCTCTCTCCCAGGACTCTGGGATCATGGCCTGAGCCGAAGGCAGAGACTTTAACCCACTGAGCCACCCAGGCGCTCCTATTTCCAAAGTTCTTTAAAACGTTGTTGAGACAAAGGCATAACATACACCCTTTCCTAAACCCCACAAATCCCAAGTGTAAAACTCCACATCATCAGCTCCCCAGGGAAAGGGATAAAACCTGACAAGCTCCAGCCTCTTCCCAGGAGGAGGCCCTTTCGAGTCCCTCCCCCCTGGACTATCATTATCCTCAAATCTTTTTTTTTTTTTTTAACTTTATTTATTTGAGACAGCGAGAGAAAGAACGCGGGCAAAGGGAGTGGGAGGGGGAGACGCAGGCTTCCCACCGAACAGGGAGTCCGAAGAGGGGCTCCATCCCAGAACCCTGAGATCATGACCAGAGCCCCCCAGGAGCCCCATAATCCCCGATTCTAACAGCAGAGGTGACTTTTGCCTGTTCCAGAACTTCCTATGAGCAGAATCACATGGTATGTGCTTCTTTGTGTCCGTCTGGCTTTTGTCACTCGCCATAATGTTCCTAAGATTCGTGCATGCCGCTGAGCGTGGGGAAAGATGGTTCATTTTCCCTGCTGGATGGTCTCCCCCTGTGTCAAGACACCGCAGTGAGAATATCCATTGCCCCGCTGATGGGCGTTCTGGTTGCTTCTGATTTGGGGTGGTATCAGTTTTGCTCAGTGCGGCCACCACCAAGCAGCCCAGACTGGATGGCATGAAGCAAGAAAACTTTCTTTTCTCATAACCCTGGAGGCGAGAAGTCCTACCTCAAGGAGCCAGCAGGTTTGGTTTCTTCTGCGGCCTCTCTCCTGGGCTTGGGGGATGGCTGTTTTCTCCCTGTGGCCTCCCACAGGTTTGTATACTCTGTGTGCGTGTATACTAATCTCTTCTTATAAGGACACCAGTCACATAGGATTAGGGCCCACCCTAATTACCTCATTTTCGCTGAATTACCTCTGTAAAAGGCCGTTGTCCAAATTAGGTCACATTCTGACGCCCTGGGGCGGGGGTTGGGTGATTGACACATGAATGGGGGGGGACACAAATCAGCCCATCAGAGGGGCAATTATGTTAAAGCTGCTATGAACATCTAACCCCCTTTTTATTTATTTTATTTTTTTTTTAATTTTTTAGAAATTAAAAAAAAGATTTTTATTTATTTATTTGACAGAGAGAGATCACAAGTAGGCAGGGAGGCAGGCAGAGAGAGAGAGAGGGAAGCAGGCTCCCCGCTGAGCAGAGAGCCGGATGCGGGACCCGATCCCAGGACCCCAAGATCACGACCTGAGCTGAAGGCAGCGGCTTAACCCACTGAGTCACCCAGGCGCCCTAACCCCCTTTAAAAAAAAAATTATTTATTCATTTGACAAAGAGAGAGAGCACAAGCAGGGGGAGCAGCAGGCAGAAGGAGAGGAAGAAGACTTGTCCTGGAGCAGGGAGCCCGATCCCAGGACCCTGGGATCATGACCTAAGCCCAAACCAGCTACCCAGGCGTCCCGCTGCTATGAACATTCTCATAGGTGACATGTTGCTTGGTGAATGTGTGCATGCATTTCTGTTGGGTCGATCCTGACGAGTGTGTTTGCTGGCGCCTAGGGTGAGTGTTCGCATCCAACCATAGCTGAAATTGCCCAGAGGTTACCCACAGTCGCGGCGACATTTTGTATCCCCCTCCAGCCGTGGGCAAGCGTTCCCGTGGCTGCACACGATCTTTACCACCGCTTGACCTTGTCAGGCCTTTGCACCTGAGACATTCTTTTGTGGGTAGACACAAAGTGTTATTTGCAGGGTTTCAGTATAGCATGAATTTTCCAGGGAGTCCCCTACTTGCGTCGAGGGAAAATTGTGCTACGTTGTGTTCAGAAATCAACCGAGGGTGATGCATCATTCTGGATCATCACGTCACGCCTGCAACCCTGCTCCTGCTGTCAAAGTCACACCCGAGGAGCTCACCACAGCCACCAGCTGCGGTATTCCAGGGTCCCCCGAAAGACTCGCGTGGAAGACTGGGCTGCATGCGCTCAGCCCTTTTTAGAAATCTCTGCTACTCGCAAAAGGATGTTGTTTCATTAGCAAGCGTTCCAACACCCAAGCCTATTCGTTGTAAGAGCTGAAAGCGTTTGACTACTTCTTGACGATTTCCAGGGTTCACGTGTGTTGCTTTATTATAAATTTCTTCCCTTCGATTTCTGTAATTTCTCCTTTATGGTCAATTTAGGTTTTATATTAAAAATGATGTGTATAGGGGTGCTTGGTTGGCTCAGTCGGAAGAGCATGCGACTCTTGGTCTTGGGGTCGTGTGTTCGAGCTCCAGGTTGGGGGTAGGGTTTATTTAAGTTAAAAAAGAAAAAAAAAAAAAAGGGATGCTTCAGTGAAGCATCGACCTGCTCACGTCATGATCCTGGGTTCCTGGGATGGAGCCCTGAATGAGCTCTCTGCTCAACAGGGAGTCTGCTTCTCCTTCTCCCTCTGCCCCTCTCCCTGCCTCGTTCCCCGTCTTTCAAAAGGATGAATAAAATCTTAAAAACGAAAAAAAAAAAAAAAGTTGTATGTAGGTAGGACATACTGTGTAGGCATTTCATTTAGAGGGGAGTACAAGCGGTATTTTGCAAGGAGTTTGTGTCATAAAGCATATTTGGGATAGGATGGAGTTGGGTCCTGCTGGGCTAATGGTTTGGGGACACCGAAGCTCTGGGAGAACGAGGTTGCTTTAGTGATTCCATATGTATTGAGAACTACTATGGCCTTGTGCTGGACGGTTCTGGGGACTCAGTGGTGACAGCAAAAACCCCAGCCCTGCCCCTGGGCAGTGAGGACTGGGGTGGGCAGGACTGGGATGTGAGAATCAGGGCGGTGGGGGGGGGGTACAGCCCAGAGTGGCACCCGACCTAGCTGGGGGTAGGAGGGTTTCCTGGGGGAAGTGACCTTAGCACTGAGCCTGGTGGAAGAGGTTTCCAAGCAGGAGGACTAGCCTGTGCCACCATCCAGGACCCAAAACATTGTTCCGTGGGCCTGGAGCAACATTCCTTAAGATTGATTCCTTTGGATCTTTCTGGTGTGCGGGGCTCTACGGAGGGCTGGGCCACGTGAAGGCTTGCAAGACCCTGGGACTAGGTTCCAATCCTGGCCCTGCTGCTGCTGTCGCCAAGATGCCTTCATCAGGAACCTGAAAATGGGACCATCTCTGGAATAAGGGCCTTTGCTGGTGAATTTCAATTAGGGATCTTGAGAAGTGATCATCCTGGATCAGGGAGGCCCTACACCCCACGACTGGTGTCCCTGGAAGAGACAGAAAAGGAGGAGACACAGAGCCGTGGAGAGGAAGGCCACATGAAGACCCAGGCAGAGATGGGAGTGATGCGTGTAGCCACCGAGAAGGGCCTGGGACAGGTCTTAGCTCAGAGCCTAGGGAAGGGGCAAGTCTGCCCACACTTTGATTTCGGACTTGTGGCCTCTGGAACTGTGGAAAGATACACGTCTGCTATTTATAATTTTTTTTTCAATTCATTTGACACAGAGATAGAGAATACGAGTAGGCAGAGCGGCAGGCAGAGGGAGAGGGAGAAGCAGGCTCTCTGCTGAGCAGAGAGCCTGATGCGGGGCTAGATCTCAGGACCCTGGGATCATGACCTGTGCTGAAGGCAGAGGCTTAACCCACTGAGTCACCCAGGCGCCCCATTTCTAAATTTTTTAAAACATTTTCTTTCTTTTTTCTTTCATTCATTCATTCTTTCTTTCTTTATGAGAGCGTGAAAGGGAGAGCGGGCGCACACGTGGGTGGGGGGAGAGGAAGGTACAGGCGGGAGGGGGTAGAATCTCTAGGTCTCTAAGCGGACTCCCCGCTGAGCGCGGACCGGATGCAGGGCTGGATCCCAGGACTCTGAGATCATGACCTCAGCCCAGACCAAGAGTCCAATGTTTCACCCACTGCGCTCCCCTCCTGCCCATCCCCGCTGAGTGCCCCACTTATGCTGGTGTAAGTCATACAGTTTGTGGTTGTTGGTTACTACCAAGCAGCTGTGACCCACTGTGCAGGGGAGCCTCAGTGAGCCTGTCTTCCTCTCTGTAAAATGGGCATCAACAAGGCCTATCAGACCGTGAGGCAGATGCAAAGGGAGCAGCCCTTTAACCAATAAGGCAGCAAATGTCTGTGACTGTGACCTGTTGCCAGAGGCCTTGGTCTGGCCAGGGGTGTTTCAGGTAATAATAAGACAGTTAAGGGGCGCCTGGGTGGCTCAGTGGGTTAAGTGACTGATTCTTGGTTTCAGCTCAGGTCGTGATCTTGGGGTCATGAGATCGTACCCTGTGTAGGGCTCGGTGCTCAGGGCAGAGTCCAGAGTCCCCTTGGAGTTTCTCTCTCTTCTCCCTCTGCCCCTCCATCCCCCCTCCCCCATCTGTCTGTCCCTCTCAAATAAATAAATCTTAAAAAAAAAAAAATGAGTAACGTTAAGCATACCCACTGTGTGCCAGACACTGTTCTAAGAGCCTTTTGCTGCCATCAAACAACACACATTTATTCTCTTACAGCTGTAAGAGAGGTTCTGTAAGAGAGGTTGCAGAAGCAACCTCCCTGGGCCAAAATCAGGGTGTCAGCCTGGCCACACTCCCTGGGGAGGCTCGGGGGAGAATCAGTCCCCTGACCTTTTTGAAACTTTTCCCAGTGGCATTCCTCACATTCTTTGGCTTGTGGGTTCTTCCTCCATCTTCAGTGGCAGCCACATGATATGTTGCCTCTCCCTCTGCTTCCCTCTTATAAGGACCCTTGGGATTACAGTGGGCTCCTTGAAATGGTCCAGGATCTTCGCCTTATCTCAAGATTATTATTTTTTTTTAACATTACAACACAGATGCAAACGAAGGTGGAATCTTTTTTTTTTTTTTAAAGATTTTTATTTATTTATTTGACAGAGAGAGATCACAAGTAGGCAGGGAGGCAGGCAGAGAGAGAGAGAGAAAGGGAAGCAGGCTCCCTGCTGAGCAGAGAGCCCGATGCAGGACTCGATCCCAGGACCCTGGGATCATGACCTGAGCCAAAGGCAGAGGCTTAACCCACTGAGCTAACCAGGCGCCCCAAAGACAGAATCTTACTGTACTTTTCAGCATCCCTCTTTCATTCCACCCCCACAAGCAACGGATATATGCATATATGCATGTGTGTGAAAATGCCACTTTTTAGCCAGGGAGAAGTGACTCAGACTACATAACTCTTAGGCCATTGAACTGGGAAAGACTGAAAGTGTTAAAACACTGTGTTAGCAAGGTTGTGGGGAAACACGCACTCTGGCCTTGCTTGGGTGAGTGGAAGTGGGCATGGCTTTTTTGCTGAGCCGCCAGCATCAGACGAGGCTGTCCTGTGAGGCAGATGAAGTACGAGCCTCCAGATGTCTCGTCCAACAGAGCCAGCACTCTGTCCAACAACCTGGATGGTGCTCTTGTCTTATACTTTTTTTCACTCTCTGTTTCAAGAGGGCTTCTGACCTTGTAGACACTTCAGGCCCTAAACTACCTGCATCCACCGTGGTTTATTTTTACTGAAACATCATAATGTAAATTCCCTTTTGATCTGGGAATTTGTCTACCTAGAAGTCATAATAATGGTCTCCATGTATTGAGAACTTAACAATGTCTCAGGCCTCGCGCCAAGCACTTTCTGTGTTTTCATTCATTAATCCACTCACTTCTGCACTACAGACCCAGTAGGGAGGTGTTATGGTATCTCCTTCACAGATGAAGTTGAACTCCAGAGAAGTTTGATACGTTGCTCAAGGTCACGTGGTTGGTAAGTGATAGATCAAGGTCATGTGATTGGTAAGTGATAGATCTGAGATTCAAACCTGGGCCTTCTGGTTTCAGAGTCTGTGGTCTTAATCATGATATCAGGAGTCCTTTTTGAGCAAGCTTATGGGTCATACACTTACAAAGATGTGTGCCCAGAGAAGTTCAGTGTAGCATTGTCAGCCATCTCCCCAATTTGGAAACAACTCAAAACATCCATGAGACCAGGCAGGGCGGATTATGGCCCATCTCTAGGACGGAATATCACACAGAAGTTTTAAAGGTTGTCAACCATCCATTGCTTAAATAAAGATATATGATCTCAGCGTAGTATATCTGGTTTTGTTTCATAAGAAGGGAGGAAATAGTCATAACAGAGATTGATCCATTTATAAATACATTTTTTTGTGTGTGTGGGGAGGAGACAGCTTACTGTGTATGAGGCCCTGTTGAAGGCACTGGGGATGCAGCAAGTTATAAAAAGAGGAGATACAGGGGAGCAGACAGGCAGAGAAGAAGAGAAATAAGACACTGGGTAGTTTAGAGGGTGAATGGTAAAATGGAAAACTAGAGTGGGAAGAAGAAAAGGGATGGGAGATTTTGCAATCTCTAGACAGGCAGCTTCAAGGAAGGCCTATTAAGTGGGGCTAACATCTGAATAAAGACCTGAAGCAGTAGATAGTGAACTTGGCAGAAATTTGGGGACTTCCCAAAAAATTCGGTTATATATGTAGAAAAGGTCTTTGAAAAGCTGTTAACAGTAACCTTGTAAGGGACCAGGGATTAGAAGGTGCTTCCACTCTTCCTGTCTTGAGTCTCAAGATAAAATTGCCAGCAACCTCAGGGAATCTGGTCTGCCCACTTGTAACTGTCAACACTTTTTATCAATTGTAATGATAGGTTCATTACATCGAATTTTTGGTTAATGCGTGTAACCCCCTGGCCTCTGTAACAAAATCCTGTGGATCCCTCTCTGAGCTTCCTTCAGTCCCTGTAATGCAAGACACTCACGCACCACAGGGCCTTTGCACAGGCCCTGTTGTCGGCCTGGACAGCGACCGCCTGTTATCCGGAGGCCTCTCTGTAAGGTATCTCCCACATTTCTGTATCTGTTATTTCGTATTTACTTGTGCCTCCCCTCACCAGCTCATCTCTTTGACCCCCTTCCTCCCCATGCACTGCACCTTCCCCTAGCCTGGCACTCAGTGCAGATTTAGAGAATGCAGGAAAAGATTCAATCGGTTGAAATTTTTAAGCTTCTACTCTAAGGTTTCATTGGCAGGAGCATGAGGGATTCCCCAGTCACCCCCAGCACAATCTGGCATCAGGAGTCTTTGCCTCGTGCCTGGTATCTATTTATTGGAACCAGGAAAGAGGAAGCAGGTAAAGGCCGGAAAGGGGTTGTTGTCTCCTTTCCCCGGAAGGAGGTAATCTAGGCCAAACGAAGTTGAGCAAGCTTCCAGAATACCCTTGTGGACCATCTAGACTCACGCCCACCTGCAACCGAGGGGGCGCGGCGCCTTTAAGGTTCCCGGAAACGGGCCGGCAGGACCGGAAGTGGCCCTCTTTAGTTCCCCTCTTCACGTGGTGCGGGCGGGAAGTGACGCGAACGGCCCGGGAGCTGCGGACGCGGAGGCCGACGGAGCCGGAGTAGCGGACGCCGCGGGGTCTCCGGGACAGGTGACCGGGGGAGGGGGTCGGGAGCGCTCCCGGAGGGGGCGGGGCCTGGCGTCCCACGTGGGGGGAGAGGGAGCGGGTGCGGGCGGGGCAGCGTACTCTGCGGGGGGGCGGGGACAGGACGCCCACATGGGAAGCTGGAGGGGCCCAGGTGGGGCGGGACGTCGGCGGGTGGGCAGGACCCGGGCGGGCCGGGCTGTGGGTGGGGCCGGGGCGTGAGGCTGTAAAGTTTTGCCCGTGCTGGGGGCGGAGCCAAAGTGGGGCCCAGAGAGCTAGGGGGCGGGGCTGGCACTCTGGCCGAAAGTGCTGGGGGAGGGGCCAGAAAGTTTTGCCTGAGCGTGAAGTGGCTCCAGATCGTCGGCCCTGACTTCCGAGGGTGGGGCCGGGGTCAAAAAGTTGTGGGTGGCAGGGGCGGAGCCAGAGTGCTGGCTGGGCATGCTGAAGGTGGAGTCAGAAAGTTTTGCCCGGTGTCTGAGCGTCCGCGCGGACGCTGGAGGCGGGGCCAGAACCTCGGAGGGGGTACTGGGGGCGGGGCCATAGTTTGACACGATGAGGCGGGGCTGGGAGGCAGGGGGCGTGACCGGGAGGTTGGCTGGGTAAATCGTAGGCGGGGCCGGTGTAATAACGCGAGAGTAGGGGGCGTGTTCAGGCTGTTGCTGTGGGACCCAGGGGGAGGGGCCTGGGGGAGGGCTGGGAGAGTCAGAAGCCGGGTCTGGTTAAAGACGCGCGTGTGGGCGGGGTCAAGGGATTAGCGGGAAAGGCGGGGCGGAGAAAGTTGGTCCTGGGGTGGGGCGGGGCCTTGGCCTTCCCGACCCGGTAGAGGCTGGAGCTTTTCCCTGCGAAGGCGCGCGCGGGCGGGGAAGTTTTGTCTGCGTCGGGGCGGGTAGAGTATTCCCTGGGTTGAGCCAAGCCCAGGAAGCCTCGCCAGTGGACACCGGGCCTGTTTTGGGAATCTGCGGGGTTGTTGGGGAGGCAGCGGTACCTTTCTCCGGACGTTGGAGGCGGGGCTTGGACATCCCACAGGGAGGCCTGGGTTTAAAGTGCTCTCCCAGGGTCAGGGCAAGGTGTAGGGTTCGAGCTTGTTTTTGTGTGGGGTTATTTTGAACCGTTCCTGGGAAAGAGGTGGGTTTAGACGGTTCACGGGGATGGAGGGGCACCGGAGTGGGCAAAGAAAGGTGGGCTTAGAATCTTCTTGTACAGATAGGGAGCGGGAGGATGTGTCTAAAGCACTCCGGAGATGGAGGCCTGGGTTAAAACTCCCAGCACCGGGGTCTAGAGGCTGGGCTAGAATCTTGTTTTGGAAGGGAGCAGTGTTGGATGTTTCCTTAAGCTGTAGGGTGGGACCAGAGCTTTCCCAAGGTGGGTGCGACTCTAGTGTTTAAGTAGGGAATGGGCACAAATGTCCAGAAGGTGGTGGACTTTAGATTTCTCCCGGTAGGGGTCGGGCTCGCACAAGAAGAGGGAATGGTGGTGAGGACTAGAATTCTCTTGTGGGTGCAGCTGGGGTTGTTCATGTGCCTGTGTGTTTGGGAGGATCCTGGGTATGGGTGAGACAGAAGCAGATTGGGGAGCCATTGGCCTTAGTCCTTTTGTTCCCTTTGCCTTCAGGAACCCCCAGTGCTGTGTCCAGATTCTACAGGGGAAGGTTGCTGGGACCCTGGCCCCACCTTGCCAGTGGAATGGTGAGATGGAAACTGGGCTCTCTAGAATCTACGCTTTGGGTCAGGGGCTTGGGAGGAGGGGACCCAGGACTGAGACCCTGGATCCAATGGCAATGGGTTGGGTATAGGTTTTTCTTACTGTTCTCAGTTGTCTCCTTCTCTCAGTCAGCCACACTGGATCTGAAATCGAAGGAGGAGAAGGATGCCGAGTTGGACAAGAGGATCGAGGCTCTTCGGCGAAAGAATGAGGCCCTCATCCGGCGCTACCAGGTGCCCTAGCCCCGCCCTGGGAGACCCCATCCCCTCTCCTCCCCGCAGTGAGTTTCTCTCACCTCTCCCTTCAAATCTTTTCATGGCTCCCCATCACTCTCAGGATAAAAGCCAAAGGCCTTAGCCTGCCATTCCTTCTTTCATTCCATCGTTCCATCGTTCATGCAGGAATACTTACGGGGCCTTCACTGCCAGGCTCTAGGCTGAGTGTGGCTGGACACACAGCTATGACTGAGACATCCGTGAGGTTATTCCAGACTTTACAGTCCAGAGTTCACAGTCCAGTAGGAGCACCGGCCGTTCCTTAGGCAGTGATGACCCGCAGTAGGCTGGGTTAAACCGCAAGAGATTAGAGGTCAGGCGGGAGCCAAAGGGGGCTCTTCACCCAGTGTGGGGATACTTGGGAGGGCTTCCTGGAGGAGGAGATTCTGAGACCCGAAGGGTGAGTTAGCCAGCTGGAAAGAAGAGCTGTATGTGTTTCAGGCGGAGGGAACAATTTGTGTAGAAACTCGGAGCTTAAGGTTGGAAGGTCAGTGGAGGTGTATTGACCCTGGCAGCCAGACTGGGAGTTTGGACTTTCTCTTGAGGGCACCGGGGAGCCCTGGAGGGCTTTGGAGCAGTAGCAGGATAAGGTCAGAGTAGCCTTTTAGGAAGAGCCCCCTGGCTGCTGTCTGGTGTTGGTTGGGAGGAGGGGATACTGGAGCCCCGAGACCAAGGAGGAAGGAGAGGAGGTGCCGGGCAAGGGACAGGGCTTTTGGGAGGGCTCAGTGACAGGCTGTGAGGAGCGAGAGGTCACGATGCGGCTCAGGTCTTTGCCAAAAGTGCCAGGGTGGTTGATGGAGCTCTTCCTGAAAAGAGGCCTGAGAGGAAGAATGGGTTTCATTTATTCATTTTCCATGCATTCATTCGTTTACTTAAAAAAAAAAAAAAAGAGGCATATTGAGTTTCTGTTGTGTGTCATGGATGATTCTAGCTTTGGGGTATACATCAGTGAACAAAAGAGCGAGATACCCCTGTCCTCAGGTAGCATCTGTTGCATGGGGGAAGGCGGACAGTAGGCAAAATACATGTAATGCCGGGTAGTGAACAGGAGAAGGGCCAAGAGAATGGTAGGAAAGGTCAGGGAAGGTTTCTCTGAGAAGGGGACATTTCAGGAGCAGAAACCTGAAGGAGATGAGGGACTAAAGGCTCTCTGGGGTAAGAGTGTTCCCAGCAGAGGGGGCAGTAGGCGCAAAGGCCCTGAGGCAGGTCTGAGCCTGATATGTTCTAGGAACAGTGAGAAGGGCAGGGTGAGTGAGGGGGAGAAGGAGGGGAGAGGGTAGGGGATGAGGTCAAGTGGTCATGAGGCCGGACCCTGTAGGGCCCCATAGGTTGTGGGGAAGCCTTTGGCTCATACTCAAGAGATGGGTACCCCAGGAGGCTTCTGAGCTAGAGAATAGCGTGGTGTGGCAGTGGTGGGGAAGATGCTGAACTGACCAGCTTTCCTGTCAAGCTCAGGAGAGAGGCCTAGGTGGGGGCTAGTCTTGGGGGGAGTTCAGGGGGCTGTGGGAATCCAGCTGGCACCAGTATCTCTGACACTCTCTTCCTGCTGTTTGGTTCTAGGAAATTGAGGAGGACCGGAAAAAAGCTGAACTCGAGGGAGTGGCTGTGACAGCTCCCCGGAAAGGCCGCTCAGTGGAGAAGGAGAACATGGCAGTGGAGGCGGTGAGCTCCGCACTGGGGTGGGGGACTCCTCAGGACAGAGAGGGGGTGAGCATGGAGACCTGGGGCCTGAGAGCTCTCCTGTGCTGGCTGCCTCAGCCCTGGGGCTGGTCTCCAATCTCACCGCTGCTCTCAGGTTTGGGGGGTCCCAGTCTCCTCATCCCGGTGACTGTACTTTTCCTCCCTTCCCTCCTCCAGGAGAAGAGCTTGGGTTCCTCCCGGAGGTCTCCTGGGACCTCGCGACCTCCAGGGGCCAGCAAGGGAGGCCGGATGCCCCCCCAGCAGGGAGGGCGGGCAGGCATGGGCCGGACAGCCCGTAGCTGGGAGGCCGGTTCTGGGGAGCAGCCTCGAGGAGGAGCTGGTGGCCGTGGCAGGAGGGGCCGGGCCAGGGGGTCCCCTCATCTCTCTGGAGCTGGAGATGCCTCAGCTGCCGACCGCAAATCCAAGGTAGAATCTCGGGATAGGCCGGGGTCATCCGGCAGAGGCCCTTACCCTTACCGTCTCGTTGCTCTTTGGTCCTACTCTCAATGTGGACCGGTATCTGTTTGTTGTCTTTCTCCACCTCTCCATCAGCTTTTTCAGTCCCCCCATCTGCTCTTTCTCACTCTCATTCCTCCCTCCCTCCCCCTGATGGGTGCTTCGTGTGCTCTCCCTGTTTTTGTTTTTTTTGTTATCTCCCCTCCTGTTGCTCATTCTGGTGCAACGTTTCCGTCCGGTCCATGCGCGCTCCCTCGCTCTCTTACTCTGTCCATCTCGCAGCTGGATTTCTTCGTGGGGAGCATTGATGTACCTGCAACTGCTCTCCCTCCCAGATGCGCGGGTCAGGGGCTGGGAGACTGTCTAGCAGAGTGGCTCAGGGCCCACCTTGGACTTGGGGTCAACTTGGTTCAATTAATTCCCTGCCCTTGGGCAGCTCACTTCCCCCTGGGAGCTTCTGAGGAGAGTAATAAGAGTCAGGTTTCAAGGGTATTGCGAACATTCTGGGACATCAGGCTTCGAAGCCCTCCAGGGAAGCACTTGAAGAACATTACTTGCGGGTGTTTATGATTTGCACACGTTAAGCTGTTGTCCTCAAAAGACCTCAGGACACCGTGGCTTAACCCGGGTGGAAGTTTATTTCTCCCCCATATGCCAAGCTGTGGGAACGCAAATGTCCTCTCTGGCAACTTGGCTGTGTGCTCATCTAAAGTTCTGTTCCCACAGAAGAAGGGGAGAATGGATTGTACGGCGGAGGGGGGGCACCTCGCCATCTGCCAGGTTATTACTGCTGTTACAACATCATTTCTGTGACAGCTGTGGGGTGTTGTGGTCCCTGGCTCCTTTTCCGGGTGCAAGGGTCCCCTAGAAAGATTGGCGGCTGAGATCTATTACAGTGGGAAACGGAGGGGAGGAGGTGGAGGGGACTACATCTGGAGGGGATCAAATGCGGGCTCAGAAGTGATCTGGTCTGTTATAGCCATACCTTACAGTGCCCTCAATTCCTCCAGCATTGAATCCTGATGACAAAGGGCTGCCTACCAGGGACTCCCTGCCTGGGGTTTCCGTAGGTCCCCTCTGCCTTATACAAACCCCAGTTCCAGACCCCAGCAGGAAAGCGGGCGCCCAGTATATGCCACACCATCGGCACAGACAGCTGAGGTGCTTTGAGCTCCCTTCGTAGCTAACCGTTGCCCGGGGATGTGCCGGGAGCCAAATGCCCAGATGCCAGCCCGGAGCCGGCTTGGTGAGCAGGCCCGTCTGCAGAGAGTCTCCGGCCTGCTGTGGTTGTTTCTCTGCGCGGATGCTGACTCCCGGTGTCCCTGTCTCTGTGTCCTGCCTGCCCCCAGGAGTGGGAGGAGCGGCGCCGGCAGAACATTGAGAAGATGAATGAGGAGATGGAGAAGATAGCGGAGTACGAACGCAACCAGCGGGTCAGTGCCCTGGGTGTCCCTGTGGTGGGGTGGAGCCTCCTGGGCCCCCATGAGCTCTCCAGCCCCTCCTCCCCCACTCCCTGTGCCCGTAGGAAGGTGTGCTGGAGCCCAACCCGGTGCGGAACTTCCTGGATGACCCCCGACGACGCAGCGGGCCCCTGGAGGAGCCTGAGCGGGACCGGCGGGAAGGCAGCCGACGGCATGGGCGCAACTGGGGGGGGCCTGACTTCGAGCGGGTGCGCTGCGGCCTAGAGCAGGAGCGGCAGGTGGGTGCCAGCAGCCGGGGCACCCTGGGTCGAGCCCCAGTCTGCCAACGGCCTGTCCTTCCTGCAGTCACTCTTGATGGGGGTTGCCAGGGGGGTGCCCGAGCACCAGGCCCAGGGTGGCCAAGACAGCGGGTGTGGGGGCAGCCTCAGCCTCGAGCTGATGGTCTGTTCTTGTTTGGGCACCGTCGTGCTTTCCTCTTTAGCTTTATGGAGCCTTTGGGCGACGTCCTCTCGTGAATGTCAGTAGTGTTTATGGGACATTTTGGGTGCTGGATATGGACTTAGGTGCTAGGGCTTTTTCTTTTTCTTTTTTTTTTTCTTTCTTTTTTTAAGATTTTATGTATTTGAGGGAGAGAGAACGAGCGAGCAAGCACAAGCGGGGGTACTTGGTAGAGGGAGAAGGGGAAGAGACTCCCCACTGTGCTGGGAACTCGATCCCAGGACCCAGAGATCATGCCCTGAGCTGAAGGCAATGACTTTAATGACTGAGCCACTCAGGTGTCCACTGGGACTGTCTTAGGGCCAAGCTACTGCCCCAGTGGAATTGATTCGGCGGGGGGCTGTGTAAACCAACCTGCAGTGGGGTGTCAGGTAGTGCAAAAGGTTGTGAAGAAAACTCCATCAGGGAGAGAAACTAGAGAGGGCGCTACTTGCGAGGGAGCGATCTGGGACGGCCTCTCCGCAGAGGTGCCTCTGGAGCTGACCTGGTTCTAGCCTCCAGCCTGTTGCCCCTTATGTTGGGCATGGCCCTACTGCTGAGTGCAGCAGGCACATGGGGGCTGGGTGGGCCGGCCTGGGGAATGGGGCCCTGACTGCCTGTCTGTGGGTGGGCAGGGCCGCCGGGCTGGCCTAGGCAGTGCTGGGGACATGACGCTGTCCATGACGGGCCGGGAGCGGTCAGAATATCTGCGCTGGAAGCAGGAGAGGGAGAAGATCGACCAGGAGCGGCTGCAGAGACACCGCAAGCCCACTGGCCAGTGGCGGCGGGAGTGGGATGCTGAGAAGACCGACGGGATGTGAGTGTCCCCTCTGCTCGCCCCCGTTTGGCTCCTTGGCCTTGACCCTGACTTCCCTCTGTCTCTGTCTCTGGCATCCCGGCCGGGCTTGGCTCCCTGGTGCAGGCTGCACTTGGCTCCCCATGGGATCGTTCTGGGGCTCAGGTGGCAGACGCTCTCTGGAGAAGTGCTGGGCGTGGCATTGGCAGGTGTGTGGGAGGGAGGGGGACATGCTCCCTGCCCTGTTGGCGACGGCGGCATTGCTGTGGCGGGAAACTAAGCTGATCTAGTTGGTGGTTTGTGCAGCAGTGCCCTGGCTAAGGGCACGGATGGAAATTCTAAATAGGGAAGGTGCAAGGACGGGCGGCCGGTGATGGGACCTTCAAACTGCATGCCTGCCCCCGAACCCACACCCCTCATCCGGGGGGCACCTTTACCCTTATCTGGCCGGGTCCCCTTTTGGGCCCCAGGAAGCAGCCCGTTAGTCCAACTTCAGGTGAAGCTCTTCCTTGTGTCATTGACAGGAGGGCTGGTCTCCGGACCGAAGAGCCAGGCAGCAGTCATTGTTAGACCTGCAGCTGGAGTTTATTTATTTATTAATTTTATTGGGGGTGGGGTGGGGACAGAAGGTGAGACAAAGATAGTCCTCACGCAGACTCCTTGCTGAGTGCAAAGCCCCACGTGGGGCTTGATCCCATGACCCCAAAATCATGACGGGAGCTGAACTCAAGAGTCGAACGTCCAGCCGAGTGAGCCCCCCACCCCCGGCGCCCCTGCCATTGTCGTTGTTATGCCGCTGCCTGCCCCGCTGCTCCGGAAGTTCTCACGCCGGCCCTGTTCGGTTGGCGCTGGCTGGACAGAGAGGCTGTTGGCTGTGTGCCCAGTGTGCGGAGCATTCATTTCTGGATCAGGGGGCAGAGCTTGTGCAAGTGCGAGACTACGTTGCACAGATACTGTAGCTGACCCTTTGGAGGCTTTTAGGGAGACCTTGTCAGGGTTCGTCCCTTGTGTCTCTGAGGCAGCTTGCAGTCAGTCCATTAGCCTGTGCGTGCTTTGATTTCCATAGCTTTTTTTTTATGATTTTATTTTTTAAGATTTATTTTACTATTTAAGATTTTATTTTTCTATTTGATAGAGATATAGTGAAAGAAAGTACAAGCAGGGGAGTAGCAGCCAGAAGGAGAAGCAAGCTCCCCATTGACCAGGCAGCCCGATGTGGAGCTCGAATCCAGGACCTTGGGAACATGATCTGAGCTGAAGGCAGACAATTAACCAACCGAGCCACCCAGGCGCCCCAGCAAAAAAAATTTTTTTTTAAAGATTTTGAGGGAGAGCAAGAGCATGCACGGCTAGTTGTGGAGGGTAGAGGAAGAGGGAGAAGCAGGCTCCCCACTGAGCAGGGAGCCCCACACAGGGCTTGATCTGGCTCTCACCAGGCTCGTTGACCAGAGCTGAAGGCAGATGCTTAACCGACTGAGCCACATAGGCGCCCCTGTCAGCAAATATTTATTGAGTCTCTTATCTGTGTCATGAAAGGTGATGGCAATACAGTGATGAACGAAACACTTCTGCCTTCAGGGAACCTCGAGTCGAGTTGGAAAGGTAGAAAATCGATCCAGGGGCAGGTCACAAAGAACAGCAAAGAAAAGAACAGCAAAGAATATGGAGAGGGATGGAGGCTCTTGTTTTAGACTTTGGTGATATATGTAAAATAACATGTGATTATGTTAGGGGTTTAGGAGGGTCTGAGCTGAGGCCTGGAGGAGGTGAGTGTGCAGGCCACAGAAAAGTCTGGGGAAGTGTCCCAAGAGCAGCAGGTGCAAAGGCCCTGAGGTGGAGCTCTGTGGTAGGAGACTCTGTTTAGCCAGGGAGATGGGAGACAGTGATAGGAACAGAGGCCAGACTGGAAGCTAGAGATGATGTACTTCCTAAATTTTTGTTTTTTTGGGGTCAAATACTGTTTTCTATTTGTCACTACAATGCCAAGTTTGCCTCTTGCCCATCCCCTGATTCTGTCTGCCTTCTAATCAGTGACCTCCTCTGGTTGACCATCTCTTCTTCTATGATCTTGATTTTTGACCCCGGCCCCCATCTGTCTCCCTGTCTCTTCCCACCCCTCTTTCTCCCACTGTTCCCCCAGCTGCATGCTCACCCCCTTTCTCTTTTTCCCAGGTTCAAGGATGGCCCAGCTGCTGTGCTCGAACCATCCCACCGCTATGGTGAGTGGGTGTCCTGGGGCGGGGGGTGCAGCTGGCAGGGCCCGGCACAGGGGTGACTTTGTGCCATGCCCCTGTCCCCGACTCCTCCCGGATTCTGTTGCAGACGACCAGGCCTGGACGCGGCCCCCCAAGCCCCCCACTTTCAGGGAGTTCCTGACCCAGCACAAAGCTGAGGTCAGCCGCAGGAGGAGGAAGAGTAGCCGACCCCAGACCAAGGCAGCCCCTCGTGCCTACAGGTGGGGGCACCCCTTCCTTTGGTGTGTGCACATCCTCGCACCCCCAGCAGGGCTTCTGGCTTGATCCGTGGTGGTTCTGACTCCTGCACGTGGGGGCATGTCTGTGCTGTCTCGCACCTGTCTTTTCTCAATGCTTGACTCTCTGTGGGTCTGGCTCTTGTTTCTGGGGAGTTCAGGCCTAGCTCTCTGCTTTACCTCCATCTCTCCCTTCATCTCCATTTGCTTCTCTTCTGCCACCTGCCGCCCCTCCATCTGTCAGTCCCTGACACCTGGGGACACACCCCCCCATTTCCTTCTCGGCTCTCCCATGTGCTGGCTTCGCTCCTGGAAAGCTCCAGCCCCCTCGCGCCCTGAGTTGAATTTGGCAGCTTTTCTCCGGTGGAGGACCTGGAGGTGAGATGCCCCTTCTTCCTGGCCACCCGGTCCTCACCTCTTTCCTCTGTCCCCTCCAGTGACCATGATGACCGCTGGGAAACGAAGGAGGCAGTGTCCCCGGCCCCTGAGGCCCCCCAGCCCACTGCCCCTGAGGAGACGACCACGCAGGTAAGGCGGGCTCTCATCGCTGGGGAGGGGGCCTGGGGGTGCTCGGGGCCCACCTCCTCTCCCCGATCTGCCTTGTGTTCCCCACAGCCGCTGGAGACCCCAGCTCCTCCTGCCCACCGGCCCCCTGAGGATGAGGGGGAGGAGGACGAGGGGGAGGAGGACGAGGGGGAGGATGAGGAGTGGGAAGATGTGAGTGAGGAGGAGGAGGAGGAAGAAGAGGAGGTCGAGGAAGAAGAAGAAGAGGCTGATGATGAGGAGGAAGAACCAGCCCAAGACCACCAACCTCTGGAGGCAGAGGCCACCAGAAGCCCTATGGGAAGCCGCACCGGAAGTCCCACCGGTGAGCAGGCTGACACAGAGCCGTCCAGGCCAGAGAAGCCCCCGCCACTGCCCCAGGCCCCTGTCACGCCTTCTAGCCCCTTTTCACTCCCTGGGGACCACCAACCCGTGTCTGACTGGGGTGAAGAGATGGAGCTGAATTCTCCCAGGGATGCCCACCCGGCTGGTGTCCTGTCCCTGGGCGAGGCCTGGCCTTTTGGAAATGCATGAAGCTAGCTGCTTGTGTGTGTATGCACGCGCTCCGGGGGTGCACTGGCTGTGGGGGCTGTCTGGGGCTGGGCCCCGGGACCATGGGTGCCCCACCGCCCTGGTGGCTGGGAAGACAGTCCATGCCTGTCTCTGGAATGCCCCGTCCCCAATAAAGAGTTCAAGTCCTCAAATGATACTCCCCAAGTGTGTCCTTGAACACCCCTCTCTCCCCCAGGGCCTTCTCTCTCAGGGTGGGGGAGAATTGGGAGGGGTAGGGACTTGACTGGGCCTCCTCCTTCCCCAGGAGGTGACCAGCCAGCCCCTGCCTCCCTGGAGAGTGGGCCCAGCCTCCCAGGAACCCAGAAAGCAGAGGAGGAAAGGTCTGACGCAGCTCCAGGTGGGGGAGTGGACGGGGCCCAACGGGGCCCGCTTCCTTCCTCTTTTTCTCCCTCTGGCGCTGAGGGGAGAGTTTGGGGAGAGTAGGACAAGAGTGGAGCTGGGTATGTGGGGCATAGCTGTGGATGTGGGGGTGAGGCTACAGTGCTAGGATCCTGCGAGACTGGGGCCAAGGTCAAGGCGGTGGAGCTAACTGGAGAATCTCGTGCTGGGGATTGAGTGGAGGGCGGGGGGCTGTGAGGAGGTGGAGCCGAGATGGGACTGGGATTTGGAGGCAGACCCCGGTGTCTGGGGATGTCCTCTAAAAGTAATGGGGTGGGGCTAGGTTCAAGGGGGCGGGGCTGAGGGCAAAATTAGGAATTTAAATAGGAGAGGGGTAGAAATACAGATTTAGCTGAGGGCAGGATTGGCTTTTTGAGGTCTAACCACGTAGGATAAATTAGAATAGAAACGCAGACCCCCATGAGAATGTTGGGCCCAAGGCTGCTTCCACCTCCATCAAACTAGGTTGCGATCCAGGGACCTCCCCAGGAGCGGGGTTAGAGTTTGGGGCAGAGCCAAGGGAGATCTGGTCAGCACTCTTCGTGGGCAAGGGCAGAGAGGAACAGGTCCAATAAGGCGGGCGTGATGGGAGTCAGTTTATGCCTGTGGGAGTGTGAGGGGGGCGGCGGCTGGGGTGTGCGAGGACAGAGTTTAGGGTGACTACAATGATTTCATCGATTGTAAACAGGCTTCTGTTGGGGTACACGCAGCTTGTGGGTCCTTTGCGAAGATGAGGGGAGTCCGAAACCCATAAACCATTTAGCACGGGGTGACTGCAGCCGGGCTTAGTTGGGATCAGAGACAGAACTGGACGGGCGGGGGAGGAGGTGTCCTGGTGGAGGGCTGGGGAGACCGTCCCCTCCGCTGACTGCCTCTTCTTTCCTCAGAGGCGGGCACCGAGGGCCAGGAGACCGCGGAGATCACCGACTTCCAGAGGGTGCGTTTCTGCAAGGTGGTGGCTGCCGCTCCGCCACCGGGGGCCGCCCGCTGACCGGGGCCGCCCGCTGACCGCGCCCGCCGACCGTGGCCTCCGCGCTCTGCACTAACCTGCCGCCTTGCGCCTCTGTCCTCTGCTTCCGTCACACTCCCGCCAGAAGAGGGTTAAATGTAAGGGGGGCGGAGCCAGGGACCGTGAACGGGGTGGGGCCAGGGCAATAGTCCAGTCTCACGCTTCAGGGGGCGCCGTGAAACCGGGAGGGCTGAGACGCCCCTAATCACCCACCTAATGGAAGCCATGGGGTGATAGATGCCGGTCCCCGGGCCTAGATTGCTGCCTCCCGGTTTACATCTGGGGCCTGGCAGATAGCCGGTGACTCTTCCACTGGACTCGGAATTACCGGGCCCCGTCGCCTATTAAACGCAGTGCTTCCGCTAACCTTTGAACTGTGTTTCTGGCAGGGCAGGCTGGGTTGCTATGCTTGGCGGGCTTTTCCATGGCGGAAGAGGCGGGAGGAAGGGGGTCTTCCTTTCTCCACCCCCCTGATACGTCTTCCCTCCCCTCCCCTCCTCCCGCAGGCCTCCCCGAATTCTTGAAGACGCTGCTGGGAGGGGACTGAAGCTTCCCCGCCTTGATGGGGTGGGGGCGGCAGGAGGGGGTTAGTCTGGATTCCCAGGCTGCGCTCTCTCCTCCCCGGAGACCGCTCTGAATCCCGTGACTTTAGGGAGAGGGAGAAATAGAGGGTGGTGGGGAGGAGTTGGGGAAGGGGCGTGATTGGGTTGTGGGGCCCAGCTGGGGCTTCGGGGGTGTTTAGGCCTCAGGACACTAAGTACGGAGGAGGTCCTGCCGGGGGCGTGGTTATGATGCCGGCGCGGGGCCAGAAGTCTGGCGGACGGAGTTAGAGCGCAGGATGGCCTTAGATGTGGATGGAGCGGCGAGAGCCGGTTTAGATGGGCGTTCCTAATGCGGGTGTGGGGTGCAGCCCTCGGTCGGGGGCGTGTTCAGTACGGTGCTAGAACTAGTGGAGTGAGGCGGAGGAAAGGGGTGGAGCCTGGACTAGAGAGCGGGAGTCCAGGGAGAGAAGAGGGTGGCTTCGAATGCAATAGATTTCGAGTCTGATTCGGAGAAAGGCAAGTTAGAAGCGGAGCGGGCCTGCGGGCTAAGGACCGGGGTGCTTTGTGAGGCTTGAACCTCGCAAGGCCGTGGAGCTCGGAGGCGGGGCTGGATGCCTGGGAGAAGTCTAAATCCCGAAAGGGGATGGGGTTAAGGCTGGGGGGAGGAGGCCAGAAAGGGGAGGGCGGGGCTAGGCTCTGGGCGGGCTCTCAGGTAAGAGGTGTGGGCATCACACCGAAGCCTGGGGGTAGTGGGAAGCGCAGGGAGCTATCTTTGCAGGCCTAGGGCGGGGTCAGAGCTAAGTGAGGGGTGGGGTCGGGACGCTAGTTAAGCCTTAGCTTGATGATGGTTGGCTAGAGACTGGGGAGGGGGCGGACCCAGAGCTCGGTGGAGACCCGCCCGTTTGGGGGCGTGACCATGCTGGCGGGGGCGGGGTTGGACGAGGGAGATTTAGAACGCGGAGGCGGTCCTCCGAGGGGGTGGGTGGCGGGGGCGGGCCAGGGCGCGGGGGCGGGGCCTGCGCTGGCTGCTGCGCGGGGCCCAGTGGGCTGCGGGGATGCGGGGCACGAGCTGCGTGGGCGGCGGCGGCGAGAGCCCGGGTGGCGCGGGGCTGAGCGAAGGCCCGCGGGGCCGCTGGCTGCGCCTCGCCCCGGTCTGCGCCTACTTCCTCTGCGTCTCGTTGGCCGCCGTGCTGCTCGCCGTCTATTACGGGCTCATCTGGGTTCCCACGCGGCCCCCCGCGGGCCCTGCGGGCCCGCCGCCCAGCGCGCCGTCCCCTCCGTGCGCCGCCCGTCCGGGCGTGCCGCCTGCCCCGGCGCCCGCCGCTGCCTCGGTCTCCTGCCTTCTGGGAGCCCCCGGCGGGCCACGACCCCAGCTCGAGCTGCCGCGCAGCCGTCGCCGCCGCCGCCACAGCGACCCCAGCCGCCGCCCGAACCGTCAGACACCCAGAGAGACGCCGGAGGCTGCGGGGGGGCGAGGACCCGGGTAACCCTCCCTTCCAACCCAAGCTGGATCGCCGCCTCTCGAGAGCCCGCGCCCCCACGGCGGATGCTCCGTTACCCGGTTGGGCCCGGGCTCCCTCTTCATGACTTCGCCTAGCGTCTCCGGAGTCGTCATCCAGAAGAATGGGGGTGGGGGCGCCAAGGGGAGCTGGCCCGGGGCCTCGCTCCTCTGCCGTCAGGCCGGGGTCCTCCACCATCTGGCAGAGCCCATCCTGACCTCTGCCTCCTGACACCCTCCCTAGTATTTTGAGCATAGAGCCCACCGCCCTCCTGTCTCAATCTCCGTGTCCATGTCCTTGTGCAATAAATTCCAGCCCCAACTGCCCGGTGCTGTGTTGTATTGTTTGCGAGATGGCTCTACTTTCAAGTTTGTGAGGGGAAGGCCTTACCCGCGTCTGATCTTCATCTCTCTTGCCCTGGGTGGATCGGGTGGCTTCTCCCCTGACCTGGGTGGGAGTGAGGTGGGTGTTCTTCTCTCGCCATCATGTGGTTTTTGGGCCTGGGAGGAGGCTTCACTGCAATGGGGCAGTTGAAGGTCAGACAGTGTGAAGGACCTCACAGCTCTGCGGATACTTGGGGCAGAAGAGGAGGGCGTCTGGAGGGAGGTAGAGGGTCTGCCCTCCTATTACAACACAGGAGATGAGGGGAGAGATGGGATGATTTCAGGCAAGAATTAGGGTTTGGGGGATTGTGACTACTATAATTACAATGTCAGGGATAGAAGCTCAGTCACCCTGAGATGTCAGGATGCTACTGGAAGGGACTGAGGCCTTCATCCTGGGGTCTGAGAGGAGGGTGGACAGGGGTGGTAGTGGGCTTCTCTGCCTCCCTGGAAATCACAGAGGAAGTTACCAGCGCTGTGCTGCCTTTGAAGAGGAGTACAACCTCCCTGGTCTCCATCACTCCTGGTGGACAGAGGCAGAGAAACTTAGGTCCTGCTGAAAGAGTCAAAGGTAGTTTAGTCTTTCTTCCTACGCAGAAGACTGAGGCCTGGCTCTGGGCAGAACATTGGACCCTATAGGCAGGAAGCAGTTTTCCTGTCCAGCCTCATCCCTTGAACTGGGACTTTGCCAGAAGAGTGAAGCTTAGCCTCCTCCCTCAGGCTGGGACATCTGTGGATGAGGACTGGGCTGAGAATGTCAGTCATTCTGGTTGCCTCCCTTCTACCCTTCCAGCACCACTTCTCAGAGGGGGTCTCCAGATGGAAGGGGAACCCAGGAAGACAGCGCCCCTTTATAGTTAGCACAGGTGATGGTTAAAGAGCACTGATTCTAGGGCCAAGATGCCCAGATTCAAATTCCCGCTCTTCCTCCTCTCACTGGCTCTGTGACCTTGGGCAGGTTCCTCAACCTTTCTGGTCCTGTAAAGCGAAGATGATAATAGTACAGAGTTTCAGTGAGGATTAAATAAGCTAGTGATCTGCCTGGAGCCTTTTGAACAGCATCACATGTTCTTTCTCTCCACCCGCTTCTGTCCCTCAGGGATTCAAAAACTCCAGCCTGGATCCCAAGGGACATCAAGTCAATCTGGAGCTTCTGGAGACCAGCAAGTGGTGAGTTGGAGGTGGGGACTGCTGCTGCCTCTCTGTTCCCCCGGGGCTGTCTTTCTAGCTTCCTGCCCTCTTCTCCCCAGCTCCATTTCTCCCCATCCCTCCGTTTCTCTTCCTGTCTCTGTGTCTCCCTCTCTACCATCCTCTCCCGCCCTCCTCTCATGTGTCTCTGACTGTCTTCCCCTGACCTGTCTCAGTGTAGCATTGGCCTCTGTCCCTCACTCGACTCTCTGACTCACACTCTTGCTTTTCTCTCCCTTTCTTCTCCCTCCCCCATTTTACCCCCACAGGCCCACCTTGCTCTCCCATCCAAACTACTTTTTCATTTCTTCCCTGGTTTAGCCCCCTCTGCCCTATCGCCTCCCCTGTGCTGGTCTCTCTTCATGATCTCTCAGTCTCTTTTTTGGCCACTGTCTCTTAATTGTAGGCTTAGCAAACATTTACTGCGCCTTTATGATGTGCGAGGCATTATTTTAGGCACTGGGATCACAGCCATGAACAAAACAGGCAAAACTCCCTGCTCTCCAGGGAGCTGACATATTATAGGAGATACAGACAAAAAATAGGATTAATAACTTAGATATATGTTATGTTCAGTCATAAGAAGCACCAAGGAGGAAAATCATCAGGGTCAAGGTGACAGAGTGGGATGGAGTTGCTGGTCACTGGGCAGAAGTGAGGGCAGGGCCTGCTGATCTCTGAGGGAAGCTTGTGCCAGGAAGTTGAAACAGCAAGTGTGGTGGCCCTTAGGCTCAGGTGCTTGGCTTGTTCAAGGAACCACCATGAGGCCAGTGAGTGAGCAGAGTGAGTGATGGGGAGAGCAGGAGGAGGTGAGCAGAGAGCGAAGAAGGGGACTAATTGTGCAGAGCCTTGGGGGCTGCCCTGAGGGCTTCGGCTTTTGCTTGGAGTGAGGTGAAGCCATGGGAAGTCTGTGAGCTAAGGAGGGACAGAGCCAGCTTAGCTGTCAACAGGACTTTCTCATTGCGGGGTGGGAAGGAGCGGTACGGGGTGAGGGTGGGAGCCAAGTGGGGAGCCCAGGGGGGAGCCACTCCCGTGGTTCAGGTGAGGGAGGGACGGTGGTGGCCAATGGTGGGTCGATCAGGATAAGATGGTGGCCTGGAAGAAAAGTGGGTGGTCAAAATCCGTGGTGTGTGTAAAGTACACGAAGCATAAAAGTACCATTTAAACCATTTTAATGGAGCACAGGGTTTTGCAACCATCGCGCCTCCACCCCTCTGGTTGCCGTGAGAGGAGGGAGAGGAGGGAGGGACTGGGCCAGAGGGCCTGAGGCTGGCACAGGGTCCCCAGGGAGTCGGGGTGGCGGTTTGTTTCTCGGGGTCCTCAAGCAAAGGCTGCCCATCAGAGTGCTGGGTGGGGTGGTAGCGGGCGGGCACTAGTACCCGCCATGCCGTCGCCGGGAGGAGCCTCAGGGAAGCATGGCCTTGGCCCCAGCACGGTGGCGCTGTCGGACAGCTGGGCCCTCAGCAAACCGTTTCTGGTTCTTTCTCTGTATAGAGTCAGCTCATGCCCGAGCGGCTTCGCAGGGCGCCTCCCTGAACTCCTTCCCATCCCTCGGAGGGACGGAGGCCTGGCCCCTATTGGTGTACTGAAGGACCTTCCTTCAGTTTCATTGGATCAGTGCATGTCACATCACAAACCTGGAGCCAATGCCTGAGCCTGAGCCAATGGTCAGGTGCGGTTGGTTAAGCCTTGGGTTCAACCACTTTACTGGCAAGTGAAGGCGGGATTACTCGGATGGTTTAGGCCAATCAGGACCCATCGCTGGATCAGGCCAAAGTCAGTAGACATCCCTTCTGCAGCCGAGCTGCGAGGGGTGGGACTGCCAGGAGGGGGCGCCGAAGGGTCGCCGTCTGCCCAGTCGCCACCTCCCCGGGGATGGAATCCCAGGTTTACAATCCAAGCTGGAATCTAAGTGCCTGCACTTGCGAGGGGTCTGCTAACAGTACCCCTTGTCCCTTATCCACAGTTCCGAATTCGTAAAAGCTGTGACAACCGAGAAATATTTCTTTGGGGGTAATTTTGGCCCACGTGGTGGCAGGTGAACTAATAGGAGTTATTTACGCTCTTTATTTTATCTCCTTTTGGTGTGAATTTTCACACGTGTTTTGCTGCAAATATATGAACATGTCTGATGGGGAGGGGGCTGCCTCAGGCCCCTGGGAGTGTTACGCAAAATATAGCATTAGCTCAGAATTGCCTTTCTAAAACTGGAGCAGTTCTGAGTTCTGAAATGCATCCGTCCCCAAGGACTTCAGCTAAGGGATCGTGGACCTCTAATCGGGCATGCTGCCAAACCTAGATTCATCTTAATTACTTGTTCAACATTTATTTAATGGCTTTGGGAAGAAACTCATTTTCCATTACAATAAAAAAAGAGAGAATGGGGGTCATTTACTAAGTGCCTTTTGTTAATCATGCTATTTATAGTGTCGTGTGTGTATGCGTGTGTGACTCTGTGCCCATATGTGAGGCTGGGTCTCTGTGTTACAGTATTGCTGTGTGTGTTTGTGTATGTTTGTGTATGTGGGTCTGTATGAGAGTTTGTGTGTGTGAAGGCGTGTTTGACCGTGTGCGTGTGTGTTTGTGAGAGAGCACTGAGTTGTGTCCGCTACAAAATTACCGAGAAATTTCGCGCCGTCAAGCAATACTTCGTACTTCCACTAGATGTCGCCTGTCTGCTTCGGCCGGAAGAAACCTAAAACTACATTTTTTTGCCTTTTAATCGGGAATTGGTTGATTCTGGCAGAGATGTGTCAGGGACAGTTAGCTCAGGCTCAGCTCAGTTGCTCACAGAGCAGAAGTTCTCAAACTTGTTTCTCTTAGGATTTTTTTTAACAATCTTAAAAATTACTATTATTAAAGATTTTATTTATTTATTTGTCAGAGATCACAAGTAGGCAGAGAGGCAGGCAGAGAGAGGAGGAAGCAGGCTCCCTGCTGAGCAGAAAGCCCGATGTGGGGTTTGATCCCCAGATCCTGGGATCATGACCTGAGCTAAAGGCAAAGGCTTTAACCCACTGAGCCACCTATGCCCTCCTACAGCCTTAAAAATTATTGAGGACCCCAAACAGCTCTTGTGTATGTGAGTTGTGCCTATTAATATTTAGTGTTAAATTAAGGCTGAGAAGTTCAAGGGGTGCCTAGCTGGCTCAGCGGGTGGAGCCAGTGGCTCTTGGTCTCTGGGTTGTGGGTTTGAGCCCGACATTGGGTATGGAGATTACATAAAAGTAAAAAAAAAGACTGAGAAGTTAAAAAATTTACTTATGGAGTCATTTAAAATAACCATAATAAATTCATTACATTTTTGGTAAATATTTTATTGTGGCAAAATATATGTAACGTAAAATTTACCATTTTAAACATTTTAGGTGCACAGTTAGTAACATGAAGAACATTCACACTGTCCTGCAAGGATCACTACCATTCCTTTCCAGAATGTTTCCATCTTCCCAAACTGAAACTCTGTACCCATCGAACAATGCTCCCCATTCCCCTTCCCCCCTTCCTCAATCCCAGGTAACCTCTAGTCTATTTTCTGCCTCAGAGTTTGCCTGTCCTATGATCTCATATAAGCCTCATATTATGTGCCTCATAGTAATCCAATATTTGTCCTTTTGTATCTTTCTCATTTCACTTAACATCCTGTGGTCAAGTTTCATCCAAGCTGTAGCATGTGTCAGAATTTCCTCCCTTTCTAAGGCCAAGTAATATTCCATTGAATGTATGTATCACACTTGGTTTATCCATTCATCTGTTTTTAAATTTTTTTAATTTTTTTGAGAGAGAGCATGAGCAAAGTGGGGGGAGAGGCAGAGGGAGAGGGAACGAGAGAATGTTTTTAAAAAATTTATTTATTTATTTGACAGACAGAGATCACAAGCAGGCAGAAAGGTAGGGAGAGAGAGGGGGGAAGCAAGGTCCCCACTGAGCAGAGAGCCCAGTGTGGGGCTCGATCTCAGGACCTGAGATCATGATCTGAGCTGAAATCAAGAGTCAGACGCTTAACTGATCCACCCAGGTGCCTCTGTTGCTGGACATTTGGAAACTCCTTGCATTTTAGCATAAACAACATTTTAAATAAAAAGTGCTATGTTCGGGCGCCTGGGTTGTTCAGTTGATTAAGCATCTGCCTTTGGCTCAGGTCATGATCCTGGAGTCCTGGGATCGAGCCCAGTGTCTGACTCCTTGCCGGTGAGGAGTCTGCTTCTCCCTTTCTCTCTGCCTGTTGCTCCCCTTGCTTGTGCTCTCTCTCTGTGTCAAATAAATAAATACAATCTTAAAAAAAAAAAAAAAAGAAAGAAAGAAAACTGCTGTTTTCCAAAACAAAAAAATTTAATGAGAAGAGTGACATTATTTCACATTTTTGAGAATATTTAATGTCTAGCTCAATAAAAGACAACTGGATTCTCAGAGCTGCTTCTGCATTCGATCTGTTGCAATGTTACAAGTCATGTAGCCTCCGGAAGAATCTGGGTGAAGTCCAGCCAAGTCATGGGAAGTCCCGAGAATGGGTTTTCCAAGCCTGTTAACCCTCCAACCACATCATCCTGAAACTTACACAGTTGTAAAACCGCCTTCAGCCATCCAGATCCTGTACATTTAACATCTGGCGCTGGGTACAATTTCTGACAACATTCCCAGCACACTCTTGCTATGTGGCCCATGGATCCTAAATAAAATAATCTGGCCATCCCATAGTCACATTGCCACTATGTAATGATGTTGAGTCTGTGGGTATACAGCTGGTAACTGTCAGTTTCCTCATTGGGTGATCAAGAATGAAAACCTGTGTGTGACCCACACATATGGATGTTTGTTTAGCACAGGCATCTGGGGGGGTCGGCTGAGGGTCAGCTGATCGTGCTTGGAAGGCTCTGCTGATCTTGGCTGACCTCTCCTCTAAATCTGAGGTTATCTGGGGCTTGACTGATTGGGTCTGGGCTCCAGTTGGGTGGCTTGATGATCCTGGCTAGGCTCTCTCAGGTGTTGGTGGGTAGGCTGACCTTGGCTAGCCTTGGTAGGTGCATCCAAAGCATGGGACCCACGGGCTATCCCAGGAAGGTTCTTCTAGCAACAGCAGCTGTGTGAGCCCAACTGCATTTCAAGCCCCTGCTTGGGTCCTGTGTGCCTTCCTCCTGCTGGCCAAGCAAGTTGCACGGCCGCTTGGTATAAAGAGTGGGAAGTACATTCCTTCCAAGGAGATGAGATGGATGGAATGACTACTTGTGAAAGTAAGTTGAGCTGCGCAGATGGACCCATCCCAGCCAAGGCTGTCCTAGGGGGAGGCAGGGGGATGGGAGGACCAGGACACTGTGCTCAAACCTGAAACTGAGAATCCAAGTCTGGGCGTCCGGGCAGGGACGGTGTAAAAAGGCACTGAGGTTAACATCGCACCCCAGAGAGGTAAAGGGTAATTGACGGAGCGGTAAGTGTGTGTGTCGCAGGGTGCGTGTGTGCGTAGATGAAAACCAGGCAGTCTGACTCTACACCAGGCCGGTTTCCCTGCTCCTTTTGCTTCTCAGCCCAAACCATATGGAAAGCCCGAGTATAGGTACTCTGGCTGGAAATCCCACTGGTGGGGCGCCTGAGTGGCTCATCTGGATAAGGGTCTGCCTTCAGCTCAGGTCATGATCCCAGCCCCATGTTGAAGGGAGAGATTACTTAAAAATAAAATCTACAAACAAACAAACAACTACCTTCTGCCTTTTCCCCTTCCTTCCTCCCTCCCCTCCCTCCCTTCCTTCCTTCCTTGCTTCCTAAGTGGGCTTCACACCCAGTGTGGAGCCCAGTGTGGGGCCTGAACTCACCACCCTGAGATCAAGACCTGAGCTGAGATCGAGTCAGGTGCTTAGCAGACTGGGTCCCCCCAGGTGCTCCAAATTTGCCTATTCTAGATATTTCATTTAAGTAGAATGTTTCATATCATATTTATTCTTCTGTGTCAGGCTCATGTCCCTTAATATCATGTCTTTGAGGATTGTTCATGTAAACATTGTTCATGTTTATTTATTTTATAAATAAAGTTTATAATCTATTTATACCTCATTTTGTTTATCCATTCCTCTGTTGATGGACACTTGGGTTGTTCCCACCTTCTGGCTATTGTGAACAACGCTGCAATGAACATTGGCTGGCAAGGTTCTGTTTGAGTCCCTGTTTTCAAGTCTTTGGGTTATTTATGTAGGGCTGGCATTGCTGGGTCATATACTAATTCTATGTTGAAGTTCTCTTTTTGTGAAGATTTTATTTATTTATTTGACAGACAGCGATCACAGGTAGGCAGAGAGGCGGGTAGAGAGAGAGGAGGAAGCAGGGTCCCTGCTGAGCAGAGAGCCTGACGCGGGGCTCCATCCCAGGACCCTGAGATCATGACCTGAGCTAAAGGCAGAGGCTTTAACTCACTGAGCCACCCAGGCGCCCCCTATGCTGAAGTTTTTGAGGGACTGCCTGTTTTCTGTAGGAGCTGTAGCCCATGACCTTTTAAATCCCTAAATTCCCTGAGTTAGATCCCTTTATGCTTAAAATACCTAGAGTGGTATATATATATTTTAAAGATTTTATTTATTTGATGGAGAGAGTGAGAGAGCACAAGCAGGGAGAGCAGCAGAGAGAGAGGGAGAAGCAGACTCTGCTGAGCAGGGAGCCCAATTTGGGGCTTGATCCCAGGACCTGAGGTCACGACCGGGGCTGAAGGCAGACGCTTAACTGATTGAACCACCCAGGCACCCTGGGTTTGTTTTCCCCTTAGATTTATATGAAAGAATAGGATCACAGCTGTCCACCAGTGGCACAAGTAAAACAAAAAGATTGGCTCCAAACCACCCTCTCCATCTACACCGTTTGCATTGGGACTTTGCAGTTCTTGCCCTCAGTGTGGGGAGTCAGTTTCCCTACCCCTTGAATTTGGGCTGGCCTTGATCAATAGAAAGTGATATGGTGTCAGTCTTGATTCTGGGTCTCAAGAGTCTGTGTCTTCTGTTTGTTCTCTTAGAAAGTGTCCACTGTCATGGGAGTCATTTTGGGCTCACCTGCTGGAGGACAAGAGACTGTCCTAAGTCACCCAGCTGATATCCTGCCAACTCCCAGAGACAGAGGCACCTCCAGACCCCAGCTGAGGTCATATGTGGTGGATGAGCTCATCCAAGACCAAAAGACCCATCCAGCTAACCCACAGACCTGTGAACAACAACAAAGGTATTGTTTGAAGCCATTCATATTTGGAGATATTTATTACATGAGGGCTGCTAGAGTGAATTACCAAAGGCTGAGTGGCTAAAACAACAAATATTTATTCTCATGGGTTTGGAGGCTAGAAGTCCATGATCAGGATGCCAGCAGGTTCCCACGTCCTGCTGTGCAGTTGGCCATCATCTTGTGGTGTCCTCCAGTGGCGGAAAGAGTGAGAGTCCCTGAGATCTCGTGTGTAAGAGTACTGACCCTGGGGGCGCCTGGCTGGCTCAGTTACTGGAGCGTGTGGCTCTTGATCTTGACGTTGTGAGTACGAGCCCCACGTTGGGTGTGAAAGTGACCTAAAAAAATAAAATTTGGGGGGCACCTGGGTGGCTTAGTTGGTTGAGGTCCAACTCTTGGTTTTGGCTCTGGTCTTGATCTCAGGCTCATGGGATGGAGCCCTGCATTGGGCTCTGTGCGCAGTGTGGAGTCTGCTTGCATTCTTTCCCTCTCCCTCTGGTCCTCCCCTTGCTTGTGCATACACAATTTCTTGGATAAATTAAATCTTTGAAAAATAAATAAAATCTTTAAACAAAATAAAGGCACTGATCCCATTCATGAGGGCTCAACTTTTGTGATCTCATCACCCCCTAGTCCCTGCTTCCTGATTCTATCACACTGGGGGATAGGGTTTTACCATACAAATGTGGGAAGGGACACAAGTATTCAGTCTATAACAATAGAAATAGTTAACTGATACACCCTGGGCTCTTCATAGCTCCTCCTAGAGCGACAGTAAAGGTCTGGCAACATGTTTAGCCTTTTTCATCCAGTTCTCTTATAGGGTGATGCCCAGAGCCTGAGAAATCTCTCTGTTGTCTATCCTTGCTGCCCAGGATGCCTGGGGCTCGGGACTGTGGGTCACTGAAAATTTTCTATCAGAGGACGGAAGCAATGTAGGTGACCACCTAGGAAGCGCTTGCTCTGAATTTGATAAGGACCAAGGGGAGTGTCTCTTGTTATCTGCTTTCTGCTTGACTATGTTCTGTCCCCCACTTCATTGTGATAAGAAGAATCAAATGTTTTTGTCAAGAGAGAAGGGACAGCTGTAACTCTGGAAGCTCTTAAGGCAAAATGTCAGGCAGGGGGCAGGGAGGTGACAGGGGATGGTGCAGGTGGGAGGGTGGGAGCTGAGCTGGCACTGAGACATTGGGGGAAGGGGGCTGTGGCACCTTGGGTAGTGGGGAGTCTCTGAGGCCAAAGGTGAAAGAGAAATGGAGGTGTGAAGAGATGTCAAGAGATGGGGAGATGGAGGGATGCCTGGGTGGCTCAGTTGACTGAGTGTCTGACTCTTGATTTTGGCTCAGATCATGATGTCAGGTTTCCAGGATTGAGTCCTGCATCAGGCTCCTTGCTTAGCAGGAAGTCTGCTTCTCCTTCTCCCTCTGCTGCTCCCCCTGCTCATGCTCACTCACTCCCTCTCAAATAAATAAATAAAATCTTTAAAAAGAGAGAGAGATGGAGAGATGGAAATATGGAGAGAAGTGGAGGGAGAGAGGTTCCGAGGGAGACAGAACCCTTATAGAGTTGGGAAGGAGGGAGACTGAAGAGAGGAGTGGAGGAAGGGCTGTGATATGGAAAGGAAAAATGGTCAGGGGCTGAGGAGGAGAGAAACAGAACAAAAGATCAGGAGGAAGACAGGAGACTGAGAGGTGGAGAGGGAGGATAAGGGAAAGAAGAAGAGATGGAGTGAAGAGAGAGAAGGGGATGAACATGCCAAGGTAGAAGGGAGAAGGACAGATGGTGGGTCTGATGGGATGAGGCTGGAAGGGCCTGAGTTCCCTGGAAGTGGCTCAGAGACACGAAGCAAGCGAGGGTCAGAGGGTATGGAGAGCCCCCCAGAGGCTGGGTGAAGGAGAGACAGGGAGGTGGGGGGAACCCAGGGAGAGGTAAGGACACTGAGAGACAGTGACACGGAGCAGGGAGGAGGTCTGGGGCTGAAGGAAGACCTGGATGGAGGAGGAACGAGAGGCTGGATGGTGGACAGAGGCCAAGGGAAGAGGGATGGAGAGAAGGAAATGCTGAAATCTGGGCTGACTTAGAGGAGGACGACGCACTAAGAAGAGAGGGGATGAGAATTCTGAGAAAGAGACAAGCAGGTGGTGTGCAGTTAGCCATGGAGAGAGCCAAACCAAGAAATGGAGCAGCATGTGGAGTGGGGTTGGCTGGGAAGAGAAGGGGTGAGGCAGGGAAGTAGAGAAGAGAGAGAAGGAGACAAGGAAACTGGGGGAGGGGAAGTCCTGGGGGATGGGTGATATCTGGGTTTGGGGAGTGGAAAGAAAGCTGAAGATGGAGAGCAAATGGAGGTAAAGCTTGGGAATTCTGAGAGGGTCAGAAGCTGAGAGATTCCCCCCACCCCCCCACAAGACAGGAGCATCTGTTGCTCATCCCCAAGACAATGCTTGTGTTTAGTGACTTACAGAACCTGGAAGAGCTGTTATCATCGTGTTCATGACTTATCACAGGGCAAGGAGAGAGGTTCGAGTCAGCCAAGGGGAAGGGTGTGCAGGGTAGCATCTGGGAGAGACCAGGCGTGATCTTCTGCTTGTCTATCCCCACAGAGTTATGGGGACAGTGCGCACCTTTCCTGGCAACATTATGTGATCACACGCACATGGTGTACTGCCAACCAGGAAGGCTCCCCTGAGCCTCGGCATCCGGAGCTTTTGTTGGGGGATCAGTTACCAGGGCAGGGAGCACCGGGGGGCCATGCTTTTGCCTACCACCCCTACAGTGGGCTACAGCTTCGCCAGAAAAAGGAATGGGCTATACGTGAACCATGATGGATGACCAGAGCATGAATGAAAGAAGCCAGGCAAGGCAAATCCCCTCCTCCTGGTCGATTCTATGCACATGTACAACATTCTAGGAAATGGAAACTAATCCCTTGTGCTGGAAGGCAGATCAGTGGTTTCCTGAGGGCAGAGGGTGGAGGGAGTGATCAGTTACAGAGAAGCCCAAAGAACCTTCTGGGCTTTATGGAAATGTTTGTTAACCTGACTGTGGTGAAGGTTTCACACATTTCATTCTCGAGATGTGCTGAGAGCACATCAATTCTATTTTAATGAAGTTTAAAAAAGAGCACATAGCAATTCTGTTATATACTCCAATGGATTTAGCAAGAAACAAATTACATGTCTTGCTTTGGTTTTGCATCCTCAGCTTTCACTCAATTCCACAAGCACTACAGTCACGTAAAAAGCTTCATTATGGGGGAACCTGGGTGATGCAGTCACTTGAGTGTTGGACTCTTGGTTTCTGCTCAAGTCATGATCAGGGTCGTTGGATCCGAGCCCTGCGTCTGGCTCCATGCTCAGCAGGGGAGTCTGCTTGAATTCTCCCTATGCCCCTCCATAAATAAATAAATCTTTAAAAAATAAATAAAAAGCTTTACTATGGTGAGGTGTTTCTCATTTGATCATAACATTCTGACAACAACCCTATGCACTATATATTTTTTGCCCTCGTTTTATAGATGTGGGATGGGTGCAGAGGGGTCAAAAACCTGTCCAGTCACATACAAAGGTTTATCTGCCTGCAAAGACCTCCATGAATTTGGAATTCTGTTTTTAAAATTGAGGTAAAATCGACATATCACGTTACATGAGTTTCAGCTGTACAACCTAACGATTCAGTATTTGTATATATTGTAAAAACGATTGCCACAATAAGTTCAGTTAACATCTGTCACCATACATACATAGTTAACAATTTTTTTTTTTCCTTTCTGGTGATGAGAACTGTTAAGATCTACTTCCTTGGCAGTTTTCAAATATATAATCTATTATAATTATAATAATTATTATTACTTATTATTTTAAGATTTTATTTTTGAGTAGTCTCTATGCCCAAGATGGGGTTTGAACTTACAACCATGAGATCCAGAATCACGTACTCTATGGACTGAGCCTGCCCAGGCACCCCTATAATACACTATTATCTATTATACTCATGGTGCTGTACCTGGAATCCATGGGACTTAATGTATTTTATTACTGGACGTCTGTACCTTTTGACCACCTTCACCCCGCTTCCCTGCAACCACCAGTCTTTTTTTCCTGTATTTTAAAAAATATTCACATGTAAATGAGATTGTGCAATATTTGTCTGTCTTTGACTCATTTCAGCTTTATGACTTCAAGGTCCATCTGTGTTGTCATAAAAGGGAGAGGTTTTTTTTTTAAGATTTTATTTACTTGAGAGAAAGAGTACATTTGAGAGAGAGGGGGAGAGAGCATGAGCATGGGGAGAGACAGAGGCAGAGGGAGAAGCAGACTCCCTGCTGAGCAGGGAGCCCAATTCGGGGCTTGATCCCAGGACCCTGGGGTCATGCCTGAACCCAAGAGATGCTTAACTGACTGAGCCACCCAGGTGCCCCTCTTATCTGTGCTTGATGCGTATCAGTGTGTATGTCCTCCCCCAAACAAGATAAGAGTCTAAGTGTGATTTGGCCATCCTTCCATCTACATCCTGCAACTCTCCCGTTTTGACATCAGTGAGTTTTATCTGCACTTGTGTGGACAAGCATTTATTTTTGTGGTCACTACTTATTTTGTTTCTCACCTTGTTTCTAAAACTTGGGGTTTTAGAACTTGGGGTTTGAACTTACCCTGAATTAACCCCTCTTCTTGTTTGTCCTGAGTTCTTCCAAAGAGGGTCTATGGGAGGGGAGTTTTCCGAGTTTTTGAGTATCCCCTTCATTCATCTGGTTATACAATCCTTGTTCAGTCTTTCGTCACATGGGGGATGTTACTGTGTTATCTCCTAGCATCTAGAGTTGGTGTGGAAATGTTGGATGACAGTCTGATTTGTATTCTTTCTTGTGGGAGGGGGATTTCCTTTTTTTTTTTTTTTTTTGTAAGATTTTATGTATTTGTTTCAGAGAGCGTGAGCAAGACAGAGAAAGCATGAGCAAAGTTGGGAGCAGCAGGCAGAAGGAGAGCAGGGAGCCTATGGGAATCGATCGATCCCAGGACTCTGGGATCATGACCTGAGCTGAAGGCAGATGGTTAACCAACTGAGCCACCCAAACACCCCTGTACTCTTTAAAAAAAAAAAAAAGAGTCTCCCTTTTCTGGAGACGTTTGTGGTTTTCCCTAATACTTTGATATTTTAAAACCTGGCTAATATTTATTTTTTTAGTCTCCCCCACCCAATCTTTCTTGCTTATCATACAATAGACACTTCAGTATGAGGCATTGTGTCCTTAGTTCTTGGTTGATATTCTTAGTTATTATTTGTAATATTAATATGACTTATAAAATTCTTAGTTAACACTTTTTTTCCCATAGTGTGTCCCTATCTACTCTTTCTTTTCTCCAGAGAGATTCTATAGGATAGAAGTTAGAACTTAATTTTATTTCTTAAAAGATTTTACCTTATTTTAATTATTATTTTCTTTCTTTAGTTAAGAGAGAGAAAGAGTGAGCGAGAAAGAGAAAGCAGGAGTAGGGGGAAGGGCAGAGGGAGAGGGAGAAGCAGATGCCCTGCTGAGCAGGGAGCCTGATATGGGGGCTCCAGCCTTGATCCTGGGACTCTGGGATCATGACCCAAGCTGAAGGGCAGATGCTCAACCGGACTGAACCACCCAGGCCCCTTATCTATTTGTTTATTTTAAAATTTTTATTGCCTTAAGTAATCTCCACACCCAAGGTGGAGCTCAAACTCAGGATCCCAAGATCAAGAGTCCCATGTTCCACCCACTAAGCGAGCTGGGCGCCCAGAACTTTCATTTATATCATCCACATATCTCATATTATTACTTCAAGTCTCTCCTTCCCTCTGTCCCGTATGGATGCCTTCAGGGCTAGCATTTTGAGCTCCCTCATTTATTCTTGAGCTGTGTCTATCCTGCCATTTAACACACCTATTGAGTTCTTTATTTCAGCAATTATAGTGTTGATATCCCTTGTCTCCAGTTAGGTTCTACCTCATAACATCCTCTTCTGGCTTGGAATTTTCAATAACCTCCCTTAGTTCTCTGAGGATATTTATTATGCTTGCTTTACCTGTCCCATTAGCTCCACTTCACTGGGTGTTGTTTCTTCCACGCCTGGCTGAAATATGCGAGCCTCCCGGGCATGCCGACAATATGGTGCTTCGGAAAAGGTAACCCATTCAGTCGCCTTTAAACTTGATAGTTTTACATTATTTTTCTTTAAGCATTGATTTAGAAGTGAAGCAGAGAAACTGATTTCTATTTGTTAAAAAAAAAAAAAAAGTAGGTAGAGAGCGAATTACTGCATCTGGCCAGAGAAGAGACAATTTTCTGGTTTTTTTAAAAAAGGGAAAAATTGTCAAGGACCATGTGTGGTAGACACTGTGGATCCCTGTCCCCACCTTGGTTCACCCACAGCTGGGGCTGATGTTTTCCAGCACAGAGTGAGCCTCTCAGTTCAGCTTTTTCTGGCTTTAACTTATTTGGACTTCAGGTGCAGCCCCCAAAGTGGGAGGGGATTACGATCTCCCAAGTTGGGGCAACCCATACCCAAAGCAAGATCAGAGAGGTGGCATCAATGCCCAGCTTCCCCATCCTTCCGTGGGAAGATCCTGAGGCATGTTCTGCCTGGTTCCTCATAGGGTCCCTAGCATCGAGCCCCTGGTGCCCACAAACTGTACCAAGGTGACGAACACATCTTTTATTGGCCTTTCACCCTTCTCTTGGGCTCTGTTCTCTACCTCATCACTCCTGCTTCCTGAGATCAACCCCCAAATAAACTACCATCACCTAAATCATTGTCTCAGTCATTTTCTCTGCTTTTGGGGAAATGTAAGCAAAATTGTGAGTCCTTTCCATATCTTGCTCTATTTTCTTTTTTTTAAAAAACCATTTTCTTTATTTTTTAAAGATTTATTTATTTGACAGAGAGAGAGAGACAGCGAGAGAGAGAACATTAGCAGGGGGAGTGGGAGAGGGAGAAGCAGGTTTCCCACTGAGCCCGGAGCCCTATTTGGGATTTGATCCCAGGACCCTGGGATCATGACCTGAGCTGAAGGCAGATGCTTAATGACTGAGCCACCCAGGCACCCTGAAGTTCTATTTTTAAGTAATCTCTTCACTCAACATGGGGCTCGAACTTACAACCCCTAGATGTAGAGTTGCACTCTCCACCTACTGAAGTGCCCCTGACAGCAGCTTTTTTAGTAATCGTCCCAAATCGGAAATGACTCGAATGTCCTTCAGACTGACTAACAAATAAACCATCTGTCCCCCATCAGTACAGCAGAATACTGCTTAAGGTTAAGAGGGACTTTTGCTACACACGGTAACAGGGATGAAATTTAAATGTATTGTGCTAAGTGAGAGAAGTCGGTTCAGAAAGCTGCATACAGTATGATTCCATTTATAGAACATTCTGGAAAAGGCAAAACTCTGCTGATGGAGAAGAGATCAGTAGTTGCCTAGGGTTACAGGTGGGGGAGGGGCTGACTACAGAGAGGCAGCCTGAGGGAGTTTTCTGGGGGTGATGAGACTCTTCTGGATCTCATTTGTGGTGGTGGTAATTCAGCTCAGGGTTTTGTCAAGATGTATAGGACTGCATGTCCAAAAGAGTGGAGTGTGTTGTAATAACGTCAAAATAAATGAACACAAAAAAGGTATGTTAAGGGGCACCTGGGGGGCTCAGTCAGTTAAGCATCTGCCTTCAGCTCAAGTCATGATCCCAAGGTCTTGGGATAGAGGCCCCACATCGGGCTCCTTGCTCGGCACACAGAGGGGGGCTGCTTCTCTCTCTGCCTCTCTTTCCTGCTTATGCTCTCTCTCTCAAATAATTAAATAAAATCTTTACAAAAATATCTTACAATTGACATTTTAGGACCAGAGATGCTCACACTTTTCACATCTGTGCTATTTTAAGATTAGAAACTTCTAGAAAGTTCAGAGTAGTAATTACCATGTTCTGTATTCAGTCAGGCCTGGCACTTCTCATTGTGATCTGGCTTGGTTCTTGGGAAGTGTGTGGGGTACTTTGTCTTGCTGATGATGCTCTTTTCCCACGGCCTTCCAGAGGCCCTCTGCCTGACACAGCTTGGCCCCTGGCCTCCTCCCAGCCTCCCCCACCCCCCGCCCCCACCCTGGGCTTCCTGTCACCACCTGGTTCCCCACTCAGCAGGGGCTGGAAGCTCTGGGAGTCAGTCTGGGCAGGGTCAGAAGATCCTGATCCTGGTTGGGTGTGGGCCTAACCACTGCTGCCAGTGGGCCCACCACATCCTTCCTCAGGGGACCCTGTGGCTACCACGTGGGAGCCTCAGGGTGAGTGGCCAACATGTGTCTTGCTTGGGGCTTCCTGTGGTAGCTGGCAGGGTGGTGGCTGGCCACAGCTGCTCCTCTTTGGGCCATGGTGGCTCAAGCCACACACTTGGCCCAGCCAACTTCAGACACCAGGAGATGTGAGTACAAATTAAAGTGTCTCAGGGCACCTGGTTGGCTCTGTTGGTTAAGCCTCTGCCTTTCAGATCAAGGAAAAGCAAGTTTCCACTCCCTAGACCCACTCAGCCCCACACCCCTTACAATTTCTACCCCCCAACAAGAATGTCTATCTGGGCTTATGACAGCAAAATCTAGTTTTGTCTGTCCTTGAACTTTTTTTTTTTTGAAGATTTATTTATTTAGGGGTGCCTGGGTGTCTCAGTCATTAGGCTTCTGCCTTTGACTCAGGTCATGATCCCAGGGTCCTGGGATTGAGCCCCACATTGGGCTCCTTGCTCAGCAGGAAGCCTGCTTCTCCCTCTCCCACTCCCCCTGCTTATGTTCCCTCTTGCTGTGACTCTTTCTGTCAAATTAAATAAAATCTTTAAAGAGACACATTCATTTATTTTAGAGGGAGGACTGGCAGAGAGAGAGAGAGAGATAATCTCAAGCAGGTTCCACTCTGAGCAGGGCGCCCAAGCGGGACTCAATCCTACAACCCTGAGATCATGACCTGAGCTGAAATCAAGAGTTGGTCGCTCAACTGTCTGAGCCACCCAGGCGCCCCTCTGTGAATTCTTTATGGAGTCTAGGTACAAATCCTTCGTTGAAGATAAATAATGTACCTTCTTGCACTTTCTGAGTCATCAGACCTACTACCAATTTTCTTTCTTTTTTTTTTACTCTCAGGGCAAACTGAAAGAATCCCAGCACTTTATTTTGAAACTCCGTCTTTCTAACTACTAATAAGAACAAATATCAGCAACATTAAAAAAAAAAATCTTTCATCCTTCATAATTTCAGGAAAGCAGATATGATTCTGCATCGTAAAATTGCCCCTATAAATATTATTTCTAACAAAGGAAACTCTTTTAATTTTTTTTAATTTTTATTAAAAAAAATTTTTTTTTAATTTATTTGTTTGACAGACAGAGATCACAGGTAGGCAGAGAGACAGGCAGAGAGAGAGGCAGAGAGAGAGGAAGGGAAGCAGGCTCCCGGCCAAGCAGAGAGCTTGATGTGGGTTTCAATCCCAGGACCCTGGGATCATGACCTGAGCTGAAGGCAGAGGCTTAATCCACTGAGCCACCCAGGCACTCTTCTAACAAAGGAATCTTATAGGACATCTAAAACTTCAGATTTTGTTGTGTCCTATGTAAGTAGCTTAAAAAAAAAAAAAGATTTTATTTATTGCTCAGAGAGTGAGAGAGGACAAACTGGGGGAGGGGAAGAGGGAGAGGGAAAAGCAGACTCCCTGCTGAACAAGGAGCCCCACACATGGCTCTTTCTGAGGACCCTGGGATCATGACCTGAGCCAAAGGCAGATGCTTAACCTGCTGAGCCCCCCAGACATCCCTATGTAAGTAACTTTTAACCCCCCAAAACTCCATCATTATGATCCATTGATAGGTAATAAAACATTTACCTGTGTCCAAAGAGACTTCTGACTTTTCCTCAGCTCCTAAAAGGTAACTGAAGCCCTTGGAATGAAGCCTGATAAGACTATCTTGGTTTACATGGAGCCTTGGGCAACTCCAGATGGTCTAACAATGTGATTTAAGGTGGGGGGTTTTAGGTCACATGGTGTCAATCAGCTAGACTTCCAGAGGGACTGGAGACTGAGACCAGCCACAGTGGTGACCCACCAGGTTTACGTGACTAAGCCCTGGCAAAGACTGGACATCAAAGCTTTGGTGGGCATCCTGGTAGGCAACATTCAATCTGTATCGTCACACACTGTTGCTAAGAAAGAACTCTCTGGGGGCGCCTGGGTGGCTCAGTGGGTTAAAGCCTCTGCTTTCAGCTCAGGTCATGATCCCAGGGTCCTGGGATTGAGCCCCGCATCGGGCTTTCTGCTCAGCAGGGAGCCTGCTTCTTCCTCTCTCTCTGCCTGCTTCTCTGCCTACTTGTGATCTCTGTCTGTCAAATAAATAAATAAAAATCTTAAAAAAGAAAAGAAAAGAAAAGAAAGAACTGTCTGTGTCTCTGTGGAGGGAGGACAAGTGGAAACTCTGAGTACCAAGCGCTCCTGATCTCTGCTCCCTGCATGTCTTCCCTTGGCTGTTTACAGTCTCTGTCCTTTGCATGTAATAAACTGTAACCATGAGCACAACAGTTTCCAGACTCAGAAGTGAGGGTGGTCTTGTGGACCGTTGAGCATCTCATAGTTGTCTGACAATAACAGAAATAACAGAAGAAATTTATTGGCCCATTCTTCTTCTCTCACACATTTTCCTCTGCTAGATTTTTTTCTTTAAGATTTTTTTTAAAAAAGGTTTTATTTATTTGGAGGGGGAACAAGCAGGGGAGAGGCAGAAGGAGAAGCAGGTTCCCTGATGAGCAAGGAGCCCAATGTGGGGTTTGATCCCAGGACCAAGGGCAAATGCTTAACTGACTGAGCCACCCAGGCATCCCATCTTTTTTTTTTTTTTTTTTAAGTTTATTTAAAATTTTTTTTAGTAATTTCCACACTCAGTGTGGGGCTTGAACTCACAATTGATATCAAGAGTCACATGGCCTTCTGACTGAGCCTGCCAGGCACCTGATACTCTTCTAGGTTTCTTATTTTGGCAGTAATAAATAAGACTGTCATTTAAAATTAAAGCTGCCCTTCCTGATGCTGTTTGTAACTGACTTCTGTGGTCTTCTAGAATGTATTTTCCCATCTGCCCACCAGAAAGGAGTGTTCACAGGATGCAAGAACACCTAGCTCACAGCGGCTTTTCTCTGCCTCCCTTGCACCAGGCATGGTCATGTGACACATTCTAGCCAGTAGGCTGTGCAGTAGGAAGAGCATGGGCAGCAACAGAGTCCCACCCTTAAAAGGATCACCCATCTGTGCCCCTCCTTCTTTTCCCCCTTACTGTTAAGGGGTGTTAAGTAAGGTGTCTAGGGGTACCTGGGTGGCTCAGTGGGTTGAGCATCTAACTCTTGATTTCAACTCTGGTCCTGATTTTGGAGTCCTGGGAGAGTCCTGAGTTAGGCTCCCTGCTCAGTGGCGGGTCTGCTTCTCCCTCTCTCCTGCTCTTCCCCACTACTCATTCTCTCTCTGTCTCTCTTTCAAATAAATAATAAATCAAATCTTTAAAAAATGCTTGTATGCAGGCACCAAAGTATGTGTATAAGGATGTGCACAGTGGTATGAACAAAAAGGTTGGAAACCACCTAATTCCACCAATAGGGAAATGATTAAATAACAGCTTTCCAGCAAAGAATGGATTTGTTATGCCGTTAAAAATGGACAAAAGGTGTTTTTAAATGTATTTTAAAAAAACATGCTTTGGGAAGCAAAGGTGATAAGAGAACCTTATTGGAACAACTGGGGAAATTTGAAGAAAGATGGGGGATTGTATCAGTAGTACATTTCCTGCTTGCCCTGTGGTGAAGAGCCACGGGGTTTCCAGCTTACCCTCAAGTGATTCTGGAGGAAAATGCAAAAATAGAGATATATAGATATTAATGCAGACCTTCTCTGTCAGCTTCCCAAGGCTTCCCAGCCCCCACCATTGGGGGAGCCAGTTTCTTAAGACAAATATCTCTCCCTTCCACCCTCTTCCTCCCTCCCCCACTGCCTTCATCTTTTTTTTTTTTTTTTTTTTGAGATTGATTTATTTCAGAGAGAGAGAAAGCAGGGGAGAGGAGGAGGGAGAGAAAGAGAGAGTGGGAGAGAGGGGGGGGGAGAGAGAGAATCTCCAGCAGACTCCCCGCTGAGCAGGAACCCAGATGCCGGGCTCCATCTCATGACCCCGGGATCATGACTGAGCAGAAATCAAATCAGCTGCTCAGCTGACTGAGCTGCCTGGGTATGCTCTTCTTTTAAAATTTCTTTTATTTATTTATTTATTTATTTATTTATTTATATCAGAGAGGGGAGAGGAGCAGAGAGAGAGAGAGAAAATCTTCAGTCGACTCCCCCTTAAGTGCCCAGCTGGAGGCAGAGGGTGGGAGGGGGCCTGGATCCCTTGACCCTGATATCATGACCTAAGCTGAAATCAAGAGCCTGCCTTCCCCCAAGTATACAGTGAGAGCATACTAAAGAAAGCACCCGCCGGGGGGGGGGGGGCAAATGCAACAATGTGTGAATCTGGGTGAAGAGCATACAGGTGTTGCTTTTATTCTCCTTGCCACTTCCGATTTAAGTTCCAATTAAATCACATCAAAATAAGTCGCAAGAAAAAAAAAATCTGAGTTGATAGCTTCACCAAGGGTCTAAGATATAGAAAAAGTTAAGAACCTGGGATGTGGGGCACCTGGGTGGCTCAGTGGGTTAGCGGTTCGGCTCAGGTCATGATTTCAGCGTCCTGAAATCAAGTACCTGGTCACTCGCCCTGCTCAGCCTCTCCCTCTGCCCCTCCCCTTGACTCATGCTCACTTCCTCAAATAAAGATAAATAAAATCTTAAAAAAGAAAAATAACCCATAATTTAAGGCAATACACAACTTTGGTCCAAAATCCTAAAAAACATCAAGGGGATGTGACCTGGCTTTCTGAGTCTCCCCCAGCTCAGGCGCTCCCCTTGAGGCCAGAGTGTGTAACAACACCTCTCCATGGGCACAAAAACCTCACCAAGGGACCTTCCAAATCCGTGCTGAGTCCATGGAGACCCCCCACGCGGCTTCATTTAGCGCAATTAAAACTTGCCGAACATTGTCCACCTGCGTGTCTGTCCCCAAATACAATTACCACACTTTTAAAAGTCTAGCACACTCCAAGCTCACTAGGAGTTTCGGAAGGATGGAGTGGAGACTTGTCACTTTAAAAAAGAAAACAATTTTTTTTTTTGGTTTGAGTAGTGTATCTCTGCATTGCTCAAATGTTTGCAGTGCTCATGGACTACCTTTGCCATGAAAAGAAAGCTAGATATTTTACAAGGTTTAAGGCTGCTGGAGAAAAATGCTATTTGTGGAGAAAAGACCTGGGTGCTTTATTCCAGAGCTGCTGAAGAGCACAGGAAAGGGGCACCTGGGTGGTTCAGTGGGTTCAGCATCTGCCTTTGGCTCAATCATGCTCTGAGGGTCCTCTGGTCGAGTCCTGGTCAGGCTCCCTGCTCAGCAGGAAGTCTGCTTCTTTCTCTGCCCCTTCCCCTGCTCCTGCTCTCTCTTGTCGCGTTGGCCAGTGCTACAAATCGACCGGGAATGTGAGAGTAAGAGGATGAAGAAAAGAACTCGAAAAGCAAAGAGATGGGGGCAGGAGGAGCACTGACGAGGATGTCCAACGGTGCTAAGTTTATTCAAAGCACTAAGGCCATATAGAGTGATAATAGGAAAAGTAATACACCTGTGTCTAGTTAAACAACCACGAGTTTCCATAATAAGTTTCACATTTAACTAGAAGCAGACCTCGTGACGCCAAATGGCTGATGCCAGTACAATTGTTCTGTATTGAGACAGCAACCCTGAAAGTGATTTATGGGCTGTACTAGGGCAGCAAGGACCAGCCATAAACTTATGACCCCAACCGAATTGTTCTCATTTGTTTAGCAAACATGTGGGGAGTCACGTAGGCGAACGCACAACACATAGCACAGACCCTTTCTCCATGCTACTCAACTTCTCCCGTCCTAAACCTTTTGTGAGGTGATTCAGACTTTAAAGGAGGCACAAGTCAGGGCCTGGTTTGGTCCTCGTCTCGAGCCTTATTGCGGCCTCCCACACTCTTTGTGTCTCTGTGTCAAGTAAATAAATAAATAATTTTTTTAAAAAAGGAGAAGACACAGAAAATGAGCCTGTCTCTGTGCTTATCATCACAACCACGCTCATCGCGGGAGGCTCAGGAAGGTTCCCAATGATGTCCACATCCTAATTCCTAGAACCTGTGGTGTGACCTTAAATAGCAAAAGGGACTTTGCTGTTAAGGATCTTGCAATGGGAGATTATCCTGGATTATTCAGGGGGACCTTAAGTATAATCACAAGGGGGAGGCAGAGGGGAGTTTGGGACCCACCATAGGAGAATACGAGATGTGACCCCAGAGGCAGAGATTGGAGTGATGGCCACCAACCAAAGTCCCCAGAAGCTGGAAGAGGCAGGAACCGATTCCCCTCTAGTGCCTCCAGGGACTGGGGAGCACAGCCCTGATGCTGCCCCGATTTCAGACTTCCGGCCTCCAGATCTGTGACAGGATACATTCCTGGGTTTGTTGGCCACCTTCCAACCCCAAGGCAGGAGGATGTACCAGTCCCCAAGGCCTGGGTCGCCTCCACAGACCTGCTCTGCTTCTCTGGGCTTCAAAGCAACCTGGCCGGGAGGCTGGGGCTCACCATCCCTGCTCCCCAGAACCCTTGGGAGGAATTTGAGCCAGCTGGACCTCTGAGCTTTTTCTGCAGCCACCGGGGACCCTAGAAGGTCCCAAATGGGGAAACTGAGGCCAAGAGAGGGCTTGAGCCTAGAACGCTGGGGGAGGGGCTCTTTTATCTGGATTGCACCCTTGTCAGGCGAGGGACTTCCTCAGTTTTGCAAGCCCAGCCTCCCTCCTCTGACTGGAAGGAGGTGTTCGGAACTCTCTGGGTGAGTGCCCCAGATGGGGTGCCCAGTACACAGACCAATAAGAACCCCAGAGGGGAAAGACTGGTCATTTCCTCCCTGCGCTCTGCACCCTCCCCTGGGGCTTAGAAACCACAGTCTGTGGGCAGGAGGGACCTTTGATCAGCGGGGACCCTGGGAGACCTGAACATGGTGAGTTCCCCAGAGGGATCATGGGCACGGGCACCACCTCCCTCCCTCTCTCCTTGCTGGGTCTCTCTCCCCCCTCCACCTCTCCCCTTCACACTCTTTCTCCCTCTCCGTCCTCCTCTCTCTGTCCTCAGTCTCCTCCCTTCTCCCTGACCCTCATCTCAGACTCCCCCGGGGCTGGGAGGCAGCTAAGAAGGAAGGACTGTCAAGGGATTATAGAGACACCAAGATGCCCTAGAGCTGGAATCCGAAAGGTCCCCAGGGCAGGACATGCGAGACTTGGGTCTGAACGGATGACGCCCTTCCTCAAGTGGAGAGATCCAGAGGAGGTCTTTCGGGCTTTGGGAATGGCAGGAGGGAAGCGTGGGGGGCTGAAAAGAGCCGGCTTGGGAGAAAGAAAGTGACTCATTCTGACTTCAGATGTTCTGAATTGTAGAGACAGGGAAACTGAGGCTCAGGCAAGAGCAGAAATGGCCCGGGTCCTTTGTGGTTGACCCAGGCTGTCCCGTGGATTCTGTGGGTATCAGAGGGAGATGGTCTCCAGGCTCAGAGAGGTTCCCCCTGCCATGTGCACCTGTGCCCCCCAGGACGTGCTTCGAGAGAGGCAGGACTGTGATTTGGTACCTTGTCTGGTTCTCGTTTTGCTTCATCGGGGTGAAAGAGGAAACGGAGGACATAGTAGCTGACCAGGGAGGGGCTTGGCATTGCCTCATCCCACTTTGGAGGCCTGACCAGGACCAACTGGACTTTGAGAAACCAGCTAAGGGCTTTGCCTTCTTTTCCTTTCCATAAAATGATCCCAAATACCAAAGGGTGTTCAGTGAGAAGTCACTCTCCCTGCCCAGCCCAGAGCCTTGGACTTCTTGTCACGGCCCCCAGAGGCGACTGTGGACACCGGCTTGTGTTGGATCCTTCCAGAAAGTCTACAGGTGCTCAAGGACAGAGGTGCAGGGAATGAGGTAGCCGGTAGTCTGGCCAGGGTATCAAATTGAAATAAGCTTCAAATTCTGCCTCTCCTGTGCAAAACACGAGTCCTTTTTTGGAGTTCCCTCTCTTTACCTTGAAGACGGGGGTAACAATCCTACAGTATTAGAACCAACATCATAAGCTCGTTGAGAGTGTTAAATAATACTCGGAAAGCTCTTACCAGGCATACAGTCAGCGCTCAACGCTTGTGATGTGTCTATCCTTTCTGCCCCCTGCAAGTAGAAGTACATTCTGCACCTTAGCCTACATCTTGCTTTTTTTTTCATGATTAACATAGAATATATTTAAGCAGTATTTATTGAGCACTTATTGTATGCCCCAACCCTGTGCTAGACTCTTTGCATTTACATCTATGAGGAAGATGCTGTTATCATCTCTGTGTATTTCCAGGGAATTCCTTCTGTCTTTTTATCCACCATATAATAGTCTACTGGGTGGGTCCATCCCCTCTCAATGGAGAATCTTGGTTGTTTCCTATATTTTGCCTTTAAAGCCAAAGTTACATTGTTGGCCTCAGGTCTGGGTCTCCAGAACTGCCAAGGCTGAGTCCATGGGCAATTGTTATCCTAACGGGTCTTGCCAAATTCACACCCAGCTTCTATGTCCCATCTGCAGTGCAGGAGAGGGTCTGCCTGCCCCCTCACCTGCCCATCTAACTTTTTTTTTTAAAGGTTTTATTTATTTATTTGCCAGAGAGAGAGATCACAAGTAGGCAGAGAGGCAGGCAGAGAGAGGAGGAAGCAGGTTCCCTGCTGAGCAGAGAGCCCGAAGCAAGGCTTGATCCCAGGACCCTGAGATCATGACCTCAGCCAAAGGCAGAGGCTCAACCCACTGGGCCACCCAGGTGCCCCCCCCATCCAACTTCTTTGATTTTTGCCAACCCGTGAGGCAGTTCACTGTGTCCCTCAAGGACTGGAGGCTTGTGTTTTTTGCAGGGTTTAAAAACTGTGAACGCTGAGGGGGTCACAGAGGTTGTGCAGTTCAAGAAAAATGATCGGAGACAAGATGCCCACCTCACTCTCATATCCCATTTCTCCGGGGATGCGACCTCTGATGGCTCCATGGGGTTCTGTGGGTGGATTATTCAGAGATGTGTGGTTGTAGGAATGTTTGTAGTTTGTGGCAGGGGAGGGAGAAGCAGACCTTGTCTCCTGTGGATTTTGTGGCTCTGACAGCGTCTCTAAGGGGGTCTGTTCTTTTCCTTCTGTGGGGGCACGGTTGGCAAGACTTCCCTTCCTGGAAGGTTGGGGGTGGATGGAAAGATCCCCTACAGGAAGCCAGGAGAGGGAGGCCAGGGCCTGGGGCAGAGTTTATGGCGTACCACTTGCACGACTCTGTCTCCTCGGTGCTTTCAAATCCTTCTACTTGGCTTCCTCCTCTTGGCCATGAACCCCCGCCCCCCATCTGCGTTCCCATCTTCAGTGACCAGGAGCTCCTTCTCAGCTCCTCTCTGGTCCTGCTGCCTCTCCTCTCACTGTCTCACAGTGGCCAGAGGGATCTTTGTAAACTGAAACTAACCTAGCCCTTCTGTAGCTCAAACTCCCCCCATGGCTCCCCATGACCCAAGGATAAGATACAAATTCTTGAGCATGGATAGCCTGGGTGGCCCTTCCAACTTCATCCTGGCCCCCTGCCGGCCACGCTGGCCTTCTTTCATTTTCTGGTGGGTAGCACATTCCCTGGCTCTCACCTGTGGCTGTGGCTTTGAACGCACTGCCCTGCCCCCCCCAACCCTGACCCTCCCAGCGCCCTGTACCATGTAGCCACTCAGGCCTCAAGCTCTCAGAAGTTCTCTCTCAACTCTGCCGCTTGCTACCGGCGGGGAGAACTCAGGAAGCTCTCTTAAGCTCTAAGAGGAGCCTCAGTTTTCCCATCTGTGAGATGGCTGTTGCAACAGTGACAACTCTCATAGGGTTGTTCCGTGGGTTCAATGAGCTCATACAAACCAAGGGCTTAGAATAGAGCTTGAGAACCATGATTGCTATTCTTGTAAGTCCCGTGGCCTCTCCTTTACCCTGTTCTCTGATCCGTGCACGTCTCCTCACGGCCACCATCCTCTCAACATGGCTGGTGAGGGGTGCCTGGCCAGCTGGGTGGGTACATGGTGCGGCTCTTGATTGTGGGGTGGAGGGTTCGAGCCCTGTGTTGGGGGTGAGGTTACTTAAGTATAAAATATTGGGGAAAGAAACCCAGGCCTCTGGACTTAGGAACAATAGTATCCCATGCTTCTGGATGTTGGGACGTCAATACTGTTATGAGTTCGTTAATGAACTAACCCCTGGGAAGGGCTTGGAACTGTGTCTGGCCCCTTTGTAGCCCCGGACCTGTGCTGTCCAATCGGGCAGCGACTAGCCATGTGTGGTTATTGAAATTTAATTAAACCGCCCAAATGTCAGCCCCTTTCACTCGCCCAGTGGCCATATGTTGCTGGTGGCTGCTGTCAAGAACAGGTGCAGAAAGCTCTTATTGGTTGGGGATACAGCCCATCCTCACCCCACACCGTGCAGGGCTCTCCAACAACACTCAGCCCTCGCTCCTTGGGGGTTCACTCATCCCTCCTTATAATGTCTCTGTGGGTAGGTGCCTGGTGGGTCAGGGTCCCCCAGCTGATTAGCTGATTAACATTGTGTGGCAAAGAACCCTGCCTAGAACCGTGGAACCACAAATTCTTTTATCTTTGCTGTACGATGATGTCTGTTTCTTAGAACGGGCAGGGCATGCACGGGCATGGTTCCTCATACAAGAGGAACAAAAATATACACAGTGAAATGCTTCCTTCCAGTGCCTGCCCCCCCCCCCCAGTCCCCGCCCCTCCCCCTGCTCCCTTGCTCTCCCCCACTTCCCACCTCCCCCCCATCCCCCCAGGGGCTAAGCACTGGTACAAGCTTCCTCTATCTGCCTCTAGAGCTGTTCTGGGGATAGAGAGAGAGAGAGAGAGACAGGTACAGGCTAGAAGTAGAGACAGAGATACAGAGGAGGGAAGGAGAGAGGGAGAGGAAGCCAGAGTCTTCTTTTTCAGGTTGGCTGCTTTATGCGCCGTCTGGTCCTTGCTTTTTATTATTTTTAAGATTTTATTTTATTTATTTATTGAAAAAGTATCTATATATGTATATTTTGTTGTTGTTTGTTTTTAAGTAATCTCTACACCCAGAGTAGGGCTCAAACTCACAACCCCTGAGATCAAGAGTTGTGTGCTCCAGGCAACGAGCCTTCCAGGGGCCCCTGGTGGTCCTTGCTTTCTGGCAGTGGTTCCCCTGGACCTTGGAGCTCCGTCCCCAGCCATGCATCAACCCCTCATTCTCCCAGATGGTGATATGTCATCCGTCACTTAGCCAGTCCCCTCTTGCTGGACACTCCGGTTATTTTCTTTGTCTTTGTAGGGATGCCCGCAAGGGCGCAACATTTCAAGTCACTTGCACTGGGAGGATCCTGAAAAAGCCGCAGGGTGTTGGAATCAGCACTTTTTATTCCCCCTGCCCTCCTAAAGTCAGGGGAGGGAAAAGGGCCCCAAGAGCTCACACCAGGAAGGAACTTTGTCAGCTGATGTGAGGAGTGGGGAGCCCGAGAGCAGGGTGTGGGGAGGGATGCTCCCCGTTTAGAGTCTGAGTCAAAACCTTCATGTACCCAGTATTGAGCAGCTGCTAAGGTGGGGAGGATGGGGTGGGGGTGGGGAGAGGGGTGGCGGTGGACCCCTGCTGTGCCTGGCTTTAACCCTTTAGTAAACGGAGCATGGGGATGGGGGTGGGGGAGTGGAGGGATGGGGGTGGGTGGGTCCCAGAAGAAAATGGGAAGGAGCCAGGGAACTGGGGTAGGGAGGTGGGGGTGGGGGAGGGTGGGTGTAAGGCTCCCAGCCGGGCCTATTTAGCCCTAGAAATATCTCAACAATTGGAACTTTGTCTTTTGAACAATTTTCACACTTACAGAAAAATTACAAGAATAGTACAAAGAACTCCCATGTAATCTAGTCTTTACCAGAGTCTCCAAATTTGCTTTATCAGTCAGTCGTCTCCCCATCTTTATCCTCACTCTATCATCTGTATCTATGTCTGGGGGTCATCTTTTTTTCTGAATAGTTTGAGGGTAAGGGTAAGCATCACGCCCTTGGGCCCCCAAATACCGTAGTGTTCATTTCTCAAGAGCGATCACCGTCACAGACATGAACAGAGCATAGTTACCCTTGTCGGGAAATTAACATTTGGTGGAATATTAGTGTCTAGGCTTCAGACCCTGTGCAGACTCGCTCTGTTGTTCAAACACACCCTTTGCCACGAACGGGTTTTTTCTGCCCTGGGCTCCAGCCCAGCATGTCACATGGCATTTGGTTGTCCTGCCTGTGTTGTCCCCGTTCATGAGGAACAAACAATCCCTCACCCTTCCCTTGGGTTCATGATGATGAAGTCCCAGAACCTTAAGTCAGGTTCGGTGTGGTGAGGAGGTTCGGAGCCGACGACTAAAGAAAGAATTCTTAAGACGTCATTGGTGCAAAATGGTGGTTTATTAAAGCACGGGGACAGAACCCGTGGGCAGGAAGAGCTGCTGCCCCGGGTTGTGAGGGTAGGCATGTTATATACCCCACGGTTGGGGGGAGGTGGTGAAGGAATGGGGGATTTCGACAGAGTTCTCACATGCTAGGGAGGGTCTACAAGGTGCCGGGGGGGAGTCTTTGCCATTATGGCTTGATTAATGTCGTCTTTAGGTCAAGCACTAACATCAAGATAATGGGGGATTCTTGGTGGGGCATTATGATCTGGCTATCATTTACATTCCTTTCTACCCCAGTCTCCTCCAGTTTATGGTGGGAGGGGGACATTAGGGCTTCAGGAACCAAGAGTTATTCGCCTCTGGAAATTTGTGCTATTGATAAGGTAACCTCCCTGTTCAGGTCTCTAGGACATCTTGTAGGGCAAGGGAGATTCCTGTTCTGCAGGATTGTGATCCCTGCAAGTTAACTATTTATCGTTTTATGGCAGTCATGGGTGCCTGAGGAATGCCACACACATGGAGGGGAGCGGGTGAAGAGGGGGTGCAAGGCGCCAGCTTTTGCTTTGTCCTCAGCCAGCCTCCTGCTCCCTCATCATTCCCCCCTGAACAATTTTGACCCTTAAATCTTTAAGGTGGTTGAAGGTGGAAGGTCTCATCTTCTGTAACTTCTTCGTGCTGAATAGGGGCGTAGAGCTGTCCCTACCTGCTCGGGCCAATATTGGTCAGGGTAGGAACGTATAAGGGAGTTACAAAAGGTGGAGGCAGCTGAATCCAGCGCTGACAGTGAAGAGGCGTCCTCGCGCGCGACAAGGATCGTCTGTCGTGGTGTAGTCATTGTAGCAATGGAGTCTCGGCACCAAGTGGAGAAACATGGAACAAAGCAACATATTAGGATTAATAAGGCGATAAGAATAAGAAGCCCGAAAAGGAGATTTGGCCATAGTCCTCCTTCAAATTAGGAACTTAACCATTTACTGAGAGAGAGAGAAGGATCTTGTAGGGCCTTAATCTGGGTGTTCATATCCTTTATTATTCCTGTGACATTTTTGTGATAGTCTGGGATGTATACGCAACATTCTGTCTTGATAATTGCACATTTGCCACCCTGGGCTGCTGTCAGGACATCCAAGGCCATCCTATTTTGTAGGACTGCCTTGCGTATTTGTGAGACTTTGGTATTAAGGAGGGAGATGCCATTTAGTGGATCATTGAGTGCCTTTGTAGTATATTTATTAAGGGCTTCTACGTGCCACATGACATCCTCTAGTCCCGCAGATGGAACAAAAATGGATGCTAAGTGATCATACCATTTAAAAACAGATTGTGTCCATCTTTGTTTCAAGTTGGGGAGATTAGCTGGAGTGGTGATGGTTTTAGTAATGCGCCCATGGATCCAGGCAAATCCTAAAGTACAGCGACCTATCCACCCTGGAGGAAGCCAGGGCCACAGGTTAGTTCCACACATCCAGTGGGTTCCGTTTGGAGCTGGTCATCTAATGCCAGGTCACCTTACCCAATCAGTAGCAAAACATTCAGTAGCCTGGAGTACTATTATTTGGGAACACATTTCTAATGATAGCCATCCTCGATACTGTGTGTTATTTGTCCAAGTATCCTACGTATGATTCTTTTGTTCCCAGCATAAAACTGCCTTTTAACTGAGCTGTCCAATCGTGGGTGTGAACCACAAATATGTATCCCGGATCTGATATATGCCATCTTCAGTATAGCGATAAGGAGGGTTTTATAACTTAGGCTCATATTTGATTGGGGAGTTATGGCTTGATAGCAATCCCCTTTCCTTCCAAATAGCTCCATGGGCATGTAGTACCAGGAAAGCATATTTGGAGTCAGTATAAATGTTAATTCTTAGACTTTGGCAATTGCAAAGTGCTAGTGAGCACTATGGCACACCTAGCTTTTCTTATTTTTTCTATGAAAACTACTGTCATCAGAAAACCAACTGTCATTTATATTTTTAACAGGGGCATCTTAAATCTGGCCAGATAGAGTAAGCAAGATAAATAACCTTTTTGCTCTATAGAGAAAGAAGTACAGTGGTCAGGTTCAGGCATACAGGTAACTAGGTTTAAAGTTTGACAAGTTTTAAGTATTATTTCTGGCACATCTGTTAGTGTAGCCCAGTATTTAGTAAGTTGGCCTCCATCATCCAGTGGTGGTCTTTGGCTTCTAAGACAAATCTGGACCTGATGTGACATCATTACAGTCAAGGACTGTCCCATAGTGAGCTTTGAGGCTCCTTTATAGGAGGGCTGTTCCATGCTTAGCTAAAGCATCTATTTGCAATTGCACCTCAACAGAGGTGGCCTCTAGGATAAATATGACAAAGGGGTGAAACCAATAAGAAGACCTTTGAGTGGTCCGGCCTTAATAATATCCTGATTACAGAGGATCACTGGCAAGTGAGAAAACTTGTCAAGAGATAAGGGGAGTCCCCCATGGATCATTCAATCCACTCAAAGAAAGTGGGGTCATCCATTATCTCCACAAGTCCATAGATAATCCTATGGAGTGCGATAGGTTGGCTTTTAGGCAATTTCATTATTCCAGTTGTTTAATCATGTGCTGTGGGGTCTGCTAATATCCCCACAAAACAGTAAGATCGACTAAAGAAGCTATTGTGCAACTTCTCTGAAGTTTACCTCAAATTGTATAGCTTAGGTAAACATTTAAAGACAATCAAATCTAGAATTTAACATCCATAAAGGTGTGTTATTAAAACATAATTTTTCTCTCTAAAATAACCCTCATTTCCAGAGATAGCCAAATCAGGACTAATTCACTTGTGAAACAAGTCCAGTTTTAACAAACTTGGCCTATTATTTACATAAGCTCAGCAAGAACAGTGAGTGTGATCAATAGATCTTTTAGAATCTGCTTTGCTGGAACTTTGTATAAGGAATCTCTAGGTTGAACTTTTAGTAGCCTCTCCAGGCCAGAAGCCAAGCCCTGTACTTGCCATCAGGCATGCCTGCAATGCCTTTGGGCGAATTCCTCTTCCCGAGACTGCACCTACCAAGGAGTGACATTCTTTACTCACCTGGTGAGGCTGCTAGGAACTCTGTAAGCAAGGTATCAGGCCAACAGTCCCAAGGGGCTTTATGGCTCCAGGTTTCATAAAGTCAACCTTAGTTCCTTAAAGCTGTCTGGTCATATCTGAGTCTTTTCAAATATGACATCCCAGTCAAAGCCTTGGTAAAATAACCCGTGTTTCCAATTCTTTCCTGTTACAAGGAGAACAGATTCTTATTGAACTTATGCAAATAACTGATTGCCATAGAAGAATGCTTACTGAGACCTTTTGGTTTCAGAGGGTTCATATAGAGAGAAAATTTGAATGCTTTGAGCACTTTTACAAATGAGCACTTTTACATCTCTATAATTTACAGATAACTTAAGAAAAAGTATCCCTAGTCTGGAAGAGCAAACATTAGAGAGAACGAGCAATGTTTAAAGTAAGACAAAACATTAAGAGACACAACACTATAATCTTTTAGTTCATTTAGTCCCATGTTACTAATTCTGGTGAATGTGGCTTTAGTCCGTTTTGGAAATTCTTACCCATTTCAGTTTTAGGATTTTCAAGCATATCAAATATCTGTATTTGTCCTGAAAGTCCTTTTTAGGAATCTCCTTGAAGGTAAAACTCATTTTACCAGAGAATTAAAACAATTATAAATGACAAAAACTCAGAATGGATATGGTTAGAGCTAAAGAGACACGGGAGTTTACAATTTAGCTGCAAGGAAATCAGGTTATTTCTGTGATACATAGCATTTCCATAATTACAGTATCAAGCGATGATCTCTCAAAACGTTAAAACTTTAGGAAGTGCGTAGAATCTCTAGAGTAGTTATAGCATTTTCCCAAATGTAACCCAAGGTTTATCATTGGTTCAGTAGTACTTCATGAGCAACTTCACATACCAAGGAAAAGCCTGAGTTAAAGAGATTTACGATTTAAATCTTGTCAACATTTGCTAAAATCTTAGAAAGTTTTAAAGCACATGCCTAAATATAATTAGGGATGTTAAACACCTGATAAAACTGAACATAGAAACTCGTTTTTCTGGGCAGGCAAAGAGAAAACCATTTACATTTTCTTAACAGCAGATCAATTGATCTAAGAAAACATTGACCTTTTGAACAGAGAATTTCAGTCTTGTACCAATGTACCTTTAAAACCCATTCATTTCAATCTTAATCCATTCTTGACCATAGCTAAAATTCCTTTTCTGAAGATTTCCCTTCACAAACCTTCTACAACTTTCCTTTGCATTCAGGTTTCGTCCCAAGTCATTTCCTTCCAAACAACCATCTCATTTAGGACAAAATTACCTTCCTTTACCTTCAACAAAATGTATTCCCATTCCTTAAATCTTTCTTACATATCTCCTACTTTCCTACATACAGTTTCCCTTTATTTCCATCAGTCTTAGTTACACTAAGCAGAACTTTGTATTCTTAGAAACACCTTTAGTTATTAACCAATTGTGAACTGCTACCACAGAATTCTTCAGGTGGCAAATTTATGAATCAGTTAAGTGGCAAACAAGTTTACCAACAGATTTAAATACTCTTAGTTTCTTTGCAGTAAGAAGTCAAAAAGCACAAACCTACGTCCAGTAATTAACGACTTAGCATTTTATCCTGTTTGGTTAAGATACTGATGTCCACAATTTAATTCCATTTGTCATCCAAGCAAAACTTTAAAACTTTCAGGTTACCAAAGACTTTGAAAGCTACTTCAACAATTACCCATTAGAACTTTGAGACAGACAATTAACCATCAGTTTAGTCATTTCTTTGCTAACAAATTTTAATAACACAAGCTTATTTGACCTTCAGTAAACTTTGATAGAATAAAGCTTCACATTTACTGCTGTTAACTTCAAAGATGCATCTATCTTAATTAAACCAACACACTTAACTTAGTTTCAATACTGATTTACGTTCCACCTGGGCCCACTCCAATTTGAATGTTTACCTGAGACATGCGTGGGAAGATCTGGAGTGGGGGTGTTCTTCTTGCTCCTTGACAGTGAAGAGAGAAGGAGCCGTGGTGCATGATCTAGAGGCTAGTTATGCAGGCTGCACGCACCTTGGTGCAGAAACAGAAGGGGAAAACAGAGGAAACAAAGTGCTGCCACGAGGCAGAGAAGGGATTCCCGGTTTCAGAGCTCATAAGCCCCAACAGAGGAGCAGACGCCATGCTTTCCCACCAGCAAGGGGGGAGGGGTTAGGCAGTCCAAGTCAGGCCAGAGAACACAGGGAAACTTCCCCGAAACAAAGAGAGTTTCGGCAGCTGCTTGGGAATATTCCTTATGGTCTCTGTCTCGAGTTAGACCAACACCCAGTTGGCTCCAGTTATAGCCATTAACACGGGAAGTGAGTGAGGGAGAAGCCCCCACATCATTAGGAGAAACAGAAAGAAATAAAGCCAGAGTCCCCTTTGCTAGGGATGGCCCAGCAACCTGGGTTTACTAGAAGAAGGCTTATTTACGTAATTATCATCGAATATGTCAGGAGAAAGTTTACAGCTGACTCATTTGGGCAAACACATTCCGCAAAAGCCCCTTAGTCTGGGGTCCTGGTGCAGAGCAATGAAGGCCTAGGTATGAGCTATGCAGGCACCCCAGGTCCATTTGCCCTGCTTCCTGCAGAGATCTAACTGATAGATCCCACTGAGGCCATGCAGTGTTACAGGAGCTCAGTCCTTTCCTAAGTTTTGCAATCCAAATTATTTCCAGTGGGTTAAAAGGCACCCCAAGGTAGAGTCCTTGGGAACTGAGGAAGCCTACTGAGGCCATGCTTCCAGAAAAGTAATGAAGGTCCATTACCAAATCTCCCCTGACTCCTGGGTAGCGTCCCACGCAGGATATGTCAGAGGTTCCTGTGTGTCAAAAGCGACCAGAGGCATCCCTCAAGATATCGCTATTGATCAACGTCATGCCTTAAAAGGCCCTGGAGGGGTGCCGGCGTCCCTCCACTTCCCCATCGCATCCTAGGCTACAGATGGGTGCCTGGTGAATGGACTAGGAAATTGTGCCATGCCAAGCCATTGTCTATCCTGAAGACTGCATACTGTTTTGCCATATTAACCCACAAAAATGCTAGAGAAGTTTGGCAAGGGGAAATTACCCGATTTCATAGCTTTAGGCGGTTTGCAGAAGACACTGACGAGAAACAGTAAAGATTGAAATCCATCATGGTCTATGCGACATTCCAACACATGTGGTCCTTACAGCCAACTTCCCTAGGAAACGGTCCCCGGTTGCGTTTTAATTCAATCGGGTACTGGTTTCGGCCGGCTCCCAGTGGAGGTCTCGTGGCCAGAAGTGGCTAGACCGGGCATGTGGAGGGGATCACATTAGATCAATCAGGAGGAAACCTCACACGGGAGTCTTAAGATTGGCAGCCGTCCTGGTGACTTAGGTGGCTGTCCCGTGCCCAAGAGAGACAACTTTATACAAGAACAGGAATAGAGTGAGGCCATCAAGTTTCTGGGTCTTATTGCCATTCCGGCCAGGGTACTAGCTTACAGTCAAAAGGCAGACGCTCTCCTCCCCGTGGAGTAGCCACGGGCTAGAGGATTACAGCCTGAGCAATTGACATGCAAGTGTTCCAATAAGACCATACTCCTTGAAAAAGCCCTGGAATGAGAATACAGGAAAAGGAGAGAAAGTACTCACCAATTTGCACCGAAGCTCAGAGTCCGAATGTAAAGACTCACAAATCTCCTGGCTGGCTCGCCAAAAATGATGAAGTCCCAGAACCTTAAGTCAGGTTCGGTGTGGTGAGGAGGTTCGGAGCCGACGACTAAAGAAAGAATTCTTAAGACGTCATTGGTGCAAAATGGTGGTTTATTAAAGCACGGGGACAGAACCCGTGGGCAGGAAGAGCTGCTGCCCCGGGTTGTGAGGGTAGGCATGTTATATACCCCACGGTTGGGGGGAGGTGGTGAAGGAATGGGGGATTTCGACAGAGTTCTCACATGCTAGGGAGGGTCTACAAGGTGCCGGGGGGGAGTCTTTGCCATTATGGCTTGATTAATGTCGTCTTTAGGTCAAGCACTAACATCAAGATAATGGGGGATTCTTGGTGGGGCATTATGATCTGGCTATCATTTACATTCCTTTCTACCCCAGTCTCCTCCAGTTTATGGTGGGAGGGGGACATTAGGGCTTCAGGAACCAAGAGTTATTCGCCTCTGGAAATTTGTGCTATTGATAAGGTAACCTCCCTGTTCAGGTCTCTAGGACATCTTGTAGGGCAAGGGAGATTCCTGTTCTGCAGGATTGTGATCCCTGCAAGTTAACTATTTATCGTTTTATGGCAGTCATGGGTGCCTGAGGAATGCCACACACATGGAGGGGAGCGGGTGAAGAGGGGGTGCAAGGCGCCAGCTTTTGCTTTGTCCTCAGCCAGCCTCCTGCTCCCTCATCAATGACAGTGGCATTGTTTTGTTTGCTTTTTTTTTAATTGAGTAAAATTCACATAACGTATAATTCACTGTATTAATGTGTACGATCCAGTGGTGTTTGTAGGACACTCATTATGTCATGTGGTCGTGAGCTATGTTTCTAGAACGTCACCCCAGAAGAAGTCACCCCCGAAGCCACCCATGGTGGCTCGCCTCGTTCTTTTTTAGGGCTCAATCCTATTTAATGGGGTGGACCTACCACATGCTGCTCCTCCCCTCCTCAGCCGACACTGACCCTTTCCCTTTGAGTCATGATGTCATCCGCATATGGTTCCATACCAGCCAGGACCCCCTGGGGCCACCAGCCTGGCCCACTTTCCAGCAACATAAAGGGATTGAGAAATAAAAAAGTGGTTCAGGGAAAGATCTGAGCTCTTTGATCATCATAACATGGAGAAATAACGTTTGTATTAGCTGCCCTTTCCTGTGTCCACGCGGAGTGCCAGGCACTTGGCTGCCCGGGTCCCAGAACGTTTGTCGTCTTAAATACTCTGCCAGGTGGGTGTTTCGGGGGGTAGGAACCAAAGCCTGTCAATCGAGGCGTCCAGCTCTGGAGATTTCTATAACAACTATTTCCCTTCTTCTCTGTCCCCTTTCTCCAGGTTGGTGACAAAGTGGCCTTCACGGGCGGGCTAGCCCCCAGGGCCACAGAGTTTGCCACTGGAGTTTCTTCCTCCATCCATAGCCCTTCTTGGAAATGGTCAGGGGCAGCCTGCGTGGGTTTGCATGCCAGCCTGTATAGGTTTGAATCCCAAACCCTGTGACCCAGAACAGGCTATTTCACCTTCTTATGCCTCCGGGTCCGCATTGAGAAAATGGGCACATTAATAGTACCAACTTTTAGGGGGCGTGGCCAGGATCAGAAGAGGTTATGTTATGTCTGGCACTTGGTAAGCACCCGGTAACTGCTGGATGCTTCGGCATAATCATCATTCCATGGGGATTTCACTGCTGTGTCTTGTGTCCCTGGAACACGGATTTGCCTATGAGGCTCTCTCCAGCTCTGCTGCAACTCACAGACTCTCTTTTGGGGGACATGGTACTCAGAACAGCTCGGTTTGGGAAGAAGGGCTCAGGTCCCCTCTGCTCTTTATTTTATTTTATTATGGAAAATTTCAGGGGTGCATGGGTGACTCAGTCATTAAGTGTCTGCCTTCGGCTCAGGTCATGATCCCAGGGTCTTGGGATCGTCTTGGGATCAATCCCAGCTACAGGCTCCCTGCTCAGCGGGAAGCCTGCTTCTCCCTCTGCCCCTCCCCCTGCTTGTGTTCCCTTTCCCACTGTGTCTCCCTCTGTCAAATAAATAAATAAAACTATAAATAAAATAAATAAAACTATATATATATATATATATATATATATATATTTTTTTTTTTTTTTTTTTTTTTAATTCAAACACACAGAAGTAGAGAGAATGATGACCCTCAGGGGACCCGTGACCCCACCTCAACAGTTATCAGTGTTTTGCTGTTCTTAGTCACCCACACTCCTCTGTCCTGTCTCCTGCTTCCCAGCGATTTCTTTTGCTGGAGTGTTTTTTTGGAAAAAAAAAAATTTTTTTTTTGAAGACCTTTAAATGGCAGGGGAGGGGGAGGCGGGGCACGCCTAGATGGCTCAGCCAGTTAAGGGCCGGACTCTTGATTTCGGCTCAGGTCATGATCATAGGGTTGTGAGATGGAGCCTCAGGTAGGGCTCTGGGCTGGGTGTGCAGCCTGCTTGGGATTCTCTCTTTCCCTCTGCCCCTCTCCCCCCAATCCCAGCTCACCTGCACGCATGTGGACACACTCCCTTTCTCTGAAAAAGAAAAACAAAGTTAAAAAAATTTTTTTAAAGTAATCTCTACACCCATCATGGGGCTCGAACTTACAACCCTGAGATCAAGAGTTGCACACTCCACCTACCAAGCCAGCCAGGTGCGCTCCATTGCTGGAGCGAATCCAAGACATGGTATTTTACCAGCAATGTATCTTTATCAGAAACAGCTTTTCCCCAGGGGCACCTGGGTGGCTCAGTGGGTTAAGCCTCTGCCTTCAGCTCAGGTCATGATCTCAGGGTCCTGGTCCTCGGCAGGGCGCCTGCTTCTCCCTCTCTCTCTCTGCCTGCCTCTCTGCCTACTTGTGATCTCTGTCAAATAAATAAAATCTTTATAAAAAAAAAAAAAAGAAACAGCCTTCCCAATCCTTTTTTTAAAGCATAAACACAAAAACCACATCGCCCTCAATAAAACTAGCACCGATTCCTTACTGTTGTCAAATACCCACTCCATTTTTAAGTGTCCCAGATTGTCTCAAAAATGTCTAATTTAGGGGCAACTGGGTGGCTTAGATGGTTAAGGGTCTACCTTCAGGTCAGGTCATGATCCCAGGGTAGTGGGATCGAGTCCCACAGCTGGCTCCCTGCTTAGTGGGGAGTTGGCTTCTCCCTCTCTTGCTCCCCCTTCTTGTGCTCTTTTGCTCTCTCTCACAAATAAATAAATAAATAAAATCTTAAAAAAAAAAAAGTCTGGCTTTGCAGCTGATTCTTCCAATCAGCGTCCAAATGAGGTCTCTGTATTACCTTTGCTTGATTTGCCTCTAAATCTCTTTTCATCAATGACATTTTCCTTTCCTTTTTTTCTTTTCTTTTCTTTCTCCCTCCCTCTCTTCCCTTCCTTTTTCTTTCTTCTCCCCCTCTCTCTTTCTTTCTTTCTTTCTCAATGCCATTTATTTGTGGGAGTAAACAGATCATTTGTCCTCTAGAGTTTCCTGTGGTCTGATTTCATCCCTATGGTGTTATTTACCATGTTCCTCTCTCCCCCACTTTTCCTGTGGACTATAGTTTTGTTTTGTTTTGAGAGAGAGAGAGAGAGAGTAGGGGAAGAAGCAGAGGGAGAGAGAGAATCCCAAGCAGTCTCCATGCCCAGAACAGAGCCCAACATGGGGCTCGATCCCTGAGATCACTACCTGAGCCGAAAGCAAGAGTCAGATGCTCAACCGACAGGGCTACCCAGGTGTACAAAGACCATTAATTTTTGACCTAGAACCTTGATTAGACTCACGGTCATTCATTTGGCAAGAATTACTCAAAGGCAGTGCTGCGTCCTTTCTAAAGCATCACACGACATAGAACAGAATGTCTGATCGTCTCTCTTCTCCAGACACTGAAGTTGATTGGCTGGTTTGGGCTACGAGCCCAGCCTGTTTGTTGTAAAACTCCCACCAGCCTTTCACCCGGTGGTTTTATCGATGTTGGTGGTCCTCATCAGGACCCATCATTTCCTGCATTGTCCTTCCTTCTGCAGGTATTGTTGCTAGGTTTTCCTCTAAAGGATGGCTTTCCCCCATTGACTCTTGCTTTCCCTGAAATTTACCTTGTGCAAAAATGGCAGGATAAATGCTCGAATTGTTCCCTTTCCAGAAAAAAAGTGACCAATGAGTTTGCTTGTTTTTATTATAATTTTGAACTCTTAGATCTTTATATATTAATGTGTTTCATTTCTTTTTTCCTTCTTCTCCTTCTCCTCTTCCTCCTTCTCCTTCTTTACTCATCTTCAGCTAGGGGTCTCTCCCAGGCTCTCTTTGTGTCCTTTTGACAGGTCTCTATCATTCTTTTTTTTTTTTTTAATTTTATTTATTTATTTGACACAGAAAGAGAGAGAGAAAGCACACAGAGGGAGAGGGAGAGGGAGGAAGCAGACTCTCTGCTGAGCAGGGAGACTGACACGGGGCTCAATCCCAGGACCCTAGATCATGACCTGAGTCGAAGGCAGATGCTTAACCCACTGAACCACCCAGGCGAGCCTGAGTGTTTTTGGTTCTCCCTTTCCCCTCCCTTATATGCTCTGCCCAAGTCAATGAAGCCCTGCAGAGCCACTGCCTTCTCTGGGGAGCTGCCTCAGTGAGCGGAAGGCAGCAAAAGGGGCTGACAGCGGTGATGGTGGGTGCCCATGGGGTAACTACCTAGTACTCTCATCTCAGCTTGTTGGTGACCGTAAAAATAGCTAAGAAGCCCTGTGTTAGAGTACTGAGCAATCAGGACTGGATTTTAACCATTCGGTTGCTGGATCACAGGGCCATCCAGAGACTTCAGCAGGCAGCAAGAGCACAGCAGGGGGACTCATCAGCGTGGAAGGGTTTCCCACTCTTATAAGTGGTCTGACACCCTCGCAGTCTCTCAGCCCTCAACACCACCATTTTCCTGGGGAGACATCTGGGGCTCCCCGCTGCGGAGCTCCGCCACGTGTCCGGCACCGGCCCGCAGTCTCACCCTCCCTTTGCCTCTCTGACTCCCTCCAGGCGTCTTTGGAGTACAGCACTTCTGAGTACTTCGACTATGGCACTGCCACCCTGGACCCCAACATGTCTGTGGACCAGTCTCCCAGCACCCGCAGGCTGTCCGTTCCCGACACCATCGCCCTGGTGCTCTTCTCTGTCGTCTTCCTGATAGGGGTGCCGGGCAACTCCCTAGTGGTCTGGGTGACCAGGTACGAGTTCCAGCGGACCATCAACGCCATCTGGTTTCTCAACCTGGCGGTGGCCGATCTCCTGTCCTGCCTGGCACTGCCCATCCTGTTTGCTGCCACTGTGCAGCACGGCCACTGGCCCTTCGGTGGCACCGCCTGCCGCATCCTGCCCTCACTTATCCTGCTCAACATGTACGCCAGCATCTTTCTCCTGGCCGCCATCAGCGCCGACCGCTTTCTGCTGGTGTTTAACCCCATCTGGTGCCAGAACTACCGGGGTGCGCGGCTGGCCTGGGGGACCTGCGGCGTGGCCTGGATGGTGGCCCTGCTGCTCACCATCCCCTCCTTCCTCTTCCGCCGGGTGCGCACCGACTACTTTCCCTTGCGGACAACCTGCGGTGTGAACTATGGCTCCGATGGGGTCCTGGTGGAGAGAGGTGTGGCTCTCCTCCGGCTGATTGTGGGCTTCCTGTGGCCGCTGGTGACGCTGACCATCTGTTACACCTTCCTCCTGTTCCGGACCTGGAGCCGCAGGGCCACGCGCTCCACCAAGACACTCAAGGTGGTGGTGGCCGTGGTGACCAGCTTCTTCATCTTCTGGCTGCCCTATCAGGTGACGGGGCTGATGCTGGCGGTGTTCCCCAAGAGCTCGGAGAAATTTACCTCCGTGTCTAGCCTGGACTCCCTGTGTGTGGCCTTTGCTTACATCAACTGCTGTATAAACCCCATCATCTACGTGGTGGCTGCCCAGGGATTCCACAGCCGCTTCCTCAAGTCCCTCCCGGCCAGGCTGCGGCAGGTACTGACCGAGGAGTCCCTGAGCAGGGACAGCAAGTCCTTCACCCTCTCCACGGTGGACACCCCAGCCCCGAAGAGCCAGCCGGTGTGAGGGGAGGGCCTCCCAGCCTCCCTCCCATCTGCTCAGTGCTCGCCCCTCTTTCCCGCCTGTCCCTTCTCTCTCTGCCTCTCTTGCTCCCAGCCCTTGGTGCGGTGCTGATGTTTTTGAGTGAATGTTCCTCCATTCCTTTCCATCTTTCCCAGACGGGTCCTCCTGCGCTTGCAGGATGAACGGGCCCCTCTAGGGACCCTGGACTTTTCTTTCCATCCAAGGGCTTTGGAAAGCAAGCAGAAACCAGTATTACTGGCAGCTCCCCCAACGGGTGTCCCCTCTGTCTGTCCGTGCGCAAGGGCAGGTAGTGAATAGAATACATTGGACACAGAGAAAACAGACACATGGAAACATTCCAACCTTTAAATGATGATGATGTATTTATTTTATAAATACATGGGGAAAAAAACTGTAAGGACCCTCTCAAAACATATTCTGGTCAAGGACAAGGCAAAATTCACTGGCTAAGCTTTTCTCAGCGAATTGGTTTAAAGACAAGCAGCAAGTTAAACTGTTATGTAATTGGGTTTTGAGAAAATGCATAAAGTCCAAAGATGTTACATGTTCTGGTGGAGAGCAGATGTGAAGGCGAGGTTGGGAAATGTTGGTTGGGGATCTAGGGGAAAGATGGTCACAGGGAAATTTGACTTTTTACTTCATAAACTGCTGTTTTGTGTGCACTTCTCAAAAAGAAAGAAAAGAAACTTTTCTTTAGACATAAAGAAACTTTGAATTTTGCTCTTGCTGTGAATTCCCATGCAGTTGTAAGAAATGATACAGGGGATCTTGTGTGCCCTTGACCTGCTTCACTATGGGAAGCTCTTGCAAAATGATGTTACAAGATCATTACTAGGATATTGGGGCGCCTGGGTGGCTTAGTGGGGTAAAGCCTCTGCCTTCTGCTCGGGTCATGATTCCAGGGTCCTGGGATGGAGCCCCGCATCGGGCTCTCTGCTCAGTAGGAGCCTGCTTCCTCCTCTCTCTTTTCCTGCCTATCTGCCTACTTGTGATCTCTGTCTGTCAAATAAATAAATAAATAATCTTTAAAAAGAAATCATTACTAGGATGTTGACATTGATACCCTCGAGGGGCAGGACACGTTCATCACCACTGGCATCCCTTTTATGCCCCTTGTCAGCCACCCCCATGTCCCTCCAGCCTCCCAGCCCTATCCCGGACCCTTGACAACCATGATTCTGCTCTCCACATTTGCCCTTTCAAGGAATGCTCTATCAATCATGTAACATTTCGACTTAAAAAAAAAAGTCTGGGGGGCGCCTGGGTGGCTCCGTGGGTTAAAGCCTCTGCCTTCGGCTCAGGTCATGATCTCAAGGTCCTGGAATCGAGTCCTGCATCCGGCTCTCTGCTCAGCGGGGAGCTTGTTTCCCTCCTTTCTCTGCCTGCTTCTCTGCCTACTTGTGATCTCTGTCAAATAAATAAATAATCTTAAATCTTAATCTTAAAAAAAAGTCTGTGGGAGCCTGGGTGGCTTAGTGGGTTAAGCATCTGACTCTTGATTTCGGCAGCTCATGATCTGGGGTCCTGGGATCAAGCCCCGCTTTGGGAGGAGGCATTGTCTGAGCTCAGTGGGGAATCTGCCTAGATTCTCTCCACCCCCCACCCCCGCTGCTCCTCCCACTGCTTTTCTTCTTAAAGTAGAAAAAACTAGTCTGCAGCACTTGAGTAATGAAAATTTAAAAAACCAACAACATCGTAATGTCATGTTATTTATAAATAACTTTAAAACATTTCTCTGGTGTTTTGTGTGTGTGCGTGCTTGTGTGTGGATTGGCTAGAAATATTGTACAGACCAGCACAGTCCGACAGAAATATGATGCGAGTCCCCCGGTAGTTTTCAATTTACTAGTTGTTACTCTAAAAAATTAAGGAGGACCAGGGGCGCCTGGCTGACTCAGGGGAGGGTGAGCCTCTTGATCTCAAGGTTGTGAGCTTAAGCCCCATGTTGGGTGTGGAGATGACTTAAATAAATACATTAACTTAAAAATATTAAGAAGAGGGACGCCTGGGCAGCTCAGGTGGTTAAGTGACTGCCTTCGGCTCAGATCATGATCCTGGAGTCCCAGGATCGAGTCCTGTGTCGGGCTCCCTGCTCAGCAAGGAGTCTGCTTCTCCCTCTGACCTTCTCACCTCTCATGCTCTCTCTCACATAAATAAATAAAGTCTTAAAAAAAATTAAAAAGAGATGAAATAATAGTAATGTATTTTATGATATAATTATATGTTAACAATTATACTGGTATATTAATTATATCATATGAATATTATATATTACTTGTGTATTTTATGAATAACAATGTTACATAATTGTTATACAAAATTATATTTGTGATTAGATAATATGAAACCTAATTGCATTTCATGATATAGAAAATGTATATTAACATATTAACACTATATTAATACAGTATTATAATAATAATGCTACTAATATATTTTATTATATTATATAATAATACTTAATACATAAAATATTATTACAGTCATGCTATATTTTACCTAACACAATATATCCAAAATATATTTTTAAAGATTTTATTTACTGGGGTGCCTGGGTGGCTCAGTGGGTTAAAGCCTCAGCCTTCGGCTCAGGTCATAGTCTTGGGGTCCTGGGATCGAGCCTTGCATAGAGCTCTCTGCTCTGCGGGGAGTCTGCTTCCCTTCCTCTCTCTGCCTGCCTCTCTGCCTACTTGTGATCTGTCTGTCAAATAAATAAATAAAATATTTAATAAAAAAACGATTTTATTTACTTATTTGAGAGAGAGAGAGAGAGAGGGCGAGTGAGTGTGGGGGGGGCGGGCAGAGGGAGAGAGAGAGAATCCCAGGCAGACTCCCCGCTGGGCACGGAGCCCATCATGGGGCTTGATCTCACAACACTGAGATCATGACCTGAGCCAAAATCAAGTCTGATGCTTAACTGAGCTACTCAGGTGCCCCCAAATCTTCAAAATCTTGGGTATGTGTCACACACAGCATGTCTCAATTCGGACTGGCCCATTTCAGTTGCACGGCCACACGGGGCTGGTGGCCTTTCCAAAGCAGACAATGTGGGTATAGCCTCATCCTTCCTCTTTGCAACGGCAGGTTGAGCCCAGGAACAGCCCTCAGGGCTGGGCTGGGTTCTTGTGTGACTGCAGCCAAATGCTTTTGGATCCTGCTAGGGCAGTATTTTCCTATCTGCCCAGGTAACAACTTTCATTTAAAGGCAATGCCTCGGGGGCGCCTGGGTGGCTCAGTCAGTTGAGCATCAGACTCGTGATTTTGGCTCAGGTCGTGATCTCAGCGTCAGGGATCAAGCCCAGTGTCAGGCTCCCTGCTGAGCAGGGAGTGAATCCGTTTGAGATTCTCTCTCTCTCCCTCTGCCCCTCCCCACCACCCCGAGCGTGGTGTGTGTGTGTGTGTGTGTGTGTGTGTGTGCCCGCCCTCTCTTTCAAATAAGTAAATACATTTTAAAAAAATAAAGACACTCTCTAAGCATGTAGAACAGTGCTCTGTTGGGCACTTCTAGAAGGTGCTGTGTGTGGTTTTGGTAATAAATGTCAGGACATGTGCAGATCTCCAGGCACCACAGTCATTGGCGGAGACAGAAGCCTCAGGTCTGGGGGGAGGCACCTGGTACCACCCCAAGAGACCCCTGTGATCTTGGATGTCCCTTCTTCTTTTTCCTTTTTTTTTAATTAAGGATTTTATTTATTTGACAGAGAGAGACACAGCGAGAGAGGGAGCATGAGCAGGGGGAGCAGGAGAGGGAGAAGCAGGCTCCCCGCTGAGCAGGGAGCCCGATGCGGGGCTCCATCCCAGGACCCCAGGATCATGACCTGAGCTGAAGGCAGAGGCTTAAGGACTGAGCCACCCAGGCGCCCCTTGGATGTCCCTTCTAGCTAGACAGCCAACATCCCTCCCCACCCTCTTCCCACAGCTGGGTGTCCTCTCTCTGAGACCCTTTCTTGCAGCCTCCAATCGGCAGAGTTTCTTCCTTAGCCCTTAAGGGCTTGCGTTCTGGGGTTTTCTGTCACCAACATGTTGCCCCCAGTTACAGCTTCACTGATACCTTCTCTGCTCTCTCTTGTGATGTGCCCTGGGCAACCCCTGACCTTGCTCCAGTTGACCTTGTCACGTTCTTGAAAGCCTTCCCCTCCCCTCTAATCTCCATCCCAGGGAAGCCCTACAGTCCACAAAGTTACCAAGCCTGTGCCTGGGACCCAGGCTGGAGGCCACCCCCTTCACACCCAACACCCTTCCAGGTCGAAGCTCCCCCATCTTCCCAGACTTGGGTGTCTGCCTTGCTTTCTGTCTGGTCTTCCGGCGGCTGGCCTGTTTTTAAAAGATCATCCCTGTCCCTACTCTTTTTTTTTTTTTTTTTTAAGATTTTATTTATTTGGGGTGCCTGGGTGGCTCAGTGGGTTAAGCCTCCGCCTTTGCAGGTTGTGATCCCAGGGTTCTGGGATTGAGCCCCGTATTGGGCACTCTGCTCTGCAGGGAGCCTGCTTGCCCCCTCTCTCTGCCTGCCTCTCTGCCTACTTGTGATCTCTGTCTGCCAAATAAATAAATAAAATCTTAAAAAAAAAAAGATTTTATTTATTTGACAGAACACAAGCAAGCAGGGGGAGCAGCAGGCAGAGGGAAAGGGAGAAGGAGGCTCCCCATTGATCAGGGAGCCCGATGCGGAGCTCACTCCCAGGATCATGGGATCATAACCTGAGCCAAAGCCAGACGCTTAAGCCACTGAGCCACCCAGGCACTGTCCCTATTCTACCTTCTGTCAGGATGAAGCCTCCTCCAGGAAGTCCTTCTTGACTTCCTCCTCTACCCCCCATTCCCCCCACGCCCTCTCTCCATCTCTGTTCCTGGCCAGACGTTAGATTTCCTGGAGGGGGCGCTGTAGGCAGTGAGGTCTTTTCCTCGCTCTGATCTGGGAAGGAGATGCTGTTCCTAGTGCCAGACCCCACAGTGGTCTTCTAGAAACACTTGGAGGCCAGCCAGTGTGGATCCAGGTGGCTTCTCTGAGGTGTTGATCAGCCCTGCCGGGGAGGGAAGTAGGCCGAAGGGCCAGGCCGTTGCCACATCTGGGGCTTGGGGGATCTGCTGCATCAACAAGTCCCGAAGAGGAAGTGGTGGGAAAGGAAGTGGATAATTGGGTTTGGCTGAGTTATCTGTGTCCGTCCCCGGCCACACCCCCACGCCACCACCAAGTCCCCTGTCACCCACCCACCCACCTATGCCTTGGACCAGGCTCTCCAGGACCTGGATCACAGCCTCCTCCCCTGCGTCTGTGTCATGTGACCTTCCCCGGGCCCCACACCTCTGACCTCCAGGATCAGGTCACTCCAGGTTTCAAGCTGATAGGAACATGATGTGAGCCACAAAAGGCAGCTTGCGTTTTTCCAGCAGCTAAGCAAAGAGAGATAAGCAAAGAGCAAACAAAAGAATCAGATAACATGCATTTGGGTGATATATTTTATTTTTTTTATTTTTTGGGTGATATATTTTATTAAGCCAAATATATTTAAAGTATTATTTTAATAGGTGATCAATAGAAAAGGTTATCAAGAGATCTCACATTGCTTTTTAAAAATATTTTATTTATTTATTTGACAGAGAGAGATCACAAGTAGGCACAGAGGCAGGCAGAGAGAGGGGGAAGCAGGCTCCCTGGTGAGCAGAGATCCCAATGCGAGGCTCGATCCCAGGACCTTGAGATCATGACCTGAGCCAAAGGCAGTGACTTAACCCATTGAGTCACCCAGGTGCCCCTCACATTAGTTCTTCTTACCCATCTTTGAAGTCTGGGATGTATTTTCCACTCACATCATCTCAGAGGCCCTCACATTCCAAATGCCTGGGAGCCTCCTGGGGCCAGTGGCTACCATACTGGACAGCAGAGGGCTTGAGAGAACGCCTTCACTAATGTCCAAACCATCTACGAAACTCTAACACCCAGTAGCTGGAGCCCTATCTGTCTAACACTCCCAAGCTCTAATGTGATGTTCTAGAATCCCATGATTCAAATAGTCTGCAACTCACACTGTTCGATCCCTTGGATCCAATAGCCTAGGATTCCAATGTTCTACGAGTCTGTAATTTCAAGACTTCAGAGTCTTTGACCTAGATCAGGAATCAGCAAACTCCAGCCTGGGGGCCAAATGTGGCCCACTGCTTGTTTTTGTAAATAAAGTTTTATTGAAACACGGCTATGGCCATTCAGTCTATGGCCACTTTCATGCCACCACAGCAGATTGAGTCGCTGTGGCAGGGACCACAAGGGACCTCTTGGCCAGCAAAACCCCAAATATTTACTCCTTGTTATTTTACTGAAAAAGTTTACTGAGCCTCGATGTTGAGATTCAAAGACTCAAAGACTGATGGTGGTTTTTACGTTTGACGGTTGATCTTGACAGCTCACACGATGTTACCTACGCTCTTTTCTGTGCATCAAATATCACGTAATAATATACATTGTTCAAAAGGGACTTGTTTCCCCATATTAGGCATTCATTTATCCTTTCAGATTTCTATAATTGTGTCAGGTCGGGGACACCTGGCCAGCTCAGTTGGTGGAGTTTGTGACTCTTGATCTTGGGGTCGTAGGTTTGAACCCCACCTTATGGGTAGTGATTACTTAAAAAGAAAATTTCTAAAAAAAAAAAAAAATAATTTAAAAATTAGGTTGGGGGGCACCTGGGTGGCTCAGTGGTTTAAAGCCTCTGCCTTCAGCTTGGGTCATGATCCTAGGGTCGAGCCCCATATCAGGCTCTCTGCTTGGCGGGGAGCCTGCTTCCTCCTCTCTCTCTTTCTCTCTCTGCCTGCCTCTCTGCCTACTTGTGATCTCTGTCTTTCAAATAAGCAAATGAAATCTTAAAAAAAAAAAAAAAATTAGGTTAGGTTGGGCGCCTGGGTGGCTCAGTTGGTTGAGCGACTGCCTTCGGCTCAGGTCATGATCCCAGACTTCCGGGATCAAGTTCCCGCCTCGGGCTCCCAGCTCCTTGGGGAGTCGGCTTCTCCCTCTGATCTTCTCCTCTCCCACGCTCTCTCTCACTCATTCTCTCTCAAATAAATAAATAAATAAAATTTTTAAAAATTAGGTTAGGTTGAACTCTAAGAAACTGCCAAACTTCATCCCATTTTTGGGGTTAAGGGGTGTAATGACTTATTTATTACTTTAAAAATTGTAAAATACAAGTCACATAAAATTCACCATCCATGGCATTTAGTACATTGCCGGTGGGTGCAACTGTCACCATTCTCTCGTTCTGAAACATTTGCATCACCCCAAAAAACCCCATCCACCCCCCAGCCCCTGGCAACCGCTAAACTGTTTTCTCATTACAGATTTGCTGGAATGCAACCCATTTTTTTTTAAAGATTTTATTTCTTGGGGCGCCTGGGTGGCTTAGTGGGTTATGCCTCTGCCTTTGACTCAGGTCATGACCCCAGGGTCCTGGGATTGAGCTCCGCATCATGCTCTCTGCTCAGCAGGGGGCCTGCTTCCCCCCCCCCCTCCCCGCCTCTCTGCCTACTTGTGATCTCTCTGTCAAATAAATAAATAAATAAAAGATTTTATTTCTTTAGTTGTGTGTGTGTGTGAGAGAGAGTGAGAGCACAAGCTGGGGGAGCAGCAGAGGGAGAGGGAGAAGCAGGCTCCCTACAGAGCAGGGAGCCCGATGTGGGACTAAATCCCAGGACCCTAGGATCATGACCTGAGCCAGAGGCAGAGGCTTAAGGGACTGAGCCACCCAGGCGCTCCACAACCGTTTTGACCCACAACATGGCAATTTTCCATGTCAACGTCACTGTCTCAGATCTCCTTCTTCTAGCTACTCCCATGATGAGGGGCTGGTACTTGGATCTTTTGGAGTGGCTATAAAAAGAAATCCCACCCCTAGAGCAGACCCTCCTTTACTATTAAAGCTGTGTCTCCGGGGTGCGCCTGGATGGCTCAGTGGGTTAAGCCTCTGCCTTGGGGTCAGGTCATGATCTCAGGGTCCTGGGATTGGGCCCCACATGAGACTTTGCATCTGACTTTCTGCTCAGGCAGAAAGCCTCACCCCCCACCCCCAAATCTGAGAAACGTGAGAAACGTGCGCCCCAAGGCTCAGAGGCCGCGGTGTTTATGAAACCCTACTGATCTGAGAGACACCCCCCTGTGAACTTGAGATCAGGGGAAGTTTGGGCTGATGAAGGACAGTCCCCACCCTGCACTTCTGCTGTCGTCATCTCATCGGGAGGGTCTGGGGCCAGGACAAGGCTCCGCCAAGACGCTGTCACCATGGGAGAGGATGGGACATGTCACAGGTCACATAGTGAGCTTGTTTGTTGACTCAAAATAACTTCCTCTAACAACACGATTTTATTCCCTAAACAACATCAAAGGAAATGTGTAAATCTATCCCCTCGACCCCAAGGCACGCACAGAGCGACGGTACACCCACACACACAGAAGAACCGCGGACTAAGCGTTCTGAAACTGGAGAACAACTTCCTCTTGCTAAGCCTTCTTGAAATGGACATTTTAAGTTCCATTGTATTCTTTTCATCCTTGTTAATTCAACACATCAGTAATGTCGGTAGGCATAGCTGATGTGCCCATGTGCCCGGAACCCACCGAAGCGCTTGAAATCTCTTTACGCATTTGCTGCTGGTGGCAGAACGGCCATTGCACAGAGGAGGGAGTTGAGGCCCAGAGAGGCCGAGGCCCCTGGTCTCACCCACGGTGGACCTGGACTATGAATCTCATCATTCTGGCCCTCAAGTTCACGTTCTCAGCCCCGCACCTGGGCTGGGAGGGAGGTTAGGGACCACGATGGTCAACATGTTCCCATTTCAGAGACGGGAAGCTGCGGGGAACAGGATGGAGGGGATGGTTCTGTCTGCCCTGTGGTTGGTGGCCTTGGCCTTTTTGTCGGGAATGTGACCCTGAGCTGTCTCCCTCAGTCCACAGAAGGTGGGAGGAATATTTATCTGTCTTCAAGGCTCTGCAGAGGGCAGAGAGAGGGGGCTGGTACACAGCTGGAGGCTGGGAGGAGGGTAGCGAGCTGTGTGTGGGTGCTCTCTGAGGGTGACGTCAGAGGGCCCCCTGGAGGAGTGAGTTCCAGCCAAGACCCCCAGGCCTTTGAGGTCAGACCGCATGCAGGTCCAGCTTCCAGGAACTGGTGGCATTGCTGCTGGGGTTGGTGACCCTGGGTCAACTCTCCACCCACCTGAGTTCTCTCCAGTTTCATTTGCTGCCCAGTAATTTTGGGATGTGTGAGTCATGGGAAGAATACAGGACAAACACACCCTTGGAGTAGGAAAAGGCCATTCTCATTTTCCCCCTGCTTATGAAGATTTGCTGGGGCCCGGGAAGTGGCCGTGCTCAGTGTCCCGTAGGAGCTCTGGCAAGAGGGACGGACTTCCAGGAATTCACCAGCTGCCGGACGCTGGGAGAGACCCCAGCCCTCCTGGGTCTTGGCTGTGAGTCCGGATAGGGTTTCCAAGTGGCATCTGGTCAAGGTGAGGATGGAGGGAAGGAGGGCGGAGGGAGGGACGGAGGGAGAGAGGATGGCATTGGGCCATCTCAGCTTTTTTTTTTTTTTTTAAGTTTTTATTTATTTATTTGACAGAGAGAGAGATCACACATAGGCGGAGAGGCAGGGGGGTGGGGGAAGCAGGCTCCCTCCCTCCCCCAGCAGAGCCCGACATGGGGCTCGGTCCCAGGACCCTGAGATCATGACCTGCGCCGAAGGCAGAGGCTTAACCCACTGAGCCACCCAGGCGCCCTGTCATCTCAGCTTTGAAGGCGAATACTTTTCAGAATTTGGAATCAGATGGAGAATTGGAGAGGTGGGATTTTATGACCACCACACTGGAATTCCAGGCTCTTGGAATTCTCATGGGCGGCCCAATAGAAAAGCTTCTGGTCAAACTGTCCACACATCTGGCACACTCAGGTGTAGGGCAAAGGGCCAGTCTCCAAACTCCAGGAGCCCTTGCATTTTCTGGAAAATCCATCCAACGGCCACTTGTCCAGTGAACTAGCCTTTTGACTCACCAGTTCTGCTTCCTAAGAAGGAAGATTTAATTTTAGTTCCACGGATAACAGACACACACGTCAGAGCTGGGAAGCTCTGTGTGTCTCCACGAGCTGGGTGTGCACAGGGAATAGGCTCCCGGCTCAAGGAAGAGCACAGACCTAGTGTCGATGTGCCCCCTGTTCCCCCAACCCGCTGCTACCCACCCCCACAGACCTCTCCTGCTTGTTTTTGAACTTGACGTGAATGGTATCCCTCAGCCACCTCCCCTGCGCGTCTGTCTGCCTCCTTCCTTTAGCAGCGTCTGTGTGAAATCCATCCACATTCGCCTGTGCGCTTTGTTCTGCTATAGAATATTCCACGGCCGGAGTACACCACGCTATGGTTTCTTCTTCTTCTTCTTCTTTTTTTTTTTAAGATTTTATTTATTTATTTGAGAGCAAGAGAGAGAGGAGAGAGCACAAGCAGGGGGAGCAGCAGAGGGCAGAGGGAGAGAGAGAAGCAGGTTCCTGATGAGCAGGGAGCCGGATGCAGGACTCAATCCCAGGACCTGAGCCAGAGGCAGACACTTAACTGACTGAGCCCCCCAGGGACCCCCATACCAGGGTACGTTTATGCATTTCCCTGGGGGTGACAACTGGGTGACTTCCCATAGGAAAGTCTTTCCTGGCACGGGTCTTTTGATGAGCATGTGTGTGCTTCTCTGGGGGGAGGGGCGACGTGTCCGCGGATTTGGCTCCGCGGTTCCCTAGACAGAAGTTCCAACAAGAATGGGTGACTTACAAACACACCCATGCAAAGCGCACGCACATGGGTGCCTGTGGGCTCAAGGAACCGAGAGAGAAACCGAAGTGACCCCTTTGCCACTCTGTGCCTCTGTTTCCCTCTTTATTCTTTCACTCGCTAAATAGCAACAAAGCACTTGCTGGATGCCGCGTGGTTTTCTAGATGCCAGGGACATGGCAGAGCCCAAAGCCGCGGCCGGTTTGGGAAATGGAGCGTCACAAGAATACGAACTTCGGCGCTTGTCATAAGGGCTCGGCCTGATCCATGATAGGTACTTGGTAAATGTCATCGGCTATCGTAAACATTATAAAATGATAATTATTATAATAATGGTAATTGTGTTTTCTATGTAGACATGAATCTAATTTACTGTACAAAATGATGATAAAATAACAAGGCTCTTCGTGATTATCATTAAACGTCCTTTATTTACAGTCTGACGCTGGTTCATGAGCCTGGTCCATCCAGCGTGTGGGTTGACCCTCTAACGGCTGCAGGAAAGGGCTGACGTGTGTGCAGATAGGGCAGTGGATGGAAAACACACTCCTTATGTGGAAAAGATAAGGAGATAACACAGTAGCTGTTGGATGTTGCATTTCTGTCAGAGATATTCAAAGGGAAATACCACAGTTGGTTGAGCTGCCAACATTAGGGTTCCCGGATTTTGACCAGTATAAAAGCTGGGCAGGGCAGGGTCTGAGGGTTGGGAGAGAGGGTGTGTCTGTGTACCAGTAGGTACCAGCAACTTCCACATGACTAATGCTCTCTGGGTCCAGCCAGCTCTCCACTCCGATTCGCCTGCTGAATTACCTCTAAGGTAGGAATAGTAATATTCTCTTTTTACAGAAGAGGATGCTGAAGAACAGAGAGGTTAAGTGACTTGCCCAAGATCACACAGCTGGTGAGGGTCTGAATTTTTAAAGGCTGCACACCTTTTACTCTAGTGATAAAAATACTACGAATGCATCATGCGAAACTCCAAACACACACGCATGTACACACACACACACACACACAAAGTGGCTGGGCCTCTTCGCAACTACTTGGCAGGAAGGAGGGGACAGGGCAACGCTCCACTTCCCCTCTGCTTTTCCTGTTGCATCAATGCCCCTAGAGCCCTGGGTAGTGCTGGCTCACCCACGAGAGCCAGCAGGGAGCCTCAGGGTCAGGCCATTCTGACATAGGGGGGATGACCCACCATCCGCCTGAGCCCTTTCCCTGTGCCACGAGCTTTATCACACGTCACCTCCACGAGGCCTCCCCCAAACTGGTGAGGTAGGTTCACCTCCGTGACTCACTTCTCAGATGAGGAAACCAAGAGAGAGAGCCAAGTGAAACCGAGTTACGGAGCCCGGGTCTGCTCAGGGCCACCGGCTGTGCCACCTTGTGTCTTCTGAATCTAAGGTTTTTGGGTGAATGTGTTTTGGGGCCCAGAGTTCCAGAGTGGGGCTGACGCGGTTCAAAACTCAATTCTGTTACTTGCTTACCTGAATGATCTTAGGTAAGTTACTTCTCTGGGCCTCAGTTTTCTTGTCTGCAGAATGGGTATAATAATAACCTGCATAAAAGGACAGTATTAGAATCAGAGGGTTGGGGCACCTCCGTGGCTCAGTGGGTTAAAGCCTCTGTCTTCAGCTCAGGTCATGATCTCAGGGTCCTGTGATTGAACCCCACATTGGGGGGTCTCTGCTCAGCAGGAAGCCTGCTTCTCACCACCCCCCACTTCCCTCTCTGCCTACTTGTGATCTCTGCCTGTCAAATGAATACATGAAAAAATCTTAAAAAAATAGTTAAAAATAAAGAAGCAGAGGGTTGTTATAAGAATCAAACGATTTAAGATTTAAAGGTTCCTGGAGCAGTGCTCAACACATAACAGAGTGGGCTCAATGGAGGACAGCTTCTAATAATAATAATAATAATAATATAATGGTAAGTAATAGTAATATTATATTATATATTTTATTACTATTATAGTAATAATATTTTATAATATGTATTATATGGAATGTAGTAATCTATTACTAATTATATATTTTATATAGTATATTATGTCATATATAATATATAGTAAGTATATAACATATTATAGATAGTATATATTTTTATATACTATATAATATAGTCATAGCATATATTTATATATAACATACTATATATAATATTTAATATATTTGATATATAATACTAGTATATACTAGTATATATTAGTATATTACTATTATATAATATTAATATATTAATATTACTAATAGCATTATTATGTATTCTATTACTATATATTCTATTATCATAGTAATAGCAATATTATAATATATTATTATTATTGCTATGATAATAGCACCTCACCTCACTGCTTAGCATCCTCCTATGGCCCCAATCTCATGGGACATAAAAGATAAATGCCTTGACAAAGCCTTCCATGGTCCATGATATCTTTCTGTGCTTACCTTCCCCTTCTCTGCCTTACCAACTCCATTCCAGCCACGCTGACATCCTCACTGTTCCTTGAACATGACCATCATGTTTTCACCTCAGGGCCTTTGCACTGGCTATTCCCTCTGCCTGGAACTCTCTCCTCTCAGATCGTCCCTCACTTCCTTTATGGCTTTGCTCAAGAAAGCCCCTCCTTGACCACTCATTTAAAATCCCCTGTGGTGTTTTTTTTTTTTTTTTTGCTCTAGCATTTATCACCTTCTAAGACACTGTATTTCACTTATGTATTCCTTTTTTGACTTGTTTCTTCCTTATCTGACTCTTCCCGCTAGAGTGTCAGCTCCAAGAGAAAAGAATTTTTTTCTTTTGTTTGTCATGGCCCCTGGTGTGCAGCAGTCCTGGAAGAGAGAAGGTACTCAGGAACTTTCTGGAATGAACGAAGGAATGAATGAATGAATCTCCTGGGCAGAGAATTCAACATTTTATTTTTCTTGTTTTCCTAACGCCATCATGATTTTCAGAAACTGCTTGTAGTAGGATTCTAGAAATGTTCTGTTTCTTGGTCTTGGTGCCCATCTCCTGGCTGTGATAATGTTGTGAAGCCCAGAGAGCTGGTGCTACGTGATGTGTGCACTTCGTGGTCTGGGTTTATGATCGAGTTTATGTAAAAAACAAAATGACATAATTGCTCCGGAGAGACATTTTTCATGGCACCAAGATTCAAAAACACCAATGAAGAAGAATTAGGACAAGTACTTTTGTTGTCAATATGTATTAACCTTTCCCCCTCTTGATGGATATTCGGATTCCAATATTTTAAATTCTAGGGGTGCCTGAGTGCTTAGTTAGTTCACTGCTTTCGGCTCAGGTCATGATCCCAGGGTCATGGGATTGAGTCCCGAATCAGGCTCCCTGCTCAGTGGGGAGTCAGCTTCTCCCTCTACCCCTCACCCAGCTTGGGCTCTCTCCCTCTCTCAAATAAATAAATAAAATCTTTTGTTTTTTTTTTTTAAAGGTTTATTTATTTATTTGACACAGAGAAATCACAAGTAGATGGAGAGCCAGGCAGAGAGAGAGGGAAGCAGGCTCCCTGCTGAGCAGAGAGCCCGATGCAGGGCTCGATCCCAGGACCCTGAGATCATGACCTGAGCCGAAGGCAGCGGCTTAACCCACTGAGCCACCCAGGTGCCCCAATAAATAAATAAAATCTTAAAAAAAAAATTCCATCAACACCAATGTTGAGTCACACAATGCTATTCTAGAATTCCAAATAATAATCGGCTGGGGTTCTTTTTCTTTTTTTTTTTAAATTTATTTGGCAGAGAGAGAGATCACAAGTAGGCAGAGAGGCAGGCAGAGAGAGAGGAGGAAGCAGGCTCCCTGCTGAGTAGAGAGACGTGTGTGGGGCTTGATCCCAGGATCCTGAGATCATGACCTGAGCTGAAGGCAGAGGCTTAACCCACTGGACCACCCAGGCGCCCCTCGCCTGGGGTTCTAATAGTATACTATTTTGGGATTCCAAAATATTTTCTTTATCACGATCAGGTTCTAGCACTGCAATGTTCTAGAATCCCAGGATGCTCATGGGTTAGTGTCCTCAACCTCTGGTGTTCTAGAATTCCAGTCTTCTGACCTGCCTGGGTTCTGATGGGGCCCTATTCTGGAATTACAGGATGCTCCCCAGCGAGTTCTAAGATGTTAGTCTTCTAGAATTCCAATATTAGGACGCACTGGAGTTCTGACGCTGTCCTGGCCCAGCTTCCAAGCGGCTAGTGGGGGTTCCTACACCCTGAGGGGTTTGTCAAGGAGTTTTCATGATTTCTCTCCCGTTCAGGTGTCTGGGGCCTGGATGGAGAACACTTCTCTGAGCTACGAGTATGGGGATTACGACGGGGTTCTGGATCTCCCCGTGGACTGCATGGACGGCACCTGCATCTCTGCCTACCCACTGCGCACCGCCGTGTTTCTGCTCTACGCCGCGGTCTTCCTGGTGGGGGTGCCCGGCAACGTGATGGTGGCCTGGGTGACCTGGAAAGAGGCCCGCCGGAGGGTCGGGGCCACCTGGTTCCTACATGTGGCCGTGGCCGATCTGCTCTGCTGTGCGTCTCTGCCCCTCCTGGCGGTGCCCATAGCACGCGGGGGCCACTGGCCGTATGGGGCGGTGGGGTGTCGGGCGCTGCCCTCGGTCATCCTGCTGTCCATGTATGCCAGCGTGCTCCTTCTGGCCGCTCTCAGCGCGGACCTCTGCCTGCTGGCCTTCAGGCCCAGCTGGGGGGCTGCGGCGGGGCGGGCACGCAGGGTGCAGGCAGCCTGCGGGGTCGCCTGGACCGTGGCCTTGCTGCTCACTGTGCCCTCGGCCATCTACCGCCGGTTGCACCAGGAGCATTTCCCTCACCGGCTGGAGTGCGTGGTGGACTACGGCGGCTCTGTGGTGCTGGAGAGCGCGGTGACCGCCATCCGCTTTATTTTTGGCTTCCTGGGGCCGCTGGTGGTGGTGGCCAGCTGCCACGGTGCCCTTCTGTGCCGTGCGGCCCGACACCGTTGGCCCCTGGGCATGGCCGTAGTGGTGGGTTTCTTTGTCTGCTGGGCCCCCTACCACCTGCTGGGGCTGGTCATCACTGCCGCTGCCCCACACTCCAGGCTCCTGGCCCGGGCCCTGCAGGCTGAACCGCTGGTCAACGGCCTCGCTCTGGCTCACAGCTGTCTCAATCCTGTGCTCTTCTTGTATTTTGGGAGGACTCAACTGTGCAGATCACTACCAGCCGCCTGTCGACGGGCCCTAAAGGAGTCACAGAGCAAGGATGAAAATGCCGTCGGCCAGAAATCCACCAGCCATGATCTAGTCTCAGAGATGGCAGTGTAGGCTAGAAGGAAACTGGTCTGTGTGCGACCCTTGGATTTCGCAAGCTAGCTTCAGGCATAGCTGGATCCAGTGGCTCAATGATATCATTTCTTACTTTATTCATTCAACAAACATTCATTAAGCACCTACTATGTGTAAGGCCCTGTTATAGGCACTGAGGAAATAGCAGTGACCAAGAGACACAAAGGGAGCCGACATTTTACTGGAGGAAGACAGGAAATAAGCAAAGGAGAAGATATGCAATATAACAAGTTGTGGCAAGGGCTAACCTAAAGGGGATAAGGAGGACTGAGTGGGGCAGGGATATAGTAAGCTAGGCAAGGCCCATTGAGTAAGGTGATATTTGAGCCCAAACCTGAGGAAGGGAGGGAGGAGTCATGCTTAAATCTGGCAGAAAATCATGCCAAGCACTGGGAGCAGCAAGTACAAAGGCCCTGAGGCACAAAATGCTCAGCATACTTCAGGAAGAGCAAAGAGGCCAATGTGGATGAAGCAGAGGCAGCAAGAGGGAAAGTAGGGTGAGACAGAGGGAGAGAGGTAGTGGGGGGGCTGGATTTGAAAGCCCTCCAGGCCACAGCAAGTGTTTGGAGAGCCATGGCAGTGTTCTGAGCTGCAGTTATCAGATAAAATATACACCAAATTAAATTTGAGTTTCAGATAAACAGCAAAAAAGTTGTTTGTTTGTTTGTTTTTTTAGCATGAGTATGTCCCATGCAACATTTGAGACATCCTTAAAAAAAAATTATTTGTTCGGACGTCTGGGTGGCTCAGTCAGTTAAGCCTCTGCCTTCAGCTCAGGTCATGATCTCAGGATCCTGGGATCGAGTGCCGCATCGGGTTCCTTGCTCAGCAGGGAGTCTGTTCTCCTCTGCCTGCTGCTTCCCCTGCTTGTGCTCTCTCTCTCTGATAAATAAATAAATAAATAAATAAAATCTTAAAGAAAGTATTTGTTGTTGGGGATGCATGTCTGGCTCAGTCAGTAGAGCATGTGACTCTTAATTTTGGGGTTGTGAGTTCAAGCCCCACATTGGGTGTAGAGATGACTTAAAAATAAAATATTTACGGGTGTCTGGGTGGTGCAGTCAGTTAAGCATCTGACTCATGGTTTCGGCTCAAGTTGTGATCAGGATGGAGCCTGAGCCAGGCTCTACAGTCCGTGTGGAGTCTGCTGAAGACTCTCTCTCCCTTTTCCCCTGCCCCTCCCCACTGCTCGTTTTCTCTTTCAAATAAATAAGAAAAGTCTTGAAAAAAATAAAAATCTTGAAAAATTCTTTAAAATAAAAATTATTTGTTGTTTATCTGAATTCAAATTCAAGTGAGCATTCTGTAAAAAAAAAAAAAAAAATGTTTTTTTTCCTAAATCAGGCAACCTGATTTGGAGCAGTCATGTCTTGATCTGACTTAGATTTTAATAGGATCCCTCTGGTTGCTGGTGGAGACCAGACTATGGGGGAGGGGGAAGGAACATGAGCTACCACTTTGGCGAAGAGACTACTACCACGGTCCAAGCAAGAAGAGATGCACAGTTGGGTCAGGGTACTAGCAGAGGTGGTGAGAAGGTGACAGATTATGGCTCTGTTTTGAAGGAACTGTTTATGTCCAAGCTCCTTAGCTTGCTATTCAAGGCTTCTCTCTGCTGCTGGATGCACTTATGTTCACACCGCTGCAGTGGACAGAATCAGGGCCCCTAATGGGGTCCACATCCAAAACGCCTGAACCGGGGAATATGCGACCTTACATAAGGGAACTTCGCAGGTGTGATTAGGGATCTTGAGGTGGGGAGAGCTTCCCACATGATCTGGGTGGGGCCAAGGCAATCCCAAGGATCCTTCTAAGACAGAGGCAGGAGGGTCAGAGTCACGAGCAGGAAATTTGACAGAGGAAAGAACTATCAGAGTGATGGATGGAAAGGGCCATCGGCCAAGGAATTCAGGAAGGGGCCTGTTGACACCTTGATTGTAGGTGCCTGACCTCCAAAACTTTAATGGAATAAATTTGTACTCTTCTGAGATGCTAAGTTTATGGTCACTTCTTTTAGCAGCCACAGGAGACAAAGACAGATCCTCTGGGCTGTATAATTTTCATGCCTCTAGGCCTTTTCTCAAGTTGGTGCCACTGCCTAGAATGGCCTTCAGATCCGTGGTGCCCTATGTGGTAATCACCAGCTCTCGGTGGTACTCAGATGCAAATGAGTTCAAATAAAAAAATGAGTTTCTCAGCTGCTAGTTTTGAAGCTCAACAGCCAGCCCAGGAGTCCCTGGTGGGCCAGTGAAGACTGGAATCTTTCCATCAGTGCAGGCTGTTTCCCAAGACAGGGTTGCTTGGGAATCTCACTTGAGAATCTCTCCTGCTCACATCTTTGAAGCCACATAGTAGTGACATCTGAATGTAGGGTCATGACTACAGGACAGCATCTCCCACAGAGCTTCTCCTTTAAGGTAAGTCCCACACCAGCACAGGGAAGTAAAGGGAGATGCTTCATTTTATAAGAGGAAGCCCAGAGAGGGGAGGTCATCTGCCCAAGATCACACAGCAAATAAATTGTAGAACTGAGATTTGATCCCGGGTTCACTTGACTCTGCTGCCCATGCTCTTATCTCTGAAATCTTCCTTCCATGCCTTGCTCAAATGACACTTTTCTCCAGGGAGTCCTCTCTGATTCATTCCCCTCTGAGGAGGGAATAGTGTTGTCTTCTCTGGGTTGAGTTTCTGAAACACAAGTTCCCAGGTACATTGTAAATTCCCCATGACAACATCTGAGCCCTTTTAATTTTTTTTTTTTTAAAGATTTTATTTATTTATTGGACAGAGAGAGATCACAAGTAGACAGAGAGGCAGGCATAGAGAGAGAGAGGGAAGCAGGCTCCCCACTGAGCAGAGAGCCCGATGCGGGACTCGATCCCAGGACCCTGAGATCATGACCTGAGCCGAAGGCAGTGGCTTAACCCACTGAGCCACCCAGGCACCCTGAGCCCTTTTAATTTTAATCTCTTCTCCACCCATCCCAGGCCTGAGAAATAGCAAAACTATCTTCATTTGTCTACACCCTGTTTTCCAACTAGACTGTGAGCTCCCCAATGTTGAAGATCTTTTTCTTGCTATCTCTTCTTTTTTAAAAATCTTTTTTATTTACGATTTTTAAAAAAATTTTTAAAGATTTTTTTATTATTATTTATTTGACACAGAGAGAGAGAGCGCACAACCAGGCAGAGACGCAGGCAGAGAGAGAGGGGGAAGCAGGTTCCCTGCCAAGCAGAGAGCCCGACGTGGGTCTCGATCCCAGGACCCCGACACCACAACCCGAGCCGAAGGCAGAGGCCCAACCCATTGAGCCCCCCAGGTGCCCCTTTACAATTTTTTAAAAAAGATTTTTTATTTATTTGACACAGTGGATGTGGGGGCTGGAGAGCAAACACAAGCCAGGGGAATGGCAGGCCGAGTGAGAGACTGGGCAAGGAGACTGACCGATGTAGGCCTCGATCCCAGGACCCTGGCTGAAGGCAGTCACTTAACTGACTGATTATTCAAAATAATCTTGCTTTTTGTTTGTTGTAACTTCCCCTTTTCTGCTCTTAATTTCATTTGTTTTTTGAACGTATCGATTTTCTTGTTTCCAAAGCACCAGGTCTTAATATTTTTCCAAGAACGAATTTCAAGTTTGCTACTCAGTCCTTGGGTTGGTAGTTTGCGACATACATGGTGAAGTCGTATCTGTTGTTTACTTCCTCCCATTTTTCTTTAAAAAGAAATTGGAGTTCTCTTTTGGAAAGTTCAAGCAATGCTTGGTCAATTTCTTCCCCTTCTTCTTTTGATCATGACATATGAATTGGCTTCTCTATGTTCAGATTGTTTTCCAAAGGTTTAATAATTGCAGCCAACTTTCATCTTGACATCCTAACTCAATGTCCAACACAGGACTCAAACTTGAATACATTCAAAAAGGAGCTCTGGATTTTCTCTCTTAGCCCTCCTCTATTTTCCTGATCTCAGTGGATCAGGAAAATACAGCAACTCTGTATTTTCAGGCACTGAGGCCAAAAAAGTCGGGCTCATCCTTGACGCCTCTCTTTCTCTCACATTCAATGGCCAATCTGTCAGCCAACGCCTCCGGGCTCTGCCTTAAAGTATGCACAGAACCATTCTGCACTTCTCACCACCTTCTCAGCCATCATCCTGTGTCATGTCCCCCCTCCTTCTCTCACTTACTGCATCAGCTGCTTTCCAGGCCCTCTTTCCTCTTCTTGGTTCCCTATATCCGTTTCTCACCAAGGGAAACAGAATCTCGCAAGGTCAGAGGTCCCTCCTCTGCTCAAACTCCTCCCATGGCTCCCACCTCACTCAGATGAGAAGCCAAAATCCTCACCTTAGTGTGCCTGGTCTACTCTCCTCCTTTCCTCACCTCATTTCCTGTTATTTCCCCCACTTTTACCCCCTCCACACAAGCCAGCTTGCTGACCTCTGAACTCACCAACAATGTTGCCATGGCAATCTGCACTTGTGATTTCCTCCAGCTCTGGTGTGCTCCATGGCTTGCTGCCTCACTTATTTCTGCTCCAATACTACTACTTCCTCAGAACTGTCCTCTCTAACCAGGCTACTTAAAATACCATGACTCCTTGCCCCTTTACTGCTTTGTTCTTCTGCACAGAGCCTGGAGATACTGCTTGACATTCTTTTTATTTTTATTTAAATAAAAATATTTAGGGGCACCTGGGTGGCTCAGTGGATTAAAGCCTCTGCCTTCGGCTTGGGTCATGATCCCAGGGTCGTGGGATCGAGCCCCGCGTCGGGCTCTCTGCTTGCTTCCTCCTCTCTCTCTCTCTGCCTGCCTCTCTGCCTACTTGTGATCTCTATCTGTCAAATAAATAAATAAAATCTTTAAAAAAATAAATAAAAATATTTAAATGTCAGTTTCTCCTACTAAAACCCGAACTCCCTGGGAGCCTGGCTTCATCTGTTTTGTTCATTGCTGAATTCTCAGTGCCTAGAACTGGCTCTGGAACTGAAGGCTCTACCTTCTCAACTGCAACATTCTCTTAAGGAGAAAGGAGAATGATGGGAGACTGTAAGGAGAAGGAAAGATCTAACATTTATTGAGTGCCTACGGTGCACAGTAGTGAAAAAGCAATTTATGTACCGTATGTGCACATTTTCCGCTTACTTTCCCCAACGATCTTGAAAAGCAGATATTATCTTCATGTTGTAAATATGGAAACTGAGGCTCAGACCCACAATGACTGGAGTGCCTAGGACTAGAGAGGACTCTAATTTCTCATTTGTTTAATCATGCATTCAACAAACATTGACTAACTCTCTGATCCTAGTGGTGGACGCTGGACAGCACGGGACCTCCAAGACGAGAGTGGCCCCTGCCTTCATGAGGCTGGGGAGTTGAGCTGAGTCATAATTATGGATTATAGTGAATGAATCACAGGAGCACTTTAATAGCCCTAGTGTTTAATATGGTTCTGGCCAGCTTTCTCTCTGGCGTGGGGACGATCCAGTGCAAAGAAAGTTTGGGGGAGCGCAGAGCGCGCGCGGTGCATTGGGGGCGGTGGAGGGGCAGAGGGGAGGCGCTTGCAAGTCTCCGCTGCAGCGCTACAGTCGACCTCTAGAGGGCGCAGCGTCATCCATGGCTCAGCTTGAAGAGAGGAAGAGCTGAAGCATGTTGTGCGCAGGCGCAGAATGGGTTTTGGCCGTAGCGCCCAGGCTCCTTTGCTTGCAGCGGGGTGGGGCGTGGCCGTGAGGGTGGCGTGCGCAGGCGTAGAACCGGCTTCGCGCGCGCGAGGGGCGCTGGGGACCGGAAGTTGGAGTGATCCCGGCGGCTAGTGAGGTGAGGGGCGGGGCGGCTGAGCTGGGCCGTGGAGGCGGCGATGGCGGGTGTCGGACCGGGTTGGGTAGCTGGGAGCGAGCTTAGGGGTGAGAAGGGAAGTTCCACCATGAGGACGTGCGTTGGAGGAGACAAGGGACCCGGGAGAAGCGGACGGAGATTGAGCCTGAGCGCCCCGAGAACACCTGGGCGACACAGAAGCTCGAGACTGGCAGGAATGGGAGTCACGAAAAGAAGCTTGGAGAAGCTGAGGGACCGAGAGACGAGGAGGCAGAGAGAGGACGGAAGCCGCATACTGTGGCGATGGGGGGCAGGGAGCTAATGGGGTCCCCCGAGGGCGCCTCCCAGAGGCTGCAGAGAAATGGGGTCGCACCGTGAACTTGGGGGTGGGGGGCAAGCCACCGAACAGAAGTAGACAAACGGAGGAACAAGACTGTCTTTGACCTTAGAATGTTACTTTACCAGCCAATATGGGTTTACTTGGGGGATAACCGCGACTTGCAGTCTGGGACAAGCCAGCTACAGCAAAAATCATTGGCGAGTCCAATAAAAGAGAAGATAATTTTATGGAGGAAGAGGAGGAAGTTGGGAGGGGTTGTTTTGAATGGAAAGTCTGTTGGAAGAGCGCAAGAGTTCAGGGTGTTGATGGTTTCTCTCTGGCCGAGTTGTGGGGTGGTCCTTTTCTTGTAGGAGATGCTGCTGTACCTCCTTCCCTGTTGCCACCTGTAATTGATGATTCTTTCCTGCTGGTAGTTCTTTTGGAGCCTCTAATTGACAGTTCCTGTACTGACCTCAGGTGGTATCCTCATAGAGCTCTCATCCTTCCAGCCTCCTAGCTCCATCTTAGTGAGATTTCTCTTCGTTGATGGAGACTGACAGATGCACAGAGACGGATGCAGTGGCATAGGGAGAACCTGGCAAAAGCTGATGGGGGGACTGAGAAAGGGGAAGAGCCCCCAAGGAAAGAGACTTGGAGAGGAAGCCGGATGTGGGAAGTGAATGAGATGGATGGGAGCTGGGTGATTTGGGCAGCCCGATGAAGAGAGCCGTCCCAGTGTGGAGACATGGGGCTCGGGAGAGCGAGTGCATTTGGTAAGCTTGGAGAGCAAAGAGAACTGAAAAGACAGTGTCAAGTTTAAAAATGGGGAGATAAAGCCAGACCACGGAGACTCCCGCTAAGATGAAGAGGAATAAATGGGAGCCTGACTCCCTAGATTTGAATTCCTTGTCGCACTGTGTACTTAACCTGTCGTTCGCTCAATGACAAGGAGTGATAATAGCACTTTTTTTTTTTTTTAAGGTTTATTTATTTTAGGGGCGCCTGGGTGGCTCAGTGGGTTAAGCCTCTGCCTTCGGCTCGGGTCATGGTTCCAGGGTCCTGGGATCGAGCCCCGCATCGGGCTCCCTGCTTGGTGGGGAGCCTGCTTTCCCCCTCTCTCTCTGCCTGCCTCTCTGCCTGGTTGTGATCTCTCTCTGTAAAATAAGTAAATAAAATATTAGGAAAAAAAAAAAAGATTTATTTATTTTAGAGAAGGGGACAAGGGCAGAGGGAGAGGGAAAGAGAGAGCCTCCAGTAACGTGGAGCTTGATTTCACGACCCTCAGATCATGACCTTAATTGAAACCAAGAGACGCTTAACTGGCTATACCACCCAGGTGCCTCTTTTTAACATGAGGAAAGTGTAGATGTGTGTATGTATGTAGTTGTGCACACAGATATACGTGTGTGATGTAGAATAGCACCTGATCCATGGGGAGCTCTGTTAGCTTCAAAGCAGCAGAACTGGGAGACAAAATGTTAGGTGGAGAAATGGAGATGAATGGTCATAGTGGTGGGAGAGGTGGTAACAGACTGGGAATTGGAGAGAGACAAAAATGGAGCGTCCGAAAAAGACGACTGAACGAGCAAATGAGGAAGTCAGATGGATTACCAACGAGGAGTGAAGAGGGTCAGGTGGAGAAGGCTTGTTGGAGAGACCTCAGACCTGAAGATAAGAGAAATGAGGAGAGACAGGACCAGTCTCTGAAAGGAAAGAGGGCTGAGCACGGTGAGCTGAAAAAGACAGGCTGAGACATGAGGACGGACAGCCAGAGTGGGGGAGAGCTCTGCAGGCCACTGCCACAAGACCCAGAGATAGTCACAGACACTGTGACAGAGGACCGAGGGGACCCAGGAAATCTACATGGTTGCCTACAAGAAGAGACTCTTTGAGAACCATGGTACTTGCGGCCAGTTGGGCCCACACGCTCATAGGCAGCTTGCAGCTGGGAGGAATGCTCTTTGTTTCATTCGAGATCCTTTTCTCGGGATCCCAGGCTCAGTATCAACAGCCTTCTAAGGCTTTTTCCTCTTGCTGCCTCCCCTGCAACAGGAGTTCCCTATGAAGCCACTAGTGGTGTTTGCTGGAAAATGATAATCACGGGCTGCTGCTCCTGTGGGAAACCACTCCGCTGGCTCACAGGTTCTTCGTCAGCAGGAACCCCCTTTCTGTCTCTAATAAACTCCCAAGGATGGCCCGAGATCCCCCGGGACTGCAGAGATCGAATCTCTGAAATCTGTTCCGGGTGGCACCGAGAGACTGAAGGGAGAGTAGGTGAAATCATTGCTCATTTCAGAAAAAGGTGAATTGTGGCCTTTTTTGTTTTTAAGATTTATTCTAGAGAGAGGATTTCAAGCAGACACCCCGCTGATCATAGAGCCTGGTGTGGGGCTTGATCCCATGACCCTGAGATCATGACCTGAGCCAAAATCAAGAGTCGGTCGCTTAAACCAAATGAGCTACCCAGGAGCCCCAAATGGTGGCCTTTTGAGTGTAATTTTCCAGGCTATATGCTTTGGTTTCTCTCACTGATTTCCGCACGTTAGTCATCACCGGGAGGAAGAGTGGACTTGAATTCTGGTTACTGTTTAGCTCCTCTGTGCCAGGCTAGGTGCTAAGCATTGCAGTGTTTGGAAGTAGATACTATTCCCATTTTCAATTTGCAGGTGGCCACACATCTAACAAATGATGAAGTTCAGAGATTCAAACCCAGATCTGCCTGACTCCAAGACCTATACCAAGGAAGGCTCTGAATCCTCTTAAGGTCATAAACTTTAAGAATCTGAGTGAGGTGCTTCACTCCAGAAAATTGTAGCTACGAGGCTATGCTCTCATATTAGTTCGGACTTAGGCAGCTGAGAGAAAACCAACTTTGCCCAAGAAGGTATTTTCTTGTGTTACTGGGACATGAGGGTCGGAGTGGACCAAGCCAAGCTTCTTCCCTCTCTCTTCCACTTCTCTCCTTGTAGTTGCTCAGTGGTTGTCCTGGCACATCCTTCCCTGTGTCCAAGGGCAGGCTTTTCTCTAGGCTAAATTTCTAGGAAAGATTCAGGTTCATGAGCTACTACGGACAGCTCCAGGTTTATACGTCATCCCTGTGACCACAGTAGGTACCAGAAGGGCTTTTCTGTCCTGGCAACCTAGTGTAAGTTCCAGAGAAAGACCATGATTGGCCCCCTGTGGGTCATGTTTCCACTTCTCGCACCAATCACTGGTTGAAGGAGGAGGAGTTGGGGAACATGATTAGCCAGGCCTTTGTCGCTTGCCCAATCAGGGGTTTCCTGACTTCAAGACCAGCAGAGCTGGGTGGAATCCAGGAAGGGCTGCTGTTCACAGGGTAGGGGAGCCAGTGGGTACTGTTACCAGAAAAGGAAGGGATGTGCCAGGCAAGCAAGGACGGAGGATAATCTGACACTTGCAAAATTGTGCACTCGATTTCAAAGCGTTCCTAGGCGTCCTGAAGCTCAGAGACCCCAGAAACCCTTGCCTTACTCTTTCCTTTGTGCCACACCCCTCTTGTGTTACTGTCTCATGGCAAGGTTCTGCTGTTGATTGTCCCTGTGACCCGCCTTCTTCAGGTTTCAGGTCAAACATCTCTGAGCATCCTTTTCTAGATTACCAAGCACGGTCAGGCAGCTCCTGTGGGTTCCCACAGTCCCATCACAGGATTGTCTGTCTCTTGCCTGTGACCACGACCACATAAGAAGGCTCAGGGTGGCCTAGTCCAGTGCCTACAAAACAGCAGGCTTTCAGGAAATGTTTCTAAAAACGAATGAGTGGCTTCTCTCCTCCAGGTGTTCCGGACCTGAAAACCCAGGATGGACTGGCATCTGTCCCAGAAATCACTGCTGGAGTCGTGAGGGGCCCTGGGTATCACCAGCTTGAGCCAGTCCCTGAGCACCTTTGTCATTGCCCGTGGTCATCCTGGACCATCAATGAGGAGGGAGATTGTCTCTTTGAAGAGGGAGTGGTTCTCTCCTTGCGACTTTAGGACAGAGCTGTGATAACCACAGCATGCCTCCTCCCAGAACGAAGGAGGGCGGGGATCACAGAGGCCGACTCTGGGATCCCAGCGAGGAGGAGGCCCTCGAGAAATGGGACTGGAATTGTCCAGAGACACGACGCATTTTCGAGGATGCCTTTTTCCGTGACGAGGATTATATACGTCAGGGTTCGGAGGAGTGCCAGAAGTTCTGGGCCTTCTTTGAACGCTTGCAGAGATTCCAGAATCTCAAGGCCACCAGTAAGGGGGAGAAAGCCCCAGCGCGTCCCCAGCACAGCATCCCAGCCCTGGCTGACCTACCTCGCACTTACGACCCACGCTACCGCATCAACCTCTCGATTCTGGGCCCCGACACCCGGGACTCCCGGGGGCTAGCCAGGCAGCCCCCGGAGAGAGTGGCCGAGTTCCGCCGAGCCCTGCTGCACTACCTGGACTTCGGCCAGAAGCAGGCGTTCAGCCGGTTGGCCAAACTGCAGCGTGAGCGGGCGGCGCTTCCCATCGCCCAGTACGGGAACCGCGTCCTGCAGACGCTGAAGGAGCACCAGGTGGTGGTCGTGGCCGGGGACACGGGCTGTGGCAAGTCCACCCAGGTGCCCCAGTACCTGCTGGCCGCTGGCTTCAGTCATGTGGCATGCACCCAGCCCCGGCGGATCGCCTGCATCTCCCTGGCCAAGCGTGTCAGCTTCGAGAGCCTTAGTCAGTACGGCTCACAGGTGAGTGGGCCACGTCGGCTTTCTGGGTTTCCCAGCACAACCTCGAGCCTAGGTTGTTGCCCTTATCATAGTACCAGTGAAGGTTACCAGACCACTTACCTTTTCACTTAGCAAGGATTCTTCTAGAGCTCGATCTGCAGATTAGCCCCAGTGTGGTTCCAGTGCGTTACCCATAACCCTTTCTTAAAATTTTATTTTTGAGAGCGTGGGAGTGTGGAGAGCAGGAGAGAGACTCTCAAGCAGGCTGCACGCAGAGACTGAAGTGGGGCGTGATCCTGAGATCATGACCTGAGCCAAATCAAGAATGGGACACTTAACCAACTGAGCCACCCAGGTGCCCCCCACCTCCCATGTAACTTCTTTTTTTTTTTTTTTTTTAAAGATTTTATTTTTTTATTTGAGAGAGAGAGAGATTACAAGTAGGCAGAGAGGCAGGCAGGCGGTCGGGGGAAGCAGGCTCCCCACTGAGCAGAGAGCCCGATGCGGGACTTGATCCTAGGACCCTGAGATCATGACCTGAGCCGAAGGCAGAGGCTTAACCCCCGAACCACCCAGGCGCCCCTCATGTAATATTTTTAACAGCAAAAAATTGGAAATGTCCCAGGGATCATTTGGTTTTTAGCAGCCGTAAGAAAGAGAGTGAGGATACTTCTTTACTAATGGTTTCAAGGGTTCGAATCCAGGCTCTACCACTTATGAATCGTTATTGAAATTCTAATACCCTAAACAGAAGAATGTGCGTATCTTATGTAGCTCAGTGAATTTTCACAAATTGAGTTCATTTATGTAAACACTCCAGAAACCCTCTGTCTCCCCCACACCCTGCCCCAGTTACTGCCCTGAGCCCCCAAGAGTGGTCACTGTTCTGAGTGATACATTATCGTCTTACGTCATGATAACTGAGTTAAAGAGGAAATCCCACAGATCAACTTTGACTCTTTTATTTACTTTTTATAAGTGGAATCAAAACGTGTGTTCTCTTTGGTGCCCGGCCTCTGGCGCTCGGTACCAATCTTGTGAGTCTTGTCTGCGGTAGAGCATGTGGGTGCACAGTTCTCTGTCGCTGCTGTTCAGTGTCCCCTGTGAAGACACCACAAGGTATCCGTCCCTTCCGCTATTGACAGGAACTTGGGGCATTTCCAGTTTCCGGCTCTTATGTGCGGGTGCTGCGGTCAGCATTCTAGCACATGCCATTAGGTGTTTGTCGGTACATATTTCTATCGGGGATGTAGCCAGGAAGGTGCCCGCCAGCTCATCAGATCTGCAGGGACGTCTGGCTACAGCAGATGCTGCCAAAATGCTTTGCGAAGTGGCCGCACCCATCCACACTCCCAGCTGGCCCTGTTACAGTTACTCTTTCTTGTTCTGGCTTTTCTGGGTGGGTGGGTCGCAGTAGCACGTTTTCATTTGCATTAGTCTGACAACTGAGGGTTGAACGCGTTTGTTGGCCAACTGGAAATCCTTTTTCCCAAGTGTCTGTTCAGGTCTTTTTCCTGGTTTGTCTTTTGTGTTGTCTTTTTTTTCTTGACATTTGGGGTTTAAAGATGAGCGAAATAGGTCCTTTGTAGGATTTCTGTATGGCAGATGTTGTCTCTGTGAGCTGTCTTCCATTTTCTTTTTTAAAGATTTTATTTATTTATTTGACAGACGGAGATCACAAGCAGGCAGAGAAGCAGGCAGAGAAAGGAGGAAGCAGGCTCCCTGCTGAGCAGAGAGCCCGATTCGGGGCTCGATCCCAGGACCCTAGGATCATGACCTGAGCCGAAGGCAGAGGCTTTAACCCACTGAGCCACCCAGGTGCCCCTGTCTTCCATTTTCTAAAGGCTTCTTTTGATGACAGTGTTTCTTTATTTAAGTATGTTCCAGTCTGTCATTTTTCTTTCTGTGGTTGGCACTCTGGGTTCTGTTTAAGGAGTATCTCCCTACCTTGACATAAATGCATCCTGTGTTTTTTCCTAAAAATATTTACCTTTCAAATTATAATTTGTCGGGGCGTCTGGGTGGCTCAGTGGGTTAAAAGCCTTGGTTCAGGTTGTGATCCCAGGGTCCTGGGATCGAGCCCCGTATCGGGCTCTCTGCTCCGCAGGGAGACTGCTTCCCTTCCTCTCTCTCTGCCTGCCTCTCTGCCTACCTGTGACCTCTATTAAATAAATAAAATCTTTACAAAAAAAATTATAATTTGTCAGGAATTGATGTGTGTGTGACGTGAAGTAGGGGTTAAGATCATTTTCTCACAGGGCGCCTGGGTAGCGCAGCTGGTCAAGTAGCTTGACTCTTCTTGGTTTCGGCTCAGGTCACGATCCCACGGTTGTGGGATCGAATTCCATCTGGGGCTGCTTGGGATTCTCTCTCTCCTTCTCCCTTTGCCCCTCCCCACTGTGCTTTCTGTCTCTCTCAAATCAATAACATTTTTAAAAAAGAGATCATTTCCTCCCAGTACCACTTTTGAACTGTGTTTTGCCTTGGATGAGTGACTTCAGTTTCCCCATCGGTGAGGTGAGAGTAGTGGTTCTTTTCACGGTGGCTGTGAGGATGAAATTAGCGGGGGGGCGCCCATTTCAGTGGTTAGAGTAGGGACTCAAAGAAAGGTGGACTATCTCCATGATCATTAATTAGCATAGACACCAGGCTCTGTGCCAGACACTTTATGTGCATGAACACGTCCCATTCTCCCAGCATTTAATATTTTATTTATTTATTTATTTAACAGAGTGAGAGAAAGACAGAGACAGAGAGAGATCACAAGCAGGCAGAGAGGCAGGCAGAGAGAGGGAAGCAGGCTCCCCGCTGAGCAGAGAGTCCGATGCGGGGCTCGATCCCAGGACCGTGGAATCATGACCCGAGCTGAAGGCAGAGGTTTAACCCATTGAGCCACCCAGGCGCCCCTTCTCCCAGCATTTAGGGGTGAAAATGTCTCTGGGGGTATGGAAGTGCTCGCCCAGAGTCAGCAGCACTAAGCGGCAGAGATGGGGTCCACACCTGTTGTACTCCCGAGTCTGAGGGGGCCGGGGAGTGGGGGCGTTTGCTTGAATGTTCAGTGTGGGCGGGTGAGGGCTGGCGCTGAGGTCCAGGCGCCTCCCCTGACCCCCACCCCCTCCCCATCTCAGGTTGGCTACCAGATCCGCTTTGAGAGCACGCGGACAGCGGCCACCAAGATCGTGTTCCTGACAGTGGGGCTGCTCCTGCGGCAGATCCAGCGGGAGCCCAGCCTGCCCCAGTACCAGGTCCTCATAGTGGATGAAGTCCATGAACGTCACCTCCACAACGACTTCCTCCTGGGTGTCCTCCGGCGCCTGCTGCCCCAGCGGCCGGACCTTAAGGTCATCCTCATGTCAGCCACCATCAACATCTCACTCTTCTCCAGCTACTTCGGCAATGCCCCGGTGGTACAGGTGCCTGGGAGGCTGTTCCCCATCACGGTCAGTGCTGCCCCCACGTCCTCCAGTCCTCCCACCCGCTCTCTGGCCAGCCCGGACCTGTCCCTTCCCTCCGGCTCAGATTCCCATCTTTCCGTGAAAGGCGGTCTCGCTCGCCCTCTCTCTTTTAAAGCTGCTGTTTTCTGAGCGTGTACATTCTGCCGGGCAGGTGCTCAGTGCCCCGGGGAGGAGACCCAGCCTTGGAAAGCTACGAGTTTATATTCCTCTTATGTAACAGTCCTGCCGGTCCAGGCCAGTGTGCAGCTCTGTTGCATGTGGTCCTTCAGGGACTTGGGCTCTTCTTTTCTCCTGTCTCAGGGGGTGGGGCTGCTCAGTCTCCACACTCTTGACCTTTTGGATAATTCTTCTTCTGTGGGGACTGCCCTGCCTGTTGTAGGCTGTTCAGCAGCCTCCCTGGCTTCTCCTCCCAGCTGCCAGCAGCGTTCTCCTCCCCCAGGAGTGATGGCCCAGGACGTCTCCTGATGTTACCAAATGCCCCTGGGGGTGCCCCCCACCCTGGCCCAGCACCACTGTCCTAGGGAGCTGACCAGGTCTGTCTGGTCAAAGCTTTCAGGAAGAGGGAGAGAGCCCCAGTCCAGGAAAAGGCCCTTTTGTCTTTAAGTTGGACATGACCTTGCAGCTGTCTCATTCTCTCTGCATCCCACCCCACTTCGAGGTGAGGGGGCTGGAAGGTACTCTCTCTTGCTAGGGGATGGCGTGCCCAGGAAGGAAGGGGCTGGGTCTCTGGGGCCACTGTGGGTCTCCCACTCCACTCGACACACTGTCTTCCCCCCACAACCTCACCCTGTCCCCACAGCGGTCCTGCCCAGGCCTGACTCCACATACTCCTTGACCTCCCTTCCCAGGTCTTCAGGTTCTCTGGAAACTTTTGCCCTGAACTTTGCTCCCTTCGGTCAGGCCTCTTTGCTGTGGCTAGCATGGTGGTTTTGTCAGAAAGCAGAGTGAATACTCATGGGGGCCCCACCACAGCCGTGGGCGCCCTGTGCCAGGGATTTTCACCCCTGGAGGTAAGATAGAGGCTGGAAGGCATGGAGCAGCAGAGTGGGGCCTGGAATCCTGCTCGCAGGCACTACCTGGGCCCACAGCCTCTCTCTGCTCTTTCGGATCCCCTTTTGCACCCCTTTCCGTATGTGTCCACCCTCCCACTCTGGGTGGCACTCGTGGACCCCTCCCACGTGGCTTCCCAGTGGCCCTCCATGCCGGTCTGCCCCCGCTCTCAGTTCTCTCTGTGTTTTGAAAGCCACTCCTTCCTCTTGCAGCGGGAGTTGGTAGGAGCCCCGGAGTTCCCAGCACCAGGAACCGCACCGGTCGGTCCCTGTGGTTTTGGGTTCCAAATACCCATCCTTCTGTCTTCCAGGCAGCCGTAAAAAAAATACAAAGGGGGGAGCATGCTGTCTGAGAAGTGATTTTTCTAGGCTTTTGGTCCTGGCCCCACCCTTTAAAATTCTGTGCTGAAGGTCCCCTCCTAACCTGAGAGAGAGCATGTGTCGTGCGTGGAGCTCGGCCAGTTTTCACGCATCAATACCTGTATGTGGCCAGTGGCCAGATGCGAAACTCACACGTCCCCAGGAGCCTTCTGGTTACTCTGATATGCTGTCCTTTTAGAACCTTCTCCTCTCATTAACCTGCTTGATGGGCCTGCGCCATCTCCCTGCACTGTCTGCCACACACCACCCCCCTGACGCCCCCGCCTCAGGTGACAGGCGCGCCCCTGTCATCTCCCCGCAGGTCGTGTACCAGCCACAGGAGGCCGAGCCACCAGCGTCCAAGTCTGAGAAGCTGGACCCCCGGCCTTTCCTCAGGGTGCTGGAGGCCATTGACAACAAGTACCCTCCCGAGGAGCGGGGCGATGTCCTCGTCTTCCTCAGTGGCATGGCGGAGATCAGCTCGGTCCTGGAGGCCGCCCAGGCGTACGCCGGCCGCACCCAGCGCTGGGTGGTGCTGCCGCTGCACAGCGCCCTCTCTGTGGCCGACCAGGACAAGGTACCACGCATGGCCTGTGCGACCAGGCCAGGTGGGGTGGGCAGGGAGGAGGGGGCTGTGGGCGGTCGAGGAAGTATTGCCAAGGTGAGCTTCGTGGTGAGCAGGGGGCATGAGTGGAGCTTTGTGGGACAAGGAGGGCTTGGAGTAGCCAAGGGAGGGAGGGCGTCAGGGTGTGAGTACGGGAGTCCTCGAGCTCTGGTGTGGAGGTGGGAGTCTGCGAGCCAGGGGTGGGGAAGGGTCAAGAGGCTGCCCTGCCGGAACAGGAGGGGCTGGCAGAGAGGCCTTTGGGTCATCCTGGTAGTTGTCTGTTGCCTTGTAATGGAGCCCCCAAACCTGGCAGCTGGCGAATGCATACTGTTCTCTTTTCCCATGGCTCCTACAGGTTGGGAATTTGCGAGAGGCTTGGAGGGGTGGGGGCGTGCCTCTGGCCCAGGCTGTCTTGGGGGGGTGCAGCTGAGAGGTCGGCTGGGGCTGCTTCCATCTGAAGGCTGGCCTGGGGCCAGAGGGCCTTCCTATAAGATGGCTCATTCTGTGGTAGGCTGTTGGCCGGGGCCTCAGTTTCCCTCCGTGTGGGCTGTTTGAGTGCCATCCCAGCTTGGTGGCTGGCTCTCTCCAAGAGAACCAAGCAGAAGCCACAACATCTTTCACGGCCTGGCCTTGGACAACCCAGCCGTCATGTCTGCAGGGTCCCGTTAGCTGACCTGGGCTGCTCTGATCAGGGGGAAGATACTGGGTGAGGGTGTGGATCCCAGGAGGCGGGCTGCATCGAGGCCTTTGTGGAGGGTGACCACTGCAGTCCCCTGGGGAGGAGACCCTTCAGGTCACCCTCAGTCATTGATTGAAAAGACCACCTCCTCAGTGCTTCCCCTCACGCCAAGGGAGCTCTTTGGGACACGCTGGGAGCCAAGATATGGTCTTTCCCCTCAAGTAGCTGCCGGTCTGTGGAGGGAGATGGCAAGCCATGATAATTTACAAATGGAAAAGAAAAGTTCTGGAAATGGGAGAGCAGAGCACAGTTGTGGTGGATTCAGGGAGGGCTTCCTGGAGGAAGAAACTTCAAAACTGAGACCCTAGAAAGCCCCAGCCTAGGAAGGGGGCAGGGAGAAGGGTGTCTTGGCTAATGTGTGTGGAGCCGGCCGGAGCGGGCAGCTGTGTGTGCGCCTTGCCTTGTTGAGACCTTCCAGCAGCCCTGTCTGCCAGGGTCCGCTGTTACCCAGGACAGACACAGACACAGTGGGTCAGGCACTTGTGTGAGCTCACATAAGTAGTTGAGCCAGGCTTTGGAATATGGTAGTTTGGCACCAGAGCCCACGCTGTTAACCAGAGGTTACCAACTTCCTGTAAAGGGCCAGGGAGCACAAAGTCGTAGGTTTGTTCTTTTGTTTATTTGAGAGAGAGAGACACAGAGCGTAAGCAGGGGGGAGGGGCAGAAGGAGGGGGAGAAGCAGTCTCCCCGCTCAGAGGGGGACCTGATGTAGGGCTTGATCCTAGGACCTCAAGATCATGACCTGAACTAAAGTCAGAAACTAAACCAGCTGGGTCACTCAGGTGGCCCCAGAGTTGTGGGTTTTGTGAGCCATTTCACATCTAGCACAACTATTCCATTCACAGTAGGAAGGCAGGTGCAGACCGACACAGGTGAGGCTGTGCTGGGTTAAAACTTGATTCACAAAAACAGACAGGAGACTGGATCTGGCCCCCAGGCCTAGTTGCAGACCCTCCACTCTTGTCCACTGTGTTGGTCTCCTGGGCCCAAGAGAAGAGCTTGTGCAAAGGGCCTGCAGTGAGAGAAAGGTGGGGTCCCTGGGAGACCACCTGCAGGGCGTCTGGGGTCTGTGATGGGGAAGGCAGGCTGGGTGCTAGTGAGAGGTGGGCAGACCTAGGCTGCGTGGCCTCGAAGACCCATTGTGGTGCTTGGGCTTTGTCCCGAGTGCTCCTGGAGGCACAGGAGGGTTCTAGCAAGGTGGGGAGTGGCGCTTGTTTGTCCTTTAGCAGATCCCTCTGCTGTGTGTGATCATGGGTGGGAGGCCAGAGGCCAGGAAGGAGGCTGGGGCAGGACCTGGGCTGGAAGGGAGGGCCTGGACCAGGACAGGGCTGTGGGTTTGGGGAGAATGGAATGAATTTTGGAAACATTCAAAACATGCAGGTGTGGCTGGAGTGGGGAGGGGCAGGGGAGTCAGGACAGCCCAGGTTTGTAGCGCATGTGTGTGATGAGCCATCTCCGAGATGGGAACTCGAGGAGGAGGAAAGCGTTCAGTGAGAGGCGCTAAGACTATTCAAGATACTGTAGGTGAGTGTGAAATGCCTGTGGGCCATCCAGGACACGTCAGGGAGGCCACTGGACATGGGTCAGCAAGGAGTCCGTTAGTCCCGGATGTCACCTCCTCCCTACACCCCCCCCCCAGGTATTCGATGTGGCACCCCCTGGAGTTCGGAAATGCATCCTCTCCACCAACATCGCTGAGACTTCTGTCACCATTGATGGGATCCGCTTTGTTGTCGATTCTGGTAAGGACTGCTCCCTGCCACCCCTCAGTTGCTAGAGAGAAGTGTGGGGTCTGGAGATGTGTAAATGCAGTGGGGGACTCCAGACCAAAGCAGAGAGTAGGTGGTTTTTAGGGCTGTAGAGCAGCGCTAGCATCTTGTCAGACATTCCAAACTTGCTCCTGCCTCAGGGCCTTTGCACTTACTGGTGTTCCTGCCAAGAGCCGTCTTTTTCCAGATATCCACAAGGCTCACCCCCTCATCTCATTTCAGGGCCTGCATAAACGTGTCACCATCAGAGAGGCTCAGCTTGTCCGCTTTGGTGATTTCCCCTTCCTCTTCCCGCTGTAGCTTCCCTTACGAGACCCATTGTTCCTCAGAGTATGGGCCTTATATTTTATATCTGTTGGTCTATTTCTTTTCTGTCTTCCCAGCTAGACGGTTCTCTGGGAAGTCAGTGTAGCGTAGCGGTTGAGAGACGCTGGGGCCAGCCTGGCTGTGTGAGCGAGGTGGCGTCCCTGAGACTGTGTGTGTCTGTTCGCTCATTTGTAAAGCAACAGTAATAGCAGAGCCTCCCTCGGGCTGGAAGGCTTCAGTGAGTGAATACATTCCCCTGGGTATTTTGGGTGGTACCCCGCACAGAGAGAGCCCTCGGTGTTAGCAGTGACCTTACCGAATCTGGGGATCGCCGTGATAAAACATCCCATAATTTTACGCACCATCGAAATTTTTAAATGCTGGCCATGAAATATGGATTTGTCATTGCTTCTGAGGTGCGTCCCATTTTCAGAGGCAATGAAAGTGGCCAGAGCTGGTCTTAGCGTTGATGACCTCTGTTCTGTTCAGCCCCATGAGGCTGGGGACAGTGTTTACAGCTGAGCCCCATACAGAGCCTGGCATACAGCAGGTGCCTAATAAGAATGGTTAGATAACCTGGCTTCTGAATATGCAAATCTGAGACCTGTGAATGAAGAGCAAAAGGCTGAGTCAAGATGTCAGGGTCAGGGCCGTGTTACTGGGATAGAGGAGGCAGCGGAGGCAGCAGGGGCGGAGGCGGCAGGGGCTGAGCCCGAGGTGGGGGCCCTGCGGCTACTGCACCGGCCGTTCTTTCCCTGCGCAGGGAAGGTGAAGGAGATGGGCTACGACCCGCAGGCCAAGCTGCACCGGCTGCAGGAGTTCTGGATCAGTCAGGCCAGTGCTGAGCAGCGCAAGGGCCGGGCCGGCCGCACAGGTCCCGGCGTCTGCTTCCGGCTCTATGCTGAGTCTGACTACGACGCCTTTGCCCCCTATCCCGTCCCGGAGATTCGGAGGGTAGCGCTGGACGCGCTGGTGCTGCAGGTGAGGCCTCCAGCGGGACCCTCTGTGCCATGCAGGTGGGCGGGGCAGGGGAGCGCTGTGCTTCCAAACGTCCGCTCTCCTGGCAAGGGCAGGGTTGTCCCTGGGTCCCCAGGCTTGGGCCCCCATTGGAATGCTTTCAGCGGTGACAGCCAGTCCACCCCAAAGCGGCTCTTGAAACTGGGACTTCTCGGGACAGTCTGGTCCTGGCTCCCAGGCAGCTTTGCTGCGGTTGGGCTGCAGGGCCGCGTGGGCCCCCTCACGGAGTGGCCGACACACAGACCTTAGTCCTCAGGGTGCTGGGCAGTTTCTTTCATGGGGGGACCCAGGCCCCTTCCTGGTGCAGCCTGCGGAGGAGCATGGAGGGCGTGAGGGCCAGGGCCCCCACACTCACCCTGCCCCATTAGCGCTCACTCCAGGGCTCACCCCTCCCCATGGAGAGCGTGGCCCTGGGCTCTGCCTGGGCAGAGGATGGCCAAGGCGGGTGGGGAGGGGCTTTCCACAACAGCAGCCTCCTCTGGGGTGGGCGGAGTGGCTCGGGGCACAAACCAGCCCCCTGCCCGCAGGTGGTGCACCCCAAGGGTTTCTGTCAGATTTTGTTTTTTCAAAAATGCCACTTGGGATCCTCTGTGCATTCCTGACCCGTGCGGCCTGCCCGATCTGGACGATGGGCCATTTTAGGTGAGGCACGGTCTGCAGACAGGGTAGCAGAAGGCTTGGTTATTGAACTGGGTCGGTGATGTCCTCTAGGGCTCAGGCTTGTTCTAGCCTTTTAAAAAAAATTTGACAGCAGAGATCACAAGTAGGCAGAGAGGCAGGCAGAGAGAGAGAGAGGAGGAAGCAGGCTCCCTGCCGAGCAAGGAGCTCGATGCGGGACTCCCAGGACCCTGGGATCATGACCTGAGCCGAAGGCAGAGCTCAACCTACTGAGCCACCCAGGTGCCCCTTGTTCTAGCCTTTTCTGTCTTCCATCCGTCATCAGCTCTGCCAAGCGTAGCAGTGGAGGCAGTGACGGTGCGCTTATCTCACATTCCCTGTGGGCCGGGCGCCCTTCTTGGTGTTGTGGGTCTAGAACTGTTTGGATCCCCACAAATACTAGGGGGCAGGTAGTCTTATTCCAATTTCTGGATAAGGAACCAGTTGCACAGAGAGGTGATTTAAGTTGCCACAGGTGTCCCAGCAGGTTTCTGTCTGAGGCTGTCGGGCTTCAATGCTGGCCCGTACGTGCCACCTGGCTCAGCAGCCATGGCGTCACCACCTCCCTCGCTACCATCCAGAGGCAGACGAAACTGCCACCCCTCAAGGCCTCATTTTTAAGGCCCCGGGAACCTTTCCCTGAAGGCCCCTGGCCGATCTCCCACCCCGGCTCGTCAGCAGCACTAGGTCACTGGTGTCTCCTGGTTGACTTGGAACTGCCTGGGGCCGTGGCCTTGGCTGAGTAGCTCAGAGAGGGGACCTCCGGCCGCAGCCACTCACTGGAATCACCTCGAGAGCTGAAATAAAAAAAATCTGGCCTTTGCCCCACACCCAGAGCTTCTAACGTAAAGGTTTTTTCATGAGCACAGGGCATCCTTCTGGGTGGCAGGGAGGGAGGCCGGCCCGCCTCAAACTACCGAGCCAAAGAGAGGATTTCACAAGGCTGTGCATCCATTGTGTGGGGTGGTCTGGCTTAGGAATGGCTAAGGACTTCTGCTGCTGTCCTTGGTCTGGGAGAAGAGGTGCTGGACAGACAGCCAGTGGCCCCTCTCCCCTGCCTCTGTACAGTGGCCTTGACATTGGGAGATTTAAGGTAGCATGAGTTTGTGATCTGTGAGCCCCCGGCCAGTGCTGCACAGTAGCTCCCGTGTCCCCCATTCCTGGGGGGCTCAATTGTCATTCCAGATGAAAAGCATGAGCATGGGGGACCCGCGAACCTTCCCTTTCATTGAGCCTCCGCCACCAGCCAGCCTCGAAACGGCCATCCTCTACCTCCGGGACCAGGGGGCCCTGGACAGCTCCGAGTCCCTTACCCCCATCGGATCCCTGCTGGCTCAGCTGCCTGTGGATGTCGTGATTGGTGAGGACGTCCTCCAGGGTGATCACCCAGGGCGCTGGGAGTGGCCGTGGGGACCATTCATGCCCTGCGTGACTCGTAGGCCGGCCTGTACTTTCTCTGGGCCCTGTCTGATCACTCATAAGTTCCCTGTGCCAGACCGTTCTTTCTGGGCACTGGGGTGTGGGAGTAAACCAACAGGCCCCTGTCTCCTCCGCACACCCTGTTCCCAGCTCCGCCCTGCTGGCCCCTCCTTGGTGTCGTAAGGATGTCAACACAGCCCGCTTCTTCCTCCTGCTCATCCTTGAGTCATCCCAGGCCCTTCTGAGAAGCTCACTGACTGACATGTGTCCTGCTCTGATTCTCGTGACTCGTGACGAGCTGGATGCTCTGTGGCCTGCCAATATTCCCGGGCGAGCAGGACTCGCTGTGGCACTGTTGGCCAGGCGTGATGCTCCACAGAACCATCCGGCCGTGTTCCCATCATTCACGTCCCCTCAGGGCACCAGCCGGAGCTTCAGGGGGCACAGGAGACTGGGAACCACCGACCCCAAGGGCCTCTCATGGTTATGAAGACGGTTCTGTTTGCTTTAGAAGGACACAGGGCTAGAGCCAGGGGAATCTGATCCGAAGTGAAAAAGAACGTTCTGTGGGCCTTCGCTGTGTGTCAGTGAAAGGCTTTGTGTGCCTTGTATCATTTCACTCTCATCTGGTGACGGAAGGGCATTTGGTCACCCCTTCTGTATAGGTGAGAAAGTTGAAGCTTGGCCAGGGACAAGGACCTGCACCCCAGGGTCCGGAGCAGGTGGGCAACAGGCCCTGGGCTGGACCTGGTGTGACAGGGGAGTGACTCACTGCAGCCTCTGAGGGTCACGTCGTGGGCAGAGCTGGGAGGCACCCGCAGCCGGGCGGACACTGTCTGTCCCCAAGCCTCACAGGGCAGGCGGCACAGCTGACTCAGTGCCAGGAGGTTCCAGGCCCAGATGGCTCAGTCCTGCCTCCCCTGTGCCAGGTGGGGCGCCGGATGCTTCCCCGGTGAAGCCCGGTTCGTTCTCCCGGCAGCCAGATGCGGCTGTTGGCTCATTTCACTGACGGGGAAACAGAGGCGCAGGAAGAGGGAGGGACTTGCCCAGAGGACAGAGCTAGAGAGCCCTGGGACAGCCTCATTTTCTTGCCATGTTTTATTTTATAAGGTTAGATGTGTAACAGGAACTTTCCAGAGAGGCGGCCAAAGGGACTGGTAAGGATGAGTCAGAAATGTGTTACGCAGGTTGCTGACTACAGGACAGACAGGCGAGGGCCTGGGGGTCCAGACCAGGGACCTGCTGCTTTGATGTCTCCCTGTCTTCCCTTCTCCTGCTCCTCCCTTCCCCACCTCCATCGGCCCCTGCGTCCGCCGCCTCCACCTTGTATGCAAAGTGCAGGAGAGGACCTGTCCAGAGGCACAGGAGTCTGTGGTGTGTCAGGCAGGCCAGGCTGTCAGGGCTCCAGTGGAGTTTCCTTATAGAGGAAGGGGGGCGTGCGGGGAAGGAGAGCCAAGCCAGGAGGGGGCGCCGGATATAGAGCAGGGAGCCAGGCAGGCAGGGCAATGCTGGGACCAGCCCTCCGACCGTGCCCACCTGGTGCCTCAGGGGGCAAGATTGTGGTCACCCCCCAACCTACAGATGGGAAACTGAGGCTTTGCCCAAGCTTGCATGCCTGGGAGGCAGAGTGTGGGCTCGATTCTGTCATTGTGGCTCCCAGGGCCCTTTGTGGATAAGGTGGAAGGGGTGGGGGGCCGGCTGGGAGTGGGAGGGCGGGGAGGGCGGCGGTCCCAGTCACCAAGAGGCTCAGCTCAGCATCTCCCTGACCTGCCAGGGAAGATGCTGATCCTGGGCTGCATGTTCCACCTGGCGGAGCCCGTGCTCACCATCGCGGCTGCCCTCAGCGTCCAGTCACCCTTCACCCGCAGTGCCCAGAGCCACCCGGAGTGTGCGGCGGCACGGCGGCCCCTGGAGAGTGACCACGGGGACCCCTTCACGCTCTTCAACGTCTTCAACGCCTGGGTGCAGGTGAGGCCAGCAGTAGGGCTCCTGTCTGTGACATTGCTAGTGGGACGAGAAGAGGCCCACTACCCCGGCGAGGACCCTGAGCCCTCTGCGGACTAGAAGGCCCCTGTCTCCCAACATCTGCTTCCATGGCCATGGGACCAGCAGGTGCTGGGGCCCAGTGTCGAGGGGAGGGGAGTGTTTCCAAAGCACTGAGTAAGACCACTGCCGCCCAGAGGAAGGGCCAACGCTCCTAGGATGGCACTTAGTATCCAGCACATGCTCTGGCCAGGCAGTCCCAGGGACCTGGTGGTGACTGACTGAAGGCCCTCGGCCCTGCCCTCCAGGGTCACACAGTCCTGTGCAGGGAGGCAGACCTGTCCCTGGGCTGTGACCTCCCAGAATGGGCTGTGATGGCAGTCCAAGGGGCTGGGTGTGCCCAGAGGGGATGTCTGACCCAGTGTAGTCTGGAAGGCTTCCTGTAGGAGGAAGCAGTGACACCGAGACTTGGGAGAAGAAGGAGAACACATGTGTTCCTGCCTCCTTTTCCAGGGACTGCTGTTTGGGCCCATTCTGGGGGCGGCTGGGGGTGTCTGGGTGCTGGGTCAGCCCCTACACCCTTCTCTAACCGACCAGGCCCTGACCCCCCGGCGTCCGGTCCCCCACCCAGGTGAAATCTGAGCGGAGCAGAAACTCACGCAAGTGGTGCCGCCGCCGGGGTGTAGAGGAGCACCGGCTGTACGAGATGGCCAACCTGCGGCGCCAGTTCAAGGTGAGGCTCAGGACCGGTGAGGGGGCCAGGTGGGGGTGGGAGAGCTAGTGCGGGGGCACCCCCCTTTCTTTCTCTGATGGAGCAGTCGGTGTCCCACCCTATACCCACCTCCACAGCCATTAGACACTCAGATGTGGGGTGGCCTGGGTGAGTCATGGGTGGAAATCCAGGAGGGCTTTCTGGAGAAGTGGACAGGGTCAATGGTCACATGCTATATCCTCACAAAGAACCTTGCCATCTGGAGCAGGGTGCTGAGCTCTGGGAGGCAGCAGGGGGCAGCAGCTGGCACACCAGATCTGAGCGGATGTCCCAGTGGCAAGTCCCAGCTCTGTCATTTGCTAGCAGTGCGGCCCTGGGCAAGTTCCTGCACGGCCCTGGGCCTTGGCCTCTGTGCCATCCTGTGAGGATTAAATGAGTTAATAGATGAGAGGCACTTGGGTGGCTCAGTGGGTTAAGCCTCTGCCTTCCACTCGGGTCATGATCTCAGGGTCCTGGGATTGAGCCCCACATCGGGCTCTCTGCTCAGCGGGGAGCCTGCCTCCCCTCCTCTCTGCCTGCTTGTGATCTCTCTGTCAAATAAATAAATAAAATCTAAAAAAAAAGTTAATAGACGAAAGTGCCTTTAGAACAGGGTAAGTCCCCAGTGGCATGGCTGTCCGTGGTTGTGCATGGCCACACTGGGGCCCAGAGGGGGCGGTCACCCGACCATGGCCTATTGTGCGATTTTAGGAGATGCCCCCCATCCCCACCCCCGTCGGGGACCGCAGATGCTCGGACTGTTCTCGGCATCTCCAGCTTTCCAGGGCCTTGCTTTGGCTTTGGTTGGCTTGCAGAGTCCGAGAGGGTGGTGAAAGGCCGGGGCTCCTCTCTCTGTGTCGCACACGATATCCCAAGTCCTCTGAAATGGAGGGGCCGGCGAGTGGCAGGCCCAGGACCGGAGCCCCAGACTCAGCCTGCCCTGTGTCCCTCACCCGGGCTCCGCCTATCCCCAGGAGCTGTTGGAGGACCACGGGCTGCTGGCCCGGGCACAGCCCGCGACACCAGGCGACAGTTCGCGCCGGCTGCAGGAGCGCCGGGAGCGCAGGGAGCTGTACCGTCTGAAACGCCAGCATGAGGAGGGCGGGGGGCGGCGGCGCAAGGTGCTGCGGCTGCAGGAGGGTGTGGACGGCGGCTCCAGCGACGAGGACCGGGGGGCTGGTGATGGCGTGGACATCCAGGTGGGTGCCGGGGGTCGGGGGGCACAGACAGGACCTGACCCCCGTACTCTGTGGCTCCCTGGGGTCCTAGTGGCAGCCCCTCGGGTACCGGGCTGGCCCCCCAGGAACCTGCCTTACCCCCCCCCTTCCTCTCGCAGGATGTGAAGTTTCAGCTGCGGCACAGCCTGGATCAGCTACAGGCAGCCACCAGCTCGGCCCAAGACCTGACACGGGACCAGATGGCACTGCTCAAGCTGGTGCTGGGCCGGGGCCTCTACCCTCAGCTCGCCGTCCCGGACCCGTTCAACAGCAGCCGCAAGGACTCGGACCAGGTGGGCCTCCTCTGGCGCTTTGCCCCTCGGCATACCTTCTTGGCCGTGCTCGGTGCTAAGGACACAGGAACAGTCCTGGCCCTGCCCTCATGGGGCTCCAGTGCACCGGGGCAGGGGTGGGGGTGTCAGGGAAGGCTTCCTGGAGGAGGGGACTCCTGAGCAGAGACGTGGCTGGGGAATCTGGCCGAGAGAGTGGAGGAAAAGGATTGTGGGCAGCGGAGGAGTAGGTCTGAGGGCCTCTGTCACTTGGCATCTGCCTCTGCAGATCTTCCACACGCAGTCCAAGCAGGGGACCGTGCTGCACCCCACCTGCATCTTTGCCAACAGCCCGGAGGTACTGCACACGCAGGAGCAGGCGGCCAGGGGTGGCGAAGCCAGCCGAGGTACTGGGAGTCTAGGCAGGGAGAGAAAATCCCCTTGGGAGGGGAGTGAGGGGTGGGGGGACAATAACGTCAGGGGACCCCTCACCATCGGGGCTTGCCTCCTGGCTCCCGCCCATACTTTGCTGACATGGGACCTGTCAGCTGGGACCCGGGACCCGGCTGGTGTCGGGGTGTTGGGGTCCCAAGAGCCAGACCTCTTGGGGACTCACTCCCACGCTGAGCCCCATCCTCCCCATGGTGACTAGTGAGGCGCTGTGGCCACACCCCAGGCCAGAGCTTTTAGCAAGTAGAGAGGACCTGTCCCAGGGGCTCTATGAGCGCCCGAGCTTGGTCCTGCCCCAGGGCGCCCCTCCTGGCCGCTGGGGCCTGGAACGCAGCATCTAAGCGCTGGGCCAGGCAGGGGCCTGGTCAGGGTGCCCTCTGTGTGAGTTCTGGGACAGCTGCTCTCTGTCCTTGTTTATAAACAAAGTAACCACGGTAAAATGTGAACATTAACTCCAAAAGGTAAGGTTTGTAATTTTATTTTATTTTTTTTAAGATTTTGACAGAGATTACAAGTAGGCAGAGAGGCAGGCAGAGAGAGGAAGGGAAGCAGGCTTCCTGCTGAGCAGAGAGCCCGATTCGGGGCTTGATCCCAGGACCCTGGGATCATGACCTGAGCCGAAGGCAGAGGCTTTAACCCACTGAGCCACCCAGGTGCCCCTGAGGTTTATAATTTTAAAAACAGTGAGGGTAGAATTTGAAACCTTCCCCTCAAATCTTTTAACAGCTGTAAATTTCTAGACAGTCTGCTCTCTTCTTGTTACATTGTTTTCCTCCTTTATTTTTTCATTTTGAAAAGTCCCAGACCCCTTCCTGGGGAAGAATGGGACGAGCCCGCGGTAGCCTCGCCCAGCTTCCTGCCACCTTGTGTCTTCTGTCACCTTACGTTTTGCTTCTTTTTGCTGGGATCTGGTCCCAGGCCTGTCGCTGAGAAGCGTAAAACAAGGTCTGGTGTTTTCGCTGCTGTGATGCCTGGTGAAATCAGCAGTATTTCCTACCGCATGGAAATGGCCCTGGGGGGACAGACCAGCGGGGGCTGCTGTGGGCAGGAGATCGGGTGGCGGGGGGGCGCCCTGAGCCGCCATCCGGACCATTGCAGATGACAAGGACAAGGTGAGCAGCAAGCACCAGCTCCTCATCTTCGTCTCGCTGCTGGAGACCAACAAGCCCTACCTGGTGAACTGTGTCCGCGTCCCTGCTCTGCAGGTGTGTCCCAGCTGCCACGCAGCCTGACCATGTCCCTGGGGCAGGAGGCCAGGCTGGGCGGAAGAGCCGCCTTCCCCCCCTTGCTGCTGTCTCTGCCTTCGAGTATTCATCCAGTAAGCGCTTGGCTGAGCACCTGCTGGGTGCCGGGGATTGGCCTAGGCACCAACAGCCCAGCAGGCAGTAAGATCAGCCCTGGTCCCTGCTGGCGCAGGGGTCACATGCAGCTGGGGAGGATGGCAGTAATGACAGACATGCTAGCGGGTTAGGAGGACTTGGGGAAAATGAAAAGAATAGGGTAAAGGGGTTAGGGTGGGGTGAGGGTAGGGAACAGGCTGTAATAGGAAGGCGATCAGTGTGGGCCTCACTGAGAAGGTGCAGTGGAACGAAGGAAGGAGCCACCAGGATACTTAGGGAGAAGAGTGTCTTGGAACAGCAAGTGCAAAGGCCCTGAGGCACATGCATGCCCACTGTGCCCAGGGAACAGCTGGACCAGAGGTAGTGAAGGGGAAAGTGGCTGGAGCTAGGGTCAGAGAGAGGAGGTCCGAGAGGCTGGGGCGTCTCCCCATCTCCTGGGAGGGTTTGAGTAGGGTTGGAACAGGGTCTGATGCAGGGCAGTATCAGGACCCCAGCGAGGAGGCGACTGTAGTTGTCCTGGCAGGAGAGGGTGGGGGCCGGGGCCACGTGTGGGCTGTGGATAGGTTGGTGTGTATGTCTATAGCCAAGAAGGGAGAGTCCTGCCAGCGTTAGCTGCCCCGCCTCCTGAGTTCTGCACACCACCCTGCCCGCCGAGGCCCGCCCTCCCTTCCCGCTCTACAGAGGAGCGAGGCTAGGGGGGAAGCATAAATAGTGACTGTTCACATGGGAGGGACCCTGTCTGAGGCGACTTTGACAGAGGCATCTGCGAGGTCACCGCCACTGGCGAGACTGGATGAGGACCCGGACTTCCTAGAATGTAGTGCAGTTTACGCTTTGACTTTGGTTGGTCTGTTTGTCCAAGTACAGTGTCCGTGCTTGGGGGGGCAGGGACGCTCGCTTGCAGCCAAGGCGGGAAGGGGCCTGGCACGTGGGGGGGTGTGGTGGGGGGTGCGGGTGAACGGACAAGTGGGGGGAATGAGGGGTGGACAGGGTCTCTCGAAGCTGGTGTCCTGCCCCGCACCCCACCCCACCGTCTGCCTCTCGTCCCCTCCCTTCCAGTCCCTCCTGCTCTTCAGCCGGTCCCTAGACACCAATGGCGACTGCTCACGCGTGGTGGCTGACGGCTGGCTGGAGCTCCAGCTTGCGGACAGTGAGAGCGCGCTCCGGCTTCTGGCAGCTTCTGTGCGGCTCCGGACCCAATGGGAAAGCATCCTGGACCGGCACTTGGCCCATCAGGCCCAGAGGCAGCGGCCAGAGGTGGACGAAGGGGAGGACGCGGTGGCTCCGGGGGACCGCAGGGAGGTGGCAGACCTGAGCCGGGACCTGCTGCGGTTCGTGGCATCTGAGGTCCGTGCTGCCTGCATGGCTGTGCCCACATTCAGAGGCCGGAAGGCCTGTCTTCCCCCTCCTTCCCTGGTCATGCTTTGGGGTTTGCATTTGACCCCAGGCACCCAGCGGCAGAGGCCAAGCCATTAGCCCCTGCGGGACTCCTTCCCCCAACCCGCGCAGTTCTGTGTGCATTTATTGAGCACCACTGCACATGCTGTGTGAGGTGCTCTCATGAGGGGTGAAGGGTGTGCAGGCCAGAGAGGGAAGCTGTAAGAAGCAGTCTGTTCACAGAGGGCGCAGGGAAGAACTGGGCGGGGCAGGTGTGAGGTCCGTTCCCCACCTCGTAAGTGGGCAGCTGGGAATTGCTCCCAGGTCTGCATGCAGATGGAGTAGAGAGAAGGGTGTGCACCAGGGTGGTTTCCCAGAGCTGCAGGCCCGGGGAACCAGGGCAGGGGGGATGGACCAGCGTGCTGGGTGATGGTGGGTTGGGTTGTTGTCCCACAGGTGACCGGGAGCAGAAAAGGGGCACCGGCATGGATGCTAGACCAGCCTCTTATAGCCAGTGGCTGAGACCGTGCTGTGACCGATTTGAGCAGTTGGCCCTGTCCTGGGTCCAATTTCAGGCATAGCTGGATCCAGGTGCCCTAACAATGTTTCCTTGAGTCTGTCTCTCTTTCCTTCCCCAGGTTCCCTACAGCCTCCGGCGGCTCACAGGGCTGGAAGTCCAGAACCTATATGTGGGACCCCAGACCATCACCGCTGCCCCCAGTCTCCCGGGTCTCTTTGGCAGCTCTACCCTCTCCCCCCACCCCACCAAAGGGGGCTACGCAGTCGCTGACTTTCTCACCTACAACTGCCTTGCGGTAAGCATGGACCCCACCTCGGCCCATCACCCCACCCCTGACCCTAAACGGAGGGAGTCCCGGCCTCCCCGCGACCAGCCACATCCCAGCTTAGGGCAGGAGGTGGTTTTGGCGTGGGGCCCGTCAGCCCCGAGGGGTGCTAGCACAGGTCGCAGGCAAGGGTTGGTGAGTGGGGCAGGGGGCTACATCCTGATGCAGACTTCCTGCCCCAGAGTGACACGGACCTGTACAGTGACTGTCTCCGCACCTTTTGGACCTGCCCCCACTGCGGCCTGCACCTGCCCCTGACGCCCTTGGAGCGCATCGCCCACGAAAACACGTGCTCCGAGGCCCCGCAGGACGGCCCGCCAGGTAGGGACGTGGGGGAGGCCGGGGCAGCTGTGTCCACCCGCACCTCCTTTACTGCGAGGCTGGGCCTTCATCCGCTCCCCGTCTGGGGACTGAGGACCCTCAGCCCTCTGGCTCTAGTTGGTGCCACATCGGGTTTTGTCACAGAGACCGGGAACCAGGGACGGGAGGGCCCAGAACATTGCCTCTTTCTCATTCTTTTGTGTCTGTCTCTCTGGGCTCCATGTGAGGCTGACTCTGTCTGCCTAGGTTTCTGTCTGTTGCTGTGTCTCTTGTTCTTTTCTCTGTCCGGCTGCTGTCTTTGGCTCAGCCACCCTGTCCCTTTGTCACCCAGGGGATGCCACAGCAGGCAGACCCCACCACAGCAGCCGGGGCTGGTCTGGGAGGTGGCAGTGGGACCCCACGGTCCCCGTGCCAGGATGTGCTCTTCCTCATTCTCTGTGTCCCAGGGGGTGACAGAGACAGACACGACGAGACACACAGAGTAGAGACTTGCCTGTGTGTGTGTGTGTGTGTGTGTGTTAATCAAGGAAGGCTTCCCTGAGGAGGTGGAACCAGAGGCCCCAGAGACTGGGAGTTGGCCTGAGTCCTCTGGGTGCCTGGGACTTGGAGGGTGGGGTGGGAACACGCAGGAGTGACTCCCACCCCCGACAGCCTACTTGTCTTGTAGGGGCAGAGGAAGCCGCCCCCGAACCCGTCCAGAAGACGTCTGCCCTGCAGAGGCCCTACCACTGCGAGGCCTGCCAGAAGGACTTTCTGTTCACGCCCACAGAGGTGCTGCGCCACAGGAGGCAGCACGTGTGAGTGGGGCCAGGAGCCCCACCTGCCACCCTGTCACCCCCACGAGGCTCCGGGACTCCTGCCCGAACTGCAGCCTGGGCTCAGTGCTCTGGTTGGGCTGGCCTGGCACGGAGAGGAGTGTGAACATGCGAATAAAGTCTCCTAGGTGGCCTCTGCCCTTCGAGCCTCCGGCTGCCCCTCATTGGTCCTCCCCCGCCCAGGCTCTCGTCCCATCTGCTGATCCAAGGCGCCCGGGGCCCATGGGGACAGCGGGGCCTTCAGCTCCCAGGCAGAGGACCCTGATCCCCCCCCCCCCCCCACGCAAGTCTGTCCTCACAGGCCCTGCTTTTCCTCAGATGGGGGAGACCTGCGTGTTGTCCGTCCGCACGATCCGCTTCGAGAATGGGGCAGGGGGTTGGGATGGGCCCACGTCTGCCGCGGTGCCCAGGGCCCTTCCCGCTGTGGGTCTGCAGCAGGTCTCACTCGCCCCTCCTTCCCCACACAGCCGCATGCCTAAGAACCGGAGGGAGACGCCGTGAACCTTGATGCTGGCAAATTCCACGGCTCAGGTGAAAGAGAAAAGCGAAAGATGCAGGCGACCAATGCTCGCTGCAGAGGAGGGAGGGAGAGCTGTGGCGGGAGCGTGGTCCCCGCGGGACCGGAGCAGCAGGAAAGGCTCCCGCCGACCCCAGTCGGGGGTCTACAGAAAGGACAGCAAGTGCGTCATGGCCTGGGGGGCCTTGTTCTAGGAACAGCGTTGGCTTAAGTGGGATTCTAATATTAAAACCTGAGCGCATCAGACAATTGCAACACCCCATGGCCCTGGGGAGACCCTCAGCCTCTCTGCTGTGCTCTGCCCTTTCTCTCTCTGACCAATGAGCACAGCCCCACCCTCTGTCTGCCTCAGAGGCTTCATTTGCATCTAGAAATCCAGGAAAGCTCTCGAATTTTGTTTCCCTGAGTAGGAGAGCGACTCATGGTTTTGTTGGGGCCGGGATCAGAGCCTAAATGAAGCCACTGCAGGGGTATTAAACAGGAAGGGGGTTAAAAGAGGGATGGGGGCGCCGACGGCAGCCTGGGAGGCTGGAGCTGTGGGCTCCGGTCAGGCCCTCAGGAGTGACCCCCAGGACGACAGGACCCTGAGGCCACTGCCGCCGGGAGCGCTGGGTGCAAACACGCCAGGCCCCAGCCGTGACCCTGGGTGTCTTCTGCCTCCTTGTGTCTCTGGATGGGGTCTGCCTGCTGGCACCTGCTCCGCAGCCAGAGTCTGGCTCTGCTGCCAGAGGCGGGGGGGTCAGGCGGGCCCACCCGGCGCCCCCGCCATGGGCAACACAGGAGGAAGCCGAGGAGGTGCAGGACCACGACAGAAGGAGGAAGAACCCCCTGCAATCCACCTGCGGGGGCAGAGCCTCCAGTCTCCTCCTTCGCGCACGTGTTTCCAGACAGCTACAAACTGGTCAACGTCCTGCGGTGCCCTTGGCCCCTTGAACGGTTCTGGGAGACAGATCCTAAGTGTTTCCCCCGCTTGTTGCACTTTACTCTGAAAGCGGACTCTTCACGAATGGCGGAGCAATGGCCCGAGTGTAGACACCCCACTCGTGAATACCTGTGTCCTTCCCTTGCGTGTCTGGACTGTTTGTTAATTCCCAAACAGCGCAATAGTGGACACCTTTGTTTGCATCAGGGGCTCTCTGTCTGCTTCTGAATTCCTCCTTTTAAAAAGGCTCTCCCCATTATGGATAATTCAGGAAGACTGGAAATAGAAGGGGAAAGAATCCCCCAGAATCCCTCCCCACCTGAGAGACCCTGGGCACCAGGGGCTTTGGATCCTGTCAGCTTCTTTGTACAAAGCATCTACGGTGCCTCTCCCCCAGCTTCCGGCTGCTTCCTTAGGGCCTTCCCGAGAGAGCAATTAGTGGGTCAAAAGGTAAGAGCGTCCTCCCCATTCCGTTTCACCACCGCATCTCACTTTGCTGCTTTCTTTTGGCTTTGTTTTTGGTGGCTTTACTCAACATTTTGAAGTTTTTTATGGTGGTCAAATCTCTCTCCTGTTATGATCCCTGAAAATGCCTTCCCTGATCCAAGGCATTAAAAATAGAGAAATAAGGGGGCGCCTGGGTGGCTCAGTGGGTTAAGCATCGGCCTTCGGCTCAGGTCATGATCTCAGGGTCCTGGGATCAAGCTCCACGTGGGGAATCTCTGCTCAGTGGGGAGCCTGCTTCCCTTCCTCTCTCTCTGCCTGCTTCTCTGCTTACTTGTGATCTCTGTCAAATAAATAAATAAAAGCTTTAAAAAAAATAAGAAAAAAAGAATAGGGAAATAACCAGTTTATGGGAGAAAATAATTCAGAGCTGCTCCCACACACTGCTCAGCCACGTCTCCTTAGAACATTACGTCTTGTCAGGACTGTTCCTGACAAGTCCTTTTTTTCATGTTAAAACATAAATGAATGCTTTTCCTCTTTTTCATGTTAAAACATAAAGGAATGTCTCACTGGCAAGAAACAGTTTTTATTTGTGTGTGCGCATGCGCACTGGCAGGGAGGTGCTAAAATGGAAGCTATCCAGCATCTGCCAAAAAGATCCAAGCAGCCCTTGGGCTCCGACCCTCTAAAACCACTCTAGGGGGTGAGTCTGAAGGACCCTACCCAAGGAAGGGAGAAAACTCAACACCCAGATAACAGCCTCCAGGGCATTTGTCCAAATTGAGAAGTTCTCATATCCTGGCTGGTCACCTAGGGCACTACATCCGCTCCAAAATGTGCACAGAAACTCCAGGTGGGGCTGTAGCCTGGCCATTCTCACAACAGCAGGAAATAAGGCTCCCGGACACCTCACTTTCCACCCATCAGACTGGCCCAAATTAAAAAAATTGATAAGGTTCCCCTGGGGCAAGGGCTTGGGGAGAGGGGCACCTCCAGCCACCCCGAGGGGACTTCGTACTTGGATTTCACAGCAGCTTTCAAGATGCAGTGTGTACGCATCACTCAACACCTTTTAAAACTTTCTCTTAGGGGCGCCTGGGTGGCTCAGTGGATTAAAGCCTCTGCCTTTGGCTCAGGTCATGATCTCAGGGTCCTGGGATCGAGCCCCACATCGGGCTCTCTGCTCAGCAGGGAGCCTGCTTCCTCCCCTCTCTCTCTCTGCCTGCCTCTCTGCCTGCTTGTGGTCTCTCAGTCAATTAAATAAATAAAATCTTAAAAATAAATAAATAAATAAAACTTTCTCTTGAAGCGTAACACACAGAAAAGGGCACAGATGGTAAGGGAATGGCTTTGAATTTCCACAGAACACGAAACACGCCCAGGCCACCAGCATCCAGACAAACCACGGCCAGCCCGGGCCCCCCCGGGCCACCAGCACCCTGAGTCCGCACACTGTCGCCTAGCCTTGCCCCTTCTAGAACCTCATAAGAATGTTCTCGCTCGTGTCTGGCTTCTTTGGCTAACATCCTGGTGCATGGAGCTGTGTGGTTTACTCATTCTGTCGTGGGAATTCATCGCACTTTGTTTAATCTGTTCTTTTGTTGATGGGCGGCTGGCCGGGTTCATGCCACTGCGAACACACAGTCCGTGTGGCTTTGCGTGAGCCCATCTGTGCCCTTCTGCAGAGTTCGAGCCCAGGAGTGGCGTCGCAGGGTCATGGGACACACACGGGTTCAATGATGGTAGATTTTTTGCAGTTGTCTTCCAAAGTCGTTGTACCAGTGTGTGCTCCTACTAACCATGTGTGAGACCTCCCATTAGCTACGTAGATGACTTTTTATTTTATTTTATTTTATTTATTTGACAGAGAGAGAGAGATCACAAGTAGGCAGAGAGAGCGGAGGAAGTGGGTTCCCTGCAGGGAGCCCGATGCAGGGCTCGATCCCAGGACCCTGGGACCATGACCTGAGCTGAAGGCAGAGGCTTAACCCACTGAGCCACCCAGGCGCCCCCTACGCAGATGACATTTATTGTGTATTTATTGCATTGTACTTGCATTTTCCACAATGGCTCATGGTGTCAAGTATCTTTTCATGGGCTTATTGGCCATTTGTTTATCTACTTTTGGTCATTTATTTTTTTTTTAAGATTTTATTTATTTATTTGACAGATAGAGATCAGGAGTAGGCAGAGAGGCAGGCACAGAGAGAGGAGGAAGCAGGCTCCCCGCTGAGCAGAGAGCCCGATGTGGGGATGTGGGGCTTGATCCCAGAATCCTGGGATCATGCCGGAGCCAAAGACAGTGGCTTTAACCCACTGAGCTACCTGGGTGCCCCTGCTTTTTGTCATTTATATCCAATATTTTGACTCTTATGAAGGAATTATCTTACTGATTTGAAGGAGTTCTTTTTATTATGTATATAGTTTACAGGGAGCCTAATGGCTCAGTAGGTAGAGTGGGTGGGTCTTGATCTTAGGGTTGGGAGTTTGAGCCCCAGCTTGGGTGTAGAGTTTACTAATAAAATTTAAAAAAATACAGAGTTTATGTATTTATAATATATATATATATATATATATATATATATAGTCCTTTATAGAATATACATGTCATGCACGTAGTGAATATTTCCCCCCAAGTCAATATCTGGTTTTTCAATTTCTTCCACCCTATGACCTCATTTTACCTGGGTCGTCTGTCAAGATCCCATCTCCAAATAAGGTAAGGTCACATTCATAGGTCCTGGAATTAGGACTTGAGTGTATCTTTTTGGGGGACACAACCCAACTCATATCACTGCCTCCCCACCCCCGTCCGTAATCTACCCTCTGCACGGCAGCTTCACGCAAATCACAAACCCGACTCTGTCCTTTTTCTGCTCAAAATCCTTCCAAGACAATGGAATAACTTCCTGCCATAAAAAGGAACGAAGCACCAAGACACTCAACAACGTGAAGGAACCTTGAAAGCTCTATGCTGAGTGAAAGAAGCCAGACACAAAAGACCATACAGTGTGTGTTTGTGGGGGTGGGGAGGTGGGGGGGGTGATATTTTTGTTCAGGCTCTGATCTCAGAGTTTTGGGATCAGATCTACATGGGGATGGCACTCAGTGTGGAGTCAGCTTGAGACTCTCTCTCCCGCTGCCCCTCCCCCTCCTCCTCTCTAAAATAAATTAATCTTTAAAAAAAGAAGAGACCCTATAGATTTCATTTTTATGAAATGCCCAGAGCAGGCAAATCCACAGAGCCAGAAAGTGGATTGGTAGCTGCCCCGGTTTGGGAGTTGGGGTGGCGGGGGCGCAGCTGTTGAAGGGTAGAAGGTTTCTTTCTTAGGGGTAATGAAAATGTCGTGCAGTTGATTATGGTGACGGCTGCGCAGCTCTGTCACTAGACAAGAGCCATCCAACCGCACGCTTTAAATGGGACAGTTTTAAGGTTAGTCAATTACATCTCAATGAAGAGGTTGCAGACAAAACCGCCTTCCACGGCTCCTCAGCGCCCTCTGGAGGGAGCCCAGGCTCATTGCCTGCCCCACAGTCACCGGCACCGAAGCTGGAATGACCCGGAGCCGCGCTGTCTCGCTGTCCTGCAAACAGAGCTCCCAGGACCCTACAAAGCCACACGTAGAGACACCGCCGGACTCATTCAAGGAGGTCCCCAGTTATGAAGGAGACCAGCTTACCCACACAATCCCCCCACCCCCGCCAGACTCAGGTAGTGACGCCCCGAGTCTCGTAATCGCAAACGCACGAGCTGGACCGAGGCACGGCATGACAGACGCAGCCTGGGACCCGGGCATTGGTGGGGGACACACGCGTGCCGCGCAGGGACAGGCTCAGCCGCCGACGCCGACCCCCAGCCGCACAGGCCCGAGCCCGCCGGGCCCCGCCACTCACAAACCCCCACCGCCCCCCGCGGGCGCCCCGGAGACCCGGCGGGTTCCACACCTCCCCGATCCGAACCCGGGCGGCTGCGGCTTCCTCACCTTAGGAAACGAGGGAGGTATTTTTAGTTACAATTAACCTCCTGCCCAATTTCCCTCCTCCCCGGTGGCACATCCAATTGGTTTAATTAGAGAGGATTCAGCGAGAGGCATTTCCAGTCGCCGAGCAGTTGGGGAAGGGGGAGGAGAGCTGCCCCTCCCCCCTCGCCCGGGTCCTGGGTCCCCCCATTCCTCCGCCCCCACCCCTACAGGCAGCGCCGGGCCGACCTCGGCCCGGCCCCGCCCCCTCCCTGCCCTCCCCCACCTGCCCTCAAAGTGGGGCCCGGACGTTCTTCCTGCTTTCTAGCCCCCGTCCAACCCACTTCAGTCCCACGGAGCTGGCGGGAGATAAACACGATTCCGAGTCACCCAAATCATATCTAACACAGAAAATAAGTCATGCTAGGTCCTTTCAAAATCACAGACTCTTAGAATTCTTTTTTTTTTTTTTTTTTAATAAGAGGCCCCGCGGGCGGAGTGGTTAGCCCACAGGCTTCAGGACGCCTGTCTGAATGGAGACCCACGCTCTCCAGCTGTGTGACCCTGGGCCGGCGCAAGGTCACCACTCTGGGCCTCAGTCTCCTCATCCCGGAAATGGGGACAGCGATTGCACTTCCTTAGTCCTAAGGGTGAACCAGGTGTGTCGGTGTGGAGCCCCTCAGAGCCTGACCCCCAGGGTGCAGCAGCTAACTTCCACCCCGACTCTGCTCTACTTACCATCTCCTGTCACCTCAAAGTCTAAACCAAGTGCTCATTTGCTCGGCCCTTTGTGGGCCCCCCCCCCACACTAGGAAGCCAGCTCCTGAGGACAGGGGTCTTCGCCTCGCTCACAGACCTGCCCAGAGCGCAGACTGCGGACCTTATAGCTACCCGGGCCAAGTGAATGAGGCTCAGCTGCCTCTTGTACCCTGGGCACTTGTGACACGCCCAAGGCTGCCAGGGCTGAGGTTCAAGCCAATAATGAAATAATGACTGAGAGAATTCCAAGGAGGGGACGAGGAAGGAGCAGCAGGTAGTCTGAAGTGGGGTGCCTCGGTTTAGCTGCCCCTGAATCTTTGCCAAGGGGACTCCGAGCAGGGGAAGGTGATCCAGGGCAAAGGGAGCGCCTAGGTCGGAGGTGCAGAAGGGGGACTGAGCTATTTGCTACAGACAAGGGTCCAAACCCAAGCAACTTACAGTTTGCACTGAGCTCCACGGCAGCTCGGGAACAAAACAGCAGGATTGGCAGCTCTTGGAGTTGGCAACTGACCCGTGAGTGAGATTTGAACCATGTGCACCTTGTTGCGGAGGGTGAGGGTGTCTGTGGATCACAGGCCTCACAGGGCCTCAGTTTCCGTGTTTGCATTAGGAGGTTCCAGAGGCCGCCGTGTTAGGAGGTGCATATATGAGGGGCTCCTGGGTGGCCCTGTAGGTATAGCCCCGGACTCCTGATTTAGCTCAGGTCAGGAGCCCCACGAAGTTTCGCTGCTGGAGTCTGCTCGTCCCTCTCCCTCTGCCCCGCCCCTGCCTCTCCCTCACAGGCATGCTCTCTCTAATAAAATTTTGAAAAAAAAAAAAAGATGAGTATGTGAGTGAGTGGTGTTTGGAGGTGGGCTCTGGGGGTCTCACCCTTCCAAGCTCAGGTCTGTTCAGTCCTGAGAGTGAGTATCACAGAGCAAATGAGGATTTGAACCCAGGTAGGTTGGGGCTAGAGTCTGGTTCATGACCTCCCTGCTGTGCAGCCTGGTGGTCTGTTGGCCACACATGAGAATTTTCAAGGACACCCCGGGGTTGCTGCATTTGTGTCCCATGGGACAAACGAAAAAAGTCATCTTGGAGCCACTGTGTGGAAGACTGATGCAAAAGGGGCCATTTTTCTTCATCCTCCCCATCTCTTGCGCTGTGAATTTGCAGGCTCCCGTCCCCACCCTGTAAGGGGTGGAGTCTCTGCCTCCTCCCTTGAATCTGGCTGGCCTTGAGATCTGTGACCAAGAGGATGCAGCTCAGAGAACCAGGAGTCAGACCTGAGCTGGGACCTCCGGAGGCCTTGGGCCCTTCTGTTCCTTCTTGAGGGCCAGCTGAGCCTCTGTGTGAATGAACAGGACAACCTCCTGTTGCCCCTGCTGCCGGCCAGCAAAGCCCTCTTGCTGACCCATCTCTGGCCACAGATACACAGCAGAGCCCTGTTGAAGTCACATGAACTGCCCAGCAGAGCCTAGTTATGCCAACCCATAGCATAACGAGCTAAAAAAGAGTTGGCCTTGTGAACCACAAAGCTTTGGGATGGTCTGTTACACAGCAATAGCTAATTGATACAGAGTGCCTGGGGACAGTGGGGATAAAGAGTATCAATTATTAGGACACCTGGGAGGCTCAGTCAGTTAAGTGTCTGCCTTCGACTCAGGTCATGATCTCGGGGTCCTGGATGGAGCCTCACATCGGGCTCCCTGCTCAGCGGGGAGTCTGCCTCTCCCTCTAACCTTCCCCCTGCTTGTTTTCTCACTCTGACAAATAAAATCTTTTAAAGAAAAGAGTATCAATTATTATAATTGGTGGTTCATGAGCTTCAAATCGATGAGAATTTGAATCTCGAAAGAGACACAAGAACTCAGATTGGCGGCTTTTTGTTTTTAAAGATTTTATCATTAAAAAAAAAGTAGAAGACGTCCGTGAAGGGAGGTAGGGGAGAGAAGGGGCGGGGAGTGGGCTGGCAGGACGAGGGGACCTCTTCCAAATGTCGGATCCGGCTGACCCTCCTTCCCTGACCTCCGCAGCCCACTGCCAGTCCCTTCTCGAGCCTGGAGGCAGGGGACCCCCCACCAGCCACCATCTTCTTAAGACCCGGGACTGGGATCTCAGTTTGGGCTCCAGGCAGAGGTGATGGCAGAAGTGGGGCACAGGGCCTAGGGGCCTTGTCTTTGTCCTTGAGAGACCCTCGAGTGGGTGCTCAGGCCCCCATGTCCCGGTGGGGCCCCAGGGAGGTAGGCATTGCATTGGGGACCTTAGGAGGTGGGGTCCTGAAGTCAGGGGGCCAGGCGAGGACCGGAACCAGGTGAGAGCTTAGTGGTCACAGTCTGGAGGCTGGGGTCTGTGGAGAGGGGATGAGAGGCCAAGTCAGAAAGTGGGGAGGGGTTTGGTCCCACATCAGCCCCACAGTGAGAGGAGTGCAGAGGGAGGCAGGGCGGGAAGGACGAGGAATAGGAATAGAGGCAACAGAGAGAGAGATGGAAAAACAGATAAGACTCTTAAAACCAAGAAAGAGAAAAGAAGACAAGGAGAGAGACTGGGAAACCCCTCCACCTCTTTTGAGGTCCCGTGACACTCAGACCAGGCCACACCCATCCTTGGTTGTTTGGGGCAGAGCTGAGATCCCTACCGACCTGCCAGGCCCTGGACAAATGTCCACCTCTCCTTCCCAGGCTCCATGCCTAAGCTCTCTTGGGTCTCCACTCCCATCTCCCAGCCTTTTTGTTGGCCCCAAGTTCACTACTTGCCAGCCTGCCTGCTGATGCCAGCCCAGGCCAGTCCTCCTTCCCCCTCATCGGTCTGGAGGCAGTGGTGATGGGGGCATAGGGCTGTCTCATAGCCTTGAGTTTACTAAGTGCACTGGGCCTTTGCATATGCTATTCCCTCCTTTCCTGCATCACACCTTCCGTTCTCCTGGTCTCAGCTCCCAAGTCCCCTCTTCCAGGAAGTCTTCCCTGAAGCCTCCCAGCCTGGGTCTGATACTCCCTCTGGGCTCCTCCAGTTCCTGGGTTCCCTCATCCCAGCCCTGTCCACTTTGGGCATCATTGTCTGAAGACACTCTCCCCCACTGGACAATAAGCCCTGTGAGGGCAGGGCTGGGCTGTTGTGGTCACTGCTGTGTCCCCAGCACTACCCAGCCCAGGGCCAGGCACACAAGTACTCAGGGAATGTGCATTAAATAAGGGAGTGTAGAGGTGCTGAACTGAAGATTTTGGACTTCACCACAGGGCACTAGGGAGCCACAGAAGAGTTTTAACTCGGAATCAGTCAAGGTCTGATTCGTGTTGTAGAAATTGCAGGCAGTTCCTGAACCCTGGGCCTTTGCACACACTATTCCCTCTACTTTTCTGAGCTCAGTGAACCTATACAAGTGAAGTTTTCTTTCTGAGCATCAATTTTTCTCATCTGTAACACAAAAATAATAATTTCTCCCTCTTGGGGTTTTTTTATGAAGACTAAGTGGGAAGATGCTCTGAAGTCTTAAGACCTGGGAGAGTGAAAGAATGTACCCTACTCTCTTGCCCCTCCCTCTTCTCCCCAGTGGACTCCTATTCATCCTTCAATGCCCTACCTAGAAGTTACTTCCTCTCTGAAGTCTTTCCTGCTATCTCAGGGACAGGGGACGTCTCCCTCCTCCAAGCAAGCTCTGTATTGTTCCACCTCTTGCTCTGGACCATCATTCCTTTCTGATGTTCACTTCCTCCAAAGCTCAAATTTTCTCAAGAGCAGGACCCTGTTTGAGACTGGTCAGGATCCGGAAAAGGGCTTCATGTCCGCCGGAGGTGTGTGAACAGATGGGTGTGCGGTTGACTGGGTGGGCAGGTGGGCGGGTGAAGCTTTGGAGGGGGCGGATCAGTGTGGATGGGGGTGGAAGACTGGGTTGATGTATTTGCTGGATGCAGGACCGGTGGTGGACGGAGGCATGGGTGGCTCACGGGTGGGTGGCTGGATCGGTGCGGAGGTGGACGGCTGACCAGGTGGGTGGGCGGGCAGATGACTACGGATTGAGTGGATGTGTGTTTGCATGGAGAGTGGGTAAGTGGATGACTGATGGATGGACACACGTACAGACAAATGAATGAGTGGGTGGGTGGGTAAACCATCTTCCCACTGAGCCCTGCAGACCCACGAGGACCCCCTCCAGGTGGGTGCAGTATTGGAATCTGGAGGCCTTACAGAGCTTTGAGATCTACATAACCCCCAACCCAGAACCCTGAGACATAGGACACTCACATTTGTCCTGAATCTATAGATAATGCCACTCTCCTTCTAAGTTCAAACTCATTCCCATCGACCCTGGAAGAGAAAAGAGGAGGGTTGTGCGTCTTCCCCAACTTTCCCATATGCCCCAAATCCCTCCCACCGTCTCCCTCCCCAGGGGATCCCACTATCAAGACAGACTGAGTCATCATTTAAGAAAGTACTAGACCTGGGATGCCTGGGTGGCTCAGTCCACTGAGCCTCTGATTCTTGGTTTCAGCTCAGGTCCTGATCTCAGGGTTGTGAGATCAAGCCCCACGGTGGGCTCTGTGCTCCTTGCAGGGTCCATCTGTCCCTCTTCCTCTGGTGCTCCATCCCTACCCCACCCCCACCCTGCGTGCGAGCGTTTGTGTGTGTGTGTGTGTGTGTGTGTGTGTGTGTACACATGCATGCGTGTGTGCGCTCTCTCAAATAAAATAAATAAATAAAATCTTTTTTAAAAAGGTACTAGTCCTTTAAGTAGAACCTTCCAGTGGATGGGCGGAGCCTGGAAGAAACAAGCTCAGCTAAGAAGTGGGCTCCAGGAAATCTGTGATGGTCCCCCCAGCTCCACTGTTATGCAAATGAATTACTGCATCATTCTTGAACTGGATCCCAGAAGGTGGAGCATCTTCGTTGAGAGGAGGGGCCTGGTGTGCTGGGGGCAGGGTTAGTTAAGGGGCGGGGACTTACCTGGAGGCCTGACAGTCAGGTGCGGCTGAGCTTCCGTGTAGCCCCCCATGGGCTGGCCCTCTGGGCTGAAGGCTGCACTCTGCCCTGGGAAGGAGGTTGAGGGGTGCAGGCTGAGCCCCGGGATATGCGGGCCCCAGCTTTGATACTCCCCGGGGAACATTAGGCCCTCTCTCCCCGTTTTCTCC